>NC_046292.1:15013750-15620000 GCF_004115265.2 Rhinolophus ferrumequinum | reverse complement strand
TCTGACACTGCTCATCGCCCTGAGCATGACGGGGCCTCAAGCAGTGCAGAAAGTAGGGTGACCTGTACGCCCTCTCCACCGCCCCCTTAGCTCCTAGCATCCTGCAGTCCGCCTGCCCACTGTTCTGAGACGTTCTTCAGGCTGAAGCAGGAGTGTCTCAATGTGCCAGCTCCCTGACTAGCGGACTGGACAAGGGCAACACCTAGCCCAAAGGGAAGGACTGCTAATGGTGGCCGTTTCGGTGGTGGGAGGCCAGCTGAGGGTACCCAGGCCAGCCCAAGCCTCTCCCTGTCCCTGGGACTGACAGCAATGCCTCCTCTGTTCACTGTTCAGGAATGGCTGAATGCATGCACAGCCAGGCCTGGGGGGCCGGGGGGCACCCACCCACCTGTTACACACGATGACGATGACAACCACGGCAATGAGGAAGACGAGGCCAGCCGCCGAGGAGCCAACGATGAGTGGGAGCTTCTCCTGGATGCTTGTCTGGTACTCGGCTGGGGAGAAAGCACAGCGCAGGGTTCTCAGCTGGTTCCGGAAGTCCTGACATCCCCCACCCCGCAGGGTCTCCTGGGATCTGCAGGCTCTATTCCCGCCCCTGGGAGAGTAACCGTCACATGCTCAGCTGGAGAACAGGCTGTCACTCACTCACAAGGAACCTGGGACAAGTCCATGAACTGCTCTAATCTGCAAGTTCTCATCTATAAATTGGCTTAATACCTGCAGCTCCACGTTGAGATGAAAATCAATGATCATAAACTGACACGTGGAGAAGCACAGACTCTGAGGCCAGACTCCCTGGGTTTGAGTCCCAACCGTGCCATTGACTATCTGTGCGATCTCTCGTGAAGTGACTTACCTCTCTGTGGCCCAGTTTCCTTATCTGGGGAGAATCATAATTTCAATTTCATAGGATTGTTGTGTAAAGCGCGTAGAATACCACGTGGCAGTAGGAAGCTACTCAGTAAATATTAACTATTACTGTTATTGAGTGTTTTAGGTGTTGGTCACTGTGCTAAGTAAGGATGTTGTGCAACTTGCTTGATTCTCCAAACAGCCCTGTGATGCACTGCCTATGATCACCCCATTTTACAGATGAGGAAACTGAGGCTTAGCAAGGTCATAACTTGCTTCAGATTAAACAGTCAGAAAGTGGCCAAAGCCCGCACTTGAACCCAGGTCTGTTTGACCCAAGGTCGTGGGCTTAAATGAGATAATGCATCCATGCACTCCACCTTAGTGCCATCAACACCGTCACCGTTTTACATTTTATTATTGATTCTCATTTGCTTCCATGATCAGACAGGAGCTTGTCGAAGTCAGGGACTGGGTCGGTTCTGGGTCCTTAGCACCAGCTCACATTTGTTGAATTAATAAAGAAAGGATCTTGGGACACTTCCCCAGCCCCCACGTCAGTAACACTCATCCAACAGGCAAGAAGGCTTAGAGAGGTGAAACACACTGGCTGTGAGGAAGAGGGAGTTTACAGAGGAGGAAGTGCTAGAAGAGATAGTGAAGCCAGGAGGGAGGATTATTGTGATAAGACAAGAATTCATGGGTCCAGGAGCCTCTGAAATGTTCAGCCAGGCCAAGGCCAAGGCCTGATGAAGCAGATGCAGGAGACTGGTCATAAGTTAAGCTGTTCTGGAGCTTGGCTGGTGGGTGAAAGGGCCCCCAAACTACTCACACAAATGACAGCTATGACCTTAACTACTATTTGATGAGCACTAACTATGGGTGAGACCTAGCTCCAGCCCTGTGCTCGGTCCTGCCCATTTATACCCCATCTTTACACTAGTTTGATGAAAATGATGACAGTTGTTATCCTCCCCATTTATAGATGAGAAAACTGAGGTTCAGAGAGCTAAGGGGAGTTGCTCAGGGCCACAGAGGTAGGGATGAATCGCCAGTGTAATTTCCATCTGTCAGGCATAAGAGCCCAGACTCTTTAACTATGCTGCCCCTCAAAGATTATTAGAGAAGAAAGGGTGCTTAGAGACCATGTGGTCTCAGACTGGGAGACACCCAGGACCCGGGCTGTAACTCCCATTCTCTTGCCCAGGGTAGACATTATTAATCCACCCCAGCACTTCTTCCTGCTGAGCTCAGATGTGACTTCAGAATTCTTCTCAATCCTACTGTAAGTCATTGGAGTAGTGCATGGATAAAGCAGGCTTGCTTTCTCAGACGGAATACGATGCTTTCATGTTATAGAGGAGAAGATTATGGACCAGGGACTAGGAATAACTTGCTCAGAGTGACGCTGCAAGTTAGGGCTGAGCTCCGAGAAGTCCTGGGCAAGGAAGTGGCCTAGCTAACACAATGGTAACAGAGGAGTCCATATTCTTCCCAGGCCACATGTACAGAGCCTCTCTATGTGGTTGTGCAGTTTGTACAGTGCACCACAGTTCCCAACCAGGAGGGGAGGAGGGTTCACATCTAGAGGAAAAGGTGTCTTTCCTAATTTGCACAAAGGCACTTTGTGAGAATGCTGGCCCTTGAGTTTGTTCTGTTTGTGGAGTCAGTGCCCCCTGCCCTCTGGACACTGCTTACCTTCTGTCATGGTCTGGAAGTACATCTTGCCACTGTAGCGCCCGTAGCCTGCCACGGTGCGAGCCCGCACCTGGAAGACATAGATGGCGCCGGCTTTGAGGCCCTGCACAGTGACCGTGTTGGTGGGGCTTTTTATGGCTGTGGCGTTGTACTCACTGAGATCCTGCCGAGGAACAGAGAAGACAGTTAGAGAGGTTGCTGCCCACAGTGGGCCCAGAGCCCACTGACCGCTCCTGCCACGTGGGCGGATGAACTGCTGCGGTTCCCAATTCTTCACTTCCCCCTCCCCATAACAGAACCACACACCCGCACCTTTCGCAACACTTCGCACCAAAGAAGGCAGAGTGTTTTCTCTTCCTCATGGATGCTGAATTTGTCCATGTGACTTCCTTTGGACATTGGAATATTCTACAGGACATGATGCAAGCAGGGGCTTTATAAGTGCTTGTTGATTTGGCTTGGTGTTTTGTGATTCTGCCCTCTGCCATGGGAAGGGGCGGCGGCTTAACCTGGGTAGGAGCTAGGTAGTTCCAGAATAAGAAACATGTGGAAAAGACCTTGACCTAATTCCTATAATGAAACAGGGCTACCTCAGTTGACCCACAGACACAAATCTGAGTAAGAGAAATGGCCACTTGTTGTAGGTCATTGGATTTTTGGGAGTGTTTGTTTCACACCATCATCTCAACAACAGCTGACTAATACACATATATACTGAATGATCATTGTATGTAGACCCTGAGGTCTAGACTGTGAGTTCTTGGTGACAGCAGGGAGAGGGCCCACCTTGTTCACTTCTGCGTTTCCCTCCCTGCCTCATGCCTTGATGGGTTAAGTGGAAGGATCCCTGTTCAGCCTTAGCACACTTGAATCAGGGAAGAATTCAAGTCCACAAAGGGAAAATGATGCTTGAGGTTCTATGTAGCAGTTGATGGTTGCTTTGGGACTCAAAGCCATGCAGGAAACACCCCGCGTGTCCATGCCTTTGGGTACCCAGGACCCAATGTTCCCTCATTTGAGAGATGCAGAGATACCAATTCTGACCTCCTGAGGTCACCCGAGGAGTCTGGGATGGACCAAGACCAGCTGCTGCACTGGGAGTGGAGATGTGGTTACGTTGGACGCGGATGTTCACCAGCCTCCTTGTTGCTGTTTTGGGCATGTGTCAGCTGCCCAGCAAACCTTCCCCAAATACACTCTTTGCACAAGGCCCTGGGCTGGGCACTGGGGACCCACAGAGGTTAAAGCACAGGTCCTGGCCTTGGAGAGCTTGCTTCAGAAAAACAAACAGCATGGAGATCTTGACCCTTTGAGGATCATGAACCCCTTTGTGAAGCTGATGAAGAGCTATGACGTCTTAGAGAAATGCACCCCGATTGTACATGTCAATCATGTACGTCAGGTATGCATGGAGCCCTGGAAAAGTCCCCGAACACAATTAAATTCCATGTGAGCGACGTTATTACAGATAATTGTAACTACAATGTTATTATGTAATTGTACAACTACACTGTAATAATGTAATTACAATGTTACTGTAGTGTAGAGGGGAAGATCAACTGGAGTCAGACTTCCTGGGTCCAAATCCTGACCCTACTACTGTTAACTTAGTGACCTTGGGCAAGCTCCTTAACTTCTCTATGCCTCCTTTTCTTCATCTGTAAAACAGAGATGATAAGAATAGCTACTTTAAGAGATGTTTAGAGGATTATAATGAATTAACATGTATAAAATGCTTCCAGTGCCTCACCACTGTGCTGTACACCTGAAGCTGAAAAATATTGAACGTCAACTATAATTTTATATATATATATACATATATATATATATATGTATATATATAGTCATGGCATGTAGAGTACAGCATAGGGAATAGAGTCAATGGAATTGTAACAGCTGTATACGATATCAGAGGGGTAATAGATTGGGGGAGGAGGGTTACCACTGTAAGGGGTGTAAATAAATGTCTTAACTATTACATTGTTCTGTATACCTGAAACTAATAAAACTGAAATAAAATAAAATACAATGCTACGGGGGTAGGGTACGCACGGTGAGCCGAGGGGCATGTGACCTGGACTAGGTGGGGGATACCAGGGGAAGTCAAGGAAAGATCCCTGGAGAGGGGGGGGAACTGGAGTGGAATCTTAAAGAACAAACAGAAGTCACCCAGGCCAAGAAGGGGAAGGGCGTTCCTGGCAAGGCTCAGCCATGCAAAGGCAAGGATATGAGAAACGCTTGGGCTCTGGCGGTGAGTGCAGTGGCTGACCTGTGAGTGCCTCACCCGCTCCCTTCATACCAGGAGGCAGCAGAGATAGGAAGTCTCTTCCTGAGCCAGATCACCTGCCTCCTCCTCCAGGAAGCCTCCAGCCAGGTGTGCCTCCCTTCCTCTGAGCCCTGGAGCTCTTGCTGTGGGTACCATTAGGAATGGGGTTTCATTACATCCCCTTGCCCTGGGGCCAGGTTTGTCTCACTCCCTTGACTGCAAACAGAGGGAAGGGGCTGTGCTTTGCTCCCCTGTACCGGGCTCAGGGTCTAAGAGCAGAAGCCTTCCCTACGCCCACAGGGTGCAGGCTGTATTCCTTAGCCTCGCATTCCAGACCCTTCCAGACCCACCCTTTGCCAGTCTCTCCTGCCACCTCCTCAGTGTCCGCTAGGCTCCGGCCGTACGCAGCTGCTCCCCCTTTCCCTGGTAGGGTTGCCGGATTTAGCAAATAAAAGTCAAGGATGCTCAGTTAAATTTAAATTTCCAGATCAATAATTTTTAGCATATTTCCCATGTAAGCTTTGATATGTATTTATACTAGAAAATATTTTTAAAAATTCAAATGTATATCCTTGGTGTCATATGTTTTATTTGGCAACCTTACTTTCTCTGGGCCCTCTGAGCCTTTGCAAGTGCTGTTGCCCGTCTGAAATACCCTTTCCTCATCTGCCTGGCAGTTCCCTATTCATCATTCAAGACTCAGCATAGCACCTCCTCTGCTGGGGAGACTTCCCAGATGTCCCAGCCAGAGGTTGCAGGTCCATTATTTCCTCTCCCACCCATTATTCTGATATACATGTATGTCTTCTCTAAGGACTGTGAGTTCCCTGATGGCAGGGACCTGGTTGCATTCATCTCCGGGACCTCCAGACTCGGCACACAGTAGGTGCTCACTAACTACTGACATAAATGAATGAACGTTGTTAAGACTATTCAAAAATCTACGAACCCTGGATGCAGTACCAGGCTTGGCCACTAAGTGTCGCTGTCCAACACGGGATCTGCTTGGCTGGGTGCGTGCCCACTTAGGCTGGAAGTTTTAAGTTCCTGATTAAATGAGGGAGATGGGAAGTAACTGCCAGGGGTGTAGGTGCCTCCGGAGAACGAAGAACCAACCTGAGTGGATCCTTTTTCTAAAGTGGGGCGCAGGGCCGAGCAGGGGATTGGAAGTCATTTCAAACGCCAGTTCTTCCACTTGCTTGCATTGGGACCTTGCAAAAGACCCTTCATTTCCCTGAACCCTGTTTTCTATCCCAGAAAATGGAACAATAAATGCCAACTGCTCAGGCTTGTTGTGAAGATAAAACTTGACCAGGTAGTGCCTGGCTGGCACAAAGGAACTGCTCTAGAGCCATCAATTCCTTTCCCTCTAACCCCCGCTTCCCACACCCTACCCTCACCTCTAGAGAACTCTTATCTGAATAAGGATGAGGCATCAATGGGTTAGGGCAAGAAACGTAGTATGAAATCCACTAGTTCTTAGTTTGAGTCTTTACCCAGAGACTAAGGGCCAATAAGGCACTGGGTGCATTTCTTAAGTCCTATGATCCTCAGTTTTCTCATCTCTAAAGTGGGATAATACCACTATGTGCCACCCAGGGTGTTTGTGGAGATTCAGTAGGGAAAAGAAACGGGTAAAGCCTTTAGCATAGTCTCTAGCACACAGAAGGACTTAATAAATGTTGTCTGTCACCATCACTGTTATTATCACTCATGGGGAGTTAAATGGATGAATGAATGCACAAGTGAATGAATGAGTGAAGAAACCTCTCCATGTAGATACTGCTCCATGTACACTGGGTGACAACTGAATGCAGCCTGGACTTTCTTTCACCCCCTCCTCCCCCAACCTTTGCTCTCTCTGCCTGGAATGTCCTTTCCCTTCACTTCTGCCAAGTAGAAATTTCTGTTGAATAAACACATAAATCGATGTGGCCCACAAGAGCCCATCTGCTATAGGTGGCCTCACAAATGACTCTTCTCCATGAGCTCTCAGGGAGCCAAAGGGAGCATGAACCCATGTGCTTTGGGGCAGCTGCCAAAGGAGGCCACCTCCCAGGATGCTGGAACCTATGGAAAGGCCAGCCCTGGTCTGGTTAACACCATTCGTCAGTGGCCCCCAGAAGACTTCCAGCAAAGTGGTTGTCAGCTCTGGGCTCCGGGCAGGCTGGGAAATCCCAGTGAAGCTGGGGAGAGGCCAAACCGAGGGCCTGCTGCAAAAGAGCCCTTTCTAAAGAAGGAAAGGAGGTGGGGGTGGGGCTCACCCAGGACTGCAGGGCTCAGTATGTAACTTAACTACCTGAAGACCTGGAGCATTCATTAAAGAAATCAATTGCAGGCACCAGGAGGATTCCACAGTGTTAGGTAAGAGCGGGCTGTGGACTTGTCAGAAATAAACCTCACCACTCGCAGCCTCCCCAAGGGCGGGGCTGACCCAGGAAGGTAGAGGTGGTGGCTGGGATGTCACAGCCTTGCCTGAGAGATCAGGGACAGAACCGGCTCCTGGTTCTCCTCCTACCCCTCTGATGGCGTCTCTTGCGACACTCACCAACTCCTTCACCGATTCCTTGTTCTTTCTCTCCTTAAATCTTGCCATTCTCCTGGATTCTATCCTTCCACTTCTGTTTCTCCTCTGCATACTCTGTCTGTTCTTGGCTTCACCTCCCTGCCCCCAGCAAGCACCATACCTACACCTACAAATCACAAACCCACATCTACCCCAGAAAAAGGCACCACCGTTTCCTGGGAGTCATCCATCACACTTCCCTGGTCTCCTGAATTTCAAAATATTGTCTGAATCTGTCAGTTTCTCACCATCTCTGCTGCCAGCTCTCCAACTCTATGCCACCATCATTTCTTACTTGGTGTCCCATGAGGGCACTGTACAGTTTCTGCCTGTGTCCCCAGGACCCCCCTTGTAGTCTATTCTCCACATAACAAGCTACAGGAATCTTTAAAGTAATCTGAGTCAGATCACATCCTTTCAGAATCTTCCGACGGCTTCCATCATACTTTAAATTGAATCCAGACTCCAAAGGCCTGGAAGACCCACCACAATTGGCCCTGCCTCCCTCTCCAAACTCTCCCCCTACTGATCTCTCCCTTGTTCATGTTGCTCCTGCCACACTCACCGTCTCTATTTCCTGAGTGCAGCCAGCACATTCCTGCCCCAGGGCCTTTGCACATGCTGTTCTTGCCACCCGGAATGACCCTGCCCCTGCTCTCGTCTCTTGTCTGTCTGGTGAACTCCTAGCATCTTTCAAGGCTCAGCTCTAATGTCACTCACTGACGACTTCCTCTCACCCATGCCAGGATTATGGGTCCCTCCTTGGGGCCACTATGGGACCTTTGGTGGCCCTTCTGTGGCTAGTATAACATCTTGCCTGATACTGTTTTACCTGGACTGTGAAAGGAAGGCCTGCAGGCATGTCTGGTTACTCTTGGTATTCCTGGTGCCCAGCTCAGGGCCCAGCCCGGTTACAGCAAATGTTGAATGAACCAGTGTCCATCTCCCCATTGGCAAACGCCAAGCTGCCTCTCTCTGCAACCCAGGACCTGGGGGGAGGGGCTGACTGAAGCAGGGACACGTCTCATCCCAGCCATACCTCAGGCCTGTCTTTCTTTTGCCATTTATGCCTAAAATCCTCTATCAGAGTCTGGTCCTGTCAAAGGTTATCCCAGAAGCATCCCTGGGAGAAAACAGGGAGGCAGGAGAGTCAGGTGAAGAGTGAGAATACAGGTCCAAATCATTGCTCTGCCACTGAGCGGCTGATTGATCTTGGACAAGTTACACAACGTCTCTGTGCTTCAGTTTCCCCTCCTGTCCAATAGGGTGACTAGCAATTCTGTACGGATGAATGAGACAATGGAAGTGATGTGCTTAGCACATAGTGAGCGCTCATGAAATGTGAGCAGGTGGGAGCCGTGGCTGCTGCAGGGCCTGCTGGTCCTGCCACCCCAGTATGGCCTGGGGATGCCCAGGCTGTGGCAGAAAGTAGGGCAGAGCTGTCTCCTGGTTCACACCTCCATCAGCCGCCCCAGCCCCTCCCTTCTCGGTAGGAAATGGGACGTGGACAGGACACGCGCCGGGATTCCTCATTTCCGCTCCTGTCTTTGGGGACAAACACTTTCAGTTTCACTTAATCATAAAGCTTCTTAATTAGTTTTTTCCCCCCTTTTTGAATTCTGAGTTGTTAAGCTGTTCCGCCAGAGAGGGTTAAGCTGTTCCGCCAGAGAGGGTGGACATGTCGACTCCGATAGGGCCTGGGGGCTTCCTGGGCCTGGGAGCAGCTGGTCTGGCTACTTGGAACGCCCGGAGCCATGGTCCTCACATCATCCCAACTCAGGCTATCCAACAACACCTCTTGAGCACCTACTGTGTGCCAGGTGGGGGACACAGCAAAGATAAGGCAAGGTCTCTCCACCTTTGAAGAATAGGCCATGGGAAGGGATTTATCACTTATTCATTCAACCAACACTTATCAAGTGTCTCTTTGATGCCAGGCACTGGGTGCTGGGGAGAAGGTGGTGAAGGGGTAGATGTGGTCCCTGGCCTCTCGAATGCATTGCCAAGAGGAGAGGATGAGCAAGACAACGAACAATCATAAACCAGCTGGGTGGGGCTGGAGAAGTATTTGATGAACCTGAGACTCACCAGAGTTTGGCTGGAGTGGGAGCATTTAATAGAGTGGGAGGGCTGGGCTGGGCCTCCGAAGGCGGGGCTCCAGCAGGGCTGGCTGGAACTGTCTCCACTTCTCTTCCTCAGTCATTAGGGTTCCCAGTGGGCTTGGCTTCAACTAAAGCTCGTCTCATAGTCATTTACACCTCAGTCTGAATGAGCACCTAGCAAATCTTCTCCTGCAGACTTTGTGGCTATTTGGTGCCTCAGGGAGCAGGTAAGAAAAGTCACCAGTCAAAAGAGAGTTTCCTGGGCCTCTGATGTCCAGCTGCTCTGTCCACTTCTGGGCCCTGTACTTTACAAGGTTCCATATTCAGATGTGCTGAGCTCACCTGGTCATACATCGTGTAGCCCTTGCACATTGCAGCAGGCAGGGCAGAAGCGGGAGGAAAGGAAAGCACACTCACCTCTGCTGAGGGCCAGGCCCCATGCTGGGCACGATACCTGCTCTTTCTCTTTGACCCACACAGCCTCCATGAGAGGTGATCTCATTTGCCCTTGACACAGGAGGAAACTGAAGCTCAGAAAGAGAAGGATGCCTGCCCACGCTCACACAGCCGGTTATGGATGGAGCTGGGATTTGAACCTAAGTCTTCTCACTCCTAGTCCAGTGCTCTTTCTACTATACCAGTGGCTTCAAATTCTGGGTCCCTGGCTCCTAGACATCCCTGAAGGAGTTATAAGAGTCTGATTTAAAAGCTTAAAGAGAAACCACTGTCTCCCCATGCAAAGGGCACTCAGGCAAATGAAAACAAGCATCTCAGTCGGAACCAGGTGGACACAGGAGGAAGCTCCATCCTCTTACCTGGTACAGAAGCTCTCCTCTGTTTTAGAATGGGTGAATGACTGATTATTGCTTAATAAATGGAGTTTTTTGAAAACCAGTTCTTTCAGAACATCAGATCCACTGAAGTCAAGATGAAGGGGTCTTGGTGGGGAAAGGGCTGTGACCATCACATTTTACTGACGTTGCTGGACCAGAAAAGTAAGGCTCCGAGAGGTCAAGGCACTGGGTGCGTGAGGTCTCCTAGCCAAGGAGGAGTAAAGCCAGAACACAATTCTGAGGCCAGTGCTCTTTCTGCTTCACCAGCGCGACTCATCTGGCCAGACCGTAGCACCCCAGGCCCCAGCCCAGGAGGGGACCTCAGGGAGGTGGGGGTCGGAAAAGTGCCAGGAGCACAGGTACCTTCTCGTAGTACTGTAGCTCATAGTCCAGGATGACGCCGTTGGGCTGGTCGGGCTGGGACCACGACAGGGTGATGCTGTCCACCGTGCGGCTCACCTGGTGCATTATGGACACAGCTGATGGAGCTGGAAGAGAGGTCAGAGGTCAGGGCAGGCGTGAGAGGGTGCAGCTTCCGGCCCGACCTCACAGAGACTAGAGAGGGAAAGCATCTAGCCAAGGTCACACAGCCTGGGGAGCCGACAGGGTGCAGAGGGACTTATGTAGGAGCACAGGTGCTGCTCTTATGGGGCACCTTCAGATTACAGATACCGACAACTCAGGCCATCCCTGCAGAAGCTCAAGCCTCATCAAGCCAAGAGAGATGCAATGGGCCCCTTCTCTGGCCTGGTCCCGAGTGGGATGCATGAAATGTCAATCATTCTCTCTTGCAGCTTATAGTCTACTAGACCAGGGGACATCAGACCCTGGTCAAGGTCATGGGGCTCTGGGAGAGGGAAGCAGAGAAGGTGGGAGATTCATTCCTTCAACAAATTTGCATTGAGTGCCTACTAGGTGCCAGGGATCCAGTAGTGAATAAAACTGACCCCCAAAATAAATAGGTAAAAGTAAATCCACGGAAGACAGTTTGGTGGTTCTTCAAAAAGTTAAACATAGAACCCAGCACTTCCACTCCTAATTATATACCCCCAAGAACTGAAAACAAGTACTCAAATACTTGTACACGAATGTTTATAGCAGCATTATTCACAATAGCCGAAAGGTGGGAACGACCCAAATGTCCATCTCAAAAATATGCTAACAAGTTAAAGACACAAAAGATCACGTATTGTATGAACCCATTTATATGAAATATTCAGAACAGACAAATTCCGAATATTTCATATAAATCGGATCATACAATATGTGAAAGTAAGCAGATTGGTGGTTGCCAGGGAAGGGGGAACGTCGGATATGGGGTTTTCTCTGGGGTAATGAAAATGTTTTGGCACTAGACAGAGGTAGTAATTGCACAAGATTGTGAATGTACTAAATGCCGCTGAATTATACATATTAAAATGGTTTAATTGGATGTTATGTGAATTTTACCTCAATAAAATCAATTAAATCCATCCCTCCCCTGGTGTCGCTTGTGCCCTCATGGAGGGTGGTTAGATGAAGGAAACCAGAAGTCAGGGGAGGCTGTGTTCCGTGCTGGAAGGACTCTTAGAAATAATTTGGTCCCATCCCCTCATTTTACAGATATAGAAACTGAGGTCCACAGAAGGGCTGCGGGCCGCCTAAAATCACAGTGAGTTCATGGCACGCAGCCCTTTCCTGATTCCTTATTTCACATTATACCCTGGCCTGTGTTTTTTGCCTTCTTCTCAAATGGAACAAACCTGCACAAAGTACCTGCTCTGTGTCAGGCACGGCCCTGGACCCTTTACACATGTATTTCCTGAGCTGACTGTCAGTGAGGGGGCAGCATGAGCCCCACCGGGTGAAGACACCAAAGCTCAGAGGGGCAAGGGGCTTCCCGAGATCACAAAGCCCATCAGTGGGGGAGGTAGGATTTGAATCCAGTTCTGACGCTGTCCAGAGCAACGTTCGTCCCACAAGTTGGACTGGCCAGGGATGGACTCCTGACTCGGTCTCTCCCTATGGTGTGACGGGGGACAGCCCCCTTGCCTCTCTGGGCATGAGGTTTTCATGATCACAGGAGGGGCTGAGGTCTCACCAGGGTGAAGGGAGTGCCTGCTGCAGTCTCTCTGGGCTCCTGGGCAGGTCTGCGACAAGCAGATGCCCTGTTTTGACCAACACCACTATCCGTAGGCTGAGGCTGACCTTTCTCTCCACCAAATCCCACCAAAACCCGCTTCTTGTTCTGTTTCTGTCCGTTCGTTCCCAGGGTGGAGGGAACAGTCTGTTGGTCAGAAGACCCAGGCTCTGCTCTCTGGCCTGCTACTAACTGGCTGTGTGACCTTAGGCAAGTGCCCCCCACGCCCCCACCCCAGCTTCATTGCTTGCACCAGATCTCTGAGGTCTTACAGCTCAAATGCTCCCTGCCTGTGTTTCCCACCCAGCCCTTGGCCTGGAGTTGGATGAGCTCAGGGGCCAACGTGGGTCTGAGCAGGTCCAGGCTTCCTGTTAGCACTTCAAGGAGCCGAGGAAAATTGGCCGGAGACAGCCCAGACAGAGTTGCAACCCCCGCCAGAAAGACCTGGACCCTGGTCCAGGGGTCCCTGACAAGCCTCTGTTCCTTGTGCACCCCAAGGGAGGGCTGCCTGACCCTCAGCTCGGCTCCTTGCCCTGCCAGGGGCAGCAAGTGGCCTCTTGGGAAGATCAGGGACCTAGCTCTCTGCAGTTTCCTCCTTAGTCAAACAGGAAGACTCCATCTTCCTTGTTCCCTCTCAGGGTATCAAGAGAACCTGATCCGAAGGAGGGGCCCCACAAACCACTGTTTATTGAGCACCTACTTCACGCTGGGCACTGTGCTCTGCCCTTGAGCTGCATTAACCCATTTAATCCTCAACCGACCTGGGTAGCAGACATCTTTGAGCCCCTTCTGCAGATGGGGAAGCTGAGAAGCGGAGTAAAGCACCTTGTCGGAGGCTACCTCATGCTCCAGGAAGTCATTTGAAGGGGCTTTAAGGGCAGCGTGTACGCACGTAATAATAACGACAAAGCCACTCACCGAACCCTCAAGGAGCCCTTACTCTCTGCCCACCACTGTTCCAGGCTCTCTGCACCGATTAACACAGGCGTAAACGAAGAATTCTCACAACTGCCCTGTGAACCGGGGGCTATTAACACCCCCAGTTTACAGATAGGGAAACTGAGGCTTCTCGCTGCTCAGTAACCTGCTCAAGGGTCACGTAGCAAGGCAGAGGAAGGCGAGGCCTTGAACCAGGCATCGCAGGCTCCATCCGCACAGCACTGGTTCTACGTAAATGTTTACCGGAAATGAATGAGGGTAATTGCTCGAGCCCTACTGCTACCTCAGTTTCCTCTCTATAAAATGGGCCCAACAGGAACGTACCTCGGGGCCTGCTGTGAGGAGCAAATGAGTAAAATGGCATCAAGTGTTCGGTGTGGCACCTGGCATGTGATCAGGGCTGTGGGCGTCCACAGGTGTCACTGGGCACTTGCTATTGTGCACTGAGCAGCTGACCTGTGTCATCTCATTTGATCCTCTCAAGAGTGTGGGCTGGGGGTTAATATCCACAATTTGCAGAAGAAGAAACCGAGTTTCAGGGAGGCACAATGACTTCCCCAAGGTCACACAGCTAGTGAGGAGCTGAGCTAGGCCTGGAGCCCAGGTATTCAGCCCCAGCTATGCTCCTTGCTTGTCCTCAGAGCTTTCCTACTTTCTGTCCCCTTATTCCCTGACCTTGTCTCCAGCCCCACCTCCAGGGCCTATTTCGTGTGGAGCTGAGCGCTCTGTTCTCTTGGATGCCTCTGTGAGGCCCGGGCTGTCTGACCCTCTCTCCTGCCTGTCCAAGTCAGCTCCCCACTGAAAACAAGATAAGCCAGGATCTTGGCATTTCACAGACCTGGGCCAATCGCAGAGATCCTGACAGGGGTTTTGCCCTTCCTGCTGGCTCCAAAAGCACCACTCCTGGCCTCCCTGCAGCTTCTCAGCCCCTCTCAGCCAAGCCACAGGGCCGTGACCAATGAGGTCTGTGTGTACTCTGAGAAGTCGATGAGGGTGTTTTTAACTCAGCGACCAGAGAACGGGGGGTGGGGGTGGGGGCATATCCCTGCTTCTGCTTCCCAGTATCTGAGGATAATTCTGGTTTGAGGGGCTGGAAGGTTGTATCCAGGGCTCCCTGGAATATTGGGATCCCTCACCAAGGTGGGGAGGGGTGGGTGGGATGTGCTGCCCGTGCCCGTATGTTGTATCTGTGGAGCATCAGACATGCACTGAGCCCCAAGGACAGGTGAGGTGTATTCTTATTAAGCCACTACTGTGTGTACTCACTCACCCGGTGCTTCCTGCTTAGAACTATAGAACACTCATGTGAGGACTATTCCAATCCAGCCCCCAGAAAGTCTAGCTCAGTGTTGGGGGCCCAGAGGGTGGACTCAGACAGACCTGCATGCAACTCCCCATTCCTCCACTCCCCCGTGTCGTGACCTTGAGCAAGTTCTCTTGGAGCCTTGGTTTCCACACCTGTCAAATGGGGCCCCTTACCTGGCAAGATGCCATAAGTATGAAAGGAGAAATGCTTGTAAAGATTTGAGCGTGGTGGCTGGCTCCATCCGGAGGGAGGTATTATTAAGACTATTTCAAGAGAGTAGAATGGTGCCAGGGGCTGTGGGAAGGGGGAGATGGAGAGATGTTGGTAAAAGCGTACAAACCCCAGCTCCAAGATGCCTAAGTTCTGGAGACATAATGTGCAGCATGGTGACTGTAACTAACAAGGTCGTACTGCACATTTGCAAGTTAAGAGAGTAGACCTTACAGGTTATCACCACACAAAAAAACGGTAATTATGTGAGGATGTGAAGGTATTAACTAACCTTATTGTGTCATCATTTTGCGATGTATTAAAAATCACATCGTACACTTTCAACGTACAGGTTACATGGCAACCCCGTGGTATTATTAGCATACCCATGTGATAGATGAGGAAACCGAGGCACTGAGGTATGAAATAACTTGCCCAAATTCACACAGTTAGCAGGCAGTAGAGCTGGGATTTGAGCCCAGGCCTACCTGGGTCCAACATATCCTTTCCCCTCCAGTGGCTGTGGCTGATGCAGGCTGACCAGGGAGGTCTGGAAACCAGTGGACCTCAGAGGGCCTCTGAGGACACCCTGGTTCAGATCCCATCCTGTTGCTGCAAAGCTAACCCTACCCGGCTCTCGCTGACTCACATCATCCCCCACCCACCCGGGCCGCCCTGGCTCTGGGAGCTCAGCTGTTGGTGGAGGCAGGTCCCACACGGCCATGGGGGTCTCGGCCTGGGGGGCTTAGCTGGCAGGCTTGGGTTACAGGCAGCTAACCCGGCTCTGATCCTGTAAGTCCCGTATCCCTGGGTGTGGCAAGGAGGCGGCATTGCTGGGAAGATGATCAAGGCAGGCCAGGGGGCCGCCAAGCAGGGCTGGCCTTTCTCCTGGAATCCAGGGGGATTAACAGTGGAGAAAAGAACAGCTGGATGTTCTCCCATCCCTCCGGCAGCCCACTGCCCACCCCGGGGTGTCAGGTTTCCCTGTAAGTTGGTCTTCAGGGAATTCTGGTATTTTCAATTACTAGCCGGGCACGCCGGCAGGGGGATGGGGTCAGTGATGCCCCGTGACCCCTGCAAGTAGATGGAGCCCCAGGGAGCAAGCACAAAAGAGGCTTTTGGCGGAGAGGGAAAGGAGGAGGCTGGCCAGGCGGGGCCTGCTTGGCTGGAGCAGGTGGTCAGGGGCCCTGCTGCCCCAGTGAGCCCTGGGGGAGCATCCAGTCCCTTCATTAGCCCCGACTCGGGGAAGTAGCCTTCCGTGTGTGCTGGACCCAGGTGGTCTCTAATGGCCGTCTGGGACTAGGACACTTTGACAGGCATGAAGTCCAGAGGCTGTGACCCTGGCTACTGCAAGGGGGCCCTGCTCAGCTTCGGCTCCACAGCCCTGCGCTCTGAGAAAGGAAGGAGACCCCTACACTTGGCCTTTCTCCTTCCAGCAATCGGAAGTTTAGAAGGAGTGGGGAGAAGTCGCTGGGCATTGGGCAGTCTAAGGCTCCAGCCCCAGCCTCTCAGATCCCGCTAACTCCCTCACAGCCTCACTCCCATGGACAGCGCTCCGTGGCTTCCCACTGCACCTGGAGTTAAACGCAGATGCTGCACTCGGCCCGCAAGGCCCACCTGCCCGGTGCCTGCCACCTCCTTCCACGCGTCCCCTCGCTCCCAGGCACTGGCCTTTCTGTTCCCAGTCATACCAAGGTCATTTCTTTCTCAGGGTCTTGGCCCTATGGTGTTTCTGCCAGGTAACCTCTTCCCCCAAATCTTCCAGGGCCAGCTCCTCCTCTTCATTCAGGTCTCAGCTAAACCGCCGCCTCCTCAGAGAGGCCCTCCCTGACCACCTTCTCCCCTCCAATCACTTCCTATCTCATGCCCTGATTTTCTTTATAGCACTAACACTATCTGAGGGCACGGAGCTTGTCTCTTTTATTCAGTCTTTTATCTTTAGTGCCCGGAACAGTGTGTGGCTTGATTGATATTTATTGGAGGAAGGACAGAAGGAAGGAAGGAAAGAAGGAAGAAAGGAAGAAAGAGGGAAGGAAGGAAGGAAGGAAGGAAAGAAGGAAGGAAGGAAGGAAGGGTGAAGGATGGAAGGAAGGAAAGAAAAAGGAAGGAAGAAAAGAAGGAAAGAAGGGAGGAAGAAAAGAGAATGGAAGGATGGAAGGAAAGAAAGGAGGAAGGGAGGCAGGAAGGAAGGCAGGGAGGGAGGATTCTCACCTTTTCTAGCCCCTTCAGGAACCTGGCTGAGTCCACTAACTCTGGGGGGGCTGGACCCTGGAGCAATGGCCCCAGTCAGTAATCAGGGTGGCTTGTATGACAGTCCCTAATAATTCGCTCTCCCTCAGATCCCTGCAATTTGACCTGCTGCTGTAACAAGGGGCCTTTTGCCGATCAGCTGACCTGCAATACTACAATTGTTTATTATTGTGCTTGCGTTCTTCAGGGTCTGCAGTAGGAATACTTTACCCCAGACAGGACTCCTAGAATTTCCGGTTGATAATGGAATAGTTGTTTCGAGCTTTCATCTCTTAAACTCATAGCAATGCAGTTAACTCCCGAGGATCCGACTGCAATTCTGGGTGACCTGACCATAACTCTCACAAGAAGAATTTCCACAAATAAAATTCTTCCAGAAAATGGGCCTTTGTTTCTTTCTGATTGGACCAAGGCTCTTAGAGAGTTGTGTGGGACAGAAAAAAAGGAAGAGCTGAGAACTTTTGCTAAGGTGGCACTTTTCCAATGAAGAAAAGGTGTTCTCTGGCCAAAAGAGTTTGAGATACACAGAGTTCTAGGATCTCACACTTGTGAGACTCACACTTCTTTATTCAAGGCTCTGAGAAGTCCTGCAGTCCTGGGAGAAGCCCAGTTAACCTGGTTTAACCTGGCAGTCTAGGTCTCATTTGGCCTCAGAACCCTTTTTACCACCACATAATAGTTATTAATGTCTTTTGGGACCAGTGACCTACGGACCATATTTTTAAAAACAAAACAAAACAAAACAAACAAACAAACAAAAACAGGTCCAGGAGATGTTATTGTTTTTCCTTGAACCTGAGAAAAGCTCCTGGCTAGGGTGGCAATAAGACTGTTCATTTGCTCATTCATTCTTCTTTGAGTCAGCATAGATGTAGCAGCACCTGCTGGTTGCCACACAATCAGATGGAGTGGAGGTAAATCACCTCCATTTTCCAGATGAGGAAAGTAAGTCAGAGCAAGTCTCTTGCCCGAGGTGCCTCAGCTCATAGGCGGCAGGGCTGGGATCAGGACCAGGTTGGTTTTTTTCTCTCCCTGATGACCTGGCCCTATCCGTGAGTGGGATTTGAGCAGGCAGAGGCCAGGCCTTGCTTGGGCTTGATGCTGTGGAAACATCTAATTGCCCACCTCCCAGTGAGCTGCCGAACTGCCTTGATCGACCTGTGGTCGTCCTGATGGGACCCAGCACCTGGGCTAGCAAGGTAATAGCGTGGGCCTCAAATCAGGTGGCCTAGACAACCTACCTCACCTCTCTGTGCCTCAGTTTCTCCTCTGTAGAGTGGGGACAATGGCAGGAATGTCGGGAGGGAGGTTGAAGAAGACCTGCATGTAAAGTGTTTAGCACAGGGCTTGGCCCAGAGTAAGGGGTCAGAGGACGTCAGTCACGTGTAGCTGTCAGGGCCGCTCAGACTCTCAAACAGCACGATGAGTAGCTGACTGCTCAGCACAGGCTCTTGGATGGCGGTGGCGGTGGGTGGTGCAGGGGAGAACAGGCAGCAGTCAGGCTTCAGATCCTAGCTCCCTTAGGCTCAGGTGACTGCGTGACCTCAGGCGAGTTGCTTCTCTCTCTGAGCCCAGGCTCCTCACCTATAAAATGGTATGTGGCAGACACTACTCACTGCCTACCACATATGCACTTTCTTTCTCAGATTAACAAAACCCTGGTTCTGAGCTAGACAGCTTGTGCCCAAATAAAAGACTACATTTTCCCGAACTCTGGCAGCTAGAAGTGGCCATGCTACAATGTGCTTGCCTATGAAATAAGCTGAAGTGTGGGACTTCAAGGAAGTCTCCTTAAAAGGGAGGGGTCCTACCCTTCTCAGTCTCCTTCCCTCCTGCCGCTTGGGGCTTGGAAGGGATAGCTGAAGCTCTTGCAGCCACTCTGGCCTATAAGGACAAGAAGGTACGTGCTGAGGAGCACGGATCCCTGATGGTTCCATGGAGTTGCCCTTACTCCTATCTGGAGACATCCTTTATGCACAAGAAAAACCAACCTCCACCTTGTCTAAGCCACTACGGTAGAGGGGTTGTATTAATCCCTTCCTAAATCTACTCTCTTTGCCTTATAACTTGTGTAGTCCCCTCTGTCTCTGACTCTGGGCTTGGCCATGTGACTTGCTTTGGCCAATGGGATATAAGCAAACATGATATAAGCAAAAGCTTGAACAAGCCCTTTGCATGTATCTGCTGGCTGTCTTGGTTCCCTGGGATTGGTGGCCCAAGAACATGCCCAGGCCAACCTGCTGGAGGCCGAGATACATGGAGCAGATTATTGCCCCAGTTGTCCCAGCCAGGGCCACTCCTAACCAGCTGACAGCAGCCAACCCCAAACATGCAATAAAGCACTGACAAAAGAGCTGCTGAGTGACCCAGAGGAGATGGAGCGCAAACATGTGAATGCTCCCCGCCAAGACCCATCCAGCCCACCCTGAGACTCTTGAGCTAGATAAGTGCTTCTTGCTTTTACGCCATTGGTTTTGTGGTTGATTGTTAAACAGCATTACTGTGGCAGCGGCTATCTGTTATTTTTCTTCCTGTTACATGCAGCCAAACCCAATCTTAGCTGATACTCTAGGCCAGCAACGTCTTCCCTGCAGAATGCTTGGGAGGATCAAAGAGGACGATGCGTTCAGAGGGCTTGGCCAGGGGAGGGAAGTGCCCTCTCCCCCCCCCCCTCTTTCTTTCCCCAGGCATGGGCCTCATCAGGGGCTCCCTTGGCCAGCTTCTCTCTGATCCTCTACCCCCCCAGGGACAGAAGTAAGTGAGTACATGCTCATGCCAGTTCTAGAGACTGAGCCACTGTGTGCCTGCCCCCCAGGAGGGCGGGAGGATCACAGAACAGTGTGGTAGAAAGGGCTTCGGAAAGTTTAAAGTCTTTCTGCGAGAAAGCCATGTGAAGTGGTGTCACCTGGCCAGGCTGTTGGAGACTGGCTCTGCCTGGGCAGCAGCCCCTTAGGAACCTCTCTGGGCATCAGTTCTCCTGCTTCTATAAAAGGAGGTGTTTGTACTGGGTGAACTCCAAGGTCCCTGCCAATGCTGATGGGGTTTTAATTTGACTTATGTTCCCTTCTGTGATAGGCAGAACAATGGCCCCCAAAGATGTCCACACCCTCATCCCGGAATTGGCGGCTATGCTACCTTACGTGGCAAAAGGGACTTTACAGACGTGATTAAGGTTATGGCTCCTGAGATGAGGAGATTATCCTGGATTATCCAGATAGACACAATCTAATCACGGGAGTCCTTAAAAGGGGGGAACCTTTCCCAGCTGAGGGTCAGAGACCAGAGAGCCGGAGTGTGAGGAGCATTTGATGCCCCGTTGCTGCTTCTGAGTGGCAGGAGGCCATGCGCAAGGACAGAGAGGCCCCAGGGAGACAAACGCAGCCCCCAGCTGACAGCCAGCCAGGAAAGAGACCTCCCTCCTACAACCACGTGGGACTGAATTCTGCTCGCACCTGAATGAGTCAGGAAATGGGTCATGCCTTAGAGCCTCCGAAAGGAACACAGCCTAGATCAGGACTAGACTGCGGACCTGTGCAACTGTAAGAGTAAGAACTGTGCGTCCTTCTAAGTTGCTAAGTTTGTGGTCTTTTGTTATAGCAGCAATAGGAAATGAACACACCTTCTGATTTCATTTAAGTCCAGCTATTGTATGTAAGCCACGTATTGTCCACCAACTATGTCCACCGACTATGTCCTAGGTGCTTTGTCCACATTACTGCTAATCTGGCAACCATCTGGCAAAGCTGGAATGATAGGTAAGTACCCATCTTGAAGGTGGGGACCCTGAGGCTCAGAGAAGTGAGGCCTCCTGTTAGAGCCTGGTCACACAGCTTGGAAGGGGCCGTGTTGGATGAGGGCCACGTTTGCCAAGCCCATCGTTGACACCTCTTCTCCTACATGACCCACTCGACACGATGATGGGGGAGCTTCCTGAGTGGTCAATCCACTGTTCAGTGCAGGTGGCCCCAAAGGCTGCATTCGACCAGCCAGGCTGTGGTGTAGACGGACCCATGTGACAGCTCACCTGGCCTCTGCAGAGGGTTGGGTCTGGCCAATACGAGACCCCACCTATGCAGTGACGTAATCATTCAGGCTCTGCCACTGACTGATGACCACAGGCAAGTCCCTGAACTCTCCATGCCTCTCTTTCCTTACCCAAAGGACAGGCTAATGAATAGGACGGACTTCATAGCGTTGTTGTGAACACTCGTCACGAAGGACTTGGAATGGTATCTGGCACATAGTAAGCACCTGGTAAACGTGAGCTCTTGTCATGATGAGAGTGAATGGAGAATGATCTCTGCATTTTTGAGAGCCTGCCTGTAGCCGGCAGTCTGTGAGGCACCTTCATAACATGAGCTCAAAGCCTCACAACAGTCCCGCAAGGAGGGGGTGATGAAACCCGCGAGGAGGAAGCAATCAGATGCGGGCTAAGTGACTTGTCCACAGCTACGAGCCGGTGAGCAGCCAGGTTTGATTCAAAGCCAGGTTGGTTGGCCTGATGCCAAATGCCAGACCCTTTCTACCCTTTTCCACCTGCTCTGGAACCGGGCAGAGGTGCAGCTGCTCAGAGCTTGCTCGGGGTGAGACTGTGTTCCGTGCAGCCCTGGCAAGTGGCCAAAGACGATGTAGCCCCGAGGACGAGCCCCACATTATTGACACGCGGCAGACACCCCAGTTCTGCATGGCTGTCTCTGCCTTGTCAGTCGGATCTCAGCTGAAATGCCACCTCCTCAGGGAGGCTCTCCTGCAATGCCCACCCTGAGGCTTGTTCATCTCCCTCCCATCCCTTCCTGGTCTGGTTTGTGGCGAGGGCTGCAGACCCTGGACAGCCAGACTGAATCCTGGGTCTTCCCTTCCCAGCGGAGTGAGCCTGGGTACATGCTTGGTCTCTCTCAAGACCTGTTTCCTCATCCTTCAAGTGAGGGTACACGGTCCAGCCTGGCCTCCTTCCTCTGGAGTTCCTGCGAGGGCTCATGAATATGGGGCAGACAGGCATTCTGGAACGCTGAAGGGTGGTTTGAAGGCAGCATGACGGCTTTATGGTCAGAAGATAGCTCTGGGCCTGGTGAATGCCAGGGGATTGCAAGCAAGACCCAGTCACTTGCCCAAAAGAAATACTTTTTCCTTTTAAGGCAGTGAGCTAGATATTTATATATTGAATTTTAGGGTCTGATTAAAACCAACCACTGAATGCATTTGTCTGGAAATCAAGTCCCCAGCCTTGTTTTCCAGTCTTGTCATACTTCTCCACACCCCACTTCACTTCATGCTTCTCTGAGCCCTGCTGCAAATGTTCACTGACCATTCACTGTGGTGTGGCCCTGTCTAGGTGCCAGGAAAACCATGTTGAGGAAAAGCAGACCCATCGTGTACCACTGAGTGGTGATGGTGGGGGAGCTAGACGGGAAGAAAATGATCAGAGACACGAGGCAAAAACTCAACCACGGGCACTTGAGGGCCACGGTGCTGGGGGCATATGACCAAGTCAGGAAGGTCAATGAAGATGAGCTAAGGCCTGAAGGAAGTGAGGGGGTGTGGAGAGAAAGCATTCTGGGCAGAGGGAACAGCATGTGCAAAGACCCTGTGACAGAGGAGCCTGGTATTTAGGAGGAACAGAAAGGAGAACTCTCCTTGCATCCTTCCTCCTATACTTTCCTCCTCCCCTAGGACACCTCTCTCCCTGTATGGGTCCATCTCTGCTTGTTAGAGCCTCTCTATTCTTCAAAGCCAAGCTCAAATGCCTCCTCTTCCAAGAAGCCTTCCATGGCATGCCTTTCTCCCATTCAGCCAGAGGAAATGATCCCTCCGGCCTGTGATCTCCCTCACCTCCTTGACCCCTCCTTGGGCCCTCACTCATGCCATCTGGTATGTCGATTCTGTCCATGTCTCATCTTCCCCTCCAGGATATAAATCCGCAAGGGCAGGAACTGTGTCTTATCCAGTGTAGACTTGGAGTCACATGGTTCTGAGTTTAAATCCTAGTTGAGGCCATTTAATAGTGGGACTTCGCATAAAGGACTCCACTTCTCTGGGCCTCCATTTCCTCATCTGGAAAGCGGGATAATGAGGTGAGGGTGTGTGTGGCTGCACAGTCCCCAGGTGGACTCTGGGCATCTATGAGTGGGTGGGGCTTGTCCAGGGGCTTGGAACAGAGAGGAGGGGGGAGGGGTGGCTATGATCCAGAAAGCCTCAGGGGCTTAGAGGGCTTATAGGGGCTTAGATTCACTTAAACCTGAGTTTTCCAAATTCATCTGATGATACGAAACACTGGAGCCACTTGATAAAAATGCAGATTCTCAGGGCTTACTCCTGGGGTTCTGATTCAGCAGGTCTGGGGTGGGGTCCAGAACCTGTGTTCTGAAAAGCTCTCATATAGTTCTGATGCACAATTTGGTGGGGAAATTGAGGCCCAGAGGCAGGACGTGATGTTCGCGAGTCTGATAGGTTGGGTCAGTTATCTCAGCTCCTTCCTCTGTTACAGGATTAGGTACACACACCTTTTGCCAAGTAACTGCAGGGCTCATTTACTGTGAGTGACTGCGGCACAAGCGAGGTATGTGTTTGTGTGGCATGGCTTGGCCCGGCCACTTGTGTTCCCACCATTCACCACGAGAGAAATAAGCCTGGGTGACTGCTGGTCCAAGGAGCAGGAGGAGACATATGGAACAGACTGAATCCAGCCCACGTTCTGGAGTCCTGCCCGGCACAGACAGCCTGTGCATATTAGCTAAAACCTCATTGACCTATAGACTAATTAGTAAGAGAATGTTTATTGTTGTCAACCACTGAATTTTGAGGTGGTTTTGTTACACAGCAGTATGACAGCAACAGCTGACTAATACACTACGGTCACCCAGCAAATGAATGGCAAAGCTGGGACTCAAATTCAGGTCCCCTGCTCCTAATCCAGTGCTTGTTTCTCACTGCTTCTGTCTTTCAATCCTGAGGACTCCCCCAGCACCCTCCTCTCTGAAAGCCCCTCACTTCCACTCTACCATCTCTATTCTCTGGGAACCTCCAGCTCCAGACAGGAGGGATCCATCCCAGCAGCCCAGACTCCATCCTTATTGCTAAAACGCTGAGGCTTCTTGAGTAGGCAGTTCCACTCTCGGGGCTCCCAAATGGATGCAGGGGAGGCCCGCACAGCCAGGGAAAGAACTTCAGGGGCTCTGGGGAATTTCTAGCTTCTCCCAGTTGAAAAGAGTTCCCTCCTTTCCACTCCCACTGGGAGCCTGGGCTTCCCTACCTCAGGGCTTTGTCAAGCTGGAGGGACTCACAGCTGAGGCTTCACAATCTGTTAGGTGTCTCTGCCAATAGCTGCTGGCTTTTGAGGTTCTCTCAGATTGCCCACCGTGAGTCAACCCAATCCGGACCCCAATCTGAGTGGGACTCAAATGCACCCATGGCCCCGTTAAAAACTGCAGGCACATGCTCAGACACATGCACTCCCAGCCACAGCAACACCACAAACATTCACAAACAAAACCACACTCCTCCTCAGGCACAAATACACAGACAGGCAGACCACATTCAGACATACAAACTCACGCTCACACGCACGCCCCCAGATTCAGACACACCCATACTCATGAATGCATGTATCCATAAGTAGCCACACACCACCGTCACATGCAATCACAAACACACAGTTGCCCAAACACACACGACACATCTACGCATTCTCACAAATACACTCACACGCCCAGTCAGACCCACGGTCACACTCAGTGTTCCTTGGACATGCCCTGGATTTTACCCAAGCACAGGAGTCCGTTAGACCTAGTTAATTCCTGCCTCTTAATCCTTCCTGCTTTGTGACTCAACTTCTCTGAGCATCATCTGTAAAATGGAGACACAAATGCCTCCTGTTCAAGGACACTAGGGGGAGGCAGTGAGGTCATGCACGGAAAGCACCCCTCAACCAGATGGAGCTGGTTGCCCGCTCTCCTTCCACGTCCTCCTGCATGCCCTTCCCCCTTCTCAAATTCCATTTCTTTACATCGCTCCCTTCAAAATTCTACTGGGCCTTTAAACTGCAAGTCATATCCTGTCTCCTACACGAAGTCTTCCTGAACTTCCACCCCTGGATCCTCTGAGCACTCACTGTGTGGGCCCCGCTTGGCATCAGAAAGATAGGCTGGAGCCTGGCCTCCCTTCGCTCTTCCTTGAACAAGGCTCAGATCACACTCAGAGCGGGGGCTTGGCAAGGGTTGTTGAGTGACTGAGGGTACATTCACAGAGCCACCCACAAAGCTTTCAACTCCCTGGTACCATACGGTCCTTAAAAATCTCATAAGGCCCTTGGTTGGAGGATGAGGCTGGGAAGTGTCTCCTGGACCCAGCCACACGGAGGTTTCAGGTGACCCTGAGGACAGTGGTCTTGGTGGAGGGGAAGCCTAACGGAAGTGGACTGAAGAGGGAACGGGATAGGGATGGAGATGGTGAGACTGCATTGTCTGGCAACTGTTTTTGCCACAAAAGAAGGTTGGACAGAAGATGGAGGGTGACATGGGGGTCACAGAAAGAATGATTAAAGTGAGCTTAGGGAGAAGAGTTCTGCTGGGGTTAGACTGGAATGGGCTGAAGGTTCAAAGAAAGCTCCTGTGGAAACTGCCAGATGTCCACTGAAGTCTGTCTCCCCACCTTCCATTGTGATAGAGGTTTAAGTCAGGCTGGGAAAGATTATACCTCCCAACCTCCTTTGTGGCTCGGTGAGGCCACATGACAAATCTCCTTCCAATGGAATGTGCACAAAAGTGACGGGTGCCACTTCTGCCTACCTTGCTTAAAGGTAGGTCACTGCCGTGGGTCTTCTCTCTCTCACCCTTCCTGCAGGCTAGAGGACAGACATGCCTGCAATACCACTTTGACCATGCAAACCAGGAGCATGGAGGGTGGTGAGACAAGACAGAAGGAGCCTGGGTCCCTGAATCTCCAAGCACATTAGAGCCACCCTGGGCTGCTCACCCCTGACTCCTACAGGAGAGAGAAATGCACTTCTGTGTTCTTTAAGCTGCCCAACCCTGGGCCTTCTTGTTACAGAAGCTTCACTTTTACCTTCAATAAAACACGTTCTGCAAGTGACAGCGATCATTGTAAATGCCACTGCCATGGAGAGGTAACACTCTCCCAGGTCGCCGGATCACAAAAACAGCCTTTGGAAAGAGGAAACCACTCTACAGATGGGAGGGAGTCTTTAACGAGGGCTGGTAGGATACCCATTTGGCACAGCAGGGCGCAGCATTGCCCCCGGAGCCTGCATTTGAAGCACTTACCTGCTTGGTTGGTGGTGATATTCACAGAGGCAAACTGAGGTGAGAAGGGGCTCTGGTCGGTGACGCCATTCACGGCTTGGATCTCAAAGGTGTACTGGGTGTGAGCCAGCAGGTCACTGATGTAAATGCGCGGCTCAGTCAGGCCCAGCTGGCGGGGGGCGTACTGCACGTTGTCCCCACAGCGGGTGCAGGCACCCCGGCCGGAGCCACAGCTCTTGCAGATGATGTTGTAGACGAGATCCTCACGGCCTCCTGAGTCACGGGGCGGGGTCCACTCTAGCATGAGTGAGGTCTCATTGACACTGGAGATCACAGCCTGGGGTGCAGAGGGGATGGCTGGGGAGGGGAAGGGGGGATGTCAGTCAGCACGGGCTGGGGGTGGGACATTCCTGCCCTGGCTCCTGCCCATGCCTCCCAAAAGACTGCCTCTAAATCCTTTCCCCCCTGCACCCACCAGAGAGATGTTTCTAGAATATAATTCTCATCCTGCTGCACGTTTGCTTAAACCTTTCTCCCTGGACTCCAGCCTCCTCGGTATTTGATACTAGGACGGTCTTTCTGTGTTGGGGATTATACCCACCCAACATCTATTTCCCGTTTTTCCTTACAACAGAATGCACTTGCATTCAGGGTGGCAATATGTCCAGCTAAAAGACTGTATATTTCCCAGCTTCCTGTGATTACAACAGAAATTGTTGGTTAGGACTTTTTCTTAAAAGGAGACAGCTATAGAACATCCCTTTATCCCTTTCCTTTCTGCTGCCTAGAATGTGTGTGATGGCTGGAGCTTCGGCAGCAATGTTGTTGGACTGTGAAGTGACCTGAAGGATAGGAACCACACACTACGGATGGCAGAGCAGAAAGAAAAAGCCAGACTTCAGAGAACTTCATGGATTTACCATACTACCCCAGGACTACCTATCTTTTGGCTTCTAGTGTGCGAGAGAATAAATCCTTATGGTTTAAGCCACCGGGGTCAGCTCTCTGTTACTTGCAGCTGAATGCCACTCCTGACACGGGACTTGTAACACTGCCCTTACAGTTACTTCTTTCTTAGAGAACCTTGGCCTGTGATTCAGGCAGCCACTGCCAGGTTAGAACACAGCCTTTTCTGCCACAGACACCACCTGTGGTGGTTCTTCTGCTGCCAAGCCTCCCATTCTCTGTGACTCAAGACCTTGACTTTATCCACCAAGTGACTTAGCAGGAGGGGTTAAGGGGCCCGAAGCCAGCTTCACGGCATCTGCGTGTCGGTAGCACATCTACCCCAGGACCACCTTTCCCAACCAGTGTTCCGTGTCTTCTCCCACCAGGCAATTGGCTGTTCCTCGCTCAGGAAAGGCTGGCTATAGCTGAGTAGCCACCCAACCCTTGCTCTGGGCTTTTCTGCAGGGGATTGTGAACTCAGGTGTCGCCCTCCGGAGACCCCAGACGTACTGGTACACGGCATGTCCAGGGGGTCCAGGTCTGCTCGGTAGTAGCCATTGCGACAGACGCAGTTGGTGGCCCCTTCTGAAGTGGTCCGGCTGTTGATGGGACAGTGGGTACAGGCCTCATCCCCTTGGTTGGCCTTGAAGGTTCCAGATGGGCACCCTGGGAGAGAAGACAAGGAGAGTCACTGGGGAACCAGAGGAGGATTCAGGGAGGACCGTGCCGTCTCATGGAGGGGCCACGTGGGGTCAGTGCTGGAAACCCCATCTCCTGAAGTTCTTGGGGGTCTCCAGCCTCCAACGTGGCCGTCCTAACTATGCCAAGAAAGTTCCAGGCTACCTGGTTTCTTGTCTCTGAAGCTGTTTATGCGTTCAGCGGGGGCCCCTGGCAAGCCTTCCTTACCTAGTCCAGGGTGGCTGTGCCACAGCTTCCGGGCTCAGTCCTGACTGAGTCTGAAGACTCTGAAGAGGCCTGGGGCAGTGCCTATGGCCCAGTCTTGCTTACTGAGGGCTGGCTGGGCCTTGATGCCTGCGTTCCATCTGACTGAGATGATTACGTTACAGTAGCAAAGTCCTAGCGCAGCATGTAGAGAGGGGGTGTGGTCAAGCAGGCAAGAGCGCTGACTTTGGAAGCAGACAGACTTGGGTTTGAGTCCCAGCTTGGCCTTTTACTAGCTGTGCGGCCCTGGACAAGTGGCTTAACCATTCTGAGACTCAGTTTCCTTAGTTGTAAAATTATGATTCTAAGACCCATTTCTGCAGGCCATGGGGAGCATTTGGCATAAGCATGTAAGGCAATGACACGAGGTCTTGCACAGCACAGGTTCCCAATGAATAGCTACTATAATCGGTGTTTGATCAATTTATTAAAATAAAGGGGGCCTGAAGTACCAAGGACAGCCTGCGGGGGGCAGTGTTTGCACTCAGTGGGCATTCAGCCATCTGGGATCTCCCAGGGGCTTTGGCCTTCTTCCCTGCTCTGGGGTATTCTCAGGATTTGGGTTCAAGGTCCGGCAGCTCAGGGCTTAGGTGCTGTAAGAGGTGGCCCCTCCTGTGTGGGCCTGTGTGCCAATCCACTCTATCCTTCCTCCTGGCCCTGGGCGGGGAATCAGGAGGCCTGGGCTGTAGGCCCTGCCCCTGTCCTGGCCTGTTTCTTCTTCCACTTACTGGAGTTCATAATCCCAGCTCTGCTGTGGTGCCTTGTGGGGGATCATGGAAGGCTTCAGTGAGAAGGTAGACAGCAAAGAGCTTTGCAAGAAGCAAGTTCCTCCTTGGGATGAAAGGCGGCTAAACTGTCCACAGGCCAGGAGCTCTCAGCTGGATCCCATCTCGTGCTAGAGCCCTGTGTGACCTTTGACGAGCAAGTCCAACCCCTCAACCAGCTCCAGCCACCCCACCCTCTTTGTGCTTACATGCCTTGAGTTCAGAGTGCTTTACTCCCCTGCCGAAATTATTCCTCATGGGGTCTCCTGGCCATGCTCTCGGAAGGTGGCAACCGTCCTAATCAACAACCACCCCGACTGATGCCACCCTGACTGGACCCTGTGGGATCTCAGAGGAGAACCAGCTCCAGCCCAGTCCTTGAGGAGCTGCCAGGTGAGGGGGGAGACAGGACACTGACACAAGCAACCAGTACGGAGGGCAGTACCTCTGGGGTTATTAGGGCTCCCAGTGTGCCCATGGGGTAATGGCTGTAGAGCATAAATGGGAAACAGCAGACACTTACTGAGTACTTAAGTGCTGGCGCTGTCCTAAGTACTTAACTGCAGTGACTTATCCAAGCCTCACCCAGCCCTATGATGGAGGTGATGTTACCGCCCCCGTTTTCAGATGGGGGAACGGAAGCACAGAGATGAAGTACCTTTCCAAGGATGTGGCTTCCAGTGGCAGAGCTGGGACTCAGTCCCAAGTGGTCTGACTCGAGGCCACTCCCCGAACCACCACACCACACCGCCTCTATGCGACTTGCATTGCATCAATGGCCCACGAGTGCTGGGCAGGGACTGGCAGCTCCTGCTCTGGGCACCCGTCCAGGGCTCCCTGAATGTGGCTCTGCTTCCTCTGAGGCACCAACCTTCCCCTGCTGGCTGGCTGAAGGGGCAGCCTCACTCTCTTGGCACTATCCAGTCAAGATAGGTGGGCTGCAGCCCTGGGTCTAGTTGAGCGACTGACCTCTCTGAGCCTCAGTTTCCTCTGCTGTCAAATGGGGGCACAAGGCTCCTGTGAGGGTGTAGAACCATCCTGATAGATGCCAGAGGGTTTTGGCTCCAAGACCAGGATCCTCCCGGTTCCCCGTTGGGTGAGAGCCTGCCCAGCTTAGCATGCCTCTTCCATCTGCTGGCGATTCCCGGGGCCTGGCTGGTGGGTAGCTGCCCACTCTCTCCTCCCCACTGTGCCAGCCCCTCCATCTGGACCGCCTTCCCGACTGTCCTCTCTCATCACCATGTCCTGGCCCCTCTCAGACTCCCCAGGCTGCCACATCCAGAAGCCTTCCCTCATTAGGTGTGCTGCCCGGCCAACCCTCGGCCCTTCCACTGGATGTTCTGCGGTTTCTGTATCTATTTATTGGCTCTGTGTTTCACAAAACCCTCTTCTGTCGGTGCCTCCCCTCTCCCTTTACTCCTTCAGCCAATCAATACCAGGTCTTACCTCCTCAGCAGTGCCCTGTCCTGGCTCTTTTTTGCTGCCCTCCCACCCCTGCGGGCATCCAGAAAGCTCCTCCCACCCCCTCCTTAGCCTCTCCCGGCCATCTGGTCTCCTCCTGCCCACTCTCCACAGCCAGCTTTCCAAAGTGCAAACCTTTGTGTGGCACTTAAAAATCCACAATGGCATACAATGGAATATTATTTGGCCATAAAAAGGAATGAAGGCCTGATACATGCTACAACACGGATGTGCCTTGAAAACATTGTGCTTAGCGAAAGAAGCCAGTCACAAAAGGCCACATAGTGTATGCTTCCATTTATATGAAAATGTCCAGAATAGGTGCATCCATAGAGACAGAATGTAGAATAGTGGTTGGCAGCAGCTGGAGAGAACAGAGAATAGGAAGTGACGCTAATGGGTAATGGGATTTCTTTTCGAGGGGATGAAAATGTTCTAAAATTGATTGTGGTGATGGTTTCATTCAATTCTGTGAATAAAACTAAAAATCACTGAATTGTACAATTTAAATAGGTGAATTGTGTAGTGTTATATCACATAATACTTGTATGTGTATTATGTATGTGTATTATGTATGAATTGTATGAATTATATCACAATAAAACTATTTAAAAAAAAATCCACACAGCTCCCCAAACTCTTCAGGGCCCCCGGGACCCAAGGGCTGGCACATGCCCATGTCTCAGTGTCCACTGCCCCAAGCCTGGTGCCTGATGGTCCACACAGTCAAGTGCATACAGTGCCAGCCCCCAGGGCCCCCTCCACACCTCTGGCCTTTGTTCATCCTGCCCTCCTTCCCTGAATGCCCTCCCTTTATCATCAGGTGAACGCCTACACGCCTTTAAGACTCAGTGCAGGTATCGCCTCTTCCAGGAAGTCTTCCCTAAGACCCCATGCAGGGTTGAAGTGCCTTTTAATTACTTACTGTAAATACTTGTCTGGATTGTAAGCTTCTAACAGGATGTCGGGTATCTACTAGGTGATGGGAGGATGAAATGAAGAGCTGGAAGAGCAACCAGCTCAACCACGTGACATCTGAGGAAACTGAGGCCCAAAGAGGAGCAGGCACACATGGCTCTTTTCTGACCTCAGCTGTACTGTGTAACTGTAGGGTGTGCCGGGGCCTCGATTCCCATCAGCCACGTCCTCTCACACAGAGGTCTGGGGCAGCCCCCATCCACAGTGCCCAGAGCCCTAGAGGCCACGCTGCTCCTACCTTCTCAGCTGGGAAGGGGCCCGTCCTGCTAACACCTGAGTCTCATGTACAGAGGGAGAAGGAAACAATGAGACCTGGAGACATAGACTTGGGCAGATGTACCTCTGACAGGTGTGGGCTCAGACAGATCTGCCTTCTCTGTGACTCAGTCTCCTCCTCCGAAAAGGGACTCATGATACCTGCACGGCACAGACACAGCGACAGCCTGGTTGGCTCTCCCCGCCTGCCAATCCTTCGTGATCTGATGAGAACGAGTCAGACCTCCCACATCCCGCTTCAACTCAGCAGTGGCTCCCCACTCAGCACTAGAATTAACCCCCACCCCTAGCCCCAGCCCACAAGACCTGCGAGGGGTCTCTGCTCTCTTCCTGTCACTTCCTGACAACTCCCCTTGCTCACTGTGCTCCAACCCACTGGTCATCAAGAGTGTTCTCACCCAGGGCCTTGGGCCGTGCTGTCCCCTCTGCTTGGACTCCTGTCCCTGCTCTTCTCATGGTTGAGCCCTTTCCTCCTGCTGGCCCCAGCTTAAATGCCACCTTCTAGAGAGGCCCTCCCTGACCACCCTAACGTACTGCTCTGCCTACACTGTCTCAGTCTCTGTTCGTTTCCTTCATTAACCCTCATCACAACTTGTAATTAAGTGGGCCCTTGAACAACACAGGTTTGAACTGCACAGTCCTCTTACACGCAGATTTTTTTTTTCCCATTAAATACAGTCAGCCCTTTTTATCCATGGGTTTCGTATCTGTGGATTCAACCAACCTTGGCTAGAAAACAATATTTTTGAATTCCCAACCGTGGATTGAAAATACTGTTTTCCATCCAAGGTTGGTTGAATCCACGATGCCAAGGGCTGACTATAGAGTCAAACGTTACATGCAGATTTTCGACTGCACAGGGGTGAGGGGCAGGGGGCAGGAGGGTGCTGGTGCCCCTAACCCCCCTGTTAGATCAATTGTATATTAGAAAAGTTTATAACCTTGCAGTCTTTTCCCTGCACTGGAAGGACCTGGAGAGAGGAAGAGGGACCAGGTTTATCGAGCCTCATTGGTTCTCTAGCTCCTGGCAGAGTGGTGGGAACATAGCAGGTGCACGATGTATATTTCTTAAATGAACAAATATGCCCCTTACAGGATGCTGTGAAAATCAGATGAGAAAGTGGGTGAGAAAATACTTAACCGAGTACATGCGAGATTCGGTACCACCATTATCATCAGGCCGCATGGATGCTCGGATCCCTCTCCACATCTCATTTGCTCTCCCCATGGGTCTACCCAGGGGCCTATGCACTGGGGTGACCAGCTCATCCTGGTTTTCAAACGGGAAGCCCTGCATCCCGGAAACACCTTTAGTCTCATGCAACCCTCGTATACTTCTTCAGCCCCATCTGTCACCACTCTCATCTGTTTGCAATTCATAGATGCCCCGGCTGCACACACACTGGTCCCTTTGCCCGAAAGCCCTTCTCCCCCATCATCCTGTCCCCTGGGGTTGGTGAATCTCACATGTGCTTTCCAGGTGCCAGGCCCAGTACGTATGATTTACATGGATTTGTGCACTGAATCCACATGACCACCCACTGATGTAGGTACCACTATCGCCCCCATTTTATGGATGAGGAAACTGAGGCTCAGAGGGGGTGAGTGACCGTGCCAAGGTCACATAGCTTCTGAAGGGAAGAGCTGACCTGGGAGCTTCTAAATGGAAGTTTGACTCCAAGTCTCTATGGTTGCAAAGACCTTATGCCCAGGTACTGCTGGACAAAGAAATTATCGAGTGGCTGAACGGCAGGACTGGAGACCATCTTGTCAGGCCTCTTGGGGTGGATGGGGCTTGATGGGGTCACTCAGCAAGGGAAAGGCAAAGCCTGGGCCCTAAACACAGGACTTGGGGCCAAAGATGCCGGCCAGTGCCCACCTTCTGCAGACGTCCAGGGTGCTTGGCCAGGCAATCCAAGGCGGCGATGGCAGCCGGCCGGGGATGGTGAGGAGGATTACAGGGAAACAGATTTTCTCCCCGCCTGCCCCCTGGGCTCCAGGGATAGGTGATAATTGACCGAGTGAGCCCCGAGTCAGGCCGAGGCAGGGCTCCATCTGGGCCTGGCATGGCGGGGCTGCTAATTGGCACGGGGTGATACTTGAAGCCTCCTTGGTCGGCCTGCTGCTCTGCTCCCCCCTCTCCTCCCAGAAACTCCGGTTTACTTCTCAAAACGACAGATGCCACAGTGGAGTCAAACGCTTGAGCCGGCCCCATGTGCCAGGCCTCGGGGGAAGGAGCTTCTCTGTCTTCTGGGGTGCCACAGAGCAGAGGGCTCTGTGTCTGCGGTTCTGAGCAGAGGCAGGCTCACCCCAGTTTAATTCTGCCTCGTGAGAACCCGAGCAGGAGGTCTGATGACACTGGGCCTGGGCATGGACTGTGAAGCCAGCTGCCGGGGCTGAATCCCAGGGTGACCATGGGCAAGTTACCTCACTCTGTGCCTCAGTTTCCTTGTCTGTATAACAGAGAGAATAACACTGACCTGTCATTGGGTGTGCGGATTACATGAGGTAATATAGGTAAAGCACTTGGAAGAGTGCCTGCCTGGTTCACATTTAGTGCTTATACACGTGTTTGCTGTTGTTGTCCTCATTCCTTCTGGGCCTACCACTTGCTCTGTGCTAAGCCCTGGGGACATGGAGGGGAAGATGCAGGACTGTGGTCCAGCTGGGGAGATGGTGAATGATGAATTTATTCAACAGACATTGGTTATGTGTCTATTATGTATACCAAGCCCCTGTTATGTGCCAGGCACGGGTACATGAGACTCAAGGCCCAGGTTCTGCCTGTAAGAAGGGGCTGGAACACCTTCCTTTAACCGGGCCTGAGTGCTGGCTGCTGTGGGCAGAGAGGGCAGAGTGGGTTCTGGGCTCAGCAGGGCCAGGATTTAAGGGCAGAAAGTTCACTTTCTTGTTTGGGATCTCCAAGAAGCTCTGGATGTGGGTCAGGAAGAGGAATCTGACTGGGCAGCGTAGAGTCCTAAGCCCAGGCAGGGGCTCGGCTGCCCCTGCCTCCCCTTGCTCTCCTTGCTCTGTGAGCCCTCTCTGGGCTTGACTAGAAACCATTTCTACAGCTTCTTCCAGCTACAGGACTCTGGCTTTGGACAGGCTCAGGCACACAACCCTGGGCCCTACATTCTCCTTGAACTGTGAAAAAAACTGATTTGTGTATTTTCTGGGGCTTGGGCTGTGTGTATGTCAGGTCTGAGCTTGTGTTGTTCTTGTGGCTAAGTGGGTGGGGTTTGGGGGTCTCCCTCATGCAAGTGGCTTTTGCATTTTGTAACACTTCTTGCTTTTGCTGTTGAGGTTGAGCCAGTGGAGTCAGTCCCCCTGGGCTGTGCTGGGCAGGGTGCCCGATTCTTTGTGCCATGGGCAAAGCCACTCTGGAAGCAGGCAGCAAGCTCTCAGGATAAAAGGAGGAGCTTCCAATCCCTGTAGCTACCACACGCCTGCTCAGTGCTGGGCCAGGAGCTTCCCTAGCCCATACCCTCATTCAGGTCTTATGGTTGCCCTGTGCAGGAGGTGTTACCCCATTTTAGAGATGAGGAAACTGAGGCTCACAGAAAGGAAATGCCTTGTCCAAAGTCACTCAGAGGCTTAGGGGCAGAGCTTGTGACCCTACAGTCCACCTGCCTCTGAGGCCCTCAGTGTTCTAGCTTGGTGATGGTGCCCATTCCTGCCCTTCCACCCTTCCCCTCCCCCTTCTCCCCCTGAGAAGAGGGGCGCTCTTCCCAGCCAGGTTAAGTCCAGAGCGCCCCAGAGCCATTCCTCTGCAGTGGTAGCTACTACTGGGACCAGGCAGGGGATGTCAGTCATCCTGCTCCCACCCCCACCCCCACCCCCACCCCCACATTCCTGCTTCCCTCTGCCTGCCTGTGCCGGGACCCAGGCTCTGTGCATCCCGCCAGCAGCTGGCAGGACTACAGAAGTCAGAAGACAGCGGCAGGAACTATGTTAACACATCTCCTCTTTGCCTAAGGGGGGAACCCAGGGCCTCCCCAGGCCAGTCTCCACACGGCCATCTGCTGAGTCCCTCCTCTGCTCAAGACCCTTCAGTGGCTCCCCTGTGCCTGTGGTGAGTCCAACCTGCTTCAGCCTCCACGGTCCACCTCACCAGCCTCCGCTCCCACCACCTCCTAGCACACCCTGAGCTCCTGTCACGGTAGGCGGTTGCCATCTCCCTAACAAGCCGTGCTCTGTCCCACCTCTGGGCCTTTGCTCAGGCAGTTCCCTCTGCCTGAAGCGCTGTTTCAGCTCCAGCCCAGGACATTGAAATCTTAGCTCCCGCCCAGATCACCTTGTGGTCCTTCTCCTAGGACCTGCTCCCTCGGGATGGGGTTGGGGCCTCTCTCCTGGGCTCCTGAAATGCCGGCACTTCACATCTGCCACTGCGTTATCCAGTTGTAACTGTCTGCCTTCCGCAGCAGGCTGTGAGCCTGGTGACAGCAGGTACCCACCATGTCCGGCACCTCTCAGCCGTGGAGTCTGGCCAAGAGGTGATAGACAGGGGACTCAGGAAGTGTTTGTGACTGACTGTCTGAGGCTCAGAAAGGTGGGATCTTGTGCATAAGGTCCCTCAGCTTGTGTGTGGCCTGGAGGTTTTGTTCTAGGCCTCTGGAATCCCCCAGACCACGTCAGAGTCTCCAGAGCTCCCCAGAAACAGGCTCTCAAGGCATCTTACCTTAGTCCTTGGCATTTGGTTAACATGTCTCTCCACTTTCCACCTTCCCACCCACCCAACTGTGAGCTCCATTAGGGCAGCCACCATGCCGGCCCTGCTCACTCCCTGGCATTGAGCCTGGCACAGAGAAGGCCTGTAGGTCCCTGGGCCCTAAGGCGAGAGTAACCAGAACTTTCATGACCACTGTTTCTTGATGTCCCCTCCCCAGTTGCACGTGTGTGTCTGTGTGTGTGAGTGGGGGGATGGAGTTCAGTGTCTCCTGGGGGAGCCAGACCCTGAACCCCACAACCTACAAAGGTGGGTGAGGGTGTTTCACCCCGACCCTTCCAGCCCCTGGATCCCATGTTAGGCCCCCAGTCTGGGCTCTGACCTGCCTCCCTTCCAGCCATCCCCACATAGGGGCTGAGAGCTCCTGCCCGCCCAGCAGGCAGCCCCATTCCTCCAATTTCCTCCCAATTAATCAAGCTCTGAACTTTTTAATTATCTGCCTGCAGGGTGACTCCCCACTCTGGTGAAGCAATTAAGGACATTTCCAAGTGCTGTGTGGCTGGCGGCAGGCAGCTTTGACCAAGCCTTGGTGGAAGAGGTGAACAGAGGGAGGGGCTGGTGACAGGAGGGGTGGACAAGAATCCCCCTGGGCCAGGGGGCGGCTGGAAGGCTGTCCTGGGGTCCTGGCCAGAGATCTGGGGCCACATTGTCTGGGGCGACCCCCCATGTTCAATCGCCCTTTGTCTGCAGCCAGAATTTGACTTCACAGATCCCAGACAGTTACCACGAGCCAGGCACCAGGTTAGGTGCTTTATAATCTTACTATATCCTCACCTTGACCCTGGGTGAAGGAAATACAATTATTTCTATTTTACAGATGAGGAAACACAGGCTTAAAAACATTAGGCGACTCCAGAGATGGGGCTGGGATTTGAAGCCCGCTGTGAGTCCACGTCCACTTCATTCCATTGTCTCTTAACGATCAGTAGGGCCTGTCAAAGTGCCCAGGAGCAGAGAGGAAGGGGGTGGGTCAGGGGACGCCTCTGGGGAGACACTTTACAATTTTACTGCACCCTCACCTTGACCTTGGGACTAGGAAATACACAGGCTTGAGACCTGCAGAAGAACACAGGCTCTCCATGTGCAGGGTGGCTGGTAGAAGAGGGCATTTCAGGCAGAGGGGACAGCCCGTGCAAAGGCATGGAGGCGTGAAATGGCACGGTGTGTGTGTGTGGGAAGCTACAAATAGTTCAGGGTCGCTGAAGCATGAAGTTCGAGGCTGAGAAAGGCGGGAGGTGAAGCCGGAGAGGCAAGTGGGGTCTGGGTCATTGGAAGGCAGGAGAACACTTGTGGTCTTCTGGTTCAAGCTCCTCATTATGACTACAGAATACATGCCCCAGATGTGGACAGTGACTTGCTTAAGGTCTCAGAATTCCTCGGGATGGCAACTTACCAGGAGGGACAGAAAGGTGTTGGTGAAATCAGCAAGTCAGTGGCTGATGGAGCCGGGGCTGCAGCCCAGGAGTCCCGAGGACCAGATTTGGAAGGGGAAAAAGAGGGACAGAGGAGTGGTAGCTGTCAGATCACCGCAGAAGCCTCTCCCTGGTTTCCTGGCTTTTGCTCTAGCTCTCCCACCTCCCCACTTTCCTGTGGCTGCAGTCTCCTCTCAACATATCAGCCAGAGAGATCCTGCAGAACAGGAATCAACTGTGTGTTGCTCCTCTGCTCAAAGCCCTTCAATGGTTCCCACCTCACTGGGAGTAAAAATTAAGAGCCGACAAAGCCCCCTTTACTGCTCTGGTTACAACCATCCTTAAGGATTTTATTCTCTTTGATGTAAGTGTGTCCCCTTTACCTCTCTGAACTTAACTCCTACTACCCTCCCTCCTGTCCACTCCACTCCAGCCACTGGCCTCCTGGCTGTCCTGGAGCACATCAGGCCTCAGGTCTCCTCTAGCCTTACGGCCTTTGCATGGCTATTTCCTCTGCCTGGTTCAAGTCCCAGCTCAGCTGCTTCTTCACGATGTCCCTCTCTGAGCCTCACGTCTTTCATCTATAATTGAGGTTAATGCTGCACACCCCACCTTCCTTCCCAGGCTAATGTGGGATCCTAGGGAGAAAATGGGGAACTGAGAGAGCTCCACAAGAGCCCTCCATCCAGCTTGACGCTATCGCTGCAACAGGGCTTATAAAGGCCCTCATTGGGTCCTGGAGAAAACAGGCCCTTTGGCGAGCAGTGGGCTCTAGGCCCTAAGACCTTAAGCTGGATCGACACGCCGGAGCCTCCCAGCCTGTAATCCTTGGGCCTCACAGATGCTGGAAAAGCAAGTGTTAAATAATAATCACAATGTGCCCGAGGGGAAGCCGGATGTGTTGGGAAAGCTTGACACATCTGGCAGAGTCCCCCAGCACATCTGGCTGCTGTATTGACAGGTGGTGTAGTGGGTCACCGAGGAAGGGCCTGGAGGGCCCAGTCCTGGTGCCACGAGGGGGGCGATGGCCGGATGGAGCTGGGGAGCATCTCCCAAGCTGTCCACGGGCCATATACCCTCTATGGGGTCCCCCTATAAGCCATTCATGATACTTTGGTGGCTGTGTTCTGAGAGGCCAACTTGGGACCCAGAACCTGGGCCACCAGATTCACAAATCCTTGCCTCATTTTGTTGGCACCAGCTGCCTCTGCTGGGGTTGGGGGGCCTGGGAAAGCCCCCTCTCCTCTCCAGCTGGGGTTGCATTTTTGGGGTCATTTCATGTAGCACTTCCCCTTCTATGGGATCCAGAAATGTGGTCCTCAGCTCCACCTGAGAGAGCCCCCCCGGGTTGAGACTGGCCTCCTCCCTCCTCCCACCTGCCCCAAGAAAGCCATGGTCATTAATAAAGGACACAATTAGCTGTCAGCGGAGAACATGTCTGGAATTTTTTACCTGCCCGTGAGCTCGGTTAAGGCAACAAACCCCTAGACCCCCCGGGGAAGCAGCTGCCACACACCTTTTGGGGGCCCCTGCGCCTGGGCCCAGGGCAGGAGGGGGCCTGTGACTTTTTCAGTGTGGGTTCCGCAGGCTCAGGCCTGTGCAGGGCAGTTTTTTTCCAGGCCAGTGGAGAAAGTGACAGAGTAAGAGAGATTTCCTGGCAGAGGTTGTTTTTCTCAACCCAACAGGCAATACAATTCAATATGATTTTCTCCCCCTTCTTGTGCCAACTCAGAGTCTTTTAGAGCTAGATGGACTTTAGAGAAAAGATTTCGTTCAATTTCTCACTTTACACCTCCTTTTACAGCTTGGGGACACTGAGAGCCAGCGTGGGGAAGTGGCCTTGTCTGTGGCAAATAGAAATAAATATGCTTCTCTTTTCGCTTCTCTACGGATCCCGAGCTTACCTAACACAATCGGAATTTGTAGCCAAAGTCCAAAGGAATGTTTCAAAGTCCCTGACATTCACTGTGAACACACTACCGAGTCCTGACTATGTGCTGGGGTTGGGGGTGTGGGTGGGGGGACAGTGGTGAATGAGGACGACGTGGCCCCTGCCCTCACGGAGCGGAGGGTTTAGTGAGAGTGACAGAGGGAAGGAAGCAAGGGACAAACACAAATACTAAACACAATTTGTGATGGCCACGAAGCAGACAGCCAAGGGCTGAGGCAGGACAGGCCTTTCTGAAAAGGTATCATTTAAAAGGCAGTCCTGGGGAGAAGACTGTTTGACCGAGTGGGAGCAATATTTGCAAAGGTTACAAGCTCAGTTTCTCGGTTCCTCCTTAGTGTCATTACCAGGCACCTGATACCCACTTGGTTGGCCCCAGCTGCCTATGACCCTGGACAGACACGACCATGTCCAGGAAGGCACTTCTTGCCTGGGCACCTTTGAACTAACAATGCCACGAGGTTGGGAATTGTCACCTCTATTCTGCAGATGAGAAACTGAGGCTCAGAGCAATGACATGCCTTCCCTGGGCACATGGACACCAAGCTTAGGAGCCCCGGCCTCTAATACCAACCAGCCTGTCTCTCCTTGCTTTTCTGGGGGCTTTCCAGAACCACTGCTCCCCCCAGTAACCCGAAAGGTTGGTGTGCTTGAGCCCTGGTAGCCTGGGACTTGAATGCTAATGAAAATCCCACTCAAGAGGTCCATGCATTTGGCGCCTCAAGGAGAAGGGATTAGGAAACACAAACAGGGAGGGGGGAGTTTGTCCACATTCACACCAAGGCGTGGGGGGCCTGCCATCGTTCCCCCTCCTAGGGGTACAGAAATGGTTGCCCTCCTCCTGTTGGCTTCTGGGGAGCAGGCGTAGGCCTGAGCTAACCCAAGCCATAAATCAAATGCACAAGATGTGGCTTTGGCAGCCATCCCAGTTAAAAAGATCTGGGGGTTTGAGTTGACCACAAGCCAAAAGCTGCTGAAAAAGCCAATGTGGTCTTCGGCTGTCAGAGCAGAAGTAGAGTGACAGCCCAGCATCCATCCCTGCTGCTCAGGCAAGGTCAGGTCTGAGCTCCACAGCGAAAGGAGGTATCATGAGAAACAGTGGACAGGACACCTCAAGCCTGTTTTCCATTTGCAACCATCTCTGGGTGGTGCCAGAGGGGCTTGGAGTGGGGTCTCAGGTACAAACTGTTCTGGGCAGCACATTCTAGGCACACGGCAGAGTTCTGGAGCTCCACTTACCCTGGAACATTCTCTTGTCTGCATCCCTGGGAAGTATGAGTTCTCTCCAAAATCTCGCTCAGCTTCTGCCTCCGCGTCCTAGCTCTCCTGCACCTTGGGGATTTGAGATCACGTGTGTGGTCTCACGAGGGCCTGCACTTCATTTGAGGACAGACTTAACAGATAGAACCCAACAAGGTTTTTCTAGGTAATGACTTTATGCCCAGCTTTGTGGTGGGCACCAGGCACAGAAGGGATTAAGACACAGTCTCCGGCCTGGAGGTCCACTGCCAGAAGGGGAGAGTGAATAGGCACAGATAGGGGTATGAAAGAAGGCTTTCTAGGAGGGGCCATTTGAACTGGGTAGTAAAGGATGCGGAGTCGGAGTCTGTCAGGGCCAGAAGAGATGGCAGGCATTTCAGGAGACGAACAGTGTGTGCAGGGGAAGGTGATGGGCAAGGCGGGCTGTCTGGGGCATGGGATGTGTCGGGGGAAGGGGAGGCACAAGTAAAGAAAGGTGATCTGATGTTACCACATGGGGCTTGTGAGCTCAGTGATGGAGTCTGGGGTTTTATTCTCTAAGAGCAGGGAAGCCAGCTGTGGTCCTGTGATGGTGCTCAAATGGCCTCAGAGCCCTGGTGCCCTCAGCCCATTCCTCCCAGTAGCCTGCCCAGACCCTCGCCTCCTCAAGCTGCAGCCCTCCTGCTCCGGCCTTGGCCAGCCCAATCCCGTCTCGACTCTTTGCGTCTCTCTCTGTTTATTCCAGATATCTCCCTCTTCCAGCTCTCGAGCCTTTCCTCCTGTGTGTGACCAGTACCATCTCTTCCACCATTGAAAATGAACTGAGCTATTAACAACAGCAGCCACCATTTACTGTGCACCTACTGTGTGACAGGCTGAGGACTTCACTTAAGTTATCGGGGGCCATGCATCACAATGGTTAGGGCCACAGGCTCTGGAGAGCGGTCCATCTAGCCTTGAACCCTGGCTCTGCCACTAACTGCGGACAAGTTACTTAACTTCTCTTGGTGCCTTAGTTTCCTCCTCTGGAAAATGGGTCTATCCATAGGCCTTACCTTGTAGTGAGGATTCAGAGTTAATTCTGTACAGTGTCTTAGCTTTTATCAATGATTCCTACAGCAATCCTTTAAGGTAGGTACTATTGATATTGTCATTTATAAGGAAACAGTTAAGGTTTTGTGAGGATAAGTAACCCATCCGCAGCCAGTATCAGAGCTGGGAGGGGAGCAGTGGAGTGCTATACCTGAGACTAAATGTGGAGTATTAAGTGTTCTATGTCCTTATATCTTCCAGGCTGGTGCGTGGGCTGGGCCTAGGGACCCAAAGCTCAACAGGCTCCCAGCCTGGTGGGGAAGATGCCCAAGTAAACAGGTAGTTTCCAAAGAGTGTAACCAGTGTCTTGGGGTTCGTGGGGGGAGGAGGTGCTGGGCCTGGGAGCCCAAAGGAAGGGGCCTTCATGTTGCTGTTCTCTGGAGGTGATAAAACTTGAGCTGTCTTGAATGACAAAGGAGAAGGGCAAAAGAATGAAAGGAGGGGCATGCCAGACAGAGGGAACAGCCTGGACAAAGGTGTGGAGGTGTGAAAGTGCACAGTGAAATTGACGGCCTGCAGCTGGAGCCCCCAGTGAGTGAGTGCAGGGGGTGCAGGACATGCGGCTGGACAGGCAGGCGGAGCGGGCAGCAATGGGACTCCCTCCCAGCAGTGGGCAAATGGGGCGACGCCTTCGTTCCTGCCGCCTGCAGATCAGGGAGCTCTGTCTATGGCATAACAGTCTGTGAACCCAGAGAGAATCGGGAATAAGTCCCTGGACTGGAACATTCTTGGGTCATCAAGTCCCGCATGGCAGAGCAAGGGACCTCGCTCCTCTGAAGGGCCCCTTCTAGCCTAACTGATCCCAAACTTTCCCAGGGATAGACGGCTTCTTAAAAACACACCTATCTAAAAACCTTGTAAAAATCCCACACCTTCTCAGTTTTAAAGGGTCAAGAGCAAGATGTGGCAGAACAAGGGGTCTTCAGCCAACAGCCAGGATATGTCATGACGAATTGCCCAGTCATTTTAGAGCGATCGCCTTTAAATGGCACTTCAACTTGCCCCTAAATGTCTCCTTTATTTGAACAGTGTGTTTATGGGGCCTGGGCTGCTGTTCCCAGCTTGTGCTTTGGTTTTGTAGAAGAGGAGGAAACTGAGCGAGAGACAGACATCAAAGTGGAGGATGATGACAAACCTCTAATCTCATAAACTCTTCTCTTATCTCAGTCCTTATAAAAATGGGGAGTCCTGGTTGTTGCTAAAAGTGGCTCTGAAAGCTCGTAAACTTGACAAGCACTTAGCTCTAGCACCCACAGGGAAGGACTGTAATCCTTGAGAAAACTGAAGATGAAGAGTGGGGAGGCAACGTCCGGTGAAGGGCTGCCTGCAGGGAAAGCCCACGCTGTCACCAAGTGAGGGTTTGAGTGTACAGCTTCCTAGCTTACTTTCTGTGACCTCATGGCAACCCTGTTTGAGAGAGTCTCCTTGGTTACAAGAGAGGCCAGAACCAATATTTTAACATTTGTAATCTTCTAATAAATAACATCTCACACGTAGAGCTTACTCTGGGCCAGGCACTGTTTTAAGTGCCTTATGTGGATTAATTACTGTAATCTCAGATTATACTATAATTATCCTCATTTACAGGGGATACAGGCACCGAGAGGTAAGTCACTTACCCAATATCACTGATGCAGTAAGTGGCAGAGCAGAGATTTAAGCTGAGATGGAAGCCATGTGTTTTCTGTCATTCACTGCTCGCTCATCATGCAAGGGACGGGGCTCCAGGCTGGGTGGGGGCGTGACTCAGCTCCACCATCTCCTCTGTCTCTCACTACAACATGCTGATGAACTCCTCGCCCTGTTTTGCAGCTGAGGAGACTGAGGCTCAGAGTGGTTGAGTGGCCTGGCTGAGAGCACACCGTGCAGGGGTGGCAGAGCTAAGATCCAACCCAGCTGCCTGGCTCCAGGACCTGGGCACCTTGTAGGGTAGCGAAGCTGCCAAAGGCCTTCAGCCGTGGCAAGACCCAGCCTCCAGATCTGACCAGACTGAGAGCCCCCAAGGGGCTGGGATCAATAAGGGTCCCGAGGATCAGAATCTGGTGGCCTGTAGGCTGTAGGCTTTATTCAGTCTGCTGGAGTCAGAGTCCTTTTCTAAACCTGGGAGCTCTGGAGCCCTGCTGCTGTGTCTCCTCAGAGAGGCAGTACAGTGTAGTGGTTAGTGCTCGGCCTTAACCCAGACTCACCACTTCCTAGCTGGGTGACCTTGGGTAAGTCAGATAGCCTCTCTGTGCCTTAGTTTTTCCATCTGCAAAATGGGGATACTCATGCTGTCTCCCTCCTAAGGTTGTTAAGAAGATGGATATGAAGCACTTAGAACACTGCCAAGTGTGTAGTAAGAGCCCAGTAAATGTTAGATGTTATTATTACTGTGGTCTCCTCGCCCTGTGGCCAGGACTCTGCTGCCAAAGCGGACAGCCTCCTGCCCACTCCTGAAGTCCATTGCTGTACAGACAGCTGCCTGGCTGGGCCAGCCTCCCGGCTGCCTGGGCCTCCTGCCAGCCTGTCCCTGTAGAGAAAGCAGCACTCTGGTTACCCCAGCTCTTCCCGGCTGAGGTCTTTAGGCCCATAAACACACCTTTTTGAGTCTCCATTCTCTTGTTTGTAAAACAAGGATGATGACACCTGTTCTAGTAAAACAGTGGTAAGAGCAGAGACTTAGACTCAGACAGACCTGGGTCTCTGCTTCTTGCTCTCTGCACGACCTTGGGACAGTTGCTTGAATCTCTGAGGCCTCAGTTTTCTCAGCTGTAAAACGGAGATACTCCCTTGTGGGGTTTTATACTGGGAGTACAAATAAAGTTATAGCTGGGCAATGCCGTGCGCCTACAGGGGCTCATTGAGTGGCTGTTAGTGTTACCCATTTCTCCTGGGAGGGATCATTCATTCAACAGACATGAAGCCCTACTATGTGCTAGGTACTGTTCTAGCTGCTAGAAACACAGCAGCCCGACTTGTAGAGCTTGTAATCAAGTGAGGGAGATGGATAATAAACAGATATCAAATAGATACAGGATGATGTACTAGAGGGGGTTGAGGGTCGGGGGGACGACTGTAGCTGGAGCGGTCAGGGAGGGCTTCTCTGAGGAAGGGACACGTGAGCTGAGACTTGAAGGGCAAGAAAGAGCTGGTTGTGGGGAGAGCATGGGAAAAAGGATTCCAGGCACAAGGAACAGCTCATGCAAAGGCCCTTCCTCAGGAGGGAATAAATAAGCCCCGAGTGGCTGAAGAGGAGTGAACAGGAGCAGGAGAGTGGGAGAGGGGGCAGAGCAGGGTGGAAAGAGCCTGAGCCACGCCTCATGGGCATAGAAAGGAGATGCAGATCAACTCTAAGTTAATGGGAAGCCACTGGAGGGTTTTAGGCTGGGCTATGACGCAACGTGTGATTTGAATGCGTCCCTCTGTCTGCTAAGTGGGGCATGTGCCATGGTCCAGGCAGAGATGATGGTTGACAGGGCAGTGACAGTGAGGGTGGAGAGCGGTGGTTGGATTTAATGAGGACCTGTGAGGAGCTGCTTCTGCCCAGGGTAACACCCCACGCAGATATGAGGGGTGAGAAGTGAGATGCCATGTTCTGCTTCTGTGAAGGAATAAAAGTGTTTCCTTCAGAGTATTTCACAATTTCAGCAGTGCCTTCTCCCCAAGGACTCTCAGTCAGCGAGCTGACTGCCCATCGAGAGCTGGTAATTAGGCTTCTGGGACAGGTGCCCGGGAGCTGGCAGAGCCTCCCCTCTGGGCTGCGTGGAGCCTGTGGCCACGCTGCTCCTTGGCAGAAAGTTCAAAGGGAAGAACGCTGCTCCAGGCAGCTCCCTGCTCCATTTTTAGGGTCCTCCTGTTGCCCCTCACCCAACCCCAGGCACGTGGCTCCCTAAGCGCCCCGAGGCCCCATCAGACCCCAGCTCTTGCCCAGCTCCTGGTGTCTGCCCTCTGCCTCCAGCCGTGTCTCGTTCCCTCTGATCTCAGCTCATGCTGGAAGAAGCCAAGAACGCGTCTTTGCCAGGGAATCAAATGTGACATCGTCTGTACTCTGCATGCATTAAAACAGGATCCCTCCTGGAGACACCAGGCCTTCGGCCAAGGAGTTAATCAAATGGGGACATTTCAGGCATTGTGACAGGTAGGAGAGGAGTGACTTAAGGCTGACAGGGCACTGGGCTGCCATTCATATCTCCTATGGCCTCCTACCGCTCCCACCTTCCAGACTGACCCATCTGCTCCTGAGACCAGCCTGTCAATCACTGCTTTCCAGAACAACCAACAACTCTGGCTTCTGTTTCCTGAGCATGGCGACAGGTACGCCTCCCAACAACCTGCGAGGGGGTGCTATTATTAGTCCCCTCACGTTGATGAGGAAAGCAAGGTGCAGAGAGGGAAGTCACTGCTCAGGACACCCGGATGTTGGTGCCAGGAGCAGGCCAAGACCTCCACCTCCGGCTGTGAGTTGAGCGTGATCTCCTTGGCACCAGAGGCTCTCTGCTACTCAGGTTCCCGCCTGCCCCCACCCACAGGACTGAAATGACAGCAGGGGGCCCGGGTAAGATCAGGGGAGTAACTGGCAAGGCCGGTTACAGGTGTGACAGACAGCTGTAACACCTTGTGTCCTGAGCGAGCTTTAAAACGGACCGCGAGACTCACTTAGAAATGACGGAGTCTGAGATGCTTTAGGCACTAAGCCCCTGCCCTTTGTCCACGAATTCCATCTTCAGAGCCGGCCACAATGCTCTCTAAGGTTGGTGGTGTGCGGAGTCACTCATTCATTCATTCATTCGTTCATTCATTCATTCCATAGACACTGACTGAAAACCTGCTACATGGCAGGTACCTTGCTGGGGACAGAAAGACAGCCCTTGGGAACGGCTACTCAGTAGCACAGCTCTGTCTCTTCCACTGGACTGTGAGCTTCTCAAGTGGTTAAGAGAATGGCCCTGGGAGTCAGACCACATCCTGGCTGTATGCCCTTGGCTAACGTACTTCATTTACCCTCTCGGTGCCTCAGTTTCCCCACATCAGGAGAGGGGGATAATAGCAATGCCTCCCACGTAAGGTCACTGTGGGCATGAAATGCGTTAGGATGTGTAAAGTGCTCAGAACAGTGTGTCTGTACAGAGTCAGTGCTTGGCTCTGTTCTTCCATGTTCTCAAGGATTTCCAGGATTTCCCAACCAAGGTCTTACTGTCTTAATGGTCACTGCTGGGTTTTCTTTCTAACAATTGTGTCCCAGGCTTCCTCCGCTTTTAAGCATCCTGGCAGAGAGCATGCAAAATTCATTTGTCAGGAGCTATCTATCGAGAGTGTCTTTGCATTTGTGCTTAAACAGTCATCATTATTCCTTCGATAAATAGGATTTTGAATGCCAGGCAGTACCCTAGGGCCTGGAGCCACATCATCGTATTTGATCCTTACAACCTCCCTGGGAGGTTGGCACTATTCCCCCCGTTTAGCAGAGGAAAATACAGGCTTAAAGAGGCTGCATGACCATTCATCCATCCAGAATTTACTAAGTTCCTACTATGAGCCAGGCAGGCACGGGACCAGGGCTAGGTTCAAGTTCCAGGGCTACTAACCAGCAGACCCAGTCCCTGACCTAGCAGGGCTTCCAGTCTAGCCAGGGAAGACCGACCTACGTTAAATAACGAGCAGGGTGATGAGGGCCACCGGGAAGGGCTATGGGGTATGACAGGTGAGTTCAGTAGAGGCCTGACCGTATATGATGCTGTCATATACTAGGAAAGCCAGCCTAGAAACTTCCCCTTCTACTCCCAAGCCACACCTCTCAAGTCCCGTCTTTGCTCCCCGTCAACACTACAAACTCCTGTCCAGGGTCGGGGGCCCCTCCTATGACACCTCTCGTCACCTCACAAGCCACAGATGTCATTCATCCCCAGAGAAGCCCAGTGTATTTGGACCTTATACTGGATCTCACATTTGTCATTTGTTTGCTGGCTGAGTGCTGACTGCAATGTCCCCTCCTTTGGGAAGTCTTCCTTAACTACCACCCAGCCCCCCAATCCTGTCTGTAAACAGTCAGGTCCTTCTCTTCTCTGATTTCCCACAGGAACGTGTACAGACCTCCAACTATCCCCCACATCATAATTATTTTCCCTTCGACTTTCTTTCCCATCGCAGTGTGAGCCTGTGAGCAGCTCTTACGCATCTTTGAATCTAGCACAAAGCTGGACATGGTGGGTCCTCAATAAAAGCTGGATTCCGGAATGAGTGGAGAGACAACCTGGGTCTGGGTCCCATCATCGATAACGCTGACCAAATGGTCTTGGACGAGGCCAAGGTCAGGATTTTGGGTTGGTATGCAACTAGTTTTGTCTTGCCCTCCAACTTCAATCAATTGGTTGGTAGCTGTCTACTAGGAGAGCTGTGTTGAGAAGGATCCTGAAGGACCATCAGGGTATAGTGGGAAGAGTTTTGTGATTGTTTAACAATGTCAACCTTAGATTCAGGAGGGGTGGCTATGGGAGCTCCTCATTTCTCAGACCCCGGGAAAGTCAGTTTCCTCTTTAAGGCTTTGTTTTTCCCATTTGCAAAACGTGGGGACTACACTCGATTATATCTGACACTCTAGGATTCTGAGCCCCCACATCCTCCTCTAATATGATTTTTCTTTGGGGACAGGAGCCAGATGCCAGCCTAGCTGTGGGCCTGGTGCACAGCAGGTGCTCAGTAAATGCTGGTTGGATGAATAATCTTCCTTGGTCATTATGAGGCTCTATAGGGAGAACAGGGTTTATTATCCCAGTTTAATAGGAGGAAAGTAGGGCTAAAGAGAAGTGAAGTGAAGATCCATGCCCAGAGGCACACAGAGCCTACACTAGTCCCTGGGTCTTCTGACTCCTCGGCCAGTGCTCCTGGCCCTGGTTAGCCGCATGTACCTATCTGAACAAATAGTTCCCCTTACGTCAATCAAATAATGGCCCCCATCACCAGCAGTTTGCATTTTGACTCCACAAGCATTTTCACATTCATTATTGCACTTGAGCTTCACAAGGACTCTGGCAAGAGAGGGGTGACCGTCGCCCTCAATCAGCAGATTGGGACACTGATGCTCAGACAGGGCATGTGATCTGCTAGGGTCACACAGAGCTGGGACTTCTGGTTCCAAACCCCATGCTCCATCCTCCTGCCCTTACTGGCCGGCTCCTATGTTCCAGGGCACTTCCTTTTTCCTCACGACCACCTCTGCTTTTTCAGGAAAGATGAAAGACGGGGGACATAAAAGGGATGTAACGGGAGCCAAGCTCCCCTCTCCCAAGAGGCCATGTCCCACCTTGGGCCACCTCTTTGAGGGAGGGGTCTTGAAGGGGAGAGAAGGGGTCACGAGACCTGAGCAGTGGGGTGCCAGCTGGACGACAGGCCTCCCAGGTCTTCCCCGAGACCCCAGCCTGGGCTCACACCAGCTGGGTAAACAGGAGCCAGCCCCATCCGAGGGCAGGGAGAATTCCTGCCCTTCTCAGACTGCCTGTCTGTTGATAAGGATTCTGGGAAGGAGGCGGGGAAAGCCAAGTTGAGAAGCTGACCCGAGCAGCCACACACAGAAGGACTGGTCTAAGACAGTCCTCAGGAAGACAAGCATGACTGGGAAACAGATGGGAAAGGCTGGACCTGGTCTGGCATTCACTCGCTCCCCTCTCCCAGCTCCACACAAGCCTGGTTTCATCTTATTCTAAACACTCTGCAACTCTGGGTATTATACTTGGTTTCCTGTGTCTCGATTTTCCCACCTGTAAAATGGGTCTAGCGACAAATACTTCAGGACTTGAGAAGCTCTTTTTTTTTTTTTCTCCCATCCGCACCCTCTTTCCAGAGACCCTGCCCCTCCAGGAGGAGCAGCTCCTAAAAATGTGTGCCTGTGTAAGTGTCCGATCATCCCCTCCCCACCCTGCAGCCAACCAGAGCAGGGAAAGCAGGTGTGTGTGTGCGCGCGCGCATAGGGAAGTACACTAGTGAGTCTCTCACCTAGCTGTGGAAATGGTCCTAGACAGGGATTGGGGGACCCCAGCGGCCCCTGTGACAGTGAGAAATCCATTTCCTCTCTTCAGGCCTCTGTTGCTTTCTTTCTAACACCGGGGAGTTGAGGATAACCCGCCCTTTCTGGCTGGGACATCTTTTGAATGATTCCATGCTTTCCCACCTCTGGACCTTTGCTTACCTGGTGTCCTTCATCTCCATGTGTTCAAATCCAGCTCAGAGGCCCCTCCTCTCTAATGCCTTCTCTGGTCTTGCCCCAGCCCCCCAGAACTACAAGGACCTCTCTTCTCACCCCCGACACCCCCATAGGACTGCATCTCTGAGAACACGAAAAGCTTTCTGCTTTATCAATGCCCTGGTTGTCCACCGCCTGGGACTGTTGGCCCTTAAAGGCAGGACTCTGCCTCGTCCTTCTAAGTCTCCTGAGTGGCTGGCACAGGGCCTACCGCTTAGTATGTACCTAATATGGATTTGTGCACTGGGCAGAAGACATGAGCAAGAGGCCCGGTCATACGCCTCCCTGGCTGTGGGTGCAGGCTACACAAGGCTAAGGGGGCACTGCAGCTCTGAAACCTACTCATTTTCTTGATACATAGAGCAAACGTAAGACAAAAATGTGAGCCCAAACAGAGAGGGCTCAGGTGTACAACCATCTTGTGGGATCCCAGGCTGCAGAGTGCATGAGGGCCCCTAGAAGATCAAGTTCAATTAACTGCTGGCTATAAGACCTTGGCTGGTTGATCCCTGACCCAGCAGCAGCCATCATACATTCCCTCTTGTGTGCAAGAACAGAAATTTCCCATGCAGAATATTCTACGGATCGATGTACCATTGAGGCACCTCTCGCAAAATCACAATAGTGGTCTTCCTCCATGGGTTTTCAAATAATGGGAAAATGGGGACAAATAAGGTGACCTCGACTCCTTGGCTGGGTCATCTGCACCAGGTACTCAGTTGCACCCTGAGTGCCTGGTGCAGAGTCTCAGCTGAGCCTGGGGAATGAGTGGCTGACCCCCCATCCCTGTGTGCAAGCCGAGTCCTCAGCACACCTCCCCTCAGACACACATGCTCTGTGGAGTATAGACGATCAGAAGGCTTCGGGGAAATCAAAAGCAACTACTCAGGAAAGGCCGGAGCCCTGCCGGAGAGGCCTCTCTGCGGGGCTGCTGGGCCCCTGGGCTGGTGATTCATGTCTCGCTTGCTCAGGGTGGAAGCACAGGCCGAGTATGAGCTGAATTCATAAGACCTTCTCTGTTTTATCTCACAGATGTTTCTGGGATGGATGTGTCAAGGGAAAAAAAAAGGCTGAAGCTGAAAAATTCCAACTCAACACATGTCCTCCAGCCCTAGGAGACGTGACAAGGGATTAAAACGTCTTTTCTCCTCATTTGCCTAGCATCTCAGGAGAAAGCTACATCGCGTCCCTGTCAGGGCTGTTCTGGGCACCTGCTGACTATGAAAATGACCTCCTCATTAGCCTGGCTTTCTTTGGAAACCGGCTTGCAAAAGTCGCATGATGGGTACGTGTGTGGTGTCATGTACCCCTTGCTGTGTCTCCAGAACGTGTTCCCATGTATAAGAAAAGCTACCTTTCTGAGTGCCTACTATGTGCCAGTCAGTGCACCAAGCATCAGCTCACTTTATCCTTGTAACCCAATGAGGTCCACGTTCTTATTATCCCATTTTCTAGGTGATTTGCCTACATGGATGAACACATGCTCATACACGTACATGTCTCCGTCTGCATAAAATGTGCTCATGTGTACACCTCAGTCTTTTTCTATATATCCATATGCAAACAGATCTATACATCTGTATGTCTTCCTACATACATGTACATGTATGTGTGGACATGCCCTCATGCTATGTTCTTATTCATAATAAGGACCGTTTATGGAGCTCATTCGGGGTAAGTTGCTTTATTTCTATTACTATTCTTTAAATGATCAATAATCCCGGCAAGGCAAATGGTATTGCCTACATCCAGGTCAACAAACTGCAGTCCACAGGCCAAATTCAGCCCATCACTTGTTTTTGAAAACAAAGTTTTATTGGAACACAGCCACACCTGTTTGTTTATGTATTGTCTATAGATGCTTTTATGCTCCAATGGCAGAGTTGAGCTGTATATTAATTCTCTGGACCTTTACAGTTTGCTCACTGCTAATCTACATTTTTCACATGAGAAAACAGAGACTCAGGGCGTATACCTGTCCCAGGTCATGAACCAGGTAGGTGTTTAGTTAGCTAATTGATATCCTTGTCTACCTCCCAAACAATGCTAGCACGTTTTAATTCCAATCTTGTTTTTTCTATTTTCCATTTTATGGCTATCTTTTTGTTCCATCTATTATTTTTTTAAAATCCCTAAATTTACAAAGTCACATTCAAAAGAACGAAACCAGACCACTACCTTACACCATACACACAAATTAAGTCAAAATGGGTTAATTTTGGCCTGCCACCTGTTTTTATAAGAGACTGTTTTATACAAAGACTTGAAGGTAAGACCATAAAACCATAAAACTCCTAGAAGAAAACATAAGCAGTAAGTTCCCTGACATGGGTCTTAGTGATGATTTTTTGGATTTGACACCAAAAACAAAGGCAACAAAAGCAAACATAAATAAGTGGGACTTCATTAAGCCAAAAAGCTTCTGAACAGCGAAAAAAAACGTCAACAAAGTAAAAAGGAAACCTACTGAATGGGAGAAAATACTTGTAATTATCTCATAAGGGGTTAATAGACAAAATACATAAAGAACTCATGCAACTCAATAGCAAAACAACAACAGTCCAATTAAAAAATGGGCAGAGGATCTGAATAGATATTTTACCAAAGAAGACATACAGACAGCCAACAGTATATGAAAAGATGCTCAACATCACTAATCATCAAGAAGATGCAAATCAAAACCACAATGAGACATCACCTCACACCTGTTAGAATGGCTATTATCAAAAGACAAGAAATAACAACTGTTGATGACAATGTAAAGAAAAGGGAACCCTTGTGCACTGTTGGTGGGAATGTAAATTGGTGCAGCCACTGTGGAAAAAAGTACAGAGGTTCCTCAAAAAATAAAAAATAAAACTATTATATGATCCAGCAATTCTACTTCTGGGTATTTATCCAAAGAAAATGAAAACATTAACTTGAAAAGATATATGCAGCCCTATGTTCACTGCAGCATTCTTTACAATATCCAAGATACGGAAACAACCTAAGTGTCCATCGATGGACGGATGGATGAAGAAAATGTGGTACACACACACACACTAAATGGAATATTATTCAATCATAAAATATAATGAAATCTTGCCATTAGTGACTATTGGATGCACTTCAAGAGCATTATGCTAAGTAAAATAAGTCAGACAGATAAAGACAGATACCATATGATCTCACTTATATGTGAAACTAAAAAAAGGCAAAAACGAAAACCAAAAACCAAGCTCATAGATATACAGAACAGGTTGGTATTTGCCAGAGGCAGGGGTTGGGAGAAATGGGTCAGGGGGTCAAAAGATACAAACTTCCAGTTATAAAATAACTAAGTTATGGGGATGTAAAGGTGACTATAATTAATAATACCGTACCGTATATTTGAAATTTGCTAAGAGAGTAGATCTTAAAAGTGCTCATCATAACAAAAAAAATTGTTTTGGTAAATACGTTAGGTGACAGATATTAACCAGACTTATTATGGTGATCATTCTGCAATGTCTACAAATATGAAATGATTATGTTGTACACCTGAAATTAATGTTATATATTAATTATACCTCAATTAAAAAAAGTCACCCAAAGATGTTCCTTTCTTCTAAACTTGTGTCAAGATCAGTGCTACTATTTCTGTGTGTTTGTACGGATGTGGGGAGACGGGGTTATTCACGTCAGCTCAGTCTACCAGGTTCCAGAAAGTACAGCCTCTATCGTACATGTATACTCCCCAAACCACACGTGCATAACTGGATCTGCATGAATGTGGACTCATGTGAGTCTGTGCACCTGCATATCACTCTGTGTAGGAGAAGCTGTAGTAATTAATAAAACATTTATTGTACCCCCTCCCCTGCTATGGAAAGCACAGGCTGGGAGCTCAGAGTCCTGGATGGGGGTACCCAACAATTGTGACAGTATCTGATAAATGCTCTGACAGATGAAGTCCAGAAGGGAAGGCTGTAGGAGAACAGACGAGTACTTCACTAGGCTGTGGGGTCAAGGAAGGATTCCTGGAGGAAAAGGCACCTGACAGAGGAACAGACTGAAGTGGCTGGGCTGGAGTAGCCCATTGTGACAATCACTGGGGTTGTATCCCAGCCCCAGGGTTAGAAGGTACCCTTAACCTCTCTGATAAGAACCCTCACACGCCTTAAAGAAGTATCGTGAAACTCCAATGACAAAATGCCTGTGAATGTACCCAGCAAGCCAAGGGGAGCTACACGGGGTCCAGATTTTACAATCTATAACAGCCACCATTTCTTGAGTAGCTGCTATGTGTCAGGCACAGTATCACTCGCCTACCCAGGAACATGTAGAGGTGATACTGGTTCGCCCTTCCTACTGAGGAGGAACCTAAAGATCAGAGAGGTGAAGTGACTGTTCCAAGACCACACAGCGGTGGGACAGGCATAGCAACTCAGGGCTCTGAGTTCTGATGGCCTGTACCCTGCTCCTGCGGCTGTACCCAAACCGGGATTCTCTTGTCCCCACTTTCTGACTCTCTATATTTCTCCCCGCTCCCTGCTCAAAGAGCCAGGGGCCTTGACGTCCCTCCCAGGTTGCAAGAAAGGAAACTGACACCATTGGCTGCTCCATTCGGGGCCTGGGGAACCCCGATTCTTCCCTCTCCAGTCCCCTCCCTCCCGGGGCTCCCTCTGCAGGTTTATGTGGGGCAGTTAATCAGGTTAATGGAATCCTGGCTGCCTCTGGCTAGGGGGGCGGATAGTCCCCCTCTGGAACCCATCATGGTCAGCCCTCTGTTTCCAGCCCAGCCCTTCCTGAGCCCAAGGGGGTGAGAGGGTGTCAACATTTCGCACCTTCCTAAGGGAGCCCAGGTCAGCATCTGCCATAATACCCACCACAGGGATTTGATTTCAGTATTCGTCTTGGACCTTCCCTTTTAAACACCTCAGTTAGCACCACTTAATATCTGCGCCAGAGCAGTGTGGTGCAGGGTTAAGTGTCTGGATTCAGAAAGACCCGGATTCCTGCCCTGCTCTGTCTGACCTTAGGCAAAACACTCCCCGAGCCTCAGTTTCTTGATCTGTAAAATGGAAATAATAGTGGACTCGCTTGTAAGGGTTGCTGGGTTTAAATGAGATCATTCACACAAAGGGCCTCGCAGGTGGCCTGGCACATAAGAGGAACGCAATAAATATTTGTTGAATTGACAAATGTTATTCTAAAGAGGATGAAAAGTGCCTACAGTTGAGTTTTTGTGCAAAACTCTGTCGCTTTGTGGGGGTGGGTCAGTGAAAGGCACTCATGCCCATCCCGGTTCTGGATTTACATCCAGTGCTCACTTACCTATCGTAATCTTTCTCAGCACCTGAATACCGACTACATGCAAGACACACGGCGAGGCACTTTACAGAAATTGCCTCACATAATGCCCGTCGCCAGCCCCGCAGCCAACCCCCACCATCAGTGTCACTGTTGCTCTGCCGCTTGACAAGGTGAAGGGAGAGGTTGTCAGCGTGGATGTGCCCGGTCGGCATCTGCTGAACTTATCTGGGGAGCCATTGGGTTTACAGCCTGTCAGGTCATCGCAGGTTCAAACTTGGGGCTTCACACTTTAGAGTCAACATTGAGCTCTACCCCTGTTTGCTCATCTAGCTCCCCACTTTCAGGCAACCAAACAATTGGCCATTATTCCTTTGAGATGCCTGTTGTAGTTTCCAGGCCTCCATTTGTCACAGCTGTGAAATAGGGTCGTTGGACTAAATGCTTCCTGTTGGCATAAAGGGAACAACCATGACTCGCAAGCCTCTCGGGGCAAGGCATCTATTCCCTCCTGGTAGCTCCGCAAGGGAGGTTCTGTTACTGACCCCATGTTCCAGACGGGGAAACAGGCTCAGGGAGGTAATGTCCCTTGCTCAACTAACTCAGGCCAGTCTGGGCTCCTCTGGCCCTTTGTCTGGTGTGTATTGCCTCCTGTTCGAAGACAGTTACAGAGACTGCACAGAACTGGACAGAACTGGAAGGAATCGTGCAGTTCCTGCGTGGGCACCTCCCCCGTCCCTCCCCTCATAGCGTGGTGTCTACTGCCAGCCAGCCTCCAAGGACAAAGGCTATGCAGCCAGCAGCCCTCAGACCAGCCCTGGAATTCCCGCGAAAGCCCTTTCTCTGTGTGTTTGGAGCCCAGCCCAGGGTTGGCCCTCCAGTTCTGAGAAGGAATTTGCAGCTCCTCGTTTCCAACAGAAGGAGCAGCAAATTGTAAGCTCTCGTCCTCCCTTCCCGCCAGTCAAACTCAAGCATTGTCATGAATTTGCACGGCCATTTACCATTCACAGACCCAACTGCCTTAGCCTGGCACTCAAACCTACTTCTCCTGCCCCTTTTCCATCATTTGGCCCAAGCAGAGGCTCCCTGATGATTCCTGAACACATCTCTCGCGTGGCTGTCTCTGGGCCTTTGCTCCTTCTGTTTCCTTTGCCTGGAATGCCCTCACCACCATCCCTACAGAATATATTCAAATTCTGCCTACTTCTAAGATCCACCTCTTCTTTCAAGAAGGCCTCCATGATGCCCTGGCCATTTCTGTCCCCTCTGACTTCACAGCCCTTTCTCTATACCCCCCAAGAGCCCCACCATTCTGTTCCTTAGGACAGGCAGCTGTCTTGATTCATATGCATCTCCCCAGTGCCCAGAAGAGGACCTGGCCCTCAGAGGGTGATCTGAAAATGAAGACTGACTGAATGGATGAATGACTGATGGAGGAAGGGTGTTTGGCAAAATCGGCGTGGTCATCTGTGTACCAGACAGGCAGGTGAGGGTCAGGGCAGGTGGGGAAAGGCCTTTGGGAATCACGCACCCATCGCCCATCACACTCCAGCTGGGAATCTGGGCGGGGCCTGTAGAGGCAACCCCATGAGGCTGCAAGCTTCTAGCCCACATCCTGGAAGCTGACCCAGCAGGCCCCTAAGACACAAGTTAAGGAAAAGAGAAACATTGCCTTGTGCTTTTTCCCTCTGAGAATGTGTTGGGGTGGGGAGGGTCCAAGCACAGGTGCTCCCACCTTCCCTGCCAGGACTCCAGGGCCTGTGGGACTTGCCTCCCAGCCTTCCCAGCCCTCCCCAGCCCTCCTCACCCCTCCCCAACCTGTCCTGCGAAGAGCAATGAGTCAGTTGAGGACACAGGATCTGGCACAACACATGTCAGATGTTCTTCCAGCTCTCACACGCTCTAATTTTTGGGTGCGACATTATAACACCTGAAGACTAAAATATCCTACAATTCTTGACTATGACATTTGACTACTAAAGCATTCTAGAATTCCTGCCTCTAAGTCCACCAGTGAATGACTATTCTGTATGTGTGTGTGTGTGTGCACATGCGTTTACTGTAACAGACCACCATTTTTTGGCTGCAACATTCTAAAATTCCTGCTTGGAAAACTAAAATTTTAATATTCTATGATTGTAAAAGTCTCTAATTCTATGATTACGACCTTTTCATGCGTGCGACATTCTAAAACTCTTGCTTCTTAATCTTCTACATGCTTAGTCTTCTTAGTGCTTCTATGATTACATGATTGCAACATTCTATAATTCTATGATTATAACCTTTCGAGGCCTATAACATTCTAACATTCTTGCCTGACTCTGATTTTAACACGGCCCAATCCTGTGGCTGTAACAAGCGGTGACCGTAACATGTTGGGTTGTCTGACCTCACGACATTCCCCCACTGCCAAGCCCCTGGCTGTTGGCTGGACTAGCCCCACTCCGAGTTCCCTCAGAAAGGTCTCCTGCTTTCTTCTAGGCTCTGGACCCGCTGGCCTCTTCCTGCCCCAACAGGGATTGAGTCAACTAAATGTCATCAGTGCAGATGGAGAGAGGCCCCAGGAGCTCCCGGGGTGGGGGTGAGTGGGCTCCGGGGTTTTGGAGGAAGCCTGAATGCCTTGCTGCCTTCCTGGCCCTATTGCTGGGAGGGTCGTGGGGCAGCCCAGGCCCTGCTGCCACTATGTCCCACCAGAGTCCACAGATAAGCACATTCACACGCGGTGAGCCCCAAATCAGAAATAGCCGAACCATTGTGCAGCACCCCAAATCCCTGTGGAGCTGAGACCCTGGCGGTAACTCTGCTCCAGGTGCTGACACAGACCGAAAACAGCCATGACCCCAGGGAGCTGGCTCAGCCCAGATGGAGCTGAGCAGGAGTGGCTGAAACCCACCCAGGGCGTGGGGCTGGGGAAACGGCTAACAGGAGTTCTCTGTCCCCCACCTGCTCCTGCTCTGAATGGTTTGCCTTTGCCTGGGGTCAGTCATCCAGAGTGGCTTCCTCTCCTTACTGAGCGTGTGTGCACGAGCACGACTATGGGAGCCCGAGTCTGCAGCTCTGGTCTGTCTCTGTGTGTATATCTGGTCAAGTCCCTGAGGTGTAGGTCTCATGGTGAAGTCCCACAGGACAAGGCCGAGGGTCTGGTCACCTTTGGCTGGTTATCCTTGCAGATGCCTGGGCTCTGGCCCAGCTGTTTCCTAGTGTGAGTGAGGGAGGATGAGGAAGGTCTCACACAGGGCCGGCCCCTAAACTGAGAACTAGGCTTCTTTTAACTCCATGCTGGGTCTGCGTGAACCACTCTGTCCCCAGATGTGGGTGTGCCAGGGCTCTGGCTTGGGGCTCTACCACACCATCACTGCCATCACTGCCATTGGCTCATTTTATTGAGAACTTACTATGTTTCAGATGCTTTATATGGATTCCCTCAATTAAGTCCTCACAGAGACCCCGCGAGGTAAGTGCTATCATTACCTGTTTACCAGATGAGAAAACTGAGACTTCACGAGATGCAGCCCAAAGTCACCAGCTGACTAGGGTGGAGCTGCAGTTGAAACCCAGGCTTGATGGACAGCAAAGCCACCAACATGACTACAGGCCAGGCTGGTGGTCACAGGCCTCTCTGCCAACAATACTGCTCGGGGAGCATGCCCATTCATCTGAGGGTGGGGGTAAGACACTTCCACCTGCTTCTGCAGACGCCTGCTATGAGCCAGGCCCCAGGTGTATGTGTGAGAAGGGTGGGGGTGTGGAGTAGGGAGGGGGTAGGGGACACTGAGATTCCAGCAACCCATCTCCTGATGTGAATACGGACAACACAAATCAAGTGAGGACCCAGGCCCAGGGAAGGTCGGACTGACGCATTCACCTGGGGAAACCCGGGAGGGCTCTCCAGAGGTGGCATGGTCTGAACAGGTTGCCATGGGGCAGGGGACAGGAGGAGTAGGAAAGGTGAGGTTTTCCCTTCCTTTCATAGGAGTTTTGTGTGCACTAGTGTGTGTGGGGTGGGGGCAGGGAAGGCAGGAGCTCTGAATTCCACAGTAATTTACTGAGAATTTCAGGAAAAACTGGTTTGGCTCCAATGAACTGAAAACAAAGATCAACTGGAGGTCAAAGGCAGGGGGAGGGGTCCTGTGGGGCATCTAGAGAGAGAATTCACCTCAGTTCATAAACCCTCCCTGGGTTCAGGCCGTGGGGACAGAGATGAGCCAGAAATGGATTCCGTCTTGGAAGAGCTCACCGTTCAAGGGGAAGGCAGATCTGACAGCATTTTTCAGAGCCGGACAAGGCTCAGGCCCTTCAGAAAGGGAAGCATTCTATTGTGGACTTGTCTCTGCAGAAACTATCTCTGCAGACCTCAGATGCCAGGCTGGGAAAGTAGGACGCCGTCCCCTTGTGAGAGACCATTGGAAAAGCAGTGTTGCTTTAGAAGTGGTCAAGACAGTTTGGTTCTTTTGTTTGGGATCGGCATTAAATCTCAACACAGAAATTTTAAATTCTCTTGGACTTCCTGGGCCCCTTGAAAATACATCCAGGACTTCCCCATCCCGGCGTTTGCAGACCCAGTTGGAGAAAGTGTGAGGTACACACAGCCCCAGAGCTGGTGCTACAGAGAAACTCCAAATATATTAAGTCCAAGGCCATGGGAGAGAAAGGGGCACCCTGCCTTTTCTAAAGAGCATTCACTTTACATACATTAGCTCATTGCTTCTGGAAGTCTCACTGAGCCCACACCATTCTCAAGACTGCACTGCCTTGAGTAAGACAGCAGCTTTGTCACAGCCTCGTCTGCCTCCTGTCTCCTCACTCCACTTCCCTTCCCCCCTGCCAGTCGCCAAGCACCTTATCATACCACACTCTTGCTCAGAACCCTGCCATGGCTCGCCAGTGCCCTCGGGGTACAGCTAAGTTCCATAGCTGGCACACATGCCTCCGAGAGGGCCTCCTCTGTCCTGGAGTCTCAGCCTTCACCCCCTGCCCTATACTCTCAGCTCCCAGCTAAGGTGGACAAGGGGTCCTGACTCGCTTCTGAGCTCTCCCTACCTCTCCTCCACTTCTGCTATCAGCTAGCTTTCCCTCAGGCAATCCTCATTTGTCTCTCTTGGCAGATGTGTCTCTGGCTCCTGCTTGGGGGCAAACATGTAGATTTGTTCTCTACCTGCAGCAGGACCTGGTAACTGAGGCAGTCACATCCTCCCAGGTGGTGCCTGCTTTGCCTTGTAAAATGCAGAGGCCTCACCTGACCTCCAGGGTGACCCCAGTGCCCAGTTCCCACTTAGACCTCCTGCTCTAGATTTGGGGTTCTCTGAGCCAGCTGCACACCCATTCTCCAACCCCAGTCAGAGCATGAAGGGGCTCAGAGAGCATCCTGGTCTCCACTCCCCTGCCTCTTCCCACTTAAGGATGGGAGCCCGGGGGTTGAGAGACTTGGAGGCAGTGGCAGAGTGGAGACTGGAACCTGGGCATCCTGACTCCCAGTCCAGTATTCTTCTCACCCTGACACGGGCTCCCTCCCAGGCCTCTCCACTCCTGACTGAAGGGTGACTGTCACAGCGTTTGCTCTGCCTGGACCCTGAGGGAGATGGGCATGCAGGTCACCCCAAAAAACTGCACCCTTGGTGGAAGCAGGATGCCACACCTAGATTATCAGCCCCATTTCACAGGGGCTCAGAGAGGTCAAGAGCTTTTCCTAAGGCCACACAGCTAGAAAGTGCCATGACTAGCACACGAGCCCAGGTCTTTCTGAACCCAGAGCTCACGTCCAGAGTGTGTGGTCAGTTTACGGGGGCCTGCCTGAGACTGAGGTGCCGTCATAGGATGTGCTCCTGACATGAATGCTTTGAAAGCCACTGGTGAAGACCATTCCCTTGAGAGGGGGAGGACAGTGTCCCATTCCAGAGTTCTCTGCCCCCAGAGCCAGGGAGGAGCCAGGCTCTCTGTTACCAGCTCTGCCCAACCCTGGGATGCCTGGCAATGCCCCCAGGAACCAGGTTTTGGCCAGCCCACCCTGCCCTGGCCACAGGCTCCCTGGGACAGAATGCTCAGAGGGCTGCCATCCTGGGCTGGAGCTGAAAATTAAATTAAAACCACGACAGGGACAGTTAATTAAAGCAGATTAGCGCGAGACTAATTAGGGACACTGACACTGGAACCATCGCACTCCAAGATGTTAATTAGCTGTTCATTAATGTCAGCTCCCTGTTCAAGAGAGAAATATGAACAGCCCCGGGGAGAACCGGGGCTTCATTCCGGAGCTGAGTAAACAGGGGCGGCTGCCCAATGGCAGCCCCAGCCCCCACCCATCTTCCCTCCCTTCTCTCCGGCCCCAGTATCTGCCCACTCCCTTTGTCTCCCTCCTACATCAGTTTCTGAGTGTTGGCACTGCCAGAGACACCCTGGACTCATGGGAAGGAAGAGCTCAGCTAGGACCCAAGACACAGAGGCTTGGAAAGAAGGGTGGCTCACCTGCTCTGCAAACCAGCCTTGCACACAGGGAACCCCAGTCTCTGCCTCATCCCTTGCTGGCCTGGGTTAGATGGAGGCCATTTTTCTTGCCTCCCTGCCTCCCTTCTAGTCATCCATCAGATGACAGATCTATGGATCCATCCCATCCATCCATCCATCCATCCATCCCTAATCCCTCCATTCTAACATTCTATATCTCCCATACACACAAATGCACACATTCTCTGTACAATTTCTACCTATTCATCCATTAGTTCATCTGATCTGCAATCTATCCATCCACCCGTCCATCAGTTCATCCATCTAAACATCTCATAATCCCGTATATGCACACATGAAAATTTGGTGTACAATGTCTGTCTATCCATCCATCCATCCATCCATCCACCCATGTACTTATCCTTCCACCCATCCAACCAACCATCCATCCATCTACTGATCCATTCACAAATCCATCTACGATCCATCTAGTCATATATTAATCATTTTTACACATTTTCTAATCCTTTTATCAAAACCCCACCTACTTATCCACCGCCTCCTAAGTATCTATCCATCCCTTTGCTGATCCATTCATCCAATCACTCATCCATTCATCCATCCATTCACCCTGTTAAGCCATTCATCAACCACTCTTCCTATCCACGAGTTAATCCATCTGTCCAATGAACCTACCCATACACCCACTGAACCTTCACACACAGCAACTGCTCTCCCAAGCACTCACTCACCATCATTCGTTCACCTAAACCCTGACCCTTCCTTCTGTCTACCTACCAAGTCACCCACCCACCCATTCCTCTCAGACACACCTACTGAATATCTACTATTTGCCAGGCACTACTCTAGGTACTAACGTAGAGGAGGAATACAGAAATGAGGACAGTGGGATCCCTACGCTCACCCCCACTTCACAGGTGAGAAAACCGAGATTAAAAGAGGTGAAGTTACTTGTAAGGTCATCTATCAAATGATTCATTCGACATTCATCCAATTAGTATTTACTGTATTGCCTGCCTATTATGTATCACTGGAGAATACAGTGATAGACGGAGTTCCTAACTGTAAGAACAGCCCAGCGGAGAGCAGTGAATCTCAAGAAAATCTGATAAAAGTTATTACTGCTGCTCCCTCAAATGTACCTATGCACACAGCGCAAACATTTTGTGGACAATTTCAGTGAGTTTACAAACCTCCTTAAAGCCCATCCATACGCCTCAGGTCAAGATCCATGGTGGTGGTAGTTGAGTAGATACACAAGTGACTAGAACACCAAACGCTTTGTTCTACACAGTATAATATAGAAGTAGGAGGGGTCAGTGAAGGCTTCCTGGAGGAGGTGATACCCAGGTTGAGTTGTGAAGGGTGGGCAGGATTAGCTGAACGGAGGTTAGCTAACCTCTGTTTACATGTTCTGTTGTGTGCACAAATCTTAGAGGAGTGAGGCAGCTGAGGGTGCTTTCAGGGAACTGTGTGTATATGTGGGTGGGCGGAGGAGGGTCTGTCTGGCTGGGATATGACTGGCTCCTACTGTGTGCAGAGGATGTGGCAGGACCTGCCTCTGGCCCCACTTTTGCCCTTGCTCTGGGACTGGCTGGGGTACATGCAGACCTCAATAGCTTTCACCTTGGGACTGGGCCCTGACTACTTCCAGAACATCCCCTGGAAGTCTTCAGGCCGGCTGTCTACTGCCAGGTAGAGGGGGGGCTCCCTTCCAGGCATGAACTCAGCCACGCGGCTTTGTGAGAAGGGAGGCCTCATCCTTGCCTCCATATGAGGGTGGGAACTGGGAAGGAGTGGAGGTGTCTGTGGGCACCGGGCCTGGAGCGGTGCTGGAACCAGCTGAGAGCCGGCCAGAGTGTGGCATGGCAGGCACCCTGGGAATCGTTCCGGGCTCTGGCCCAGAGGCTGGTGCCTGCCCTGTCCAGGGCTGGTCTCTACAGGTCGACTTGGCCTTGCCCTTACTCTCATCACCGCATCCTGGCTCTGTAATGGCAGGCACCTGGCTCTAGACCAGTATCCCATCAGGTCAAGGTTACAACACTGGTCAGCTTTAGTGGAGGCAACTATACATTCCCAGGGGAGCTCCAATTTAGGAGAGAGAAAGACCTAGGCCTCCGGCTCCTCTTCTGGGACACCAGGAAGCTGGGTTTGGTGACTTACCAGACTGCATTATAAAATTCTGTCTACACATCTAGCGGCACAGGTTAGAGTGATGCTAATGGAAGTCACTCGTGATGGTCCCCAAATTCAACCTCCTCTCATTTCTTAATAACAGCCTCTGAGTTTTAGCTGGGCATCTGGACTCCTTGACTCAAGTCTACATTTCCTGCCTGTCTTTCAGACGGATATCATCATGTGATTTAGTGAGCTATTAGCAAAAATAGTACGTATAATTTCTGGGGCATGTCCTTCAAAGAAATGTGCATGTCTGTCTTTATCCTTTCCTCTTTCTTGCTGGTTGGAATGTGGATGTGATGGCTGGAGCTCTAGCAGCCAACTTAGATTGTGAGACTAAGACAGAAGGAGCCTGTGACCTTTGTGATCATGAAGCCATACCAGCCTTGGGACTATTTACCTCAGAACTTCATTTAGTTGAGAGGGAAATAAACTCCTATTTTGTTTATATCACTATTATTTGGTTTTCTGTCACTCGCAATACAATCAGAAACAGCTGGTTAAAAACGCATGTCGCGGATTCAAACATACCTAGTTTGAATCCTAGTTCTGCCACTAACAACCTGAGTGATCTTCTGCAAGTCACTGAACCTCTGCACAGTCTCAGTTTCCTGATCTGTGGAATGGTTATAATAATGCATACTACTCGGCACAGTTCTAAGGAGGAAATGAAATACAGATGCAAAGCTACTGGCATAGTCTCTGATTCATAATTAAGGGCTCAGGAAATAAAAACTGCTATTGTTGCCTTTATTATTAATCAACTCATCTCTTCTCTGGGAGCTCCATGAAAGCTGTAAGTCCTGTAGCTCTCTGGCTTTTAGGGGAATCATCATCACTTTGTACGTGACACTTTGAGCAGGTACATGTAAGAATGGGGAGACTAAGGCTTGGATGCCAGAAAGAGCTGGGTTCAAATCTCATCTTGCCCATTTACTAGCCGTGTGATTTTAGCCAAGCCCTGCCTTCTGGCCCGCCTCATTGTTTCTCATTTTTCCCCCTGAGCATGGTGATATACATCACATTAGGGTCGTTGTGAGGTTGCAACCTGGTAACCTCAGAAAGGGCCTGGGGTGAGGTTACTGCTGGAGAAATGGAAGCTGTGGCTGGGGCTTCAGGAAGTATCTGTTGAATGGAGGATATATGAACGGGGTGGGTATGACCAGGCCTGGTCTCAGCTCTTCTGGAGTTTTAAAGTCATGCTATCACTCATCTTTTGGCCTAAATGCCCCTGAGGGGGTGGTTAGGATGCAAGGAGGAAGACCACAGCTCCATTTAAGAAAACTCAATCAATTTGCAGCAATCCAAATAAAAGTCATTAGATGTGGCTCCCCACTGGAGACACCCAGGGGCCTCCTCCCCACCAGGATCCCAGGAAATTGATTGGCAATTACTGACACTAATGGGGGCCAGAGAGGACTGGCGATTTACCCATCGCTCTCTGGGGACAGCGATGTCACATCAAGATCTGTCAGGCTGAGTCCATCCTAGGGCAGTCGAGACCCCAGATCTGGCCAGAGACGGGGCAGCCAGCTGGGGTCGAACCCCCTTGGGGCCCTCACCCCTTTACTTATTTATAGCTTCATTTGACTCATAGTGAGTTAATGGCACTAGCGGGGCTGTGCAGATGGTGGGACCGCAATGGGAGGACGGGTAGGGGGACAAGGGAGCTCCCAGACCTGCCCTTCGATCTGGATCTGGAGTTGCATAAAGGAGGCCTCCGTCCTCACAGGAAGTTTGGGGGCACAGAGGAAGAAAAAGTGTATGTAGCCAGAGAGGTCTAATCAGAGATTGTGAGAAGCGGTGGCTGGAGATGGGGTTTCAAGACAGAATGAAAAGGCACAAAGGCCAGCGGAGAGCGGGGCATCCACTGAGAGATCAAGCTGTGGAACAGGAGAGCTAGCAGGGCCCTGAGAAGTCACCTAGTTCACCCTTGTGTTTTTATAGCTCCTTGAAGCTAAGGCACAGAGAGGACAAGGTACTGGGCTGAAGTCTCACCGTGCAGCCCTAGGGAAGCTGCGACTAGAATTCGACCAGCTAGCTGTCCAGTGAGCTGGCACAGGAGGGCCTGGGGTGGGGCTGGGGGGGGGACATTCATTCTCACTTATGGGGACATTTCTGAGCCTGGGGATGGGGATTCCAACTAGTGGGCAGGGAGACATGTAAACAGACCATGACAATTCAGAGGGACAGCTGCTAGGATGGAATGTCGGAGCTCAGTCTTGGGGAGTGATGGTTAAGGAGGAAGTGATGTCAAAACTGAAACCCGAAGGACTATTGGGTGTTAGACAAATGGTGAGGAGGAGGGCGAAGAAAGAAGGGAATTCTAGGCCAAAAGAACAGCATGTGCAAAGGCTCAGAGGTAGGATGAAGCACTTCCAAGCCATACAGTGTGGCTAGAGCGAATGGTGCCAAGGGAAGAGGTGGCTGGGACCCAATGGAGATGGGCCTGCCTAGTAGGTTGGGAAGGAGTTTGAGGTTTATCTTGTGTGAAATCAGGATGTGTCTTAGGTAGACACATAACAGGACCAGATTTCCATTTTAGAAAGATGGTTCTGGAACTGCCAGAGGGGAATGGATTGATGGGGAGCAGTTCGGAGGCTGCCCCACAAACCCCGGAGAAGGACGGCAAGGCCTCGACTTGGGCAGGGAGGCGGTGCGGCCTGGAGGGGAGGCCACTCCCCAGATATTTAGGAGGAAAACTGGACAGGATTGGTGTCTGACTGCAAGGTGGGCTCAAAAGTGAGGGAGGGCTGGAGGACGACTTGGCGTAGGACTGAGGGAGAAGACAATGGGGGTCTGGCCAGATGTACTGGATTCGAGGGACGGAAGGGACAAGCACAATGACCCTAATGTGGATGGACCACCTGGTTCAGGGAAAGGTGAAAGGGAGGTGATAGACTGAGGCTCAGAGAGGTTAAGTGTCTTATCCAAGGTCACACAGCCAGGAGGGGCCCAGCTGGGTTTAACCCCAAAGCCCCACACACATTTCCTACCACTCAAGCTGCCCTTCAGAGAGGAGATCAAAGGGCTGGGCCCTCGCCACTCAGCAGCTCCACATTTGTGCCCTGACCGTCTGTCCCACCCCCCAGTCTAACCCCAGGAAGCTTGAGGCTGGGTTTCTCCTGTGAGGTATGGAGCTGGCGAAACCTCAAGCCGGCCCATCGTGGCTATAGGTATGCCATCCTTTGGCAGAAGGGCCATGAGAATGAGATCACTCCAATCCAGGCTTTAGGCCTCTGAGAAGTCATGCCTGCCAGGAGGAGGGGGTAGGTCTCCCATGCCCAGAGTGACTGTAGGGCGCTCTAGCAGGATGAGGCTAAACATGGGCACCTGCTAAGGGAGGTGCCTCCCCCATCCTGTCAAGGAGCACCTGGAAAAAGCACCACCGTCCAGAGCACAGAGAGGGCTGGAGATGAGGCCCCATGTAGGCATTCTAAGCAGGAAGGAGCCTGTGGTTGTGTGTGGGGGTCGGGTGGGGGGGGGTACGGGGGTTGGGGGGGGTGGCCAGAGTCTTCTGTATGACTAAAAAAGCAGCAGAATATTCTAGCAGCAGCACAGGCTCTGAGCCAGGCAGGTATAGGTTCCGATCCTGGCTGGGATACTTTCTAGCCATATGACCCTGGGTGAGTCACTAAACCTCTCTCTGTCATGTTACATCTGGAAAATAGGGATAATATCAGTACAGTGGTACCTCGGTTTTCGAACGTCTTCATTGACGAACATTTCGGTTTACGAACGCCATAAGTTTTATGGATCTATGGTATCATGAGATAGTAAAATTCATGCTAAATTGGCAGTTTGAGGGGTTGATTTTAAAGGTCTGGAACAGATTAATCCATTTCGCATTACTTTCTATGGGGAAACCGTGCCTCGGTTTTCAAATGTTTCAGAACTCGAACGGTCTTCCGGAACGGATTACGTTCGAAAACCGAGGTACCACTGTACCTGCCCCACAGGGTGGTTGTAAGGATCCAATGAGCTAACATATGTTAAAAACAAACCAACAACAAACTCAGAACAGTGCGTACATAGCACAATGATGTGGCTTCGTACGATGGTGATGGCAACCATGACACCACAGGTGGCCCCGTCAAACCCAGCATGCCGGCCTGGCCTGGACTGACCCCGTGGAGGGAGCAGGCCTGGCTGTACTGTTCTTGGCCCGTTCTCACCCATGGGGGCTGGCTGTGCCATTGAGGAAAGCTGCCCATCCTCTACGGTATCGATCTTCCTGTCTCCTGGGAAGGCATGATGCATTTAGCACATCAGTCAGCTACCCGTGGACCACCCCAGCTGAGAGCCAGCCTGCCTGCTGGCAGCTCCGCAAGTGGGTCAGGGAGTTGCAGAAAAGTAAAACTTCTAAGAGGGGCCTCCAGGATGGTCCAAGACTCTGTGGGCGGATGCCCACATCAGTGCCCTCATAGGAGCCTTGGACTGAGGTCCTGGTTTGGTGCCAACTCCCCAGGATGACCTTAGGCAGATCACTCAGCCACCATCACTTTGCAGTTTATATACCTTGTTCCTTTCATCGTCTCATGTGACCCTCACAACCACCCTGGGAGTCAGGCAGAGCACGGCTTCTCATTCCCACTTTATAGAGGGGGAAACTGAGGCTCAGGAAGGCTGAGGCTCAGGATGGGAAGTCACTGAGTATTAAGAGTTTTAGCCTGGCGATCATCAATAGATCAACAAACAAGTGCTGGCGAGGACGTGAAGAAAAGGGAATCCTTGTGCACGGTTGGTGGGATTGCAGTTTGGTGCAGCCACTATGGAAATCAGTATGGAGGTATCTCAAAAAACTGAAAATGGAACTACCTTATGACCCAGCAATTCCACTCCTAGGTATCTATCCAGAGAAATCCAAAACTCAAATTTGAAAAAAATTTATGCACCCTTACGTTTATTGTAGCACTATACACAATAGCCAAGACATGGAAACAACTGAAATGCCCATTGGTAGACGACTGGATTAAGAAACTGTGGTGCATTTATACAATGGAGTATTACGCAGCCATAAAGAAGAAAGAAATCTTACCATTTGCAATGATATGGATGGACCTAGAGAACATTATGTTAAGTGAAATAAGTCAGACAGAAAAAGACAAATACCATATGATCTCACTTATATGTGGAATCTAAAGAAAAGAATAAATGAACGAACTAAACAGAAATAGTCTCAGAGACACAGAGGAAAAACTGAGGGTTGCTAAATGGGGGGCGGGTGGGTACGAGGAAGAAGGTGAGGGGATTAGAAAGCACAATCGGTAACCACAAGATTGTCACGGGGATACAAAAGACAGTTTGGGAAACATAATCAATAATGTTGTCAAGATTTTGTAGGGTATCCGATGGACACTTGTCTTATTAGGGAGACCACCTCAGGGATGCTGTAGATGCCTGATCACTGCGCTGTACACCTGAAGCTGAATAATAATGAGCGTCAACTATAATTTTATATATATATGTAGTTGCAAGAAGCGGAGTACAGTATTAGGAATAGAGACAGTGAAAATGTAATGGCTGTGTGCGATGTGAGAGGAATAGTAGACTGGCGGAGGAGGGTTATCATATATTGTGAGGGGTATGAATGATAAATGTCTAACTATTACATTGTTTTGTACACCTGAAACTAATTTTTAAAAGAAAGAGTTTTAGCCTGGGAGCTGACAGACCTGGAGAGTGGACTGTACCACTCTGGTCAGCGACATGAGAGAGGCAGTGGGAAGGCTAGAGGCTGAGAGGATCCAGGAGGGCCACGGTGTGTGTGTGTGTGTGAGTGTGTGTGTGTGTGAGTGTGTGTGTATGTGTGAGTGTGTGTGTGTGTATGTGTGTGTGCATGCACGTGCACGTGCATGTGTCAGAGTGGGAACAGGCATTCCAGGCAGAGGGAATGACAAATTCGAGACATAAGGCCCGTGTAGCTGTGGATAGGGTAGTTGGGCCAATGATAAAGTTGGAGGGAGGAACAGCCCGAATGGCAGTGGAGCATGAAGAGGCCAAAAGGCAGGACTGGGATTGTGACCAGAAAGAACCTTCCAAGGGGGTATGGGGGGATATGGACCTTCTGGTCAACCAGGGCCTTCAGCCCAGCCCATGTTTCCTCCCCCATGACAGGGCAGGGCAGGGCTGGGCCTCAGTGTCAGGGAGGTCTGGTTTGAGGAGGGCTGGCAGGCCAAGTACTGTAGGTCAGGCTTCCACCCTGGCTAGAGACCCCCAAATCCACGCCCAGGAGCAGCCGGGAAAGTGTTAACCAGCCCTGGAGGGGGGTGTTCTCTGACTAATCCCACAAACACCTGAGATGAGACAGGAGGGCTATGGTCAGGTCTGCAGAGGAGGTACTGTTACCCCCATTTTACAGTTAGGGAGTAAGGGGTCCCAAGGAGCTTAAGTAATTGGCCTCAGGTTACACAGCCCATGTGAGTGGTAAAGCTGGGTTCCAAAGTCTGTCCCTTTCCTGCCAACACCCACACAACTTCTGCTCCTCAGAACAGCAGATGCCCTGATGGGCTTGGCGGCTTCACAAGCGGAGTCCTGGGATAGAAAGTAGGGAGCTCATACTGCCCGGAGTTCCACTTCCAGTGCCACCCAGAGCTGTCAGCGTGCTCTGGCCCCAGACCCCAGCACCTCCTTGGGGATCTTTGCCTACGACCTCAAACCACTCTGGAAACCATGAACAACAGCCTTTGCAAATGCAACCGATTCTGGAACCTTTAAATTGTTTTTGGAGCCTCCAAACAGCTTCCAGGACTGACAAATTGCTTACAAAATGTTCAAATGCCTTTGGAATCTTTGAATAGCCCCTGAGACTTGGACCAAAACTGAGAGCCAAGGAGGGCTGGGGGCCAACGTGGGGCCCAGGCTGTCTTCCCAGCCAGAGCCCTCCTCCAAATGTGGGCTGGCTACACTCCGGTCTTGGCCTGAAGCGGGGCCCAGCCACACCCCGGGTCTGCCTGAACAGCTTCATGGTGGCCTGGAAAGAGCGCTGGACTCAAAGCAGCGGGCAACAAGCTTTGTCTGGACTCTACCTTGATGGGTGACCTTGGGCAAATCACTTCTCTCTGGGCTTTGGTATCCCTATTTACAAAATGGGATTTCGGGGTGAGAGTTTTAGGATATATGGACGTGCAGCCAATCTCCAGGATTCAAATTTGGTACCCTGCCCCCACCGCCTGGCTTCAGCCAGTCCAGATGCCAAGGGTGGTGGGCTGGGGAAAGGCACTGCCTCACTGGGGGGCAGCAGGTACATGGGGGGCCGAGAGAGGAGCCCCCAACCCCCAGGACTCTGCTGCCAATAAAGGGGAGTCCACCTTTCCACTTTACATGGGAGCTGGATTTAAACCCCCACCTTCTTGCCCTCAACAAGTGTCTCAGGAAAGGCCTCTGTGGGTGCCCCACCCAGCGTGGCGCCGGCCCCAGCACCTGGCAGCCTTCACGCGTGGTCACAGAGGGCGGTTGGTTTCAGCCACCCAGAGCCGTCTCCATGGTGACAGGCACGGAGCCGAGCTGGGCTTTTGAAGAACGCTCATAAAGGCGCAAACTCACCCCAGATGAGCCGCCGTGCATTTGTGAAGCAAAACATCTCAGGCCAGCCCTGCGCCTTGTAAACCACGGCTGCCAGTGGCCTTGGCTGGCCTGGTGAGGACACGGCTTTGGGCTGCTAGGCTCGGAGTTCCTGCTTCTTCCTACTATCCTTGGGCTGCACTTCAGCCCACCCCACCCCACCCCATCGTGGTAGCTTTGGAAGGAGATGCACCTCAGCTGGAGTCGGCTTCTTGACTGTGTTTCTTTCAGCAAGTTCATTCACCTCTCTGAGCCTCAGTGTCCTCACCTGTAAAGTGGACATGAGGAGGCTATAAGGTGCACTGCACTGCCTGACTGAGAAATGGACAGGAAGGATAGCATGGAATAAAGGGGTGCTGATTCTTCTCCATCTAGACCTCCTTTTCAGCATCACCGCTGCAGGGGCGCATAGGGCCACCTCCCCCTGGCAGCATCAGAGGCCCTTCCTCCTGCTCCCACTGCACCCTGTATTTCTACCTGCCCTAGGGCACTCAGCACATTGAACTTCGATAGTCTACTTACTTGTTCCCCAGATAAGCTTGAGTAACTGACACTGTGCCCTACTATGTTCGCTAAGCCAAGCTCGAGGTTAGCACTCAATAGGTCCTCAGTAAATAAACACAAGCAAATGAATAAACATGGTGACTATTCTTTCTGACCCTCAGATCTAGGGGTGTGGTCTGGGGAGTGCCGGGAGCACATTTCAGGGTGGAGGGTGAGGGTGGTAGAAGTAGAATAGAATACTGGTAACTGGCAAGACCAGACACGGTGCCCTGAGTGTTTCTATACACAGGGCTCTGCAGGTGAAGGCCCCCTGATTTCTCCCATTGCAGCTTCCATTTTGCAGAGAAGGAAACCAAGTTTCAGAGAGGTGAAGTCAGTTGCTGAGGTCACATGGCCGGTGGACAGTGAAGCCAGCACCCATGCCCTTTGTCCAGGAAAATCTGGGCATGACCGCTCATCTCCTGAGGCTTGTGGTGCCTACTGCTGACCCTGCCTCCCAGCGGCTGACCCTGCCTTCTAGCTGGTCCTCGTACTGCCAGCACCCATCTCAAAGGCCAGTATCGAGGTCAGCCTCCTTCAGCACAGACCCTTCATGCCACCACAAGAAGCTAGACCACCCCCTGGAACAGGCAATGAGCTGTCCCCACCCTCAGCCTCTGACCTCTGAGTTGCCCGACTTTACCCCATTTTTCTTGATCCCACCCCTATGGCTCCCTCCCCTCCTCTACACCTTCATGTCAGGCTCTACATTGACTGAAATGTCCCACCCAGAATGATTTGCTCCAGCAAGCAGTGTTGCACAAAGACAAAAGACGCAGGGTTGGAGTTCTTGCCCTGCCACTTAGGAGCTGTGTGACCTTTGACAAGTAACTGAACTTCTCTGAGCATGGATTTCCCCACCTAGAAAATAGGAGAAGAGGACCTGTCTGATAGGTTGTTGTGAGGATGGCAAGTTGATAAGTATTAATGTGCTTTGTAAACAGGAAAGTACTAGATAGGTGGTGGACATTAATTAAAGAACTATAAATGAATAATAATACTGAACAATTATGTTAGTGAATAATATGCCTAATTATAATAAATTACAATAATCAATTAAAAGGGTACTACTAGATGTCACCTGCTGGCTAGGCGCTTGTGGATGATAGAAGAAAGACATACAACACGGATTTAAGCGCCTGTGCCCAGGAAGTTTGGTCTGCAGTCATTCATCCCGTTGTCCATCAGTCTGTCCATCCATCTAACAATCTACCAACCTGGCCTTTCTAGCGACACCCACCAAACTCCTGCTGGGTGCAGGGTGCTGGTAGAGTCTCAGATGGGATAAGCAGCATCTCTTCACTCACATCCCAGATGAAGACGCTACTGTTTGTAAAGCCCCAACAACACCAGGCTTGGTCGCAGGCCTCCTTTAATCGTCATAACTGCTAGCATTCCCATTTCACAGATGAGGATACTAAGGCTCACAGAAGCTGAGGCCAGGATCCAGTGACTTGGAAGGTTCTTCTTACTTCGGTACCACATCCCTCTTCCCCAATGGCTGGCCCTGGAGTCGCCTCCTGTCTTCATGGGCAATATCATCTCACTCTCCACAGCCGTCACTCCCAACTTCCTTTATTCTGAAAGACGCCGCCCCCCCAACTCCACGGGGTGGGTCTGGCATCTCTGAGTACCAACCCCGCACCCCACCTCTGGTTTCCAAGGGCTCATAATTTCCAGCTCCATCCGTTCCTTATTAATTTTCTTACAAAATGTGTTCCATGATTTCACTGACATCACTGTTGCCCACTATGAGTGGAAACCTATCGGAAAATCCCCAGGTGGGCAGAGGGCCGCAAGAGGATCTGAGCACACCACCCCCCCACCCCCCGACCCCTGCCGCAGGACTGCAGCTTCGCCGTCTACTCTCCCAGCACAGGCAGGACATCTGGGGCAAGGCGACACTGACTGGTGATGCCTCAATTTGCTATTATTTCATACTCCTTCCAATATCCAGAGAGGCCAGTGCCACACCTGCATTTGACAACAAATGTCCAGGGGCACAGAGAAGTGAACTGACCTACCCAGGGCCACACAGCTGAGCAGAGCTGGGGCTGAGAGTTTAGGTGCAGCCTGACTCCTCTGGCTCGTTCCCCTTGGCCTCCTGTACACAGTTTTTGCCCTCTACTCCCAGTGCCCAGGCAGGGTTATTTTCAGCCCTTTATCTCACCTAGGCCATCCACGAAAACAGACTGGCTCAGGGAAAGCCATACTGTTGCGTGAAAGTGAAGAGAAAAGATGACATTCTGGACTGGACACCCCACGTGTGGAGGGGCTGATGCTGAAGGGCTCTGCGGCCCTGGCCATCAGGGCATGAGGGGTCAAAGGAGAAGCAAAAGTCACAAGTGTTGGAGCTGAACCTGGCCCTGAGGGGTCTCCTAGGTCAGCAGTGCTCAAAGCATGGGATGGCTGGGCTCTTCCTCAAATCAACAGCACTGGGGGCCCGGTGATTCTCATACACATGGGCTAAGAACCATTCATTCACCTATCCAACCCCCCTCATTGTAAGAGGAGAAAATGGAGGCTCAGAGAAGGTAAGGAAGTCACCCAGAGTCACACAGCAAGTGGGGTGTCAAGCTGAGACCAGACCTTGTTTCTTCTGACAACCCAGTTTAGGACCTCATTACCTCACCCCCAAAGGCAGGGAATAGGGTATTTTAATAAGAGGCCACTTAGGGGCTGGGCTGCCAGTGGGTCGGGTGGGATTGGGGAGGGGGATGTGGGGCTTCCAGGGCCCTTGCATAAATACGTACCCTATTTGGTGTATCAGGATGTTTGAAAGTCCCCCGTTTGAGCTTTCCCAGCCTTGGGGGGTGGGATGACAGGGACTAAGTGACACCACAAGAGAGATTAGGTGACAAGGAATAAGATGAGGCCTGGATGGGGGTAGGATGGAGAGGCAGAGAGTTTGGAAGATAAACTTCCTGCCTTGACAGTTCTGCTGGAGTTGGCTGTCACGGGAAGTCCCCAAAGTCCCTGCCCCCACCCCCACCCACTGGGAAACTCCCAAGAGACAGAGCTTTTTCACTCATTGTCTCAGAGGACTTTAGGAGGCAGAGGTTAAGGGCCATTGGAGACCTCTGGTTTAGTTTCTTCTTTGACTTCTGGGGAGACTGAGGGTCAGAGAGGAGAAGTGACTTGCCCCAGGCCACAGAGTGAGTTAGTAATGGTCCCATTTGGGACATGGGGGAAGACAGGTAGATCTGAAGCTCCTAAAAGACAGCAAGGAAAAGGTCACTTACTGGTCAAGCAACCAGCTTGTCCCCTTCCCTTACTCCCACGCCACCATGAAGCCCAGGGAACAGGAGAAAGGGCCAGAGGACTGGGGAACCCCCACTGTGTGATACCGAGCTGGAACTCTTCCTGCCATAGGATGGTCTGGGCTCCTGCTCCCATCTCCTACACCTCTTCCCTTTGGCTAGTGCCCAGGTTTCTGACACAACCTGCTTAGCCAGACCTTCAAGGTCCTTTTCCATCTGTCCCAACTGTCCTCTCTGCTCCTCTTACCCCACCCCAATGATCTCACCAAGCACCACACTAAACCCTGGGCTACTTCCCCAGCACATAAAGCACTGTACTGTCTATGCTAAATCCTCCCCCTGGAATGCCCTTTGGCCTATCTTCATCTGGCAGACTCCTATTCAGCCTTCAAAGACCCAAACAAGGTTTGTTTTCTCAGTGAAGCTCTGCCCCACCTTCAGAACCTATTTGAACTAGCCAGACCTTCTTGGGCTCAATATATTGCATAGCATATGTCTCTAATATTATACTTCCCAGGGCAGGGAAGGGCTCTCATACACTTATTCTCCTCTGTGCCTGGCGCAGAGTAGGTACACAGCACACGCTGGGTCTTCTCTTGCTACTGGCTCATCCTTGGTGCCCAACACAGTGCAATCAATATAAGCTCAAAGACCAGGAAGGAAACCTATTCTATGCAGAAGCTTGAAGTCAGACAGACCTTTGTTCAAATCCTGGCTCCCCCTGTGTGATCTAGAAGATGTCTCGTAAACTTGCGGCGCCTCAGTTTCCTCATCTATAAAATGGGAATAACTGTCTACCTTGCAGAGGAAAGGCGAGGATTCAATAAGGTAACCCAGGTAAGGAGCCTGGCACACAGCAAATACTAAATAAATGAATGAATGAATATATATAGATATAAAATATTTATATATTACATATATAATATATATTATATATGCTATATGCATTAATATGTCACATACTAATAAGAATGAATAAAGACCCCAGTTCCCTGGAAACTTGTTCTCAGGCACTGATCCCTTGGAAAAACATCTTAGGAGGGTTTCCGTCTGATCTGTAGACATCTCTGCACCCCAGCCTAAGCTCCACTTAATTGTCTTGCTCTGAGGGTGCCGAGTAAATACTCCAGGCCAGCTGGTGCCTGGAAACTGCCAATTGCCGGGGAGCAGCTCGTTAATTTTCCCGTTTCTGCATACAGACCCCGCAGCTTCTGCAACTCATCTTGGGAAATTGAGTGGAGCGGGTCAGGCCGGGGCCAGGGGTCGCAGGAAGTGAGGCTGGGGGTGCCAGGGGACTTGAAAGGGCCTGCAGAGGCACCACTGGGAAGCTGTCCAGGCTGGAGGAAGTGGGCCCAGAGCTGCCGAAAGGCAGATGGATCCCAGGCCTGGCCTGGCCCTGCCGGCTCTAACTCAGCTTTCGGGTCTCCACTGGTGGGGAGGAAGCCAGGGCCTCATAGCGAGGCTGGATGCACATCAGCCCCCAGGTTGGCCAGCTCTGGGGGCCAGGAGGTACCACACCAATAGAGGAGAGGAAGTATGGCATAGCGGTTGAGAGCATGACTCTGGAGCAAGACTCCTTGGGTTTGAATCCTGATCTTGCAAGTTAGTGATGTGTGTGCCTCAGCTTCCCTCTTTGTACGATGAGAAGATGAAGGATACCCATGTCATAGGGGTGCAGGGGAAATTACATATACGTGAAGAGCTTAGAACTGTGCCTAGTATGTGGAAATCACTCAGTAAATGTTAAGCTATTATTATCCCTTCCTCCCCCTTTGGAAGCATCCTACTTGGAAGTTCTCATCTGCAAATTGTGAGCATTGTGAGCCTGGACTTGACTCTGCGGTGACATAAATTTCACCACACGCACCAGCTCCAAGCAGTATGCCTGGCAGCCCTTCTGGACTGGGTGGGAGAGTGCAGTGATGGATTTGTGAAGTCTGTCTGGGCCCAGGAAGGGAGCGTGGCGGCCAGGAGGCCTATCCCATACCTTCACTGGGACATTTCATTTACTCAGCAGATTTATTGAGCTCCTGCTCTGTGCCAGGATGGGGCTAGGCCCCGGGATACAAAAGAGAGCAAAACACAGACATGGTTTCCCACTGGTGTTAAGAGTCCAGTGGGAAAGACCCTTATAGACCGAACACAAAAGTGACGTCAATTTAGAACTGTGCTGAGAAAGAGAGGTGGGTACAGTACTGCTTTTAGAGGCTGGCCAGGCTCCCCTTCCAGCACTGTTTGCTGTGTGACCTTACTCACTCAGTCCAGCTGGTCCTCTGTCCCCTCATCTACGATGGACACAATGACCTCTTGCCTGCCTGACCCGCTCACCTTTTCTTGGAATTTGCTTTTATGCCCCTGGCCTTTGCCTAGAATGCTGCTGCTCACTGTCCTCTTTTCTGAGAATAATTCTTCATCACTACGCACCAGCTCAAATGTTGCCTGCCTCTCCCTGGAGTTCACTCCCACCTCTGTGCTGCCAGAGAATTCTGCAGAGCCCTCCACTGTGGCAGGGCACTGCCACTGCCCAGGGGTCTGTGTGAGGCGTTTTCCTTTGACCAGGAGCTCCTGGAGGGCACGGCGGTGTCCATGCCCTTGTCAACACCCAGAGGGGCCAGCGATTGATTGCCTGGGCCATGGCACAGGCTCAGTGCACAGGGGCTGAAGCAGGCAGGGAGCTGGACCCGATGACCTTTTGACCTCTAAGAGGTTGGGCTCCTAGGATGCTTAGATCCAACTAGTATGTTCAAGTCAGAAGGCCTGGCCTTGGATGCTGGTGCTACTTCCTAGTCGTGCTTGGCCAAGTTATGGAGCCATCCTGGGCCTTGGCGTCTCTGTCTATAAAACGGGGGTACCTCAGAATATGCTGTGCAGAGTCCTAGCATACAGCAAGTGGTCAATAAAAGCGACTTCTCCCCCTTTCCTTCTTTCTTAAGGTGGCACTCAGGGCCAGCATCTGTGCCTTGCAGTGCCCAGCACAAGGTCTTGGAAGAAAACACATGGGCAGCTCAAATTCTAAGCAGGGCCCAGATAACCAAAACAGAGAGGGAGAAAGGAAAGTGGCAGGTCTCTCTAAGCGGCCCCCCGCTGGACTTGGTGCTCACAGGCTATTTCATGAAGAGGTAGGACCCATGGCTCATGTGTGCCAGGCTGCTCCGGTGTCCTCAGCTCTTCCTGCTCTCCTGCTTCTCTGGGAAGCGCTCCCATCCTTCCCGTTAGTGGAGGTGCCCACCTCTTGGAGCTGCAGCCGGAGTGCTGATAATAAAGGCACCTCTGTGTGTCTCTGGGGAAGCGGGGCTGGGGGCGGCGGCGAGGGGGGGGCCCACAAAGCTCCCACAGCTGTGTGTTTGCAAACAGGGGAGCTGAGCTGTGCAGAGGGGCTGAAAGCACTAATTGTCTTTAATTAAAGGAGGTTGGAGGCAGTGCAGGCTTTGACAAAAGAGATTTCCAGCCTGTTAGCAGCTTCAGCCTGCGCTGGGGCTGGGCCGCCCAAGCGCAGCCCTGGCTTTGTCCCAGTGGGGCCTGGCCCTGTGGAGGGCATGGCCAACACCTGCCTGGTGGGGGTGGGGATGGGGGCCAAGCACAAGCAGTAGGACCGTGTTGAGAGAGCTGGACTCCTGGGGCCTGGGAAGATGTCCTCTGGAGAAGCCATTCTCTCACTCATTCATTCATTCACTCACTTAGCAAGCATCGCTGAGCACTTGCTATGTGCCGGGCCAGTGCTCAGAACCAATGGAAAAGAGATGTAATAGTCCCTGGGTTTCAAGGACTGCGAATTCTAAGAGGCTGTATGGTACAGTGACTATGAGCACAGACTCGCACCAGCTGGCCTGGTTTGAACCCTGGCTCTGCCTCTTACTAGCTGTATGATCTTGAGCAAGTGACTTCAACTCTCTGTGTCTCACTTTTCCCATCTGTAACAGGGGGATGATAAAAATGGCACACACTTTGTAGGTTGTATGAGGATTACTGAGGTATCATCAAATGTTTGCCCAGTGTACTTTACAAACATCAACAGTCATTATTCATTCCTTCATTTACCTAACTCTGCATCTGCTTGGAGTTCCCAGAGGCACTCAAGTGGTGGGAAGGATGCTGGTCTCGGGTTCCAGCAACGCCAGTCGCTTGCTGGATGGCTTCCCAGCCTCAGTTTCCCCACCTGTACAATCAGGGCTGGGCAGGGGGGTGTGGAAAGGGGGGCTCTGCGGCAGTGGATATCGCAGTGCTCCCTCCAGTGCTCTGGGATTTGAGACTCCTCTGAAGAGCTGCCTTGCTGGGCTCCTGCTCCTGCTGCATACAAATGGGCTCAGCCTCCCAGCCAGCAGCTTCTTCAGCTCACTCCATTCTTTGTCTTCTCTCTTACCAGGCTCAGCCTCCCAGATCCTCTGACACGTCTGCAGGCCCCCTAGCAGGGACATATGGCACTGGGTGATCTCTCTCTCTCCTCTCTCTCTCTCTCTCTCCTCTCTCTCTCTCTCTCTCACACACACACACACACACACACCACCTGTCTGATTCTCGCCCTCACCCCCACCCCCACCCGACAGAATCTCAGTCTCTGTCCCCCTCCCACGCTCGAAGGCTCGCTGACCCCTGGGTCCAGGGTGGGCGGGAGGGAGGTTGCTGCTCACAGCTGGCTGGACTGGGTGGTCGCAGGGAGGTTGAGGGAGGGGGCAGAGGGCGCAGCATCCTGGGGCCAGACTTCTCAGGCAGTGGGAGGGGAGGTCAACTCCTGAAAGGGAGGGCCCAAGTCAGCCATGAGGGGAGAGGCAGGTCTGGAATTTCCCCTGTGGGGAGCACTGAGGGAGGTTGGGCGACAGTTACCCAACGCCCACTCTGAACCCCAGCCTCCTGTTTACTCTATTCAAAGGCCTTGATGAGGAAACAGAGGCTCAGAGAGGATGGGTGTGGCTCAAGGACACAGACATGGCGTCATGGCAAACCAGGGTACCACTCTGGTCCTTCAGAACCCATATTCTGAAGCCCCTTTAGAATGAACAGGCCAGGCCCCCTGTGACCAGCATGAGACAGAGATGACAAGTAGATGATATAGACTCTGGAGACAGGGTGGCTCAGCCCAAACCTGCAGGGGGCGCCAATCCAAACCTGCAGGATTCTAGCCTTGGAGGAAAGGAGAGGGTCAGACCACGAGTGCTTGAAGCTCCCTGGACTGACAGGCAAGCTTTAACCTTACCAGGCTTTGGGCTGAATCCCCAGCTATGGCTCCCGCTAAAGCATCACTGAAGGATTGAGGCCCTCTAAAGCCTCCCTAGGCTGACCTCCTCCCCGTGACCCTTAACCCCCGGCCCCTCTGCTGGCCCTCACATACTGACCTCAGTGGCAAACGGGCTCTGATCTTGTCCCTACCAGCTCCCCAGAACCCGAGGAGGTGAATTCTCCCAGTCATCTGCCTTCCACGGGGCCGTGTGTGGGTCCTCTGAGGGCATAGACCACGTCTTCTGTCTTCCAGAGCCACCCCTGAACACCTACTATGTGTCGGGCAGAACACTATGTGCTCTGCCTCCTTTAGCTCATCTGAGCCTCACACAACACTTCCAGGCCAGCTCTCCTGTCCCCATTTCACAGATGAGAAAACAGAGACTCAGAGGTGGAGGCACCTGCTCCGGGCATGGAGGGAATCAGAACCAGGGCTGGGTGAACCCGGAGCTGTGCTGGCCGTAACTCAGGCCTCACCTAGGCTCGGCGTGGGGAGGGGGCCGCTCAGTAAAAGTGAGTACAGCACACAGACTGGTGACTGAGGGGAATGCCTCAGCCTGGAGGATGACTCCACTGCTTGGCAGCTGAGGAGACTGAGGGAGCGGCCCCCTGTTGGTGTGACCCATGCCCGAGGGGGGAGAGTGGGGGCTGCTTTCAGACTCAGCTGGACTCCTGAGTGTCTGGGTTGAGGAGCCCACAACTCACCCAGGCCTGAGGGAAGAAGGTGGGAAGGTGAGGGGAAGGGTTACGGGGAGAGAGAAAGAGAGAGCTGGCGACATACAGGGAGAGAGGAAGGTAGACGGAGAGACTGAGAGGGCAGGACAGTCAGACGGTGCAGCAGGAAGCGCAGTCAGATGGGGACGAGACGAAGTGGACTAAGGCCGAGATACCAAGAAACATAAAGAAAGAAAGAGAACACACAAAGGAAGAAGGGGAGGGAGAGGACAAAAGGAAGGAGGAGGGAAGGAGAAGGTGGGAAGGGCAGGCGGAGTCAAGTTCAGAGCAAGTAGAGGGGCGGGAAGGGGTGTGCGTGCAGCAGTGGAAAGAGTTGGCAGGGCCAGGGCTGAGCCCAGAGAGGCCTCTGCCTGGAAGGTGTCCCAGTGCGGAGTGGAGTGGGGGGGGGGGTCAGAGTGGAGGGGGGGAAGCATGGAGGCTGGAAAGATGAGGGAGTTGGGAGGATGGTGAAGGTCCCTAGAGGGGGCTGTCATGGGAGCGCTGTCCTAGAGTGAGGCACCAGCTGTGAGGGCACGTGTGAGAGTGAGTGGGTCTGTGTGACTGCGTGTGTGTCAGGGTGTGAGTGTGTGTTTTCAGGCCCAGGCAGGTGTGGAAGGCAGACCGGGTGTCTTTCCTTGCTCTCTTGGGTTCACACACCCTTCCCATTTGTATTCATAAGAACTGAGCTGAAACATTAATTCATATTTAATATGGCCTTCACCGGCAGGATGGAGGTTGGCGATGACTCGTTATTTTTTTTAAAAAAAGGCACCAGGTAAGGAAGAATTGGTCAATTGATTACTTTTATCTATCCATCCATCCATCCATCCATCCCACCACTCACCCACTGCGCACCTACTATGTGCCAGGCACCATGCTGGGGCAGGAGTACTAAAAACACAAACCCAATCAACTCGTATTGGCACTGACTGTGGCAGCTCGGAGTGGTGGGGCTTAAATGTTGGTTCCATAAATTAACATGCTCTGTGAGTCTGGGCAAGCCCCTTGGTGTCTCTGAACTGTTTTCTCACTTGTAAAATGGGGTGGCGGTTCTTGCTCGCAGGGCTTGGTGTGGGATTTAGGGATACAGTGTATGTGTTAGAGAAATGCTGGGTCTCTAATGTGTACTCTCAGGCACTGTGGCCTCCTAACCACTGTCATCGGCCAGGGACTGCCTTGGGAGTCTCATGGCTCTCCAATCCCACGCTGTAGTGATTCTTACTAAAGATGCTGAGCATCCGAAGGCTGACAACTCTGCCAGGCCCAGGAGGCGGCCACAGCTGTGCAGCCCCCCTGGGGCACTGTGGTGGGAGGTGGGTCAGTCCTGCCCAGCCCAGACAACTGTGGAATGAAGATGGGATGGGGGTGGGCAGGTGCCCCGCCCCTGGAAGCTCCACACCTGCCCTGCCTGAATATCCTGGGCCTCTTCAAGCTATTTCTACTGGTCCTCTCTAGGTCTCAGCTCAGGTGCCCTCTCCTCCAGGAAGTCCTCTAGGACTCCCAGGCTGAGCGTGGTCCCAGCCCCACCTCCCAGTCCCCCTTGTGGGTCCTTCTAGTCCTCAGCTCCTTCCTTCACACATTCCACCCTCTATGCATCAGGGTCTCCTTGTCTCGCTCCACTGTGAGCTTCTAGAGGGCAGAGGCCACTTCAGACGCCCCTCTGTGCTCGGGCTCAGCGTGAGCCTGGTACACTGTCGGCTCTAGTCATTTCCAGAGGGGCTGGGGTATTTGCTGGTCCAGAGTCAGACCATATTCTGCCTGGTGCTCCTGGGGACAGGAAGAGGCTGCTGTTTTCCGTGAGGGCCAAAAATTCACTCCCTCAGATTCCATATCTCTCCTTGGGGAGGGGGCTTTGGGGACTGTCCTCACTCAGGAGGTCAGGGTGCTCAAGGAGAGGGAATGAGATGTTGCAGCTCTGCTGGGGGCTGGCCTTATGTTTTTGAGAGCCTCGGTTTCCTTAGCTGTAAACCAGAAGGGTAAATGTATGACGGTGGGTGGGGTGGGGCGTAGTCGTGGCCTTAGTTAAGGAGTGGCACGTGATGGGTAGTTCTTTAGACACTGTCTCTCAGGGGCTGCCCCCTCCCGATTCCTTAGAGTCCCCCCTCCCAGATGTAAAGTGTTTTGCAAATGAAGCTTCAAGACAACAGCCCACCCCTGCAATCAAATCGACCCCCCAAAGCCTTTCCTAGGTGGAAATTCTGGCACTCCCCTCACAGTAGGCAGGTAAGAGTCTGGCTGCCACCTCTACTTCAGTCTATCTTTGGACCTTGACCCTCCAAGCCTCAAATGGGGAACCAAATAACCCAACTAGGCCATCGTTTCCCAAACACCTGCTATATGCCAGGGTGGCCACCCACTCCTTGCCAAGTCCAGCCTGCCTCCCACACCCCTCTCTCCTCTTCCCCAAACTGGATTCTGAGTTGGGGGTGGGGGCTCTACTCTCCCCAGGGATGTGACATTCACCAGCATCACTTCTGGTCCCATCTGCAGGATGCATCCCCACCCCCTCCACCAGGCAGCTAATCCCCACAAAGCCCAGCACAGGGCCGGGCCGGCATGACAAGCAGGCACCACACCGCCTGGAGCCCCACCAGGCGTGCTTGGAGGGGCCGAGGTAGGATTCGGAGCGCCTGTCACTCTCTCTGTCCGCTCCTCTAATTGGATTCCCAACACGCAGAGGTCAGCAGAAACGCTGGGGAGAGGAGAATCAAAGGGAAGGGGCGTCCAGCAGATAAAGAGAGGCATTCTTCCTGGGCCACAAAGACTGCAGCATGAGGGGTGGGAGGGGACCCTGGTGAGGGGCTGCCCATCTGGAGGGGGAAGGGGCAGGAAGAGCCAGAGCAAGAGGCAGAGGCTGAAGGGCCTGCTTCCCTCCAGCCTGATGCTTCGCCATCTCTGCTCACATGCTGCCTTGGGCTTGTGCGCCATCCTGTCCCCTGTGGGACACGCTCTTACTCCTGTCTTCTCTAGGAAGCGTTCTCTGAATGTGGTAGGAAGGCTCAGGAGTCAGCTGAAGCTGAGTCCCGACCCTGGCTTGCCACCTGCTGCCCGCTGTGAGATTCGGGCAAGTCCCAGCAATACTCTGGTCTCAGTTTCCTCTTCTATGGAATGAGGATACCAGCTGCCACGGAGGGCAGTGGCCAGGATGAAAGGAAGTGATGGTAGCCAAGGGATTTGAGCACAACAGGGGCGCACAGCTCACGTGTGCCCCTTCCCTTCCTCCTAGAAGCACTACAGCTCCTCTGCAGGCCTGTCTAAGGCTAGCCCTGCTCCGGGGTAGGGTGTAGACACAAACCTCTCTCCCCAGGAAGAAGGCGAAAGTGCTGTGTAAACATAACACCCGACAGATGTGAGAGGAATGACAATCCCCAGCCTGGGCGGGGCTTCACCATCAGGTCTTCACCACCAGGTCCACTTTGGCAGATGAGAAACTGGAGGCTCCAGGAAGGGAAGGGAAAAGCCCAAGGCCACATAAATAGAAAACAGCAGAACCTGTATGAGGAACCTGATCCCCATGCACTGCTCCCACCACACCCCTCCAGAGCCCCCCATGCTTTCCTGTGAATGATAAGCAGATTCTGTGTGTAAACACGTTGTGCTCACAAGCAGCAGGGGAGGTGGGTGGGCCAGAGCCGGCTGTAAACCGGGCCCTGTTGGCCTGAAGAACGTCGGGACCACTGACTTTGGTTCATGAAAGAGACATGAAGAGGACCTCAAAGAGAATTTCTAAGAGACAGAAAATCAATGGCCCTGACATCCTGCCCCCCAGAAAGCGTATGTATGTGTGTGGGATACACACACACACAGGCACACACTCCACTAGTTGATTCAGTGCATGCGTGCGCACACACATGCTCACCAATATCCATTTTCAAGTGCATATACGTCGGGCTCCATACGATATACACATGTACCCACGGATACATACATTCTGGCTTGATCGCCCTGTGGTGGGTGTGCACACAAGCACACATACACCTACGTGACCCAGGACACGCGGATCCAAGGACAGAGACAGGCCGGCCCCCACCCCAAGGGTGGATGCCCCTGTTTGGTGTGACACACACATTCCTTTACACATACCGGTCTGGAGGATCCAGCACACACAGGAGTACGCTCCTCCCTGCACACATGTGTACTGGGGCACGTCAGTCAGACACAGGAACACACGAATACAGGGACAGCAATGGCTTGCAGCAGGCTCCAGAGTGACCTGCATGGGCACGTGCACTCCCCACCCATGAAATGTTCGCACATGCTCATACATCCAGAGATCTCGCAATGGCACTCGTGATGTCGGGTCAGTGGGCACACTTGTGAACATACAGGCATACAGACACACTCTCACACTCCTAGTGGGGCCAGCGCACACGCACACGCATGCGTGCTGGGGGTGTTCTGCATTGACCCAGCACACGCGAGCATGCACAAACCTCCCCCCGGCCCCCCGCCCCGGGCCTCCAGGGAGCTCCCACAGACAGACAGCTCTGACAGCAGGGTGTGGGGGAGGGCGGCCCAAGGCCTGGGTTGCCAGGGATACGGATGTGGGGCTCCCAAAGCTGCACAGCCCGCCCAGGCAGCGCAAAAAGGCCAGCGACCACTCTTAGGTCTTTAAAATGTTGCTAATCAGATGGCGAGGCCTTTCATGGCAGAAACTTGAGTCTGGTTTCCTGGAAGGAGCCAGGGTAACATGAGGCCCTGGGCCCAGAATTCGCTTAGGACAGAGGTGGGAAATAGCTCTGACTGGCCCCTAAACCCCACCCAGCCCTCTGCTCGTGCTCTACCAGACAACAGGGGTTATGGGGCCTTACTCGCTCTGTGGCCTGGAGCAAGTCACTTGCTCTCGCTAAACCTCTGCTTCCTCATTTGCAAAAGGGGAGGGTAACAACCCTGAGTATTTAGATAGCGATTTCCAGGCTACGAAGAGCACTGACCACATGCCACGTGCTAGGTGCTGGGGGCTCTGCCAAACGCTTCGCTTTCATTATCTCATTGAGTCCTCACAATACATTTATTATTATACCCATTTTATAGATGAGGAAGTGAGTCACCTATCCAGGGTCACATAGGTAGTCAGTGTCAGAACTAGTGTTTGAACCTAAGCAGCCGGCTCTTCCCTCATTAAACCTTCCTGCCTGCGGGTATCTAGGGTGTGGCAGGCAACACCGGGTCATTATCCTCGTGCCAGAAGGTCATAGTCGCTTACTGGCCTCACAAGGGAGCACCGTGAGGATGAGGCAGAACAGACACCAGAGGCTGTTAGCACATAAGGGTCAATCTACAGATGGTGACACTGAGCTCCAGGGGCAGGAGGGTGGGGGAGGTCCTCCGCCAGGATCCCATGGCAAGGGAGTGCAGAGCCCAAATGTGGGCCCAGGGGCCCTGACTCTGAGCGGTAACTGTACAGCTCAATAAAAACACCCTGTCTGGTTAAAACGATGCCATGCCACACGTTAGGTATGGGCTGCGTGCCCAGGCCACATGGCCCTGCTCTCCAGGAGCTCTGCTGGGCACTGAGCTAGTACCCTGCCCCCACCTCCCGCCAGAAACATCCCTTCCTGGAGCAGGAGCACCCCCTCCCTGTACATCCTACTCTTCCTGTCTTCTGAGATCTCTGAACTCCTCTGAGCCGCCCCAAAACACTCTGAAGCTGGGGCTGCTGGCCGCATTTAACAATGAGGGAACTGAGGCTCAGAGAAAGGACCTAACCAAGTACATCAGGCAGCGGGCTGAGGTCTGAACCTGAAACCCGGAGTCTCTATATGCTGGGCACCTCCTTCCCTCTTTTCCATCTCTGTGCCTGCACCAACCCGGATACACAGTGGGCTCCCACAAGCTCCTCGTGTGAAAAACGGTCTAGGACCCACTGTTCAGGGAGTTCAAACACTGTCAGGCCAGCGCAGGCAAGGGAACAGGGGCTGAAACTCCGTCTGTTAAGGTCACAACATGAGTAAGATTGCAAGATGCCCTCTGAGGCCCCCAGCTCCAAGAAGGATTTGCGATCTTACAGGAAACCCTGAGTATCAACAATAAGGACCCGCGTTCCATGCCTTGAAACACGTGTCCTAACCTCACACAGACCTGCCAGGCATCCTGGCCCTGTTGGTCCCTCTGGAGCCCACTAGAGGTGGCAGGAGGAACCCCAGCCTCACCAAGGGTCTTTGTTCAGTGCCATCACTCAGGGTTGGGAGGGCACAGTGTATTAGACGGGGGTGAGTGGGGCCCTGCAACAAATATATGTTGAGTACCTTCTATGCATTGAGCAGTAAGTACCCTAGAAACTGGAAACAGTGGTGAACAAAAGAGACAGAAATATCCGCCCTCATGGAACCCACGTTCCACTTGAGGAAGACAGGCAGCGAAGGAACAAACGAGTGAACACACAGTATGTCAGACGGATAAAAGGGCAATGGAGAGAAATAAAGCAGGGAAGGGGGTAGGCTGTGTGCATGCATGTGTGTGTGTACATATGTGTGTGCACACTCGGGCACCCTTTTAGGAAATAGAGCAAGGAGACATTTGGGCAGAGACCTGAAGAAGGTGAGAGAGCAATCAATGCAGATATCTGGGGGAAGAACATTTCAGGCAGAAGAAATTGCCAAGGAGGCCAGTGTGTCTGGAGTGGAGGAGGAAATGGAAGGTCAGAGTGAGGGGAAGGACAGACCATGTAGGGCCCTTTGGGCCATTTTAGGACCTTGGCTTTGGCTCCAGGTAGACGAGGGGCCCCAGGAGATTCTGTGCAAAGAAGGGAAAGATCTGACTAGTTTTAGAGGAGCCATGGGCTGCAGGGTGGAGACTAGACTGTAAGTGTCAGGGAGGAAGCAGGCGGGATGTGTCTGGAAGGCAGCTGAGGCATATGTGAGTCTGGACCTCAGAGAAGAGGTCGAGAGAGAAGCCAAGAGTGGGCATTTGAAGCCATGGGCCTGGACGGAGTCACCCCGAGGGAGAGGACAGAGGCAGAGGACTCAGCCCTGGGAGGTAGAGAGGAGGGAGATGAGCAGAAACCAGCCACAGAGCACCCGAGAGGCAGCAGGGACACCAGGACAAAGTATGGTCCCAGAAGATGCAGTGGTCACTACGTCAAATGCCTGGGAACTGACCAGTGGGTTGGTGACACGGACAGCACTGGTGGCCTCGATGATGAGTAGTTTTAGCAGAGTGATGGGGCAGAGGCCCGACAGGACTGCATTCAAGGTCTCGGAACAGGAACCAGCAGCAAGGGGCTGCGGGGTCAGGGTCTGGGCATCAGAACCAAACCCACCCAGTGACCAGTTCTAGTCCCAGCTCTGACCTCCTAGAGGTAAGCCTTGGGCAGCTCACTTCACCTCTCTGAGCCTTAACTTCCTCACCTGAAGGATGGGGACAGCACCCCTTTTACTTCCCAGGGAGAATCAGGTGAAGGATTGTGAAGAAATTTTACTAATGAGAAAACTACAAATATTCCAGTGGGAGGAGAACAGGTTTTGAATTTCATGACTGGCTCCACCATTCCCTCAGCTGTGTGATCTTGGGTTGGTTATTTAACCTCTCTGAGCCTCCACTTTCTCTTCTATACAATGAGAATAACAACTGTTATTCTCAGTACCCAACTTCTGGGGACTGCAAACATTCAGGAAAGTATTATACACCAAGGACTGGCAGTTCGTGGGCACTCAGCCGATGTGTGTCCCTTCCTCCCTGGCTCTTGTCTGTTATTTGCATTTGGAGGTACAGGGGGTTGGGGTAGGACCATCAGTGTTGGGTTCCCAGACAAGCCATTTCATCTAACGTCTTAGGACCTCAGTTTTCATAACTGTAAAGTTGGTGATACGTCAAGGCCCCTTTGTTGGGGTGGAGTGGGGCGCAGCGAGGACGAGAGACAAAGAGCATGTGTTATGTTTGGAAGCCAGTGACATGGGAGCGATTGTGATTTTGGCCCTCTCCTTGGCCTACTGGTTGGTTGGGCAGATGTGTTACCATGACAAGGAAACAAATCCCTGTGATTAAAACAGAGTCATCCAACCTCCACAGGGCTCTGTGGAAAGACTGGGAAGGCCTGGAGAAGGAGCAAAGGGCCTGATACCAGAGAGGGTCGGAGTCCCAAGGCCGGCCCTCTCCTCGGGGGACCCCTGCCCCACCCCCACCCCAGCCACTGGTCAGTTCATCCTTGTGGTTGTCTAGGGCTGGTTCACATCTCACCAAACCCACCCACACATCCCTCTTTACACACACCATGCATTCTCGGGGCCGTGAAGAACTCTTCCCTGAGGCAGCCAACCTCTTCCCACCCAGGATGGAGACGCAAGTGGACCCTGGGGTCTCATTTCTACAGAGGGGGAGGCTAAGGAGGGGGCGGTGTCTAACCGGACACCTTTGAGATGAGGGGCTCCAGAGAGAGCCCAGGCTCAGCGGTGGGAGCACCGGGTTCCAGGCCCAGCTCTGCCCCTGAAGTCCATGTGACCCTGGGAAACTCAGGTCCTCTCTCGGCTTCAGTTTTCCTTGTCTCTAAAATGGTGATAATAACATTTGCATTGCCTCTCTCATGTGGGTATCCTTCAGATCAAAGCATCTCATAGGGTGAGACCAAATGCTACACAAATGCAGCCTCTAATCTTTTCTGGAACAAGGCAGGGTGTAAGTAAATAAATACTGTCCGTATGTAAGACATTATAATTACAAATGGCATTTCCCCCCCAAGCTATGGAAAAAAACACAAAACAAAACAAACCAGTTTGGTATAGTGTGAAGAATTCTCATTAAGACTTCAGGAGGCCTGAGTTCTGAAGTCAGCTCTGTACCTGAGCAGGTGAATGAACTTGGGCAAGTCACCCCACCCTTCCCTGCCCCAAAGCCTTGGTAGGGATCAGATGTTGGTTTTAGATTGGGCTTTGTAAGTTCTGCCAGTGAAGAATCAACAGTATGATGCCATCCAAAGAAGACAGTCTGCATGGAGGAAGGAACTCAGGCTTCTCCAGGCAGGTCTTAGTTCAAGCCTCTTACCTGCGGCGGGGCCTTGGGCAACTCCCTTCCCCACTCCCAGCCTCAGTTCTTCCTCTGAGGTTAAAGTTCATACCTGGAGTCTTGGAGGAGGGAAAACAGAGAGAAGCAGCAGGGTGGGGGTTGTGGACAAAGGGCCCCAGGGAAGGGGTGCCCCAGCAGGGTGGGGTGGAGGCCAGAGTGGGGCTGAGCCAGCTGCCACAGAGCAATGAAAATCTCTTAACCACACAGAATTGTTAACGGCTCCCAAATCCTGTTGTACCACAGGCTTAGAAAGGCTTAAACTGTTAAATGCATAAACTTCCTCAATAAACGGGGCCTCTCTCACCAGATCCCAAAGACCAGCCAGATGAAAAGGCAGCAGCTGGAGGGAGGGGAACTTCCCCAGCTGTTTATGGTCCTGATGGAGGCAGCCTGCGCCCCTAAGCCTGGTGCCTTCGGGGTCTGAGGCCAGTCAGGGGCTGAAAGAGGACAGCCTAGGGACTCTACGGTCAGATGGCCTGGGTTCAAATCCTACCCCTTTCTGTGTCAACTTGGACAAGCTGTTTACATTCGCTGAGCCTCAGTTTCTCCTTCTGTAAAATGAGGATGATGACGCCTAACCCCAGAGATGACTGAGAGTCAGCGAGGTCCGGACCCACAAGCACTGGGTTCCTGCTACAAAGCCTGTCTGACACCCCCAAGAAGCAGAAGAAATCTGAAGTGGGCGGCATGAGTGTGCGCACCTGCCTTTGACACCTAGGAGGGGTGTGACCACTGGCGGAGTCTGTTTCCTAATCTGACTGAGGATTCCAGAAGCTTACTGTGCAGGAAGGCAGCGAGAGCTGAGCACACAGTACATGCTCAGTGGGGGGAAAGGGGACTGTTCTCTCTGGCCAGAAGTGAGCCAGGGTGGGTTGGCCTCCTTCCCAGAGGCCTGTGCCCCCTTGGCATGAGGAGAGAGGGGACTTCCCCACCCCTGAGCCTTTACTCTGGGACCCTGCTTCATCCTGCCCAACAACCTCTTGATATGAAAGCAGCTCATACTTCACAGCGAAGCCACGGGCCTCCCTCCTCTGTCCCTCCCCCAAACCTTCTGGTTGCCCCACTAGGGTGGCCCCCTCCTTCCTGTGAAGTCCCACAGTCCTGCTAGTGAGCCCCTCAGCTGGTTATTTGTCAAACTATTTTCACTTCCATCATCTCAGGGGTGCCTGAGTAACCCGGCTGTGGGGGGGCGGGGGGGAACAGGGCAGAGTAGATTCAGGCATTGGCCCACTCCTGGTTAGTCGGTTGTCCTAGCAACTTGGAGAAAGCCAGGTTCACATTCTGCCTCTGACACTGGCTGTGTGGCCTCGGGCAATTTGCTAACCTTCTCTGGACCTCAGTCTCATCATTTGTAAAATGCAGTTAATCTTATCACTGAGAAGCTTCACTGAGATAATGAAGCACAGCATGCAACACAGCACCAGGCACACAAGAGGGACCTTCCACTCCCCAGTCCCAGTGCTCTCCTTTCAGCCTCTGCCTCACTCAGCCTTTTGACAGCATGGAACTAAAGCTGGGGCGTCCCCTCCACCCTTCTCCCTTGGCCAAGAATATCTTTCCTTCACCTCCTGTCCCCCAACCTCGCCCCCCCCCCCACACCAATGGCTGCATCTTGTGTGAGGGTCAGCAAAAGGCCAGGGTTAAAAACACACAAAAAACAAAACAGTATAATTTCTGACCATCTTTTTCCTGGATTAAATCCTTGCCTCAGTTTCTCCCATTCTCCAAAGCCGTGGGAAAGTGGCTCCTCCTTCAGGAAGCCTCCCTGGCTCTTCCTCAACTCCCTACTAAGGGCCCCAAGGCTGTAGTTATGGATGGAGCTGTCTCCCTGATCCCCAGACGGGAAGCTCCGGAAGGGCCAGAAAGGCTCTCCTCATCTCTGCAGTTCCCACGCCCGGCCCACGTACTGGAGCATAGTAGGTGCCTGGGGAGTATTGTTTGAATGAAAAATGCAGGAGCTGTTCTGAGGATCTAGAGCCAAGGTTATCCAGTATCTCCTACCTGGACCCCTGAGGGAATATGAAGACCAGAGAGGAAGAATCACCTCATGTCCTGACATCCAGATCCTTTCAGTTAGCTGACGCAGAGAAGAGAAAGTTCCGAAGTCACCCTCCCACCCTTCCCAGAGCACCCATGTTGGCTGCCTCTGGGTCTCTGCACCTCCTCCTCCGCTGGCTAACTCCTGCTCCTCACTCAGCCTCCTCTCCCTGGAAGCCTTCTGCTGACCAGGGAGGCCTTGGCTGACACTCCCCTAATGGGTTGGGTGCCTTTGATCACCTTTACTGTCCGCAGACACATCTGTCAACATCTCTAGACTGGGTGGTGGTCCTTCAGGGCAGAGGCCATGACTGATCTCTCCAAGGACCCGATTGCCAGGCACAGAGCCTGGCACTTTACGGGCACTCAATGCATGTTACCTTCCTGCTGCTCTACGAAGAATCACCAACCCCTCCAAGGAGCAAAAAAAAATCAGAAGTTGGTGTTCAGTGAATGTCTGATGGCTGGCTGGCTGGGCAGACGGACAGGTGGACTCATGGATGGACAGACGGATGGATGGTTGTGAACAAGAATAGATGCTTTGAGAGAATGTAAGAAAGGGGAAGTGGAGGAGGAGGGACTTCTAAGTTTTAAGAGCAAAGAACGAAATAGTCTGAATGTATTGGCCAGGGTCCCCATAAATCCCCTTCCCAAAAGGCTGGCCTATGTGGTCTCAGCCTTGGCCTGAGCCTGGGGGTCTGGAGGGAGTGTCTATCATCCCTCCCCCTCCCCTAGTGGAGTGTCTCCACCCTGCCCTTGACGAGAATCCGGGAAGCCGCAGAACTTTCTGTGTGGGGGTCTGGGCCTCTCCTCCCACCCAGCATTCCAACTCTCACACCCTTTCCCCAGCCAGTACAGGCTCTTCCAGCGGGTGGGCTCCCTCCTCCTCACCCTGAGACTGACCGCACCCACCCCCACAGATGCACCAGAAACATCTGGGCCACTCGTCCAGCCTCTGTGGGAAGGGCTGAAGCTGAAAGCAGGGTCGGAATGAGGCTGCCCCTGAGGGTGGCCCAGGGTGCAACTCTGAGGGTCCAGAGAGGACCCCTGGCCACTCCTTCCCTTGGCTAGAAAAGCACAGGATTCTGGGAGAAAACCAGAAAATAAAGCCACAGGCATAATATCCCATGCTGGTGAGCGTGCAGGGAAACAGGCACTCTGGAAGTCAACTGCCAGGAGGGAAACGCAGCCCAGCCTTTCTGGAGGCTAATTTGGCAATGTGTGCCAAAAGCTCTAAAAAAAGTATATACCCTTTGACCCCCACAATTCCATGCCTGGAGACGCATCCTACGCAAATACCAGCAGCAGTACAAAAAGACAGAGGGACAACGGAGTCCATCCTAGCTTAGCTGTCCCAGTTAAGACAGTGAAAAACCGCAAGCAGTGTGCATGTTGATCATAGAGGATTGGTAAATAAATTATGGTGCATCTATATGATGGAATTCTAAGAGCCTACCAAAATGAGATTGTAGATCTATCATGACATTGAAAAATGCCCATAAAAAAATTAATGTCAAAAATCCTTTTGTATTTTTAGCAGGAACCCATTTCTTTTTCTTTTTAAAAAAAAGGTCAATATGCAGAAATACACCTAGGAGGTAAACCAGTCTGTTAACAGTGGTTATCAGACTTTGATGTTAATGTGATTTTAATTTTCTCTTTTTTGCTTATCAGTAATTTCTAAAAATTCTACAAATAACTCACAATGCTTTTGTGATAAGGAAAAGTTAGTTTTTCCTCAAAATAAAAAGCTCATCAGGAAAGAAAAAAACACTCGCAGGCAAAAGACAGTGTTCATAAAAGTCCTTATTCTTATTTTTATAACACTTTTCTGGCTATTTTCTCATTTACTCTGCACAGCAATCCTTCTGTTTATCCTACTTTGCAGATGAGAAAACAAAGGCTAGGAGAGGGTCAGTGTTTGCCCAAGGTCACTCAGCTAGTGAAAGGCAGAGCTGAGGTTTGAAACCAGGTCTTCAAGGCCAAGGTCAATGAGGGGCCATGACAGAGTAGGGCTGGGGGCTGCCAAGCAGGGCAGGGCAGAGGGAAGGGAAAGGCTGAGAGGAGAAGCCCAGCAGCTGGGAACCGGGAAGTCTGAGCTGGAGCCAGATCAACATGTACATGTACCTCCCCTCCCACCCCCGCCACCCCCCACCCACTCCGACTGGCTCACTGCCCCTCGCCCAGTCCAAGCTAACTATTAAAAATCCTATTATGTCCTGATAATATCGCAGCAACCATGCTCAGTGTGGAACTACCTCCACATCCATTATAGATGTCGGCCTGCCATTGGCAGAGAGAAGGGCAGGGTCCCCAATAGTGGCCAGGCTGGAGGCTCCCATTGGGCAGGGACAAGTAGGGGCTGAGTCAGGAAAGGAGAGACCAAGTGAAATAAGGATATGGAGACAAACTTAGAGAAACTGAGGCAGGGGCACATTCACAACCAAACATATAAACACCTGGAAAGAGTCAGAGAAACAGGGTAGGAGCAGCTGCTGCAGACGAATTCCAGGACCACCCTATTGCCCTCCCTGACAGATGTGTTGGTGGCAAGCCCCACTGGGGACTGTGATCCTGAGAAGAAGACTGGGGACTTGGGGAAGGGAAGGGGGTACAGTTATTCTGAAGAAGTCCTAGGAATCCCCCACCTGCCAGCTGTATGGCCCAGACTGGTCACTCAATAAACAGTGACTAGATGAATGAATAGAGGAAAGTCGTGCCCTAGCCCCTGCACCCAGTAGAGCACATGACACCCACCAAACATGTCCTTTATTGTCACACCTTGGGGCCTTTATTCATATGGTTCTTCAACCTACAATTCCCTTCCTCCCTTCACCCATCCAATTCCTACTTACTTTTCAAGGCCCAATTCAAATGCCACCTCCTCCATGAAGCCTTCCTAGACCTCCTGTCAGAAAAGATGGTTCCTTCCTCATATTCTCAAAGTAGTTTGATGACCTCGATGGACCTCATTTCTGGAAGGAACATGCTCTGCCTTGGTCCCCCATATGTCCCAAGTCCTCTGCTCGTCCAGCAGTCACTTGAGGCCAAACCCTGAGTCTCAGACCCTCTCCTCCAGCTTTCCCAGGGTAGACCCTGTCAGCTCAAGTGACACTTCTTCTAAGAAGCCATCCTGAACTGCCTGGCTGAAGCAGATTCTCCCTCTGATCTCAATTGTTGCACCCTATTTTTTGTCCCTTTCATGCATCACCATCTATACCTATTTAATTTATCTGTTCATTAACTTTCCCTACTCTATCTTCCCCCATCCACCCACCCAGACTGAAAACTCTGGGAGGGCAACGGATGTGTCCGTCTTGTTCACTTCTGCTCTGCAGCACTGGCATGTACCTGGCTCATAGAAGGTAGTCCATCAGTACTTGTGAGAGGACTCGATGGCTCACAGAGGGTACTCAACACACGCCCGTCGAATGGTTGGTTGGCGTCTCCACTTCCCTCTCCTTCCCACTGTGCCTTGCACACAGTAAGCACAAGGAAGCTGGTCCGATTCAGTCACTTTAGCTGTTAGTTTGTGAACCACTCAGCCCACTGGGAGCTCCCACCTTTCCTTAGCTACCACTGCCCACCCCTGGGATGGCGGGCACTCCCCACAAGGACTCACCTACTTGCCATGTGCCAACAAGACTTGATCCAGCCCATTTTCTCTCATTCGGATTAACAAAGCAATAGATTTTTTTCCCCTATAAAAGTATGTTTCAATATTAAATAGATCTTTCCAAAACACACCCTCCCAGAGATTCTGCTAATGTCCCCTCGCACGCCTTAGGGTGGATGCTCCCTGGGGTGGTGGTGGTGGGTCATCCTTTATCCAGCCAAGGATGTGTTATCACATCGTGTGTCGGAGCTAATGGTCCTGTTACAGAAGCATCAGGGCTGCTTTGTTTAAAAATGCTGATCCTCGGCCCCACCTCAGAGCCACAGAACCAGACCTAGGGGAGAGGTTTATGCCAGACCCAGAAATCTGCATTTTGAAAAACGTCTCAGTGGACTCAGAGGCATAGTTAAGGCTGAGAATCCCTGAGCTCGAGGATGAGAAAGGACTTTGCCAACATCTCAGATGGGAACTGTAATCACCATTCCTACACGTTCCTGGGCTGGTGGGGCCCGTGCCTGTGGGACTTGGGCTGGAGCAGCCCCACATCTGGGTGACTGAAGCACAGGCCCCCACAGCAGCTGGTGTCCGTTTGGCTCCCTGAGCTCATTAATCACACCCTAAGTGGCCTCTCCTCACACCCAGAGGCTGGCTGGGCCTGAGCCTTGGGTAGAATGTAGGCGCAGGGGCAGAGAGGCATAGGAGGGAGCCAGGGCTGGGTGCGCACCCTGTCCCAGCATTACCTCAAACCCCCACTACGTACAAGCAGCTCCGACTTAAAGAAGCTATCGGTGACAGGCAAACTTGACGACAGCCCCCAGAGACCCCACCTCCTGGCATTGACACCCAGTGTAGTTCCCTCCCCTGGAGTGTGAGCTGAATTTGGTGACTCACTTTTAATGAAGTGTATGAGATAGAAGTGATGAGATGTCAGTTCTGAGACAAGGTCATGAAAAGATTGTGGCTTCTGTCTTGGGTACTCTCCTCACACTCACTCTTGGATTCTAGCTCTGGGGGAAGCCACTGTACATATGTGAGGCCCACGTGGTGTGGGACTGACGGCTGCACACACCATGTGAGTGACCGTGGAAGCAGACCCCTCCCCAGTCAAGTCTTCAAATGAACCTGTCGCCCCAGCCGGCCTCCTGACTGCAAACCCAGGAGCAACACAGCCAAAGCGCCCACCTAAGTCATACCTAGATTCCTGACCGTTCGAAACTGAGATAATAAATGTTTGTCATTTTAAGCTGCTAAGTGTCATGCAGCAATAGATAACCAATACACTTCTTCATCTGGCTGCCCTTCCAGCAACGGTTCTTCCTACATCCTTCCTTGAGCCCGCAGCCACAGCCATACCAGTTCACCAGTCCCCCTAATGGACCACTTTGATTCATGTCCCCAGGTCTTTTACCATGCAGATCCATCCTCCAGAAGGCCTGGGCCACCTAGTCAACATATCCCTCTCCCCAGACTCCCAGCTCCAATGTCACCTCCTCCGTGAAGCCTTCCCTCTTTTTCTGTGCTCCCCGCAGCCTGAGCAGTTCCTATTAAAGGAAATCCAACACATTCCCTCCCTTGTTCATGTACAGTCTGTCTCTTTGACTAGATTGCAAGGTTCTGGAGGGCAAGGCCACAGTCAGATTCTTCTCTGTCTCACCCAGTGCTCAGCACAAGGGCTGACACCCAGCAGGCACAAGCAAGGTTTGCTGAGCGAATAAACAATGAGCATAGAGCAGCGGATTCTGCCCCCACGGCCTGCATCTCCCAAGGCCGGGCACTTTCACACTCACGTGTAGAAACCCAGATCTGTTATCTCCCCCAAGAAACAGGCCTTTTCTTCCACCTTCCCTATTTCTTTTCCAGGACCATCACCTCCCTGCAAGCGGGAATTCCCTGTTCCCCTTGATTCTTCCCTCTCCTCCCCTTCCTGCCTGTCTTCATATCTCATCTGATTCACGGTTAAACATCCCTTGCCTCTGCTCCTCCCTTTCCCCAGCACTGCGGACGCCCAGCCCAGGCAGCCACCATTTCTTCAGATCACTGCTTCCCCACAGGCTATTGCTCGGGTTTCTTGCAACCCCCCCATTTGTCCTCCCAGGGACCTTTCAAATGCTGCCCTGAGGGCGGGAGGGAGGAGCTACGGACATGGTGGATATGACAGCATTTATAAAGGTGAGGATCACTGCAACACCCCAGGCTGAACTTTCACTGGCTCTTCGGGTTTCCTAGAATACGGTCCAAACTCTTAGCCTGGCATTCAGAGCACCAGGGTCTGATTCCAATGCAGAAGACAAGAAGCATAAGTAGGCTTCCAATCTCCTATACCACCACCATCACCATCACAACTCATATGGCAGAGTGGGCTTTATACGCCAGGCTGGGCTTTATACACATCGTCTCATAGTGTGTGCTTTCCAAGTCTTACGTCGTTGAATCCTCACAACCACCCGATGAAAAGAGGGTTTTACACTCGGCCCAGGACGGACAGCTAATAACTGGCAGGGCTAGGCTTTGAACCCAAGTCTGTCTACCTTCACAACCTTCTTACCACCAGGCAGCACCTCTTAAAAACGTCTTATGTGTGCCACCCACCTTCGTGATTCTTTGCCATAATCAAACACCACCTGTACTATTGTTTACTTAATATTTTTCCTTCAATGAACTTAAGTGGCACAGTGGTTCAGGAGGAAAGAGGGTTTGGAATCCCACTACCTGGGTATAAGACTCCTGGCTCCTCCACTGACTCTGTTTGAGAGTAAGTTTCTCTGAGCCTCAATTTCTTCAAATAAAGTGGCACTTTGCCTCATAGGGTTATTGTTAGGGTTAAATGTTAGACCTGTCAGGTGCTCTGCACACACTGACGGTGGTGGTCAGGAGGCCAGGCTCACAGTGCGAGTGTACTTCCCCATCTCTTTGCGTTGAAAGTAACTACGTGACTTGCTTTATGGCCACTGAAATGTGCATAGGAGTGATGGGGTGGGGGGGCCCATCCAGGCAGAAGCTTTTGAGCCAGTATACAAGCTGCCACACTTGCCCTTTCCTTCTGCCCTAGTGATCGTCACTTTCAAAACGGTGGTTCCTCCATCTGCTTGGCTCCCAGGAGGAACCCCACGCTGACCCCTGACGGATAAGTAGCACTGAGTGAGAAATAAACTTCTATTGTTCTGTCACTTCGGCATAGCCTGGCCGATACTGACGATACAGCAAAAGCTCAATAAACGTTAACTTAAAAACGTGATTTACTACAATTTACACACATTCTTAAGAAGGAAATGACATCACTTTGGTACATGAAGAAGTAAAGCACCACTTGCCATCGATAATATTCTCAAAATCATTCAAATGAGAAACACTTCTCTTCAAACGACTAAAATCATTGCGCGACCCCCTGTAGTACCTACACGTACCACCATCAAGAAGTACTGTTCAAATGCCTCCCTCTTAAGAAGCGGAACAAGGGCTGTGGATCGGGGAAGCCTGGCCACAGACTGCCTCGCGGTCAGCTCCAGGCCACGGCCCTTGCCAGCCTGACCTCCAAGCTGCCAGGCCCAAGTCTGCAGCCAATACCCATTCCATGCCCTTCCAGGGGCAGCTGGCTCATGGCGGCCCTTACCTCGGCAGACGGTGCCATTCTCCACGGCCTCAAAGCCCGCTTTGCACATGCAGCGCCCAATGGGCACTAGCCACTCGCCGTCCCCGTTACAGTAGAGCTTGATGGGCACGTCCACCTCCTCAGCATTGGCGATGCAGCTGCCCCGGGCAGCCACCAGCGAGGTGCTCTCAGCCCCCGACAGCGTCTCCTGGAAGATGGCGCCGTTCTGGATGATGCGGGGGCACTTGCGGTAGAAGACGCGCACAGCGATGAGGGACATGCAGCCGCCGTAGTCCTGGAAGGCCAGGTAGAAGCCGCTGCGGGACACGGGCCCGAAGCTCCGCACCTCGGTGTTGATCTTCATGACCCGGCCACCCAGATCCACCTGGGAGAAGCTCTCGTCGGCCGCGATGGTGTCCACCTTCACCCATGGATTCTCCATCCAGTTGGGGAAGGTCTTGGTGGCTGAGTCAAAGTCGGCCTCGTAGTAATAGAGGTTGAAGGTCTCCTTGCAGGAGCCGGGCACATTGGGAATGCTGCTGCAGTCACGAACGGAGAACTTCATCTCCACGTGGATGCGGTGGGCACCGCGGCGCCGGATGAACTTGGTCCGTAGCCAGTTGTTCTGGCTCGACTCAAACACATTGCATACCTGGTATGTTCGGATCGTGTTCATGTTCTCATCGTAGCCACTCACCTCTTCCCACTGTGGGAGAAATGCTAGTCAGGCAGGGGTTGGCAGGGCAATCAGCCCTGGGGAAGATGCTGTATGCGAGCGGAGACACAGACCCCCCTCAGGGAATCCTCCAGTCTGATGGCATGGACAGGGCTCCTAGCATCAGGGGCCCCCTCGTCTAATGGGGGAGGTACAGCTTCTACCTTACAGACAGTCCACTCTGATGACAGAGACGTGATCCCCTACCATCGGAGCACTCCCAAGTTGAGGGGGAGACAGGGCCTTGGCCCTGAAGAATTCCCCAGTCTACGACGGAGATACGCCAATCTAATGGGAAGGGCGTACACCCTGCCCTTGGTATTCCCCTGGTCATATGGGGGAGGTGACCCTTACCCCTAAGGGTTCACTAACCTGATAAAGGAGCCATGGCCCCTGCTCCTGGGAAGCTTTCACCTGGGAGGGAATGTAGGGAGAGGCCCACCTGAGGGACCTCCCTGCTGAGAGCAGACATAGCTTTGTGCTCGGGGAACCAGTCTGAAGAGGTAGACAGTACTTCTGCCTGCTGTGAGCTGCCTGCCTGACCGGAGAGACACAGTCTGTGCCCTTGGGGACTTCCAGTTTGATGGAAGAGCCCTTACCCCTGTGACCGGGAAGACAGGGCCCTTCCCCATGACCTAAGTGGCTAAGATGGTGCCTAGAGGGAAGTTTCTGCCCTTCCTGCCTGGCGCAGGTGTTTTGGCATCTTCTCTATACCCAGCTGAGAGTTCCCAAGCCTCACTGCTGGAGGGCGCTGGGCCGGGCCGGGGAAAGTTGGGAACGGCAGGGCACAGCGCACCTATTCCCTCCTCACAGACCCTCACAGGCCAAGCCCACTCACAGTGCTGAGTCTTTGTTCACACTTTTGTGCCCTCCTTTAGCACCCTCTAGTCTCTTCTGTAATCTTTCTGGAACCTCTCTCAGTGGGCTCTCCCTCTGGCTGCAATGTTTGCATTCATCGACTCTCACTTGGGCCTCTGGGGAACAACCTGCCTGGGTGAGTGTCACACACTCACGGCCTTCTTGGTCTGGGCTCCCCAGTGGGACTGAGCTTGCTTGCTGAGGTTAGCTCCTGTTCCCCTCCTTCTCCTGTGTCCCCCTTGGTGGTGCGCTGGCTTCCCCTGGAGTAGACCCAAAAAGGGTAGACCCAAAAGAGTTCCAACACAGAGCACTCCCTCCCACTCATGTGGTATCAGGGGCTGAGGGCTATAATAGGAATTCATTTCTTTGTCATGTTTATCACACATGGGGCGTATGATTATCCCCATTTTACAGGTGAGGGAGTAGAGACCAGAGAAGTAGGGCCCCTGGCACTCGACCCAGGTCACATAGACCCAGACACGTTTACGTGCTTGCCCACATTGCCCTGAAACATGAAGACCCAACAGTGCCCCAGGAGTCGTGGGTTTTGTCCCAGCTCTGCTAACTTGATGTGTGGCCTTGGGCAAGTCCTTTCCGCTTTCTGGGCCTCTATTTCCCCAACTGCCAAATATAACTGTGATGAGATGGGTAGGAGAGTTGTCACCCTCAAGCGGGCATTCTTTGTCCTTCTGCCTCCCTCAGATTCTCTGAACTTTAGTTTCCTTAGCTACGAAATGGAAATAATGATGTCTTCCAAGTCTGCACAGGTCAGAGCGGTAGCTGCTGGCCTGGGTGGGGACGCTGCTGTGGAGGGCAGTGCTGTGGGGCAGGGGGAAGGCCTAGCTGGGGCCTGCTGGCCCAGCTTCTACTTCCATGGCAGCTCTGAAGCTCCTAACATTGCATTTAATTTTTTTTTTTTTTTGGTGGCACCATGTGACAAAGTCAGCCCCTTGTTACAACCACTGCTCTTCTTCAGAACTTAATTAGAGCACTTAATTAGAGCACTCTGCCTTTCTCCCTTCTCTCTAATTAACATGCGGAGGCCCTGCAGCCTAAACACCCCAAATAATTGCGTCCGGGGGCCCTGCAGCCCAGCCTGGCCTCATTACTGGCAGGGTGGGGCTGTGGGCCCTGCCGCCTTCGCAGATGGAAAATTGGTGACAAGAAAGAGCCACAGAAAGAGGCCTGACCCTGGGGCCCTGCCTATTGAGAACACAGGCCTTGTGGGGTTGGGCGGGGGGTTGGGGGGGTTGAGCAGCTCCACCGGGCAACAGCTGAGTCCCAGCAGAGGAGCTGGGATGGGGAGAAGGGAAGGGATGGGCTGTGGAAGCCCAGAGTCCTCCCCAGAGAGCTGGGCGATGAGGAGGGAATGATGTGAAAACATGACGGTGACAATGACGATGGTGATAGTTATTATAGCTACTCGTTATCGGGAGCCCACTCTCTCTGCCAGGCACTGTGCTAGATGCTTTGCAGGAAAACCTCACAAGAGTCCTTTGAGGAAGACATTATTATTACCATTTCATAGATAAGGAAACTGAAGTTCAGAGATGTTAAGGAACTGGCCCTAAATCACACAGCTGGAAAGTGGCAGAATTGGGACAGAATTTCAGGAGTCTTGTCCCAAAGCTTATACAGAAGTGCTGGGCTGGTTGGTACAGGGTGAAAGTGGAATCTCAAATTGTACCTGATCTTGCCCTCAGGGAGCCCACAGACTACATGGGCTCAGATCACGGGACCCAAGGAAGTGGGAAGAGCTCAGGGAAGGGGAGCCTTGTGTTATGGGGACCTAGAAAGGGGGCCCAGAGGACTCAGTAACAGCCCTAGATACAAACCTAAGGCCCATCACTTACTAGCTGTAGGGCCCCTGGCAGGTGGCTACAACTCTCTGAGCCTTTGTTTCCTCACCTATAAAATGGAGGTGATTCCTCCTCATACGACAAGAGATGATGTGTGGAAAGTTGCCTGATACAGTATCTGACACACACTGGATGGTCAGGAAATGACAGTTCACTTTCCTATCTGTAAAATGGGGTAGTACAAGTACCTACTTGTGAGCCTCACCCTGAGGATTCCATGGGATAGCTGAATGCATCCAGCATGTTGTCATGGTAACTGGCGCTCCATCAGTGACAGGGGACTAGGTGGGTGAGGCAATGAGCTGCTTAGCTCTAGGCCCTGAGGGAGGGAAAGAGGCTGGAAGGTGAGGAGGGACATCCAGACCCTGCAGCAGAACCCCAGGTATCCTGGGGGAGGAGGCAGGATTTGGGGACCACTGACTCACCCCTGATGGAGGATGCACAATCCAGCCCAGCTCTGCCGTTGCTGTGGTTGAGTCCATCAGCGTTTCTGTGGAAAGAGCAAAGGGTCAGCATCCACCTGTATACCCAGCATTGTCAATCATCCCAAGACCCCACCCTTCCAGGGCCTTCTTTACAGCACCTACTTCCATTGCTCCAAACAATCTTCTGGCTCTAATCCTACAGACTACCCTCCCATTAGTCCCTTCCTTTCACTCCATAATCCCGCCTACTCTTATGCTCCAGCCAATGGTCTGATTCTACTCCTCCAGACTCCACCCCATAAGGCTCAACTCCAGTTCTTCTACCCATGGTCGTGCCCCTCTCAGCCAATCATGTCCCACCAACCTAGGTATTGGCCCTTCCCTCCTTTACTGGCAGGGAAGGGTGGTCCTAACCTGGGGTCTCCTGGATGGGCTTCAGAGAGTCCACTTGGAAACCTCGAAGTTTTACTTGAAACTTAGGGTTCTGTTTGCTTTTCAGCTTGCATCAAATTCTCAAAAAGCAGAACATGTGCCTTAGAGGAGCGATCCTTCCATCCCAGCTGAGCTCTATCTGTTACCCCACCTAGCCCCTCTGGTCCACACCTCCTGTCAGGAATATCCTCTCCCCTTCTCCAGAAACCTGGAGTCCTTCATTGTGTCCCCATACCTGGGCCCCCCTCCTTCAGAGCTTGGTCAACTCTGCCCCTAGGATAGGGCCCTGGGGGTAAAGGGGTATTCTGGGTGAGCACTGTGCCGAGCGGGGCCAGTTCATCACCTGCCCTCTGTGGGTTTAGGAGACTCAGCTTCTGCACCAACCAGGGCCCCACTTGCCTCCCCTCTTTCCAGTAGCTGAAGGGAAGACATCACAAAGCCTATGATGAAGGAGACACACACGGCGAGAGAGGTCCCCATGAATCCCTGATCAGAATCAGGATCCATCCCCTCTACCTCTTCCCTGCCACACGGGCTTCAAAACACTTTTCAAACTGAACTGCAATGCACTGAGCAGATTTAAATTGGCCCCTTTCAAGCATGCATTCAACAAACATTGCCTGCTGCCTATTCTGTACCAGGAACTGCTGGGCACCCTAGAGAGGAAACAATGACCAGGAAGACCCTATTACAGAACAGATCATAGTCTGGTAGAGGAAATGAGGTGTGAATCCAACTGGCTACGAGAGAGTAGGTGGAGAGACCTAGAAGGTCACAACTGGACTTTTCAGTGAGAGTGGGTGAGAAGCATGCTCGCTGTCAGGCTGCCATTCTGTGCCCAGGGCAGACATCACCAATCAATCCCCACACTTTGTGGCTGCACGATGCTTCTCACCATGGTGCTCCAGGAAACTAACACCCACCATTTCAGATGTTACCCTTGCTCTAGCCCAACCGCCTCATTTTGGACATAGGACTACCGAGGCGCAGAGAAAGGAAAGAGACTTCCAAGAATCACACAGGAGTTGGTGGCAGAGTGGGAGTTGCAGGCCTCCTGCCTCCTACCCTGTAAACTTCTAGACACTTAGTTTGATGGCCTGGATGAACTAGAGGGAGGAGAGTGGGGGCAGGGTGCTCAGTGTCCAGGCTGCCGTGAAGGTCGAAATGGGAGTAACAAAATCTTGAACTAGGTAGGGCTCGGGGTGGTGGGGATGGAGGGCAGGGATGAGAGGAAGCATTTAGCCAGAGGTGGCCCCAGTCAGACCAGCAAACTGACAAGAGAGGATGCAGCAGTGTCCCCATGACAGCCTGTGGCTTATGTTTTCGGTCACTGTGTCCCTTTGCATTAGGGGCTGGTGAAGGGAGCGGGGGGATGCCAGGGACGGTGGAGTCCAGTGCCAAGGGCGTCTTTTTGATGGCAAATTGGAGGGAAGTTCTATTGTGTTGCTTTGGAGCTGAAAAAAGGGTTCCTTTTCACACTCCGAATGCTACAGATTTTTCTTCCTGGAGAGAACAAGGGCTGAACTTTTAACCTGTTTTCTCTCATCGGCCTCAGCCAGAGACGCGCCAAGCCGGGCTCTCTGCCTGGGCCCGAGGAACAGCTGCTGGGAACTGTGTCGAATAGGGAGAGGAGAGACTCTGCTTGGGAGGAGAAAGGGGTCGGGTGCAAGCCCGCCAAGCAGGTGGCCCCACCCCTTAGCTGGATTCCTGGGCTGACCCAGAGGCCAAGCCCTGGAGGATTCCTTGGCCCAGAGGAGGGGCTGTGAACTGACATCCTCATTGTATGGGTGGAAACTCAGGCCCAGGGAGGGCAAATGACTTGCCAAAAGTCATACACTAAAAGCTGGTGCTCAAACCCTTGACTCCCAAGGAACGCAGGCCAGCGGCTCCCATTGCCTGCTCTGCCTCCTACCACATCTGGAACAAGCCAGGGGAGGGTCTGGAAGTCAAGGGCTGGCTGATTCACACACGGGAATGGGCTAAGGAGTGTGAAGTCTGCAGATCCCCTGGGAGGATGCCAGGAAGGCAGGTGCCGCCTGCGCTCTCTTCTCATCTTGCGAGTCCTAGGCTTCTCCTGGATGCCGGCCTCTGTAAAAGCCATTACCCCTCGGGGCTGTAGCAAGAGGAAATACCTGGATGCACTCCCCATAACTTCCTCTTGGCCTTTGCTTTTCAACGTGGACACCTCCCTCCACCCTCTGAAAAAAGGGCAGGTTAAGCAGAGCAAATAAACTAGGGGTTGGGAGGTTGAGAGAGACTTTGATTCTAATACCCGCTCTGTTACCTACTGGGTTTGTAGTCTTGGACTTAAAACCTTTCTAAGCCTCAGTTGCCTCACCTGGAGAAAAGCCATGATACCTTCTGAGTGGACAGGAGGAAAAGTGACGGGAAGTATATTAGCTTGGAGCTCGGCACAGAGCAGATCCTCAGTAAGCGGCAGCTATTCTTTCGTAATTGAGTGTGGTACTTTTTGGCTGACCAGTGCCTGCACACACACCATTTCCTCTGGACTCGTTAGCTGGCCCCTGAAAGTGAAGGCGGGTCCAAGAGGCTCTAGCTTGGGCTACTGGCCTCCTTACACCCCCACTCCCGCCTCCCACCTCCCACCACCACACCCCAGACCTCACTTGCCAACATCTGACAAACATCAGTCTCTCACCCGATGGCCGCAGCCCCTGAGGAGCCCTTCCCAGTCTGTCTGATGTACTTTCCTGGGATGTCCTGAGTCTCCTCTTAGATCCTCTCAAACCAAGCACAAAAGACAAACTGAGTTCCCCAGGGAATGGAGTTAGTAATTCTTGTCTCAGGAACCTGGGTGGATTCAGGAAGCCAAGCCCTATTTTCACCCCCAGCACTCCTTCCCTTTCCCCCATAACACCCCAGATATCTCCCCTCTAATCCCAAAAATCAACAAAAGGAGAGAACTCATGTCCACTAAGATCCTATTAGGAGCTAGAGACCCTCAACAACATTCTTATACCCATGCCAAGAGATAGTTGATGCTGTCCTATTTCGCAGATGGAAAAACTGAGGCTTCCAAGGGCTCAGGAACTCACCCAAGGCCACACATCTATTCCATTCACAAGCTGTGCTCCAGTTGCAGACTTTGTGGGGTTCTCTCACCCCTGTACCTCACACCTCACACATACCGTTCCCTCTGATCTCCTTCTCTTCCTCCAACCTTCTCTGCCCACTCTAAATCTCCTCATCCGTGAAGTCTTAACTCAGGTCATCTCCTCTGGAAAGTCCTCCTGAATCCACACCACCTCATAGCTCTGTCCTAGCACTTGCAGATATCCTGGGTGAGAACCACTGGTGTGTGCCAGGTTCTTCCAATGGTCTACGGTTCCCTGAAGGGTGGCTGCCAGGTCCCGGTTCTGAGCTAGTGTTCTGCTCCATCAGGGCAGCATTCATAACTTCAGCCATTTCCACCTATAACCTGCACTTATTTAGCGACAGTTTTTCTTCCAGTTGACTCTTTTTTTTCTTACGTGCATTTTAAAGAGGAAAAAGCAATCATTATCAAAAATGGAAAACCAGTATCACTTGCCATAAAAAAGAGGGTACACACAAGATTATTACAATTAAAAATGCCTGCAAACTACCTAACATCATTTCACTTCCCACACTTCGGGGACCTCTAGTCTCCATCAAACTGCCTCCGAGGTGCTGGGAATGTCTGTCCCCATCGCCATCCCCAAGGTGACAATGACAATTCCTCATGCAGGGGAAGCTGTTTTCAGTGTACACAGACAATTAATCACAACACATGTGACAAAGACCGCAATGTGGTTACGGATGGGGTACCGGGGGTTATAGGAACCGGGTGTCGAAGGCGAGGAAGAAAATGCCCCATTGAGGGACGGCTTCCTGGAGGAAGTGACACTGAATGGAGGCTTGAAGAATGAGTTAGAAGGAAGTCAGTGAGGAGAGGCTGAGTGGGAAAGGCATGGTAGGCAGAGGGAACAGCAGACGCAGAGGCAAGGTGAGCAACAGATGGTTTGTGGGAGTTAATGGCGGGGGGGGGGGGAAGGGTGGGGCAGGGAGCGGTGAGAGCTGAGGGTGGAGCCTGGAAAGGTAGAGCGGGGGCTGCTCAGAAGGTCAGCAGCTCTCCTAGGCCCCCTTGCTGGACGACGTTCACCTGCCCACAGCCTTTTCAGCCTCCCCAGTCCCACTGGCCACCTACCTTGTCTAACAACACCCTTTCACTTGCCTCTGGGCACTCCAACCCTGGCTAGCCCTTTGGAAATGTCCAGTTCCCAAGCCCTGGATACTGTAAGAGATCGTTTAAAAAAAAAAAATCCCCTTGGGTAGATGAGGAAACTGAGGCTGTGTGGACAGGTTCCTAGCGTCCCGGTGAAATCTGGAACCAGGGCCTCCCGCCACCAGCCCAGAATACTTTCCTTAGTGGGAAAACAGGGTTTGGGCCATGGGAGCAGCTTTGGCCCTTGTCCTACTGTACCCGCACCCCCTTCTCCTTCCTGGAGACTGCACAGAAGAAAGCAATCAGGAGGCCCTGATTGCACAGGCTGGGGAGGCCCCTAGGCCCCTCCGGCTATGTGTGAACGAGCAGTGTGCATTTCAGAAATATTTGAGCTAAAAGGGGAGACACACTGAAGTCGTTAGTGTTGGGCCCAACAGGAGGGTGGCTGCGTGGGGCCCGGACAGGCGCTACCACCACCCTGTTTTCAGGCTGGAGGGGCTGGTCTCCCTCTTCTCCATGATCCGACTCTGGTCAGCTCTGTCTGACCCCCTCTTGGGCCATAATTCTCTAGGGCTACAGACACTGTCTGCACTAAAGACAGTATGTGAGCGTTCCAGAGACGTGAGGAAGAACTTTCATTAAGTACCTATTGTGTGCCAGCCATTGAGCTTCACACTCACAACAACCTGGAGGGTACATGTTAGTAACCCCATTTAATAGGTGAGGAAACTGAGGTCAGAGAAGTGAAGCAACCTATACAAGGGCATACAGGCAGGACTAGGATTTAAACACACATTTGTCTCATTCTACATCTGTGTTGTTTTTAAGAGGCCATAACTATAGACTTAAAAAAAATACAAAACAAAACAAAAAAAATTATTGAGGCTTTTTGTATGTTTATTCTCTCCCTCTGTGTGGGCTTGTGTGAGGACAGGAAATAAAAGAGGGAAGGGCAGCAGGGGAGTAGGGTACAGACTGTCCAGGCTAGAACCTTGGCTCTGACACTCTCTAGTGTGTGACTGCAGGCAAGCCTGTACGCCTCTCTGAGCCTCAGTTTTCCTATCTGTAAAATGGGTCATGTGAGAATTAAGTGACATCATATATGTGAGTCCTGCTGATGTGACATCTCCTAGGACCCTCATTTGGGGGGAGGAGCTCTGACTTGTTCACCACTGTATCCCCAGCACTTGAGAACTGGTTCTGGCACACAGCAGATGTATTCACAGGATAAAGTCCTAGCTCCACAACAATGCATTCAAGGACCTTGCTGACTGGGCCAGCTAATCACCTTCCAGCTGCACACTCCCATGTCCCTAGTGTCCAGGCATCCTGCATTTCCTTCTGGTTGCAGAAGGCACTTTGGGCCTTGGTGACTTGACTATTCCAGAGTTTTCCCCCTGGAATGCCTGGTCCTTCCAGCGTTGTTAGCCTGGCTAACTTCTCTTCCAAAACTTAGCTCAAAGGCTCTTTCTTCCTGGCAGCTGTCCCTGAATTCTCCTGGGTTAAGTAACAAGATCACGGTCATTCAGTGAATGTCTACCCTACCTAATGTGTGCCAGGCCCTATGCTGGGCACTGGGGATGTAGAAACAGATCAGTAGGTCCTTCCCTCAAGGAGCTTCCAAACTAGTGCCCGACACATGTACTGTCTACAGGGAGAGGCAGAGTGAAACGACTGGTCCACGCTGCCGGGAGCCAGGAAACCCTGAGGAAGAAGGGATCGGCTCTGACCAGGGAATTAGCAAAGGCACCTCAGAGGAGGTGGCATTTGAGCTGGGAGAAGAGGGAAGGGTACGCCACAGGGCACAAAAGAATCAAAGGCACAGAGGCCTGAAACTCCAGGGGCAGTTTGGGTAACAGTAAAATGTGACGACTTGTTCTCCATGGTGGGCTCTGGGCAAGGCTTTAGCATTCATTATCTTATTTCACTGAAATTATTTGCAAAGTAGGTACTTTACTGTCTCCCTTTACAGATGGCAAATGAAAGTTAGGAGATGTTTTCAAGGTTCCCATGTCCAGGAAGTGGTGGAGCTACGTCTGCCTCACATCAAAGCCGGTGTTCGTAATCACTGCACCATGCTGAAATTTCTGCCCCTTGCGGTGGGAGCAAAATGCTTCATGAAGTGATATGGTAGCTCAGAGTGGGGCAAGAATATGTAGGGCCTTGGATGTGGGGCGAAGGATTTTGGATCTTGTCCCAGAGGCAATGGGGAGCTATGCAGGATTCCTGAGGAGGGTCGTGATGTAGACAAACACCTAGTAGCTGTCCCCTGGGGTCTTTGCTCCAGACTGGCCAGCAGCCCACAGCCCAGGCAGCAAATCAGCCTGGCGTGTAACCCAAGCAGCAGATGCCACTCTGGACCCTTCCCAGCAGCTCCGGTTGCTCCCTGTCTAGAGCTAAAGGGGCTGAGGTGACTCAAACACAGGCCTGTCTACCATATCACAGCCTGGTGAGAGGCCAGCCACAGCCTGGAGGCCAGGCCCAGGCTATCTATCGATGGCTGGGAGTGGGACCATATTTCCCAAGGTTCGAATTAGAAATTCCAAGAGGAGGCAACAGTCAGGAATCAGGAGATAAAGTTCAAGGCCATTAATAAGCTGGGTGACTTGGAAAAATCACTTCCCCTTGCTGAGTCTCAGTTTCCTTATCTGTAAAATGGGGGTCACAAAGTCCTTCCTCTGTGTACCTCCCAGGGTTACTGTGAGGATCCAAGCAGGCATTGGATGCAAAGGGTTTTTATAACATGCAGACTAACTAACACTCCAGGGACCAACAGTGGGCAGGCACTTCATCAACATTGTCTCATGGACATCACTGAGCAACCTCATGGGAAAACTGAGTCTCGGAGAGATCAAGGACTCTCCCAAGGTCACATGGCTAGAAAGGGGCAGGGCAGGATCTGACCCCTTTGGTCTGAGCCCGGAAACCACTAGGCTGTGCTGCCTCACAAAAGGGAGGGAAAATATCACAGCCTTCATGTCCCATGCTCTTGGTGCCAAGCTAAGCTAACCACACATCCTGCAAGGCTGGCACTGCTTTCCCCATTGTACAGATGAGGAAACTGAGTCCAGGGAGGCTAAGGGGCCTGCCCCAAATCACACAACCTGAAAGAAGCAGTACTGATACTTGAACCCAGCTCAGCCTGACTGGGTTGAGGGAGGCCTCTCCTCTGAAAACCAGAGGAGGATCACTGCCTGAGAGGGCCTCAGGGTCACTGTCCCAAAGCAAGTGGGCGGCGGGGGGGTTGGGGGGGGTGTGGCGGTGGCTGGCGGCGCAGCCGAAAATCCCTGGGCAGCCCTGCGAAGGCTGCGGATGTTCTAAGGTGAAACCTGCCAACAGGCAGCACGTTGTTTTTCCAGCTCAGGCCCCCGCTCCGCCCTCAGGCTCATGGAAAGGGGATGTAACTAATGTAAAATCCTTCTGCCTGAGAACTCATACACATACCCCTCCTTGTCCTCCTGCCGCTTGGAGGTTTGGAGACCCTCCTCTGCCTCGGTTGCCTGCCTGGAGCCTGCTCTTGTTTTCTCAGGCCCAGGCGGAGGAGTCCCCGCGACGCCGGCTCCTCCACTCTGTCCCCCGCCTGCCCGCCGCTGGCCTGGGCATCCGCCAGCGCCGGCCGCCCAGCTGAAACCCAATCCTCCGGGCCAGCCCGGCTGCTTGCTAACAGCGGGCTGCATTGTGCGGCCGGGGCTTCAGGAGAGTTTGGATTCGCTGCTTGGGGACCCACTTAACCTCCGCAAAGGACAGGATGATGGATGGGGGTCTGGGAAGGGGTTGCTGGGGGTGGGGTGGACGGTAAATGAACACCAGGGCTTGCTGGGGAAGGGAAAGAAGGGAGGGAGGGCAGGGAACAGCCCTCTACACATAAGAGCTCCGTTAGTCTTCACAACAAGCCTGAGGGGTGCCTGTTACTGGTCCCATTTTATACATAAGGCAACTGAAGCTCCGAGAGGTTAAGAAACCTGCCCAACATCACACAGCTAGTAAGCAGCAGACCCAGGCGTTTAATCAGGTATGCTTTTAAACCACTCAGCTGCATGGCCTCTTTCCTTCTCACTTTATTTTTAACTGTCCTGTTGCCTGCAGGTTTAATAAGTCACCTCAAATCCTTTTGGATGTGTGTGGGTGTAAATTACAAATCAATAAGACACAGGCCACTGTAAATCCAAGCCAGGGTCTGCCAGGTTGGAGTCAATTAGCAAGCCTGCTGCAGGACCTGCTGGGACTGGATCTATTTGCCTAACTGGCACGGTTTCTCCCAGGGAAGGACAATTAACTCAAATCCCAGAATCCAGACCACCCCTCTGCTTCTGGGCAAGATGTCAGGCATTAAGCCCCATGAGATTTTACTGTTCATTCATTCACCATTGACCCACACATCCACCCATCCATCTATCTTTCTAATTATCCAATCCTTGCAATCATCCATAAACTATTTTGCCATCTACCCACCCACCCACCTGCCTATTACGCACCTGCACACCTATCCATTCACTTTTCTTTCCTTCCTTCCTTCCATCCGTTCACTTACCCAACAATCCACCCACCCATCCATCTATCCACCTACCTACCCATTCTCACACTCATCCATCCATTGAACCACCCAATCCAAGCAACTACTTATGAAATCATTTTGGCTTCTTGCCATCCACTCACTCATTTGCCCACCCACCCATCCATCTATCTGTCTATCCATCTATCCTCTCACCCCGTCCATCTGTCCATCATTCCACTCGCCCAATAATGTACCACCCATTTGCCATCCCATGCATCTAGCATCCCACTTAGGTATCCATCCATCCATCCATCCATCCATCCAACCATCCATCCATCTTCCTGCTGAAACAACCTCCCTCCCTCTTCCTTTCTTTCTTTTCATTCGTCTATCCCCTGATCATTCATTTACTTGTCCATCCACTCAAACCACTCATACATCTAAAAATCTGCTACCTTTCTATCTATCTACTCCTCCCATCCAGCCAGCCTGCATTTATCAAACACCTACTATGCGCGAGGCCCACGCTAGGTACCAGAGAATCAAAAATAGACACTGTCACTGACCTAAAAAAATGTGCTGATTTAGGACAAACTCTAAACCCTAAATGGCTCCCACCCCCCGTTCCCAAGGATTTTCCAGGTTCTACATTCTACCCTTGAATTTGGCCCCTTACTCAGGCTGGCATCCCGGGGACTGTCCCGCTGCCTCTGAATCTGGTTTCCCTCTTACTCCAGATAACTCATTTCCCCAGGGCCCCCCTTGGCCTGTAGACCTGGCTCCCCATCATATAAAGAATGGATATGGCTGCGGCCCATCCTATCCCACAGAGGACCTAGTGAATGAGAACTTGAGCCCAGATTCCGCCTCACCCCCACTGTGATCCTGTTGCATAGTCTGGAAGGGGGATGCCAGGCACAAAGAGACATAACTCCATAGCAAAGGAAGGACCCAAACCCTGTCTGGGAGTCAAAGGAGGCTTCCCAAATGAATGACACCTGGCCTGAACCCCAAATATTGAGTAGGAGACAGCCAGGCTGAAAGAAGGGAATGGGGAAGAACTGTGAGAAGGAGAAAGGGTGTTTTAGGCAGAAGGAATAGCTTGTGCAAAGGCTAGGAGGAGAGAAGCACAGCTCCTGGAGGGAGCTGCCTAAGGGAGAAGGAAGGCCTAAGAGAAAGAGAATTCTAGACACTGCAAAGAACCTCGAATGCCCGACTGAAGGGCTAAGCCCATCCCAAGGGCAGCAGGGAGCCATCGAAGCGGGGCTTGACTCAGCTGTCATTGCATTCTCTCGTGCAACTGATCCATTTTATAGATGAATAAATTGCAGCCTAGGGATCAGAGAGGTGCATAGGGCTGCCCCAGGCCACACAGTTGGTCAGGAGCAAAGGATAGATCCCACCCCAGGTCTGATGGCTCCAAAGCCATCACTCATTTTGAGAGCAGCTGCTGCCTCAGAGGACCTATTTCATAAATGCCTCCATCCCTCCGATATTAACGCTCCCCTCCAGCTCTGGCTCTGTGGCTCTTGGTGGTGTGGGTGCAGTGACAGAACTCCCAGGGCACATCTCTGCCTGGTGTGTCTCTGCCAGATCTCTCACTCCCTGGGCTCACTTGTCAACTACGCCTGGCATCTCAGGCGGTTAAGCAGACACAGTTCTGCTGGGGCGTTTCCTCACGTGTCGATGTTTCACAGGAGAGTCGCCCAGCAATTCCCCACCATCGTCTTCATGAACAGAGCCTCCGTGTCTTCATCATCAGTGTCTGCTCGTTCCCCACTGCCCCTGACACCCAAGAGGCGACACAGACAAAGAGCCCGGGAGCTTCCGGTATGAGCGGCTGGGGCTCGTGAGATAGGTGGGCATGGAAGGGTTAAGCCAGCAGGAAGGGCCTGAGAAGGAACAGGACTCACATAAGGGGACTTTTAGGGTGGAGAAGACACTGGGGGAGAGGCCCCTTGAGTCAAATGCAGGAGATTGGCCAGGAGGGCAGGGACCCCCCACCCCAGCATCTCCATCATCATAGTGACCGTTTTGAGCACCTCCTTTATGCCAGGCACTGTGCCAGGTAATGGACATCCAGGATCACATCTGAGTTCATCTAAGCCTCCTCCAACCCTTCAAGGGGTGCAGCACTGTCCCCATTTTGCAGATAAGCAAACTGAGGCCCAGTGAGGACAAGTTAGTGGGCCAAGATCCCCTGCAAGTTTGTGGGGAAGGCAGACTTCAATTTCTGGGCTCTGTGACCATCAAGGAGTCTTTTGGGAGTCCGCATTCTCAGGTGAGGGCTAGAGCAGGTGGTGCGGTCAGGAAGGGCTCAGGGGGTGGGGGCTTCTAAACCTGAGGGTGGCAACATGGAATCAGGGAGTAGGCAGGATCTGATCAGAAGATGGGAGGCTGGCGCCAGGGAGGAGTGGGCAGGGAACGAGCCACCTGACGCCCAATCCGGTGCTCTTCCACCACAACTGGTGGGTGCCTTGGCACCCTGAGGAGTGGCAGGAAGGGGGCACGGCCTGCTCCAGGAGGTACATGGAGTGAGCCGTGATAGTCACTTCACCTGCAATAAGCTTTTTGGGCTTCGGGGGGGGATGGTGGCAGAGACTTCTTGCCTGTGCAAGTCATAGAAGGCTTCCAAGGGGAAGTCGGCCACCGTCCTGGGAGGGCAGGGCTTTTCTTCTTCATCTGTGACATTACAGGCCTCCAGGCCATTGCTGCCCTGGGATACTGACCAGGCGCTGATGGGCCAGGCAGAGATGCTTCCATCACCTGAGGGGACCATCCAGACCAATCTGACACACAAGGTCTCTGATGCTGCTTGACTGCACCTCCTTCCACCCCACGGGGCCAGTCAGCTCACTGTCAGCCCACACCTTCTTGTCTCCCAGTGCTGAGACTTTGTGTTTAGCCCTACCCCTGACTGGAACCCCTCTCTGAAAAGATGGGGGCATGGAGGGCAAGCAGACCAGCAGGAGCGAGGCCCAGGGCAGCAAAGAGGAGTTCCTTCAATGTGCTAGACTCTCCTTTTGCCTCCTTCACCTGCCCAAGCTGCACACCTTCTTTACCAGGAAAATTCCTCTTTACCCTTTGAGACTTAGCTCAGGCCCCTCTTCTTCAGGAAGCCTTCCCTGACCCTCTTTCCCCAGCTTGGGTTAGATGCCCCTTCTCTGGGCCACTCCTCTGCAGAGTATGTCTGATGCCCTTTCCTAGCCTGGTGTTTGGACGGGGGCATGGGTCTTGCAATGCTGGCGGCTGAGTGGAACGGGGTGGCTTCTGGAAGCCAGTAAGACCAGGAGACAGCCCCCCGCCGCCCCAGGCACAGGAAAGGTCACGTCAGACGGTGAGCAGATGGCCTGTGCCAAGCCCACAAACACACTGGGCCAGGCCGGGCCTGCCTCAGAGCTGAGCCAGGAGCAGCCTTCCCAAGCTGCTGGCCATGCCACTGAGCTGTCCACCTGGGAGACCACAGGACCACTGGCCATAGTCAGGCCCAGCTCCCTGCCCTGCCTGATCAGCCCTCAACTCCCCAGGCCCACACTGGAACTCCTCCTTACCAGGAATTTTGTGGGGGTGGTGGCAGCGGCAGCTGCTTGGGGTGGCCCCGGCAGACCCACTGACTCTGGGATCAGGCTCAGGAATTCCTGCTCTAATGGAGAAATTGGATCTGGAACCTAAAGCATCTCATCATGCTGGCACGCACCCCACTGGGATGGGCTGATTCCCTGACAGGGTTAAGATGTGTGGTCCTGTCCCTTCACGCTGATTGGTGCTCCTGATTCCTTTCCTGCGGGCCCTGTCCTCCCCACACCCACCCCAGATCTGCAGCCTCAGTGACCTCATCTGGGAAATGGGGGCCCCAAACAAGCCTTACAGGTATGGATGCAAAGCTCTCAGCACCAGGCCTGGCACAGTCAGCTTAGCTCGGGTGAGGTTCCTACCACAATTTTTATCACTCCTCATTATCTGGAGACCAATGGGACTGAGAACACTCTCAGAGAAACCTCTGGGGTGGGGTGGGATGTGCAGCTGCATTTGAACAGGGGTGGTAATCATAATCCTGACTACGAGTACCTACTATGTGCCAGGCACTGTGCCAGCTACTTTTCACAGGTGATGCCATCTGTCCCCCATTTAACAGATGAGGAAACTGAGGCTCAGAGAAGGGCAGTGACTTGCCTGGGGTCACCAGGGAGTTGGTGGCAGCACTGGGATTCTGAGCGCCATCTGGGGCTTCCCGCTGCCTCCCATCGAAGCTCAGAAAATCCCTCATGCTGGGCCTGGCAGGGAGCATTAACTTGGCCTTATTTAAAGTTGCAATTATCTGTCCCATTTCCCGCTGGTTACAACTGAGCTCTCTGGGGAGGCGCAAAGACCCTGATGGAGGCTGCCACGAACGGGAGTTTTTAAGGACTTTTTCCTGAGCCTGTGACTGAATGAACACAGAGGACGTGTGCTCTCTTTCCATAGCTGAGCCTCTCACTCTTCTGCCCCTGCCCCACGGAGCTGATGGGGCCAGCATGGCGGCTGGGAGGGGCTTCCCCAGGGTGAGCAGACTACTGTCAGTTCTGCAGGGGCTGTGAAGGGGTCACACCAGGGGCTGAGGCGTGAAAATAGTGCCCAATGTGGAGATGGGAAGACTGAGGCAGCCTGGAGTTTGGTCCAAAATCCCACGGTGAGGCCACAGTGTGTGGGGCCTAAAATTCAGTGACACAGACGTAGAGATGGTTCCCCAAAAGCTCTTTGAGATGGAAAGATGGAACTGGGGAAGGGCCCAGGGGATCGAGCAGAGAGTAACAGTGCCCAGAGGAGTGCAACAGAGTCCCGTTCTACAGACGAAAAGCCTCAGAGAGGAAGGTGTGGATCAAGGCTGTGTGTCGGCCACTCAGTGGTGTGGCCAGAATTAGTGCCCGGATTGACTGGCTCCCAGTCCCCCACTTCCCACTGGGACACAGAATTCTCCAGGCATACACCCACTCCCCTTGCCCCCAAGCAGTCCTCAACACCCTGTCCATCTCCTCCCCTCCAATTACAATACATTCCCTCACTGAGCACCTACTGTGCACCCACCCTGGCCACAGCCCCTGCGTGGAGGGACCCACAGACTGGCAAGAACGACACCTGAGCAAGCAGTTCTGGTTCCCGCTGTGGGAGCCAGGAGCATATGCTGGGCGGTGGGACGAGACGGGCAGGAGAGCAGGAGCCTGGCGGGGGAACCCGGGTATGGGGTCCAAATGCCAGGGAAGCAGCGGATCCTGTGGCGTACCCCAGGGAGCTGAGAGTGTGGGCTCAGCAGTCAGACCTACATTTGAACCCCACTTCCTAACCCAGTGACCTCAGGCAAGCCACTTCCTTCCTTTTCTTAGCTGTGGAATGGGAATTACATTAGTGCTCGCCTTGCCGGTGGTTGTGACAATGAGGTCATGCATGGAAAGCGCTCAGCCCAGTGCGTGGCTATAGTAAGTGCTCGGTAAAATATTGGCTGTCGTTACTGGAACTGAGATTTCTACACAACTTGGCACAAAGCAGTCACTCAATAAATGGGAGTCATGGTAATGTTATTAGCATCAACATTACCTAGGCCTCTCTGCTCTAGGAGAAGGCAGACGCTGCCTTTCTTATTTGTTGTAGCCAGAACAGAGTTCCCCACAAAGATGTCCACATCCTAATCCCCACAACCTGTCACCTTACGTAGCAAGAGGGACTTTGCAAATGAGATTAAGTTAAGGATTTTGAGATGGGGAGGTTGTCCTGGATTATCCAGTGAGCCCAACGTAATTGCATAGGTCCTCATAAGGGACAGGCAGGAGGGTGAGAGTCAGAGAGAAGCGAGGATGGGAGCAGGGGCTGCCGTGATGTACTTTGAAGATGGAGGGAGGGGCTACAAGCCAAAGAATGCAGGCAGCCTCTGGAAGTTGGACAAGGCAAGGAAAGGGGTTCTCCCCTGGAGCCTCTGGAGAGAATGCAGCCTCACTGACACCTTGCCTGCAGCTCAGCGAGACCCATTTCTGACTTCGGACCTCCAGGACTAGGAGAGAATACATTTGTGTGGCGTTAAGCCACTGAGATGTGGTCATCTGTTACAGCAGTGATAAGAAACTAAGACCCGGTCCTTCACCACGTGGTCACCTCCTGCACACCAGCAACTGCTCCGTCTTCAAGAACCCCATGCTCACTCCCACCACTCAGTCAAAGCCCAGCCCTTCTGCTGAGAGGGAGCAGTGGCGTGGGGTGAAGGGCTGGGGGGTTCATAGCTGTGGTTGCGGAGAGCCCCCGCTCCAGCATTTCTAGTCTTGCCTGCCTGTGAGTGTCTTGGAAAGGCTTGGGGCTGCGGCAGGGAAGGTGCTGATCTCATGTAACTGAGCGTCAGTGGGCCCAGCAGCGGTCTCTGTTCTAGAAGGATGGGAGAGTAGGTGGGGAGTGGGCTAATCCTGCGACTGCTGCCCATCTAGTGCTTAACACGTGCCAAGCCCTGCCCAGGACCCAATCTTCCCAAAGCCTGGGAACTAGTATCAGTCCCATTTTACAGATGAAGAAACTGACCTAATTTGCCCAAGGCCATCCAGCAGGATGTGTTCTGGCTTCTGCTGGCACAGGCCCAGGGACGGGCAGCTGTGGCCCTCCCTGGGTGTCCTGTCCACTTCCAAGCCACTCGATCTGACAGGCCTGCTGGGCAGTGGATCTCTACTGCAGGCCGGGCCATGGCACCTGGGACTACTCCCTACCCCAGCACTCTCTGGGCCTCGGGGGTACAAACTGCGCCCCCCCACCCCCCGTCTGCCTCACAGAGGTCTGCACGGTAGCTGAGATCACAGGTACAGGACCCTGCAGAGAGCCGGACCCCTGGGGCAGGAAGAGACACTGAGAATCACAGAACCAGCGCTCCTAGATGGATACCAGCCTTTCCTCACGGTGAGCAGCTGTGGCCTGTGCAAAGCCGTCTCCCATGTGACCTTACTCAGGCTTCCTACAGCTCGCCATCACATTCCCATTTCACAGAAAATAACCATAATGAGAACAATTATGGTAATGGCCATTCGTGGAGCCCCTATCCATGCCAGGCACCAAGCTAAGAGCTTACTGCTGTCCTCTCATTCTGTCCTTTCACACATCCCCTAGGAGGAAATGCCTCATCAGCCTCCTTTCCAAATAGCACACTGGGGCTCAGAAGCCCACTCACGCACCACTCCCGCGGTCTCTGTCAATATCCTCGCTGTACAGAGGGAAAAATGGGCCCAGAGAGGGTCCTGGTTTGCTCACGGCTCAGCAAGTCAGTGCAGGGGTGGGCTGGGAACCCGGGTCTCCCGGCCCCCAGATGAGTCTGCCTTCCTCTCGGCCCAAGGCATCCCTCATGTGACTTCCTTGGGAGGTAGGGGCTCCAGCTGAAGGCCCTGGGGACCTGGGATTGGATGTGCCCAGAGTCTGCCCAGAGGGGTGGCATATGGCTCTAAATCCATCTTCTCCTACCTCTAGTGGGACCCCAAGACCCTGGACATCAACCAGACCTAGGAGCTGGGAAGCCAGAATTAGTGGTCTCCAGTGGCCGATGGGTGCTATCAGGGAGGGACACTGCCTGCATTCTAGCCCCTCCTAGGAGATGTTTGCCTCAGATGACTTCCTGGTGGCTTCGGTGCCAGGCGTGGAGGAGGGAAGAGGCAGGCTGGGCGTCTCTGCCACAGCAGGCTTCAGAGCCCCGCGCGGAATCCCAATTGAGCTATTTTTAATGTGCTTCAATTTTCATTTTCTTTTATTGGAAAACACAGATGGTGACTTGCTGCCCCTCACACACACTGAGCAGGGCGCCGACAGGGAGAGCAGTGTGCAGCAAACATATGTACGTCCCTCCCACGCCTGGGGAGCCGGAGCCAGCAACCAACTCCTGAGGCTGCTCCGAACCTCAGTTTCCCCAGTGGTAAAATGGGGTTGGCTGAGGCGGTCCCCAAATCCCCTGCTGGCTCCACAGTCTAGAGGGTCTGGGCTAGAGCAGAGGAGGGGGCTGCAACTAGACATAGGCAGCAAAGGGCATCGTGTGTAAGGGGCACCGGTGCCAGGGCAAGAGAGGTATGGAGGTGAGCAGGGGTAGGAAAATTGTTGGCTGTGGGGAATTATCTTAGTGACACTTCCACCCATACTTTGAGGTTTTCCCATTTTACAGATGAGAAAACTGAGGCTCAGGAGATCAGGTGCCCTGCCCAAGAGCCCAGTGACGGGGGCGAGGCAGAGCTGGGCGCCAACCCAGGACTGTGAGAGCACACCTCCAGTTGTCATTCGCGCCCCTCTCGCCATCGCTTCCATCCAGACGCTCTGTTCTTTATTTTTCTCATTAAAAAAGCAATACATGCTCATTAAAGACAATTTGGAAAACGTAGAAAAGTCAGAAGGAAAAATAAAGTACAAAATAATAAGCACCTCCCCGTTATCGTCCCTTTACCCCCTGCACGACCACTGCCAACATTTTGGTGTGTTCTTTCCACTTCCAGTTTTTTTCTTTGCATAATTTGTGATGTTTTTAACATCATTTGGTGGTGGCATAGGGTAGCAGCTGGCTGTGCATCACGATGGACTTGGGTGCCTTTTAAAAACACCACTACTGGTTGTCTCTTACCCTAGTCGGAAAGAAGTGGAATTTGGGAGCAGGCTGGCACAAAGGGCAGCTGGGAATCTATATTTTCAACAAGCTTCTCAGGTGATGCTGAGGCAGCCAGCCTGGATTAGCCTACAGATCTGCGCTTGGCAAAACCACAGGCACCAGACAGCTGAAACCATCTGGCTCAACCATGGTCTGAGCTGTGTGGCCTTGGGTGAGTGAATTCACCTCTCTGAGCTGCAGTTGCCTCATCTAGAAAAAAAGGATCTTCCTTTGCAGGGTTGTGGCAAAAATGAGAGAAAATGGTCAAACAGGATCTTACACCCACCCAAGACATTGCCACCCTCTCAAGGCTGTTATATCTGTCCCAAAGGTACCATCAAAAGGGTCCTACGGCCACTTTCCTAGGGTGCAGCTGGTTCAGTGGAAAGGCCCTGGGAGGAGAGAAAAATGGGTTGTAATGGGGAAGCGACCACAGGCCCTGGGGTATGTTCAGCTGGCCTGACCACCTCCGTCAGTCTCATCTCCCCCAGTTATGTCAACCCTCCTAGCCATGGGGGCATGTGTGAGCCACAGACGTGTCAGCCGTCCTGTGGCCAGGAAGACAGGAGGCAGATTCTTGGGGGCTCAGGCTTGGGGAAGGATAGGACGCTACTCCCTAAGGACAGGGGTAAAGCCACCTGGAGCCAAGCAAGAGGGGCACAAGTGGGGCAGGAGGCACCTTGAGAAGCAAAAGCAAAAACACAACAGACGCTGATAAGACCCTGCCTCTGCTTCCCCCAGAGTGTCCTTTTCCACATCACAACTCAGACCCTACCACTCAAGAATTGTCCGCGGCTCCCCACTACCAACAGGTGAAGGTCCAAATGAGACCGGTGGTCATTCCCACCAATACTTATTGAGAACCTACTATGTGCCAGGCTTCCAGAATGAATCTCCTGCCTTTCCCATCCCCTCACCTACCTGCCCCTCCTACTCCATATACCAGCCACTCCTGACCTTAAAAACCAGGCTCCCACTGCCAAGCCTGGAATTGATCTTAGCCAAAAATCTCCCCCAGCCTACCCTATCTGCCAAAATTCTGCTCAGCCCTCAGGGTTTGGCTCAAAGGTCACCTCCTGGGCTTCCTCAGCCCCCTTTCTGTGTGTCCTCACCCATCCACCCACCCTGAGACATAATTGTTCCTGAGTGCCTCAGCCCCACCAAACAGTGGGGTCTAGGACGGTAGAGCGGGTCAGATTACGCTCTGTCTGAATAAACCAAGCATGAACTTCTCTAAGTCTGTTTTCCTAGCTGTAAAATGGGTGGGCTGTGTTATTTGTCTCACCTGCCTCAGCAGTTCGGCATCTATAGCAAATTACAGGTTGTGGATGCATTTTGAAAAGTGCAAAAATAAAGTACATAAGCTTTAGGTTGATGGGCAGACAGAGCGCTGCATGGGTGGGATTTGGGGCAGACCCTTGAGGTTCCCCCCAACACACACACACACACACCCAGGTCTGCTGTCAACGGGGCCCAAAGTCTGGCTTTGCAGGCGGTGGGCTCCAGGAGCAACCAACCAGGCAAGTGTGGTTGTGGACAACAGTGCCTCTCTAGATGGTACTACTGTCATTAGAAAGGTGCGCTGCTAATTGCCCTGGTGAGAACATGGGTTCTCACACCTCTAAAGCGAGTCACAGAACACAATGGGGGTGGGGATGGGGGGGGAAACTGCTTTGAATTCTCTGCCCAAAGGTTCAGAGACACATGGAAGGGTAGCCCAAGGCAGACGCATGGAGGATGTGGGTGGTGCGGCCAGGGGCCAAGACTCCTTAAGATGCCAGTGCAATGCTTCTTTGGCAAGACACTTTCCCCTCATCATCTCATGTATTTCTCACAACAATCCTGCCACGTGGTCATTCATTCATTCATCAGACCTTCACTGCGTATCTATGTGCCGGACTTGTGTTGGAGGAACGACTTCCAGCCCCAGGCAATGCAGATAATAGCGGCTTGGGGCAGAGAGACCACCATGAAGTGCACTAGTGCATGGTCCCACAGCTGAGGCGCGTGGCACATGAGGGGCACACAGGAAACAGGCCAGCCTCGGGGTCCTCATCTTACAGGTGACGTAACTGTGGTTCAGGGAGGCCAACGGTTTTGCTGAAGGCCTGCAGGGACTGGTGGCCGTGCTGTGCTCTTTTAGGACACCGTGTGGCAGGTGAGGAAGTGAGCCAGGAAAATAATGGGAAAAACGGTTCCAAGCAGAAAAAAGAGCAAATGCAAAGGCCCTGAGGAGAAAACGTTCATGATCTGATTCAATTTTCCGGTGTGTTCATTAGCTAACTACCTGATGAGCACCACAGTGTCCTGCTCTGTGGATGTCCCAGAGCCCCACTCAAGAGGCGGCACCCATGCAAATGAGAGCTAGTTGCCACTGGATACTCAGGCCTTCATGCCAGGACTGCCTGGTGCCCTTACGAGATGCTGCCAGTCTCCCTGCCCTCATCCAGCTGCCTAGGAAGCCCCCTCCTAGGAGAAACTGCTTCCCCTCCGTGTCGATTCACACAATCCTCCTTGACCCTCTGCCTCTTCAGGTTGGGGTCCTAGACATCTGGCTCCCCCAGCTTTTGGGATTCCCCATGCCTAAAAAAAAAAACAATAGCTTACACATAATTAGCACAGTCGGATTTTTAGTAACGTTAGGATCCCCATTACACAGATGAGAAAACTGAGGCTCAGAGCAATGACAATATTTGCGCAGGGTCCCAGAGCTGGGAAGTAAAAAGAAAAGGATTTGGACTCACAGCTGACTGCAGTCTGCTCGTAGCTTCCCTTCTACAACGCCCTCAGCTCTCCTTCCCATCTAGTCAAATCTTATCTTTTCATGGCTATGCCTTTGGGAGACCCTCTCAATTGGCCCCACTCACCTCACTGCTCCCTAAAGCCTGTCTGCATGTGGGTCAGCAGGGTCTCCCCAGTGAGGCCGGGGTGTCCTGGGGGGCAGGGCTCTCAGCACAGAGAGAATGACCCAAGCCCTGAGCACCCTCAGGCCCTGCCACAGCAGCCCCCCTGTCACCCACCAGCATGGAGAAGGCCCTCCCTTCTCTCTCCAACATCACCCTCTGTCATTATTCTGAATTCTAAAAACAGTTTTTAAGCGAAAAAAGTGTATGTTATTACAAGACGTTATAGAAGAGTATAAAGTGAAAAATCAAAGCTTTCTCCAGAAGTAGTCACAATTAGATATCATTTAGACATTTCGCCGTGCATAAAATGTGTAGAGAGAGGCATGAATGCATATTTATCCCGTTGAAAGTCACAAATGGAATCACACTCCACGTACTGCTTGTGACCTGCTCTGGACGTATCATAGACATCTCTGACCCTGGTCCTGAAGGTTCCGGCGCATTCTTTCCTATTTGGCAGCCTAGTGTGGGACAGCTTCCTCAGGCTGAAGATGCTTGCCTGTGGCTCCTCGCTATTCACCCCTCAGGGTGTCTGTGAGGAGAAACTGATGCAACAGGTGCTGGGTTCCTGGCCTAGCCTCGGGCGGCTCTCAGGAATGGAGGGACTGGCATCACCAGTCGGGGCCAGCTGGGTTCCAAGGTGGAAGTGGGGTCAGAGCGTGTCCGTGGACTAGAGAACATCCTCCCGCTCTCGCCGCTTCCTATAGGCCTGTCTCACACTCCCTCCACCCCACCCGCCAGACTTCTTCCCCACACCTCATAAATCTGCAGGCAGCCAGGCCTGTGCAACCCAGCCGGACGCCCTCCAGAGACTCCCAGATAAAGCCGCGAACTGGAGAAGGGAAGGCGGCTTGGGTCTCTGGGACCCACTCAGCACCTCAGGCCCTGGACCCTGACCTGGCTGGGCCTTGCCCCAGGGTCCTGGGGGTCAGTCTGACTGAAGGCTCCCTGTGCCTATCTCAGGGGATCTCTCCAGTCCAGCGGCCCAGCTGAGCTTCCTGCCTCCCCTCCGGACCTTTCCGCCGCCCATCCATCCTGAAACCGCAGCCGCACAGACCTTCCCGAACACCCCTTTTATCATGTCACTCCCTGCTTGTGGCCTGCTGGTGGCTCCCCAGTGCCTGTGGGAGAAAGTACAAACTTCTTCCCCCGGAATTCCTGAGCTAGCCCAGCAACCCCTTCCAGCCTGATGTCCCTCCAGCCCCAGCCCTCTGTTGCACGGCTTTGGCTCCTTTCACCGCATGTTCCCACCTCCCCACTTTGCCTGAGTCCATGCGGTGAACATCCATGTACCCAGAATGTGGGCTGCATGCCCCACAGGGGTGTCACTTGGGCACATCACTTGTACTCTTAACACACACAGTGCTTGTGCCAGGCTCAGTTGGAAGCATTTACATGTATTACCTTGTTGAACCTTCTTATCACGCCTATGAGATAGGCACTGTATTATCCCCATTTTACAGATGAGGAAACTGAGGCACAGGGCAGTGAAGTAATTGTCCAAGGTCCTGTGACCAGCCAGGAGCAGAATTAATTGACCCTAATACATCTAGCTTCCCCAGGAAGTCTTCTCAAAGCCTCTCAGAGAGGAGATAGCTCTCCTCTCTGTCCTGTGTCATTCCTCTAACAACAAGGATTCAGAGATTCACCCTGAGGGTACCAGGCTGGGGGCAGGAGGGAGATGGGAGATCACTGGGACAGGTGGACCTTTCTGAGACTCTGGTTCCTCCCACAGACAATAGCTTGGCTGAAGGTAGCCTCCTGCCCATTCAATTTGGGGATCCCCTCTCCTGCATCCATCTAAAAATATTTTTTAAAAACACTGTGCAAGTGAGTGAAAATGAATTTGGAGAAGGCAGATCAGTGCAGTGAAAGGAGAGCCGAACTGTGTAGCTTCCACGTATCTTGGACACGTTCTTTCCCCTCACTGGACCTGTTTTCTCACGGGGATTGCGAGAGGATTTGATGGGACTTGACATTGCGTGCTACAATACTACACAGTGAGAACATTTCCCTTTCTCAATTCTCTGCCATCTCCTGATCCTTCAAAGAGAAGTCTTCACCTCTCTGAAACACGCTGCAGGCCAGTGAGCCTCAGGCTCAGGGCCTGTGCAGAGCTGGCTCTGGAGCTCAGGCTCCTCACCTCACCTACGGGCCTCTCACTTCCACCTTAGTGCCTGCAGGGGCCTCTATCCTCTCACATACGGCAAACAGGGATGTGCAAGGGAAATACCTCTCGATGAGCAACCTCCGCTAGTGAGGGCAGGGGCAATTCTGAGGTCCATTTCCATGGCCCCATACGAGGTCCCAGTGAGATCGAGCCCCAGTTGCCCACAGCAGGGACCAGCTCCTGTAACCTATCCTGGCATCACCTTTGCCTGCTCCCCCATGCCCGTCTGGTCCCCTAAACCCTGTCACAGGCTCCCCTCCTTTGCTGCAGGAGCCCGGGTGAGAGACGGTGCATCAGGCTTGAGCTGAGCCCTATCACCCTGTTCAGTTTCTGTTGTATTTATAGTTACAGTTACCTTCTGTTGGTGTCAAGACACATTGGCGTTTTATTTATGGCAGGGATATGGACTTTCCTTAATACTTTACTGTAGTCCTCCCTTATCCACAGTTTCGCTTTCTGCGGCTTTGGTTACCTGTGGTCAACCACGGTCTGAAAGTATTAAATGGAGAATTCCAGAAATAAACAATAAGTAAGTTTTAAATTGTGCCACATTCTGAGTTGCGTGATGAAATCTCGCACTGTTCAGCTCCATCCTGCCCAGGACGTGAATCATCCCTTTTTACAGCATATACATGCTGTACACGCTACCCTCCCACTAATCACTGAAGGAGCCACCTTGGTTATCAGATCAACTGTCTCCACATGGCAGCACTTGTGTTCAAGCCACCCTTATTTTACTTAATAATGACCCCAAATAATTCACATAACTTTTATTATATCATATTGTTATAACTGTTCTATTTTTATTATTAGTTATTAATCTTTTATTGTTCCTAATTTATAAATTAAACTTTATCATAGGTATGTGCGTAGTATATAGAGGCTTTGGTCGTGTGCACGGTTTCAGGCTTCCACTGAGGGTCTTGGAATGTCCCCCGTGGATAAGGCGGGACTATTATACTCCAGTAAATAAAAAAGCGAGTCATTTCAAGAACAACAGCGAGAACACGGCTCTAGACAGTAGAAATTAAGATTGACAACTGGGAACCACAGGACAAAAGGTTTCTGAGCCCCTTCAAGCCCTGACATTCTGGTTTGGTTTGGGGACATTCCTGCTATCTTCGTGGATTGAAAGCGCTTTCTGGCTGACTTGTCTCTCTCCAGGAGTGGCCACAGTAGGTCCAATATCTCTGGGGTGCCCCTTGAGGAGCCCACAGATGCCCTGGCATACAGAGTGCTCAGGCCCAAGATTAGGGTCTTGCATGGCCTGGAAACCCCAGGGGTCCAGTGTCCACCCTAAGCTGTGTCTTAGGCCCACGTAAGGGTGAAGCCAGGACTGGAGAGCAGGCTCTAAGTCTTTCCCCTCATTTCCCCACTCCCAGCACCCTCTGGGCTCAAGGAAGAGGTTTTAGGAAGGCCTCTTCTCCACATCTGGAGCTCATTACGTCGAGAAGCTGGAGAGGCTGAGGATATAAATGGGTCCAGCAAGGGTTTAGATAAATACTGGGATGATAGATCCGCACCAGGTTATTGAGGGGAAGTGAAAGGATGTTCGGGGAAGATCCTTAACCTTGTCAAGCTCCCCCAACAAACTGTCCCCGGGGGGCCTGTCTACTCAGCAGCCTCATCTCCTGCCTCTCCCCCACACACAGCCCAAGTGAAGCCAGAGGCAGACACGGCTCCCTCTCAGGACGCCTGTGCTGATCCCTCTGCCTACGATGCCCTTTCCTTCCCCTTTCTCTCTGCTCAGGGAGCCTTCCCTGACCACCCAGGCTGGGTGTGGCACTGGGGCTTCCTTCACCAGGACGTGGGACTGACTGACTTGTATGTCTGCTGACCCTACTTGAATTGGCAACGAGAGCTGAGTGGAGAGCCCGGGGTATAGTAATTATATAACAAGAGTAGTGACCAGGATGTGTGCCAAGCATTTCTCATGTACCCACTCATTGAATCCCCACAACCACCTGGTGAGGCAGGTCCTCTGATCATCCCCATTTTAGACATGAGGAACCTGAAGCTCAGAGAGGTGAAGGGACTTGCCAAGGGTCACACAGCCTAAAAGTGGGGAAACCAGGATGCAAATCCAGGGCTGCCAGACTTTGGAGCTCATGCTCTCTCTTCCATACCACGATGCCTCACCCAGTAGCGGATGCAAAAAGACTGCTGACTGGAAGAATGAACGAAAACAAAATGTCAGCCTAGATCCAACTCCATCAGGCCCTTTTCAGAAGCTCTTACTGGAAAGGAGGGTTTATTTCCCTTGTATGTCATGTCTACCCAACAGGAGTGTTGCACAGTGATTTTTCTGTCTACACAAGCCATAAAGACAGTTATAAATAACATCTGTAGATGTTCAGACATGACAAGGAACATTCATCATGCTTAAGTCTCCCAGTAACCCTGCACGGGGTTTCATTTGTCAGACGAGGAAACTGAGGCCAAGAGAGGAGAAACAACCCACCCAAGTCCATGGAGCTAGTGATCAGCCAGGGTTCAAAGCCTGTGAGTGGGGCCGCTGCCCACAGGGTGGAATTCCAGACCAATGCCTGATTCGGGGAGAAGCTGGCCTTGGTCTTCTCATCTCTATAACGGGGACAATGACCTCAGTTCATTCTCCTCACTGGAGGCTTGTCACTCCAGGACAAAGACGTGGCCCCTGAAGCTCAGTGACTCAGAAAGGAGCTGAGCAGTAACATCCACTCCTGCCTTTCTGTGTAGCAGGCACATACTCCTCACCGCATGCATCTTTCTAGCTAACTGTCCTTGATCTTGTTCCTCCTTACTTTATACATGGAGACAGCAAAGCTCAGAGGGGCTCAGCATCCTGCTGAAGATGGGGACATGGCAGAACCAGAATTTGCACCCAAGTTAACTTGTGTCTCTGCACGGCAGAGACATGGAACCTTCTGGAAATGTATGAAGGTGAGGAAGGTGAGCACTGACAGCAGGCTGATCTCAGGATACACCGGGATCCGGGAGAGAAGGTAGAGAATGTGAGGATGTCAGCTCAGTGGTGGCCAACATGCTGATGTGGGATTGGGCCTGGGGTGAGGGCCTGCCTGTGCAGGGAACAGCAGAGATAACAGCGAGCCTGTTACAGCTTGGGGACACTTCCTGGCAGGTGAGCACTCCTCAGCACTCCTCCCTCCAGGTGCCCCTCCCCAGAGTGCAGGAAGCAGCTGGGGTGTGGCCCACAGGTTAGATCTTGGCGCTATCTGCCCTGGCAGCTGACAGGCTCACTTACTGTGTGACCCTGGGCAGGTCCTATCCCCTCTCTGGGCTTCAGCTTCTCCACTGGCAAATGAAGGGCTTGGACTCGACCAGAGTTCCTCAAGCTTCAGTCGTTCCTGAACTATTTTTAGGACTTTAACCAGGTAACAACCACTTGAACTACACATTTTCATTGACTCACCTATTTTTTTCCTGAAATAAATTCATTAGTAAAGGAAAAACTCAGGTTACTCCTATAACTAGAAGAAAGCCAGCACTGATTCCTACAACCAGAAGTAGTTTGGTGAGGTGGTTAAGCACACGGGCTGTGGAGCCAGCTGCCTGGATTCATAATCCTTGCTCTGACACTCACTGTGTGACTTCGGGCAAGTTACTTAACCTCTCTGTGCCTCAGCTTACTCATCTGTAGGATGAAAATAATAATAGTGCCTATTTCATAAAGTTGTTACGAGGATAAAAGGAGTTAACACTGCAAAGCAGTGACACTTAGTAAGTGCTGTGTATGTGTTTGCTAAATAAAAATAAAAATACATAAACAATATGCAATGAAAGCAAGATGGTGCCCTGGTATTCCAGCTCCCTAGTAGGGTCTGAGCCTGAGGCCTGCTTTTCCTTATTGAAAAAGGGAGATTAGGGGCTGTCAGCGAGGTGTTAGAGACATGTTGGCAGGAAACAGAGACTTTCTCCGTGAGTAATCAGCAGGCGTGGAGGAGAAAGCAAGGGGAACTTTCTTACCGTGTGATTCAGTGTTATTTAATGCCATTTCCGTGTTCTTCCCAGAGTCTGCTCTGTCGGACACCCTGGTAAACACGGGACTAAAGCACGTCTAAAGTCTGGTTCTGATGCTCTGGGACTCCAGGAAGAGAAAAGAGCAAACCTCTGATGCCACGGAAGGATCTGGGCCACAGCACCCGCTCCACCCCAGGTCCCTTCCTTCTCCTGCCCCTTGCCTGCTGAAAACCCTGCACTGCGGCAGCCACCCCCTGCCCTGGATTTTCTTGGTCAGCCCCAATTTAAACTATCCCACTCTGTTTCTTCTCAGAGGGAGGTGGTGGTGCACGGTAGAAGTTTAGAGTAAGGATTCTGGACTTTAAATTCCATTTCTGATCTGCCCTGAGCAAGTCGCCTCCCTGCTCTGGTCCATTTCCTCATCTGCCAAGGAAGGATACAACTACCCTCCTCAGAGGGTGGCGGAGGTGAGGGGGGCAGGTGTCAACACAATCATGTAGGTTAAGGGCTTAGAACAGCTCTGTGCATACAGCTAGCACTCAATAAACAATAGGTATTATAAATAAAATAAAAATTTGAGGAAAAAGTCTTTTGTCAAACCATGTGTCTTGGTGACAGTAACTGCAGCATGTCATGCATTCTCTCCTCAGACCCATCCTTCTATCTGTCTGTCTGTCTGTCTTTCTGAGTGTCCAATGAGGCAAGGACCAGGTGACTCATCTGAGCACCCTCAGCCTCTGGTGTAGGGCTGGAACCCAATGGAGACCCCGCTGAGTTTACTGGATGAATGAATGAATAATAGCTCAAGTGGACCTGACCTACCCTGGGGTAGGGGCCATCACCTTCTCCTTTCCACGTTGGGCCTCATACCCTCAGCTTCTGTTTCACTTTCTCCCAAGAGGAACTGGGAGGGAAAGCTTTCCTCGGTGGGAGTTGACGTCGTGCTGGGATCTGTGACGTCAGACAACCAAAAAACACTTTCTGTCGTCACTTGTGGAATTGGTCTGAACTGCTTGGTTCACTCCCAGGTCTCTGCTCGATGTTAATGATGTGTGTCCAGCCCTGGGCTAGTAGTGTGAGGAGAGGACTCCATAGGAAACGCACATGCCAGCCCTCGCCCTCCATTCCTCTTTTTCCAGGGCACTGATATGTGTTGGGATCCACCAAAGTCACAAGTACAAAGGGATGGGACACGCCCTGAAGACACTGGGCTCATAGACAAGAGCCCCCATGACATGTGTAGCCTACCCTATTGGTTTTCATAAAATATTAATATTTAATATAAATATTTACTAGCATATTAATATTAATGTTAATAACTAACTTAGTAAATATAAACATTAATAAATATTTATTAATATATATTAACATATAACCTGCTCTTTCTAGAAAGAATTGGAGGGAAGTTTATAATCTAAATATATACCAATTTATGTATGTATGTGTGTGTGTGTGTGTGTGTGTGTGTGTATATATATATATATGTAATAAATTTGAATTACATTCATATAAAAAGAGCATCCAGAAAGCCCTTAGAGGTAAGGGAAAAAGAATTGTTCCATGAATCTGGGACGAAATGATGAATCAGGAAACAATGTTTGCTCTGAGCTTCCCAGTAGCCAAAGCGAGAAGAGAAGCAGGTTGAGAGGGGAAGATGAAGGGAAATAAGAACAGTCAAAACTTCCTGAGTGTTTACTCTGAGCCAGGCATTAAGAGCTTAATAGGTGAAAACACGTTGAATGCTCACAGTAACCCAGTGAAATACAGTGGTACCTCGGTTTTCGAACATAATCCATTCTGGAAGACCATTCGAGTTCTGAAACATTCGAAAACCATTCGAAACCAAGGCACGGTTTCCCCATAGAAAGTAAGGCAAAATGGATTAATCCGTTCCAGACCTTTAAAATCAACCCCTAAAACTGCAAAGTTAGCATGAATTTTACTATCTAATGACACCGTGGGTCCATAAAATTTACGGCATTTGTAAACCGAAACGTTCGTCCATGGAGACGTTTGAAAACTGAGGTACCACTGTAGAGATTTTCCTCATTTTAAAGATAGGGAAACTGAGGCAAGAGAGGATAAGTAACTTACTCAGGTGGCTAGCAAACAGTAGAGCCAGGATTTAACCTGGGAAATTTGAGTCAGAGTCATACTTAGCGACCCTGCTATTTTGCAAACCGCTTTACCTGTGCTTTCTCATTGGATGTTCACAACTCTCCCAGCTGGGCATTACTGTCTTTATTTGCCAAAGGATGTAACTAAGGCACAGAGAGGTGAAGTGACTTGCCCAAAGGAACACAGTATGCCAGTGGCAGAGCAGGGCCTGCCCGATTTCACTGTCCTTCTCCTCTAGCAGACTAGCTCAGCTCCAAAGCACGACAGGTTCTAGAGCTCATGCCACTGACAAAAGGACGCAAGGAGTTCATTCCAGGTCGTGAGACAGGTCATGCCTGAGTGGCAGCGGAATCCCGACGGCTCTCCCACAAGCTGCCCCTGCTGACAGGTCCGGGATGACTGGGGGTCTGGCAATGCCAGCTCACAGGCCACAGGCGACTCCAAGATATTTGTTTTGCTCCCCTGGGTGGGTGAGTCATCTCGGAGCCCCACTCCTGGCCCAAGGCAGGTGCGATTTGGAGGGTCTCAATTTGACCTACTAGGACAACAAACAGCCCCTGGAACAGCCTGGTCAGTCCAGAGTTCACAGACCTTGACGGAGTCTGACATCAGTCAAGTCACTTCATCAGGCGGGGAGGGAAAAGCAATGCCAAGGACTAAATAGTATAATTCAATAGAAGCACTTAGTGCAGTGTCCAGCACATAGAAAGTACTTAATACATTTTAGCTATTATTAATACAATTAATCTGGCCTGAACCTGCGGTTCGCAGCCGCTCCACCCAGGATGGATAGACATGAGTCTGCCTTACTGGATCCCTCGCCCAGTGACTGAGGTTGGAGCAAAAGACAGTTCTGTCCCATCTACCGCTCTCTGCCTAGGTTTCTGATACGAAGCAACTGATGCAGAAAGCTGAGGTTTAATCCCAGCCCTGCCTCTGGCTATGTGATCTGAGAACAGCTAATCCTTCTCTCTGGGCCTCAGTTTCCCCTTCTGCAATCTAAAAGGCTTGGACTGAGAGGCTTGTCCACTCTGACCATTGGTCATTTCATCCTTTATTGCATTTGACTTGGCAACACCCCCTAGGAGAGAGGGAGGGCCAGACCTAACCCCCTTCCAGAAATGAGGAAAGTACTGCTGAGAAAGGAAAGGATTTATACCCCAAAGCTGTAGATCAGAAGGGCACGGTGGGAAGTGTGTGGATACGGCCTCAGATAGACCTGGGTTTGGATCCCAGCTCCTCCACTCCCTGCCTGGAAGGTCATGATAACACCTTCCTGCCCTGACTTCTCCATCCTGAAGGGTGGGAGTGAGACTCCCTTGCAGGAGGCAGTCAGGATTAGGAGTGTGGCCAGAGAGGCTAGTTCAGTGCATGGCCCACAGTAGGAGGTTTTGTTCTTCTTTACAAAAGGCCAATTTCATCATCTTCCCTGCAGAAAACTCTGGAATGGCTGGCTTCCTGTTGCTCCAAGTAGGAGGACATACAGGGTGGGGCTTGACCGGAAGCCCACAGGCCTCTCTGGCCTCATCCCACCACTCTCCCTTCCCACCACTCAGTTCCAGCCACTCTAGGTCCTTTCAGCCACCAGGAATCCACACTCCTGCTGGGTTTTTGCCCAAGCTGTTCCCACTCATTGTGCACCCTCCCTTCCCTCTGAGCCAGGTCAACTCCCAACTCATCTTTCAGGCTGTACTCCTATGTCACTTCCTCCAGGAAGCCTTCCCTGGCCTCTCTACCAGATCCAATCCTCCCTGACAACATCTTCTGAAGTCACTATCTAAGATGCAGTTGTCCCATGTCTGTGAGGTTCTTTGATGACTGACTGCTCTGCCACCAGGCTCTAAGTTCCTTGAGGGCAGACCTCTTGCGTGGTCTTCCTGCTGCCGCACCCTGGCCCCTGGGCCTGGCCCACAGCACGCTCGGTCATTATTCGCTTTTGATCAGAGCAGAGCTGATCCCTGTGTGGTTGGAGGTGTTTCTCACCAAGCTTTGGCGGCATAGAGAGAAGTTAAACTGATCCCAAGGTGTCCCCACTTTGCAGGCTGATTGTGGAATGTGGAAGGGCGTGGGGAGACACGCTTTGAAAGGTAAGCTGGAGATTGTCACAGAAACCAGATGAGCAAAAGCTAGACACACCAGTCACATCCACAGGCAGATGCCAGGCCCCTCCTGTGCTGCTGATCCATCCGAGGCCCAGCTTGGGCCCCGCTGGGCATCAAAATAGGCCCCCACTGCCGAGCACCTGCCGTGTGCCAGCCCCCTGCACCGACTGTAATTATCTCACTAAATTCTCACAACCCCAGGGTGTAGAAATGGTCACCCTCTTTTCAGAGATGAAGGAAACTGAGGCTCAGAGAGGTGAAATCACTGGCCCGAAGTCACACTGTTAGAAAGTGGACAGCAGGTGTGGTTTGGATTCTTTCCTTGTTAACTGAAGTACAATGTACACACAGTAAAAGACACAGATCTTCAGTGTTCAGCTCGATAAGTTTCCCAAATGTGTATATATCCCCATGTAACTACCTGCCAGAGAGAGAGTTCCTCGTGTCCTTCCTCATCAACACGCCTCTTCACCACATGCAACCACTATCCTGGCTTCCGCCCCCATTGATTAGTTTTGCCTGCTTCTGAAGCTCCTTGAAATGGAATCACTCGGGGATCTCCGGTGTCTGGCCTCTTGTGCTCAGCATAGTGATTCTGAGATTTCTCCATGATGCTTAGCGTTATCAGCAGTTCGTTGGTTTTTATTGCTACCTGGTATTCCACTGTGTAAATTCACCACAATTTATTTACCCAGCCTTTATTGACAGGCATTTAGGTCTTTCCCCGTTTGGGACTCTTAGGAGCAAAGCTTCTATGAACATCCTATTCTAGCCTATCCCTGCCATGGTGAACATGTGTACACATGTCCTGGAGGTATACACTAAAGAGGGGGAGGAATTGCGGTGCCATGGGGTAGGTGTATGTTTAGCTTTATTAGAAACTGCAAAACTGTTTTCCAAAGGGGTTATCTGACTGATTTTATTCCCATCCTTGCCCTAACCTGTTTCTCAGGGAAATCATGATTAGGGGTGATTTTATTATTTTGGATCAAGGTGATTTACTGTGTTAGTAATGAAATGTGATCTGATTCTTTCTAATGCTACTGAGTGATTTCCATTAGAAACAAATTCACAAATCAATGATAAACCCTTTGTCAGACCTCCCATGTGCATTTGGGGGGTTCAGATAAATGTGACTCCGGTAACGGCTGACCTGGGCACCAGGTCAGGCTTCCTAACTCAGAGCCTGGGGCCCAATCCAGAAGCAGGTGAAATTACCATCTGTAGACACATGAAGGAAGAGCCTTGCTACATGCGAGGCACTGTGCTCAGAACTTTTCTTCATCTCCTTTAATCCTCCCAAATGTATTGTGAAGCAGTAGTCATAATCCCGTTTCACAGAGAAGAAAACTGAGGCTCAGGGAGGCGAAATGCCCTGGTCTGGGTCTCACAGGAGGCAAGCATATGGAAAGGGTGCCTCCCAGTACTGGAGGTCAGTAACCTAGCAGGACATTAGGGATGGCCTGGGCATTGTTGAGCCCTGGGTTGATGTGAACAATACTAGCCAATCGTCTCCAAGCGTCTGTACTCAATAAAGACTTTTCGGCAACTGTCTGACCTAATGAGTACAGCTAATGTCAAAGTGGGAAGGGAACAAGGACCTCTAGGCAAACCTGAGGGTTGAACTTCTCTGCCCAGGAGGACGGCATCCAAGCATGTAGAATAGAAAGCTGATAAACGCCATTCCCCATCTGATCTTTGTGAGCCCCAGGAGCTGGGAACACTGTGCAGAGCTCCAGCTCCCAGCTTCACCACCAACCCTGTCCACCAACACCCCCTCCCATAACTCCCGGCTAGTCCCTACGCCCACCCCGCATGCAGAAGGCGCTACCTGGCTCCAGCCTGTCTCGTTCTGGGCATCCTCCTATACCAGCCCAGCAGTCTGGATGTCAGCCACTCTGACTTGACCACACCATGAGCTGAGCTTTGCAAGGTCATTACAGCCCCGGCCTCATATGGACCAGGAGGGTGGTGTCCATGTACATGGGCCTCAAGAGCAGGGGGCCTGTCTGACCCTGGCGTGGACACCCCTCACTCGCCCACGGGCTTTGGGCACACCCTTCTCTCTGAGCTTTGGTTTTTCATCTATAATAGGACAAGTTTGCGAGGAAAATAAAACGGTGCAAAGGTGTGGGGTAGTGATGATGTGCGTGGACCTTGGAGAGCCAGAGCAGGTTTAAATCTCAACTCTACTAATTCCCCACTGGAGGCAGGTGCCTTATCCACACAGAGCTTCAGCTTTCTCATCTCTAAACCAGGGAGAAAAACAGAGCCCCCTGCAGAGACGGGCACAGAAGGCATGGCACGTTTTACACTCTCATGCAGGTTAACTATTCTTGTTGCTCTTGTCGTGACTATTATTACACTGAGCCGGAGCCAACGTGAGAAACTGATGGCGTTTTCTTGCTGGGAAGAAAACCAGGCTGTCAGAGAGAAGTCATCCTGCCTTCCCTGAGCCTTTTCACCCCACATCTCCTAAACAGGAGGAACAGATGGGCCATACAGTCCATTTACTCACTTAGCAAGTATTTAAGTGCCTACTATGTGCCAGGAGTTAATTCTAAGTGTTAGGCAATGAGCACCTAACGTGTAACTACGGTATCTGTGGGGGAGAGGGATTTCCCCTTATCTCCCAAGGAGAGACAAGACGCCTTGGGATTTAGATAAGAAGGAGACTGGGGGGCGGCATGCTGGGGGGAGAGCAGCCAGGTGTCGGTAGAGGAGGGAAAACAGACGGCTCCAGGAACGCCGTTTTAAGGAGTTTTACTTAGAAGGAGGATAAAGTGGAGGGGAAGGGCTCTCGAGGTGTCAGGTTAGGGAGACAAGTCCCAGCAGCCCCAAGGTGAGAGAGGAGATGTCTCCCCAAGGCTGCTGCTGGAGGGAGATCCTCAGGAGGCGATCAGATGGAGCAACAGGATGGGGGAGGAGGGACAGGTCTCTAAAGCTAGTGGCATCCCCACTGTCCACCTTTAGCCCGTACCCACTGGTCCACACGGCACTGGCACCTTCCTCTCTAACGTAGCCAGGCCATTGTTGCTGGGTAGGAGGAACCCCGTGACGGTGGGCCTGCTCTCTCCACCACTGCAGGGGAGGCCCAGGGCATGGAGGGCAGAGGCGGGTGGGAGGGAGCAGAGTATACCAGCCGGGGTGCCAATTTAACAAGGGAAGGCTCGGCCAGGCAGGGGTGGCTCATACTCACAGGGTGCTTACTCCACTGGCACCAAGATAAGAGATTTACATGTACCACCCCACAATCGGGGCAGAAAGGTTCTGTTCTGCTCCTCATCTGACTGATGAGGAAAACGAGGCTCAGAGAGCTGAAGGAATAAGTCCTAGGCCACGTGTCAGTAAGAGTGAAGGTGCCAGCATAACGCTGCTGCTCTAAAAGGAGGGCTTCTTGGGCTAAGGAGCCGGGGGGGGGGGGGGGGGGGCTCTGGAAGAGAATGGAGGAGTGGAGAAGGACATTACAGGCCAAGGGAACAGCGGGGGCAAAGATGGGGTGGTATAAAAGGAATGCGGGGCGTGCAAGGAATGGCAAGACATTGAGGGTGGCAGGATATAAGGTTTTGGTGAGCTCAGTGGGTTTCAGTGGGGCACAGTACCTCCACTCATTGGCATTCAGAAATGTATGAAACTATTTGGGTCCCTATAATGACAACCCAGACTCACTACCATGCTTGCTCACTGCTGACGCCACAGCAGTGCCATTTGCAACTTGCTAGACTGCAGGACCCCAGGGCCACGGTCCCATCTTTGGAGGGCATAATTTGGAGGGCATTATCAGGGCATAATGACCCTGGGTGGAGGGGGTGCTATGGCATTTCATAGGCTAGAGCCTGGCGTGCTAAACTTCCTGCAGTGGGTAGGACAATCCCACAAAAGGAAAAACTGTCCTGAGCGAAATATGAATAGCAACCTTATTTAAAAAAAAAAACAAGTATATTAGACTAATCATGACACCTACTCCCCCAAAGAAGAATCCCCCAATGACCATGGTTGACGAGAATTCCAGCGAGGCTAAGTGATGGGATCTCCCCCAGATGGAAAGAGCCTGGCAGCATTGGTACCATTGAAAAAGATCTCAGAGTCATTGGGGACCTCAAGCTGAGTACAAGGAAGTAACAAAAGGCTCAGGCAAATCGTTTGGGCCTGAAGCTTCAAAAAAGGGGTTTATTTAGATAATCCCTCCCCAGGCTTCCCTGCCTCAGCGCCTGGTTTCTCTAAGGATTTATTTTGTGAAAATGTCTCTCTCAACAAGTAAGTTATCCTACCCTGAGCCGATGAGGGAATTCTTCTCTGCGTTCAAAACCACAAAGCCTGGGCAGCCCTTCTGTGGCCCGGCCCAACTTTCTGCAGTGTCAGGTTATGAATCACTCATCAAATCCGAGTCTGATTCCAGGCCGGGCTGGGCTCGTGGGGGAGGGGAGCCTGGTTCCACTCCCAGCTCAGGGGCTGCTGGGATGGGAGGGCTGGGGCTCGACCAGTTTCTCCTGACTCTGACTCCCCGGAGGTTATCTCCATGTGACACCAGAAATGCCCAGACTGAGTTAGGTCTGACCTACTGCTCTAGGCGCTCCACACAGATGAGCAACTTGAGACCTCAGAATCACCAGGTGAGCGAAGGCCCATTTCAGAAATACGGCAGGGAAGGGGGGTGATGTGGTGAAAAGGAAAAAGTGGCAGGACTAAGACTAGAAGCTATAGGGGTCCGACTCCAAAACCCTGAGCCTGCCTCAGTATGCCCACTGAGACTCCGGAATGCGCTGTTCACTGCTGATGCCCCAGTGGTGCCGTCCCCAACCTGCCAGGCTGTGGGACTACAAAGTCCGACCTAGTGAGGAATGTGGGGACACCGAGGCCCTAGGGGCTCTTTTCTCTTAGTTTGAGAACACGTCTCTTCCTCTCGGCCAACCTCAGGGCCCAGTTCACGTCTCATCTCCCCTGGAAACTTCCACAGCAGAGCCCTGGCACATAGTAGGTCCTCAATAGACATTTGTTGAATACAAGGAACGAATAAGTGATCAAAATAACTAACAACAGCATATGTGCTCCATAAATGGCTACGGAATAAATGAATGGATCGATGCACGTAGTGTGGGCCTAGAACAAGGAAAGTGCAAGGAACTCACACATACATTTGAATCCTGGCTCTGTCACTTACTAGCTGGGTGACTTTGGGGAAATTACTTGGCTTCTACGAGCCTTGGTTTTCTCATCTGCCATAGGGGGATAATGATAGCACCTACCACAAGAGGTTTGTTATGAAGACGCAATGGGACAAAGAACCAGCAGAGCTTGGCACAACACCTGCCATCCATGCTTGCTCAGAGATGGAAACTGTTACTCTCACAACCATCGTTATTATTTACAACTGATGCTTGAGGGCTCGGGACCAAGCACATTTGAGGGCCCTGGCTTTGAAAAGACCGTCAACACAGAAATGGACAGAGCAGGCATATTTAGGAACAAGAAAATGATAAAGGAAAAAGAGGCAGGGAAGCTAAGGCCAGACTCCCAAGTGAATAAAGCCATCTGTGCGTCTCCGTAAATCATTCCCAAAGCGGGGGCTGGGGCAGACTGAGTCCCCAAGAATCCTTCCGGCCCCAGAGTGGGGATTTCTCATCTCTGAGATGAGTTGGTGTTTTTCACTTTAAGTGGTTTCCTTAGGTCCTGCCTCATGGAAGGCGTGAACTCAAAGACCTCTTCCAGGCCGCTGACAAAAGAGCCACCTTGTTCTGGCCCGAGACCCAGCCCCAATCTCCCCCGAGGGTCTACCTAGTTTTAGAGGCATCAGAACAGCCTGCACGTTATCATTACTTCCTCCCACTTTCAAGGTCTTGTGGGGGCGTCACGCTGAGTTGTAAAAGCTTCTAGGATAGAGGAGGAAGTTATTTTTACAGGCAGACAATGTATTCATTCATTCTTTCATTCATAAAACATCGGTTTGAGGGCCTGCTGGTAACAAACGCTGTGCTAGGCACTGGTGGCCCAAAGATGTCTAAGATAAGAAAGTCTCTACATTCCAGCCTAGGAAGGGAGCCCGGCATGCACAAAATCAGCCCTACCTTGGTGTTACACAGTCATCTGTAAGAGAGTTGTAGACAAAGGTCTGAGGGGAGGTACAGAGCAGGATATACTAAGGAGGGAACATTTGAGTTGTCCCGAAGGATGACTAGGAGTTTGCTAGAAAGAGAAGGGCATTCATTCGAGGCGCCAGCTAGGGCCTGAACAAAGGTCTAGGGGCACAGGAGTTTATGACATGTATGTATGAAACCTAAAGCTTATGGATGAGAATGACCAGGACAGGCAGGGAAGTCAGCAGGGGCCAGGTCACCAAACAGGTAGGTGAGTAAACTAAGGCAAGGGGTTTGACTTTGATTTTTTTTAGATAATAAGGAGCCCAAGGTCTGAGCAGGGGAGTCACATGGTCTGAGCTGCAGTTTTGAGAACTCCGTGGTTATGCTCCATGGGATCCAGAGGAACTGAGATGACTCAGGAAAGGAAAGGTAAGGCCTTGAGGTCAGGAGGTGGCCTCCATCTGTTGGGATGGAGAATCAAGGAGTAGTTGGAACAGCCAGGGAGAAAGGGAGGCACCGATGAAGTGAACACTGCCGCCTCAGGCCCGAGTACTCTCTCCTGAGATAGATATGGCAGCCAGATTAGGAAACGGAGACACCGGATGACGGCCGAAGATTCCTAGTCAGGCTAATGGCTGGATTCACAGATACCCACAGGCCTCTGGTGGGAGCCCCAAGTTCTCAGTCGGGCCTCCCCTTCAGAATCCATTCAGAGAGCCACTGCCAAGGGGGCAGCCAACATTTCTGAGCCAACCGGCGGCCCCCAGCCTCCCCCCATCCCCCAGCTCTGATGGGGGGTGGAGGGGGGGCCAGGCTGGTCCATGTGTCTCCATCCACGAAGTTCCATTATCCTTTCAGACCGGGTGACCCCCTGCTGCCGCCCCACAGTGTGCTGGGAAGAAAAGCTCCTCCCTGACAAGAAAGCCCCATTCCAGGCCGGGCCGGGGTCTGGGCAGTGTCTTTATGCACAGTGACCCTGCCACAGTGTCAGCGGCACAAACGTGTCGGGCTGCAGAGGCTGCCCCCACCCCCAATGGGCCTTGTGCCGAAGCTGTGAAGGGGCCTCCCCCTGAGGCCTATGGGAACCAGACTGAGGCCTGCAGGCCCCATTGATGCTCCCAGGCCCCCTCTCACCCCCCAAGGAATCGTGCTCTGGCCAGCATGGTGACCAAGGAGGGATTGTGGGGGGCAGCTAAATAGAGTCCCTGCTCACGCACTGGGAAGTGGGGCCCAAGGAACTCTTTGTCCAGCCTCCAGAATTATTTGGGAGGAAAAGTGGAAGGGGAGAGGCTTTTGTGCCTCTGGGCCCAGCCCCTGGGCCTCATTACCCACACCAACCAAGTGGGGCCTCCTCGTCCCCAATCTTCCCTGTTCTCTCATTACCCAATCTCCCTCCAGGTACAGTCTAGTGAAGGAGGAAAGGGAGGCCAGGCCCAACCCGCACCAGCCTCCTGCAGACACCCATCTGCACACACTGTTAGAGGCTAGGCAGTGTGTGCCCTTCCATCCCCTGCTACTGGCAACAATAATGATGACCAGCTATTATTATCTTTATCGAGCACTTCCTCTGTGCCAGGCGTGGTACTATGTGCCTCTTTGTATATGACCACCCTTATTTTACTGATAGAGAACGGAGGCTCAGAGACGGAAAGGGGCTTATCTAAGGTCACAGAGCATGTAAGTGACCGAGGCAGGATTTGAACTCCAGTCCGTCAGACTTCAGAGCTCACACTCTTAAACACCGCACAAGACTCCTGAGGCTGCCAATGAGGTGCGAGCAGACGGAGACTCTGCTCTGAGTCCAATGACCTTACTAATCCCCGACCGGCTCTGGGGGCAGACTTATTTCCAAAGAGCTCTGAGTGTCCTACGCGAATTATGAGGCTGTCCTGAGATGGAAGAGGCAGTTATGGGGGAGATGCACTCCCCTAATTTAAGCCCAACAGCCCAGCTTAAATTGCAGATTTTCCAGTCATACAGAGCTGAGAGAGGGGCCTTCCCCAAGACCCTCAAATCAGACACCAAGATATGGAAGAAGACCCACCGTGCTGGGGGTTCCCTGGGAGCTAGACGAGCTGGTCCTTGGTCACTCTTTCTGCTCAGGCCCCAAGATAAGTCAGCACAGCACTCCTCTTCCAAAGGCAGAAACTAACAGCGCACTTTGAACTTCCTTAGAGCCTCTCGGCCTTCAGGACAGCCTAGGATGCTGCGACACTGTGCCACCTCTGGCCCCCACCCCGCCCCCAGACCAGGGGCGAAAGAGCACAGCCTTCAGAGTAGAACAGAGCTGGTGCAAATCCTTGCTGTGCAGCCTTAGTGAGTGTTACCCTCTCTGAACTTCAGTTTCCCCACTTGCAGGACTGCTATGAGGATTAAATGAAATAATGGACGGTATGGAAAGCATCAAACACCCTGCCTGCCACAAAGTACGTACTCAATAAAATGATGTTCTCATCATTACCATCGACACCACAGAGCAAGACAACACAGGTGTTTAATCTGTGAGTTCCACAAAAGCGTGTGTGACTGTGTCCCTTTTTTTTTAAATTGATTGGGGTGACAACTGTCTGTGTCCCTTTTTTTCTGGGAAGTGGGGAGGTCATAGTTTTGGTCAGCTTCTCATGACTCAAAAGAAGAACCACAGCCAAAGAACAATGACATTCTTCTAGCACTCTTTTGGGGTGTACACATCTCCGGAACTCGGTTTCTCTATCTAAAGACTGGGACCCCTGCCCTGCCTGTCTCACAGAGTGTTGCAAGGCTCACTTGAGACTGTGTTAATGAAAGGACCCTGTAAACTGCACAGGGTATGTGAGGGGAGGGGCACTTTATCCTAAAGAGTCGGCAGGACCAGCTGCCTACAGACTGGGGCCACAGGAGCGGCTGCTCCTTAGTCCCCAAACAGAGGGGCCTGAAAGAGACACCAGCCCTCTAGCCCACCCAAGGCTGGCCTCCAAGGGGGCGCCCAGGGCAGTGCTTGGTCCTCCCTACTCAGGATCTCCCTATGGGGTTGGCCTCTTGCCTGTGCTTTTGTTTTAGGAAGCCAGACGGCCAAAAGTTGGAGTCCTAGGTTCAACTCCAGGCTCTGTCCCGACCAACTCCAGTCAGCCTGATGTAATAGCTATGAGCGTGGGCTTCAGAGTCAGAAGATCGGGGGTTCAAATCCCACCTCTGCCACTTACTGGCTGTGTGGCCTTGGGCAAGTTCCTGAACCTCTCAGAGATTTCAGTTTTCTTATCTGGAGAACAGAGATAATACTAGTCCTGCCTCTCAGTGGTAGATTCAACAAGGCAATGTAATTGGAATAAGGCTGCCGTATATGCTAAATACTACTAATGTGAATCCACTTTGTAAAGTCAACACTGGGCTAATACTTTTTGTTGTTCATATCATTACTCATTACCCTGTGACCTTGCAGAAGCCCGTTGTCCTCTGTGGGTCTTGGTGCCCCCATATGAATATGAAGGGGCTGACTAGAAAGGCAGCTGAGAAACGGACAGTCCTGGGTTTGAGTCCGAGGAAAAATCCACTTGGGAAAATCCTTTTACCCCTCTGAGCCTCAGTGTCCTCAGCTGTATTATGGGCCTCGTTCTTCATCTGTACTCAACTGACATTTGAGTGTGTAACGTGCCAGGTCCTGGGCCAGATGCTGCCAGTAAAAAGAGGAAGATGGCCCTACCTCCAGGTGGTGGATCATGGAGACCCCGCCCCCTCCAAAACCGCAGGAGGAGTCACTGAGAACATACCTTGTGAAGCTGCAGTGTCAGCTATTATTAGGCCCCCAAAGGGCCTGCAATTGCAAGTCAGAAAACAAAGGGGGTGGGTCCCTAAATATTTACGTGCTATGCAAAAGAACCCTCTAGCAGAGGCATAAAAGGCAGCTTTAAAATCTAGGGGTGTGTGTGTGTGTGTGTGTGTGTGTGTGTGTTGGGGTCAAATGAAATGAGGTCATATAAAAATGGACTATTTTTGTTTTCAGATGGCATTTAAAAAACACTCCTAATTATATGAACATGGGGAAAGGTTTTCTCAAAAATTAAAGAGAACTGTTAGAGACACCCTCTGCCCCTCTCCCAAACCCTCCCGTGAATCCTCCTGCCTCCCACCTCCAGGCATCTGCCCACCACCTTCCCCATGCCCCCCTCACCTTTCCTAGGCCCCCTCAGCTCTTAGCTCCCACTCCTGGGAGGTAGCTGGCCCACATACCTGGGCAGAAGGGAGCCAGAATTTACTGAGCCCCACCCTCTGAGCCCTTTCCAAATGGGTTCTTATTTCATCCTCACAACAACCCTGGGAGGCAGGGCTTCTCATTATCCTCTCTGCACAAATGCGCAAGCTCATCATCCCTGGAGCTCAGAGACTGTGCAGTCACAGCTTGCAAATGGTCTCTCCCACCCTGGAGCAGAGCCCTTTCCTCTAGAGTGCGCTGTCTCCCGGGGCCACTGCTGTCGGCTCTGTATGAGACCTCAGCGGGAACCCTAGGACTGCTGGAGTGAGGATCAGGCAAATTCCCCTTGGGTGTGAACTGGGGCAGGGCCCAGCCTGGACAAAGGCACTCTCAGCTCTGGCTCCTGTGCCGTGCTCCCTACACAATGATGACGAGGATCATTTATTGAGCACCTGCTGTGTGTTACAGCCTAATAAGGTAAAGACTATTATTATCCCCATTTTACAGATAAGAAAACTGGGACTCCAAGAGCTGAAGCAACTTGTCCATGGTCTCACTTTGTAAGAGCTGGCACCAGAACTCGAACCCAGCTGGTGTGGTTGCAGAGCCTCCGGGTCCACTGCCCAGCACCGTGGTTCCAGCCCCACTTTATTTAATTATCCAGGGTCCAATCCATGTCTTTTGTTTAACCCAGTCTTCTTACTGAGATTCTGACTAAAAGGCTTCATTCTATCCATACTACTCTAAGGATCCCAGCACACAGAAGATACTCAATGTGTACGGGTCCAAGGATGCTGGCCATGATATTTTATGTGGGGCAGGGCAGAAGGTGCTGAGTCTCATTCTACAGATAAACTCTGACTCAAAGAGGCAAAGGGACTTGTGCAAAGTCACCTAGCGAGACCTGACCGAGTTGCACCTGGACCCAGACCAGGCTCTTCCCTACCCCTCTGCCCTCCAGCCTCCCAGAACAATCCAGCACATGTCGGAGTTGCCAATGCAGCTGCCAGGAGATTGAATTGCTAATAAATTATTAATTTATGTTAGAACCAGAAAGATAGGTGCTGCCACATCACAAAGGCCAACAGAGCCTCCTGGGGTGGCTAGAGGGGTGAAGGGTCAGGCGAGAAGAAATGCACGATGCTTCCTCTCCCTCCTTCTCCCGCAACTGAATGAAACAGGAGATCAGGGAGCAAAACCAGCCCCACCCCCCCCCACCCTGCCCCTACCTCATTCCCACCACCACCATCTCCACCTGCCTCTGCACCCTGCAGAGGCTCCTCCCTGTCCCCTCCACCCATGCCCCCACCGCAGTCGGAGCCGTGCTTTCTGAACACAAGTCAGGTCTTGTCACCTCCTCAAAACCAGCCACCACTCCCATTTCACTCAAGGTGGAAGCCAAGTCCTGACCGTGGCCCCCTCCCTTCTGAGGTCATCGGCTCCCACTCTCCCCTTGCCTTCCCGCTCCAGCTGCGCTGAGCTCCGTGTCCATTTCCTGCCTCAGGGCCTTTGCTTTGACTGTCCCCTATTCCTGGAACACGCTCCCACAAGGCTCCCTCCCTGTCTTCGTTCGGGCCTCTGCTCAAACATTCCCTCTGACGAAATGCATTCCTGCCTGCTCTTCTCCAGCGGGCCCTCCGAGGCCCCTTTCTCGACTCTAGTTCGCTGCTTGGCACCGTCACCACCTAACCTGCTCACTAGACAGTATGTCTGGGCTTGTCCACTAGAAGGAAAGCTCCACGGGGCAGGACAGTCCACGCTGCACTGGTCCAGTCACATGGGTAAGAGGCTTCCATCTCAAGGCACCAGGCTACAGACCCCAGAGGCCATGAACCCCCTTGCACCACCCATCTGAGTGTCAGAGAAAAGGAGGGGAAAGAAAGGTCAGCAGACTTGACGTCCACCGGATGTGAGTGTAAATTTGCCCCCACTTACCCACTCTGTGGCCCCACCAAGCCATTTCCCCGCTCTGAGTGTCAGAATCCTCATCCATCCATCTAGGAGAAGAGCAATCAGGGGACTGTGCACATCTAGTGTGCGAGCTCAGGAAAGCAAGGCCCACGATGCCTGACTCACTTCGGATCCCCCACCCCCACCCCGGGGCCTGGCCCTGTGCCAAGCCCCTGAACACTTCAATACCAGTCTGTTCAATTAAAGGGAGATGACGGATGTCACAGCACTCTGCCAACTGTCACCCAAAAGAACAAACAGAAGTGTATCCTCCTTTCACTTATCCCAAGTACTGTTCATGCGTTCATTCATTCTTTCTTTCAATCAATTCATATTTATTGAGCACCTACTATGCGCAGGCACTATGCGAAGCTCAGGAAACCTAGTGATACAGCAATTCAATCATGGTCCCTGCTCTTGTGGAGTTTACACTCTGATAGGAGAGAGAGAGAGACGACCAAGGAAACACTAATTATTTTAAAAGTATGACTTTGACAAACGCTACAAAAGATTGGCCTGTGGAACTCTCAGGAGCTCAGGGCAAACCTGAAACAGTGGAGAATGGGTGAGACTTAACCAGGTGATGAGAGAGGGACCAGCCAGTGCAAAGTCCCTGTAGTGGGAGGAAGCCTGGGGAGTGGGAGGGATTGCAAGGCCAGACTGTCTGGAACTCGGTAGATCAAGGTGGGTGGTGGAGATGAGCCAGAGAATGAGCTGCAGCCAGACCAAGCAGGGCCTTTGGCCCAAGGGAAGAGTGGGTCTCTATCCTGAAAGAAATAGGAAATCACGGAAACGTTTTAGAAAAACAATATGATTGGATTCAAAATCCATTCCCAGATCAAGTTTTCCTAACACAGGTCTGCATGTCTCTCTGTCCCAGTGTGGCCAGGGTTGGGGAATGTCAGGTTCAAGTCTCCCAAGTTGGATATCTCAAGGCAAAAGGTCCTCTCCTTCCAGCATCTCATGCCCAGGTGAGATCGCCAACCACCCTCAGAACTCAGCTTTTCCAAAGGTCTCGAGGTGCCTGCTGGCTGAGGTCTACTCACTGGCCAACGTCTACTCAACAGCACAGTTGTCACAGAGAATTAAAATCCACCCAGAAATTCAGGAAACTCAGTGTGGCTCCCCCTGTGATCCTAGCTGGGAGGCATTACCCCGAGTGAGCAGATTATCAGGATGTGTAATTTCTGGAATAAACACAGCTGTGTTTGTTTCTCCAAGCAGTGCTCCAGACAGAGCGGCAGCCCGGCCCGCCGCATGCAGCTGGAGCCTCGCACCTTGGGACAGACGCCATCAGGGTGCAGAGAATATGCCCTTCCCAAAGGCCACTGGGCACTGCTATCCAGGCAGATCTGTCTGGAGACCAACACGAAGCCCCTGAGCAAGCTGGCGAAGAGACCCCAGAGGTGCAGGTGCTACAGTCCCAGGAGCGGAAGCAAGTGTCAAGAAATCTCTAGGTCTTTTCCCTTCAGGATGGGCTTGGTCACAATTGGCAGGGCAACCTAGAGTTGTTAGCTGTGGGAGGGTCCTCTGAGTGTGAGAGGTCCATGTGCATGGACCCTGAGAAGATCAGAATCCAGTCCTGGAGCTTTCCAGATGGGAAAACTGGGGTCCAGGGAAGGGCAATGGAGAGGCTAGGGCAGCCTACAGGGTCACACGGAGCAGGGTCTGAATCCCAGCTCCACTGCCCAGGAAGCCTGCAACCATGGGCAAACCATGTGTAACCTCTCTGAGCCTCAGTTTCCTCATGTATAAAGTCGGGACAATCATACCTACTCCACAGCGTTGTTCTGAGAATTAAGCAGGACTTCACATGTAAAGAGCTTTGGCAGTGCCTGGCACACTGTAAGAAGCCCTTAATTTGTATCTACCAGTAATGAACTGTCAGAAAGAGAAATTAAGAAAACAGTCCCATTTGTAATTGTACCAAAATAAAAGAAAATACTTAGGAATAAATGTAACCAAGAAGGTAAAAGACCTGTACTCGGAAAACTATAAGACACTGAAGAAAGAAACTGAAGAAGATACAAATAAATAGAAGCATATACCGTGCTCATGGAGAGGAAGAATTAACGTTACAATGTCCATACTACCAAAAGCAATCTATAGCTTCAATGCAATCCCTATCAAAATACTAATGGCATTTTTCACAGAACTAGAATAAATAATCTTAAAATTTATACAGAATCCCCAAGTACCCCGAATAGCTACAGCAATCTTGAGAAAGAAGAACAAAATTGGAGGTATCATGTTACCTGATATCAAACTATATACTACAAGGCTATAGTAATCAAAACACCATGGTGCTGGCATAAAAACAGACACATAGATAAATAGAACAGAACAGAGAGTCCAGAAATAAATATGGTCATTTAATCTATGACAAAGGAGGCAAGAATATACAGCGGGGTAAAGACAGCCTATTCAATAAATGGTGTTGGGAAAACTGGATAAATACATACAAAAAAATGAAACTGGACCACCTTCTCACACCATATACAAGAATAAACTCAATATGAATTAAAGACTTAAATGAAGGCGCGAAACCATAAAACTCCTAGAAGAAAACATAGGCAGTAAACTCTTTGACGTTGCTCTTAGTAATATTTTTTCTGATCTATCTCTTTGGGCAAGGGAAACAAAAGAAAAAAGAAACAAAGGGGACTCCATCAAACTAAAAAGTTTTTGCAAAGGAAACCACCAACAAAATTAAAAAACAGCCTACTGAATGGGAGAAGATATTTGCCAATGATACATCTGACAAGGGGTTAATAGCCAAAATTTATGAAGAACTCATACAACTCAACACCAAAAAAACAAACAATCCAATTAAAAAATGGGCAGAGGAACTAAATAGACATTACTCCAAAGAAGGCATACAGATGGCCAATAGACATATGAAAAGAAGCTCGACGTCACTAATCATCCGGGAAATGCAAATTAAAACCGCAATGAGATGTCACCTGACACCTGTCAGAATAGCTGCCACCAATATATCAATAAACCATAAGTGTTGGTGAGGATGGGGAGAAAAGGGAACCCTCATGCGCTGTTGGTGGGATTGCAACTTGGTGCAGCCACTACGGAAAAGTTTGGAAGTTCTTCAAAAAAATTAAAAATAGAACTGCCTTATGACTCAGCAATTTTACTTCTGGGTATTTATCCAAAGAAATCCAAAACACTAATTCGAAAAGATATACGCACACCTATGTCCATTGCAGCACTATTTACAATATGCAACAACACGGATGGACCTGGAGGATATTATGCAAAGTGAAAGAGTCAGACTGAGAAAGACAAATACCATATGATCTCATTTATGTGGACTCTAAAGAACAAAGTAAATGAACAAACAAAACAGAAACAGACTCATAGATGGCAGAGAAGAAACTGATGGTTACCAGAGGAGAGGGGGATTGGGTGAAAAACGAAGGCGAAGGGATTAAGAAATACAAATTAGGGTGGCTGGTTGGCTCAGTTGGTTAGAGCGCAGTGCTCAAAATACCAAGGTTGCAGGTTCGATTCCCACATGGGCCAGTGAGCTGCGCCCTCCACAACTAGATTGAAAACAACGACTTGATTTGGAGCTGATGGGTCCTGGAAAAACACACTGTGCCCCAATATTCCCCAATAAAAATTAAAAAAAAAAAGAAGAAAAAGAAGAAATACAAATTGGTAGTTACAAAATAGTCACAATGGTGTAAAGTACGGCATGTTGTAACAACTATGAATAGTGCCAGGTGGGTGCAGAACTGATTGGGGGGGATCGCTACAATCTACGTAGATTGTGTGGATGTCGGGGCACACTGCTGTACACCTGAAATTAATATAAAGTAGTGTTGAATGTCAACTATAACTGAAAAAAATAAATAATTTTTTTAAAAAGATGTTTTGACTGCAGCAATGAAAACAAAAACAGGGGCCAGCCCGGTGGCTCAGGTGGTTGGAGCTCCGTGCTCCTCACTCCGAAGGCTGCTGGTTCGATTCCCACATGGGCCAGTGGGCTCTCAACCACAAGGTTGCCAGTTCAATTCCTCGAGTCCCGCAAGGGATGGTGGGCAGCGCCCCCTGCAACTAAGATTGAACAGGGCACCTTGAGCTGAGCTGCCGCTGAGCTCCCAGGTGGCTCAGTTGGTTGGAGTGTGTCCTCTCAACCACAAGGTAGCCGGTTCAACTCCCGCAAGGGATGGTGGGCTGCGCCCCCTGCAACCAGTAACAGCAACTGGACCTGGAGCTGAGCTGCGTCCTCCACAACTAAGACTGAAAGGACAACAACTTGACTTGAAAAAAAAAAAAAAGAAGAAGTCCTGAAAGTACACACTGTTCCCCAATAAAGTCCTGTTCCCTTTCCCCAATAAAATCTTTAAAAAGAAAAAAAAAGCCCTTAAATGATGGCTATTCCTCGTTCATTCATTCATTCATTCACTGCTTATGGAGCACCTACTATGTCCCAGGCACCATGCTGGACTCTTGTAAAATCCCTGCCTTGATGAAGCATACATTCTTTCAGGGAGAAAAACAATGATTAAATGATGTTTAATAAAACATAACTCCCATTTTACAGAAGGGTAAACTGAAGTTCAGAATGGTTAAGTCACTTTTTAAAATGCCCATGATTTTTATCCCGCATCATTCTCCAAAGGGCTAGAGGCAGAGGTTAAACACTTTATCCAAGTCTGTCCAGCTAGAAAAGGGAGCCACTGATTTTAAAGGTCTTGTCATCCGCAGGAAGAGTTTTAGTGGTTACAGAACTAGCCCCACGTTCTAGGCCTGCAACTGGCTTTGTGTCACCATGGGCAGGTGCTGTTCCTCTTCTGGGCCTCTGTTTCCTACATATGTCCAGCTCTAGTGTTTTGTATTCAGGGATGGCTCTGGGGGTACTGCTTGGGTTGTCCAGGCTCTGTGAGCTGAGCCCCAGCAGGATGCCCACAACCTTTCCCTAGCACCGAGGGGTGAAATGGGGGTAGGACAGAATCCCAAGAAGTTCTCTGGGAGCTGGAGAGGATTGGTGAGGGGAGAAGAGGGCCAGGCAGTTGCCCTCCCCAGACATGTTCACTCTGCCATGGTCCCCACCCCTCCGGCCCATCCTCTCTGTATATTTGCTACATCCTGGCCCCTCCCATGACCAGAGTAGCTAGCTGGGCAGGACTAGCCTGTACCCAGGGTCTGGCTTAATTAAGGCCAGATCCTCACAGCTCCTCCCAACCTCTAGCTTGCCTCTGCCTGCTCTGGATCCTTCCTCCAATGCCAGCCTCCATGGCCATCTTCCTGAACCTTGCACTGCTTTTGAATTCTTTCAGTGGCTCCTGACTACCTCCAGCATCAAGTCCAAACACCGTAGCTTGTCACTCAAGGCTTCTCTTATCTGCCTCAAACCTCCTCTGCCAACCTCCTCTCCCATTTCTCTCTTTCATTCACTGTGGCTCCCATCACCCTCCCCCTTTCCAGGCTCCAGGCCTTTGCTCAGGCTGTTCCCTCGGCTAAGAACGCCCTTCATTCCATCCACTGTGTGTCAAAGAGCCTACCTAGCCAACGATGCCTTCCCCACCAGCCCTCTGCATGCAACATATTCCATCGTACGCACAGTGTGTTTTAATCACAGCACCAAACATCTCTGAACCTGCTTTTTTATCTGCAAAACGAGTGTTAATCACCATTATGCAGGGTTGTAGAGGGGAATAAATGAGAACATGTTAGAAAAGCAGCCCGTCTGGTGCCTAGCACTTAATAGGAACTCAATGGTAGAAAACTCCTATGAGATGATGATGAAAGAGGAAGAGAAGGAAGAGAAAAGAAGGAAAAGAAGAAGAGATGGAAAAGGAGGAAGAGGAAAGAGAACCTGCCTATTCACCTACTGTAACATTTTCACATCAGAATGTCAATTCTGTTTAATTCCTCCCTATGTCTCCCAGCATCCTGGAAGCTTTCAGAAATGACTGTTGAATGGACAGACAGATGAATGAATGGATGGATAGACGGAGGCATGGATGGATGGGTAGAAGGAGGAGGGTGGGCTTATGGGAAGGAAGGAAGGGTATATGGACAGATGAATGGAAACAGATAAGTCTGGAGGAGACTGAGCGTGCTCTCCCAGAAAGCTAGCAGCAGGGCATCCCACTGGCAGCTGAGGCTTCTGGGACCAGATGCCAAATCTGTTCCCCTTGGCTCCAAGCTCTCGTGCTCCTGGCCAGCATCAGCCTGCTCTCAAGGTTGAGTGCGTGGACGCTCAGGGCAGCTGATGCCCAGGGGAGTTCTAGCTCTTCCCCCACCTGTCACCAGCCTCCGAGAGTACCAGCCCCTGACAGCAGGAACATATCTCCAAAAGTGTGAGCCAAGTCAATGGAAAATAGGATTTACTTTACAGAAATTCACATTAAGGGCCAACTTTTCTCTGGAACTCCCCAGTGCATAAACTTTGGCAAATCCACAGTCAGTGGCTCAGAAACTTTCTCCAAAACTGGGGAGTGTGCTGTTTGCTAGCTGTTTCTAAGTCCAGACTGGAGAATAAGGAAAATCACAGTTCAGATACCAAAAGGGATCCGAGAGAGAAAAATGCATTCTGGTTTTTGGTGTTCATCCATTCTTCCATCCATTTTTCCATCCAATTATCTAAAACATGCAACCATCCTGCCATTATCTATCCACCCATCCATCCATCCATCCATCATTCATTCATCCAACCAACCATTCAATCCATACAACTATCCATGCACTTATCCTCTATCCGTCCATTCACTCTTTGATCCAACCATCAGTCACTCAAATCATCCAACTACTCAGCTGCTACCCACCTATACAACTGTACACTATACAACCAGAAAGGTTGAGGATCCAGTACGGTTTGGGGGAAACCAACCATATTGACAGTGCAAAGTGTGGTGTAACCCGGGCAATATAAAAGAGGTACATACAAGGTGCCACCAGGAACACAGGCCACCAAGGATAGGAGGTTCAACACTGCACCCATAAAGGGTGGGACCACAGACAGAGGTCAGAGCAGGCTTCAAACAGGAGGAAACACTCAAGCTTGGTCTTAATAAGTAGCCGCAGGAATTAGCCAGAGAGAGACAGTGAGAAGGGTCCCTAGGCAAGGGGACAAGGAAACAGCAGGATGGATTCTAGAAGTCCAAAGGCCTGAGTCCTCCTAGCCACTTGGTTAACTGTGGACCCTGGGCCAGCCCCCAGCTTTTCCAAGTCCACCAGACTCTGTAATTCCCCCACAATTGACAGAAAGGGCTGTGTCCAACTGCAACTGGGAGCGAACTTGCCGTCTGCTGCCCTGGGATGTGCTCTGGTGGCTACAATAGAGGTAACCCTGGAAGGGAGAAAAGTGGACCCCCAAAGTTCTGTGGGACAGGCTTTGCTGTCAAGCTGACACAGGTGTAAATCCCAAGCTCACATTTTGCTGTAAGTTACTTCACCTCCGAGTCTTTCTTCCTTTTTTGAAAATGAAGAAGCCACTAATGGTTCCCTCCCAGGTCACAGCAAGGATTGAATGCGGTTACAGAGTGGGAGAGCTTGGTCGGCTGCAGGTAATACCTGTTATTCTTCCCCATTGCTGCCAATATTCAAGTCCTACTGTATGCAAAGTGACCTAAAATAGTGCTTAAGAAAGTGGGCCTTAGACATACATGGATCTCAGTAAACATTAATTTTTTGTCCATGCCTGTAACTTACATTCAAATGATTCAGAAAAAAAAAATAGGCATATACATACACAAACACACACACACAGAACAAATGTGGCAAAAATGTTCACAGTTGCTGAGTCCAGGTGAAGGATATATGGGTGTTTATCTTACTATACTTTCAACTTTTCTGTATGTTTGAAATATTAAAAAGAAGAAGAAAAGAAAAGACATCAGCTCTTTGCCAATCTATCTTGAAGTCAAGCTGCCTAAGTTTAGATTCCAGCTCCACCATTATTGGCCGAATGACTGTAGGCAATCCTCTAAGCCTTAACTTTTTAATCTAGAGGACGCAGGTAGTAATAACCCCTGAACGCAGTGCCTGGTCTCTAGCAAGCCCTCGGGAAATGCTAGTTGTTATTATTATTACTATTACTAGTATTCTCATTGAACAGCTTGGAAACTGAGGCCAGAGAGGTTCTGTAAACACTGGCTTTTCATACATTAATTCTCTTTTAATTCCCCAAACAACAATTTAGGTGCCATTATCCTCATTTTACAGATGAAAGATCAAGGCTGAGGGGGGTGAAATGATTTACCCAAGATGACACAACTGGCCAGTGGAGAAGCCAGGATTTGAACACAGTCTGCCTGTCACCAAAGCCAGGATCTTCCTCCAGTGTCTCCTATTTTTTCTATGTCCCTGGACCCAGGCCAAGGGGACATCAGAACCCTTTCAACTCCAGAAGAGGTCAGTCAGAAGGGAGTCCCAAGCTTGGCTGGCATGGCTGGGCTTCCTTCCGGGCCGGCTCGGGGACACCCAGTGTCAGGGCCTCCTTGGCAGCTCAGGAGCTCTTTCGACTGTTCTCCTGAGAGCCACAGGAGCTGCCATCTGAGGCCATGGGGAGTGACAGCTGACACTGACGGGGATAGGCAAGAGGATGTACGGGCCAGGGCCCTGACTCTGAACAGACTCCCTGGGCCACAGCCTTTCGTGGGTTCCAGAAAGGCCCCGCGGGCTCTGGCCGAGGCTGTTCCCAGGCTCTGCCTCCCCATGAGAGGCGGAGAAGCCCCATTCAGGCGGGACACATCCCACTGTGCGCTAAGCCGCTTTCTCCCCACTTACACGTTTCAGATGCTTTTTGTCCTTCCGGCTTCCCATGGACTCAGGCCAAGTGACAAGTTGGTGCTGTGGACATATGTCGTCGCCATAATGGGAATGTTGACCTCATGCTCTCTCCCTGCTGGGGCCAGGCAGCTTGCACCCCACCCCAGTGCTTGGCATGCCCTGTTCTCAGCTACACAAGACTCTTTCCAGCTCCCTCCAATATACTACTGCGCACTCACAGGCCTCCCATTTGGGTCTTTGCAGATGCTGTCTAGTTGCCTGGAACGCCTGCCTTGCCGCTTCTTCACCTGGCTATTCCTTAGTAATCACCTTAGACGTCGCCTCTTCTAGGAAGCCTTTTTCTAACCCCATTTTACAGTGGGAGAAACTGAGGCACAAAGAGGTAAGTTAAAAGGGTATGTTTGGTGACATCTGTGTGTAAGCATCAGAGCCAGAGGTCCAACCTGGCGTGGTTCTTCTCTAGGACCCTGTGCTTTCCATTTTACCAACTCTGCCCTCAAACATGGCCAATGCCTGCAGGAAGGAGCTTATTATGTTCCTGGCTTGTTCTAGAAAGCAGAAAACATGGAGGGAAGTTACAGGAAAAGAGACTCTCCAATTCAAGAGTAGGAGGTATTTCTAACACATTCACTGCCTACCAGCTGTGTGACCTTGGGTAACTCACTCCAGCTCTCTGAACAGCCACTTCATCTGTAAAATGGAAATAACAATACCCTAGCTACCTTCCTCTTCCAAACACCTAAACTAGAGTCTGTGAGCTGCCAGCCAGTGAGCCAAATCCAGCCAGCAAACACGGTTTGGTTTGGCCAGGGCTGTATTTTAGAATAAATTGAATAAAAATTTTAAAATCAGTTTTTCCATAAATACCAGAACTCTGTAAATGAGATTGGGCAAAACTGAACCCTGATCCTAGCATGGGAACATAGTCAGCAGTGGGTAGCACCTGCCTTCTTCAGACAGGACGTGTGCTCTCCCAAAGCCACTGCTGTCTAACACCCAGCTCCTCTCTCTCATTCACAACGCAGGACAGCTTGCGAGTCTGGGGTCTCTGGCCAGGATCCTTGTGATTTCTTATTTGTCTTGCACTGGGCTTGGCAAAGAGAAGCCCCATTTCTTGCTCAATGGTTTAATACACAAAATTGGACTATGCTTTGTCCGTAGTCTTCACTATGTCTTTGGAGGTGATGCTCAGAGTTCAGCATCCCCCGCTCACCCCCTTCACCATCTGCACACATTTCTACGTGCTCTGGGCCAACCTGTGGTCCAAATTTAGATATGACAGCAATTGGCCGATGCCTTGAGACGTTTTCGTTTCCTCCAATGCTCTCCTACTCCTACGGTGGCCCCTAGCCAAGGTGGGAGTGACAAACCACAGTCACAGCATTACACGTTCTTTTATAGTTGAAGAACAGTTACTCCTGGGCACAGCCTTCTGAAATCATGATCTCCAATTTCCTGATGAGGAAACTGACACTCAGAAGGGTGACGAGACTTGCCCCCTCCTCCAAATTCAATCCCCATCCCCCCCAACACACACACACAGGGCCTCCTCCTCTGGCCTCAAACCTCATGTCAGGTCTTAAATATCTATGACTCCGTGCTGCTGCTTTTTAATTAATTTGCAGGTTCCTTTATTGCACAAACATCTCTTTAGTGCCTATCATGAGCCAGGCCTTGTGCCGGGCATGGGATAAGGCGACACGGAGGGTCCCTGCCCCCTCAGGGGAGGCAAAGAACACTGGAAGCCAGGGCTGGGGTGGGGTCAGAGGGAAGAGGAAGGAGGGAATGAGGTTTCTGGCTTCCTGTTACCCCAACCCCGTCACCAGACCATAAACTCCCTGCGGCAGAATGTCTCCAAATGTGGCCACCCACAGCGCCTCCTGTCGGTAAAAACAAATCACTGCTCCCACGAAGGTGGGTGCGGGAGGGGATGGGAGTGTCTAAATCTGACTTTGAACCACAGGGTGACCCAGAGCACATGGAGATGTGTGCGAATGGTGAAGCGAGTGGGTGGGGACACTGAGCTCTGAGCATCACCGCATGTCTGCGGGCAACGCATAGTCCACTTTTGTATTAAATCTCTGCTCTGAGTAAGAAATGGAGTTTTCCTGTCATGATTGAACAGAAAATCATAGTGCATTTTCCTTCTGCCTAAACCTGATGAAGAAGCCTGGGACGAATCCGAAATGGCTTTGTGAGTTGCTTCGCTGCAGGAGTGATGTTTGGTGACATTACAGCCTAGGCCTCAAGAAGTCTTGCAGTTTCCGTTTTACCCTCTTGGGAGCTAGCTGCCACGGACAACAGCTCAGTCAAGACTACTGACAGGTGAGAGATCTGGAGAGAGAGAGAGCGCCCAGCCTTTCAGCCATCTCTGCCTCAAAGATGTATGTATGTAAGGCCATGATGGACCTTCTAGCACAACCTAGCTGAGGGCAGTCTCATGAGTGACCCCAGCTGACACTGCATGGCACAGAATAATGAACCCAGCCAACCCACTGAATCAGGAGAAATAATAAATCATGGGTGTTTTAAGCCAACATGTTTTGGGTTGGCTTCTTATGCAGCAATAGATAACTGATACACTTTCTAAGGGCAGGACCCTGTATTTTCCATAGCTCTCCCCTCCCCTGCCTGGAGCCTGGCACTCAGCCCTGAATCCTGGAGCTGGAAGGGGCGTCCAAAGCCACTGAGTCCCACCCCCTCATTTCATAGAAAAGGCAGCTGAGGTCCAAGAAGAAGCAATGTACTCCAGATCACACAGAGAGACGGGCAGATCTAGAAGGCAAACTTGAACCCTTCAGGGGCCAGGTGAGTAACACAAACATATGACACAGTTGGTAGAGACTTACCCCTAGTGCTCACATGTTCTATCTTAAGAGCCAGCCACTATTCAGCTCCATCCAACTGTGGCCATGTGGGAATGTGGGCCCAGTGAAGCCAGATTGTCTGACTTTTCAGAGAAGCCAGAAACAGGATTTCTCTGTAAAATATCCTGATTTTTAAATGTTGGCTAAGAATTCAAATCGGATTGATGATCTCTGGGCCATTGAGACTGGCCTTGGGCTTCAGGCTTGGTCTGGCCACTGACCTTGGGCAAATCACGTTCTCCCCCAGGCCTTAGTTTCCTCATCTCTAAAATGGGCCCCATGGTTCCTGCCCACTTACCGGCTTGCCTGTGAAAACCCAACGAGCTAATGAACTTGGAAGTACGAGCTATGGATGGCTCTGCGACAGTTCCATAGCCTCAGTTCTCTGTGGAGGCGCCCCTCACAATGAAATGAGTTAACACCCGATTTGTCTAAGTTAGAACAACATTATTCTGACCATTATGACAGAGATTGCATTTTTATGGCAGGTTTGTGAGTTCCAGAACCCTCCCGCTTGCATTATCTCAGGATGTTGATGGAGTCAGAGGCTGGACAGCTGCCTTGGAGACCCTCGCCAGAGCCAAGCCCTTCCTCTGAGCCGAGAGGCACATTCCAGAAGCGGCTTGAGTGGCAATAAAGAGAATGAGCTTTGGAGTCGCCCAGACCTGGGTTCAAATCCCTGCCTCCTACTCCCTAGTTATGTGTCCTTGAGCTACTCACTCTCTGAGCTTTGGTTTCCTAATCTGTAAAATGGGCATAATAATGAAATCACCCAGTGGAGCTGTTGGGGTAATTGCATGAGATGGCATATACAATGCCCTTAGGAGAGTGTCTGGCATAAGAATTGATGGCTGTTATCATTATCACGGCATGAAAGTTGGCACTGGTAGGCAGAGGGCCAAGAAATAAGGCACAGCCATAGAGGATCCTGCCCCTTTCCGGAGAGTAGGGAGGCCAAATCGGGGTGAGGATGGGGTCTTTGAGGAGAACCTGGATGGAACCCAGACAGGCAGCCTGGAAGGACCTTTCAACCACCCATAAGAGTCAGACTCAGAACTTAACTCTGTATTTTTGGTTTTTCCCTGCAGTTGAGTGAAGAGGACATAGGGGAGAGCTGGAGACAGAATCTCCCTAGTGAAATGGCACCCACGTTCCCCTACTCCAACTCCAGCTTCCCACTGGTATCAAGTGGTAACAGCAACAGTTAATATTTACCGCGTGCGCATCACACTTCAGGCACGCACTCAACTTAGTCTTTAGTGAATTCACACATTCATTCCTCACAGCCATCTCGAGAGCTGGGAACGGCGGTTGAGCCTCGGGAACCAAAGCTCAACTGGCTAGAGGACACAGAGAATAGTCTGGCTCCAAACACCCTTCTTGTAACCCCCCAGACTATACTGCTTATGGAACAAAAGTGCAAGTGGTCAGGGCTCTGCGACCTCAGAGAAAGGAACCCAGTACTCGGGCAGGGAGTGAAGGTGCTGACATTTCACAGCAACGACAACGAATGCCACGGGTCCCAGGTTGTTCTGTTAGTCACTGGATACAGGATCTCATTCAATCCTCACCAGGAGCCTCCCATAGGCAGTATCTCCAGTTTACAGATGAGGAAACAGGGGCTCAGAGGGCACATCACTTGTTTGAGGCCACAGAGCAGGCAAGGTCTCCTCCCCGAGGACACCCCCACCCTTAGGGGGCTGCAGCAGGGTGACAGATGGCTCCAGGAAGCTCACCCAGCATGGCCCAGACTAAGGTGGCCCAGGCAAGTCCCCCAGGTGATACAGGGACGCCAGGGAGACAGGTGTCCCCTCTTCTACCCTTCAGAAGGCAGCTGCTTTAAAAGGCCCTAAAAACCTATCAAGGCAGCCTTATCAGAGCGAGCTGATCCCAATCAGCAAACGTCCAGGTGCTGTCACCATCAACTGCCGCCCCACCCCGGGGAACGGACAAACAATTCTTCCCGCCCTGCCCTCCCCCAGCCAAGCCTCTTTGTACACCAGCCAGCAGGCAGCCCAGGCCAGTGGGCGCGAACTCTGATTAATTTCACTTCATTTCAGTCTTTTCCAGTTCCCCACTGAGGTTTCTCTTTCTCTTTCCCAGGAGTCCAGTGTTTTATCTTAGGCCACTGGGGGGCAAATTTGCCTGCCCAATGGAAAGACCTGGGGAGTGTGTTAAAAAGACAGGCCCCAACCCCACTGCTCCCCGAACCCCGGCCTCATTCCTGATCTACCAAATCTCTAGCTAAATCAGGCAAGCAGGCCAGGCCACGAGACAGGCTACAGGCCTTGCCTAAACTAAAAGGTGAGCTCTGGGCAGGCAGAGGTGCCTAGCACAGCTGCCCCACCCTGGCTCTAAGGCTGATGCAAAACCTTAATGAAGGGGGTTCAAATGTACCAGGAAGGACAACCTCATGGGATAGGTTGGGAGAGACACTGAGGGCTGATTTGTTGCCTGGACAATACAAATGCCAAAAAGGAGGCCAAATTAGGATACTGCCATCACTGGCCACACCCATGGGCACTCCAAAGGAGGCGACCTCAAGGGGCTAAGAACAGCATCTAATGTACACAGACACGTGCCTGACACTTTACGCAATATGCACAGGAACCCCTGAGGAGACGGAAGTTCAGGCACTCTGAGCTCCTTGCCCTGAGCACAAAGCATTCAGTGCTGGGGTTTGAACCCAGGTCCGATTGTCCCCGAAGGCTGTGCCTTTTCTACCCAAAACTGTCTGTGAAGTCAGCTGGGCCTATTCCTCACCAAAGCCAGAACCCCTTTTCCCACCCAGCACCTGACATGGAATAGGTGCCCGGTGACTCTTCTAAAATGTATAGTTGGATGGAAGAATGAATGAATAAGTCAACTTGCCTTTAAATTCCACAGCATTTGAGTTTTAAATCTAAGCCCTGGTTTCCTGGCTAAGACGGATATATAAAAGCAGCCTCCTTTAAAAAATGAGAAGCACAAGAAACAAACATAAAAAGAAAACCAATTCCAAATTAATCCCACTGAAGGTCGCCAGGTCTTAGATAGAGGTGGGCCCAGTAGAAGGCTAGAATGGAGGTGGGAAAGACAAGAAATGTATGGGGCGGGGGGGTGGGGGGGAGGAGGCTCCTTCAACACCCATAAAAAGGGGACTTGTCCAGTATATAGCTGCTGCTGGTCCATCTGAATCCTTAGCTCTGGCTGAACTGGTTTACCCATTATCCCCAAACAGTTTCCTGCAAGCCATTCCCTTGGCTTCTCCCTCCAGGAATATTTCCTTCATCTACCTGGCCAGATGGACCCTCTCCTCCATCTCTGTATCAGTCCCCTGAAACTTATTGTATAACACAATATAATATATTCACTCAACATGCATTCATTCAACGTTCCTTAGCTGACTGTCATTCAGTCACTGGGCACAGTCCTAGGTACTGGCGATGCCACAGCAAACGTGGCAGGTAAAAACCTCTTCCTCCTGGAGTGTACAGGCTAGTGGGCAAGGCACACACAAAACAAGGAAACTAACAAATGTCTGATGTATTTCCGGTGGTGATGGGTGTTATGAAGCACAACAAAGCAGGTGGGATGGAAAGTGGGAGACGTGGGTATGTTTCAGGTGAGATGATCAGGGAAGACCTCTGGGGAAGGGGCATTTGAACTGAGCTCTTTTTACCACAATTATGGACACAAAAATGATCCAGAGGAACGTCCTCAGGGAGCTCACAGTCTAGCAGGGAACAGACAAGCTGGCCTTTTCTCGACGGTGCAGGGGCAGGTCTGGCTCATCTGAACATCCCACACACTGAAAGTCAGTGATCTTTCCAAACACAAATTTGGCCAGGTCCTTCAATGACTCAAGAACCTTCGATGGCTCCCCACGGCCCTCAGCATCAAGTCCAAATGCCTTAGCCTTCCATCCTAGCCCTTCAGGACCTGCCCTGCCCTCTATTCTCAACCTCAACCCCACTACTGCCCTCAACACCTGCCCTCCTCAGATACACCCAAGCTAGTATCCAATCACCATGTAAAAGAAACATGCCGTTTCTTTTACAAGGCAAAATTCTCCTCCTCCTCTAAGTCCCAAAGCCAACCTCCTTAACTTTTGAGAACATAGTGCGTTTGTGTGACAGGTGGCTGAGAAAGTTTCATTCCAGGGAGAATGGGTAGTACGAAAATGCGGCAAAGGATAAAGCCATACAAGACGGAAATAACCCTTCTCCACCCTAAACCACCTCTGCTGCCCCAGGTGGGTCACAGTTTCTTCCTGGCAGCACGCTGGGGCACACTTATCACATTATACCTTGCCAACTGTGTTCCCTATCAGCTTTCCCCTACCTCACTGCCTATCGCAGAGTCCAGCACTGTACCAGCCAGAGAGGAAACTCCAGAAATATTTGGAGATCAAAAGAACAAATGCACAAAGGAGACCCGATTTTCTCTAAACTTCAACCTTTGGATTCCATCTAGTGGCTGATCTGTCACTGGTCTCTTCTCTTACTGGATGTGTCCCCAGGGCACTTCCATCCCTCTCTAAGCCCCCACTTTAGATGTTCCAGACTTACGTTTCCCATGGGGGGGGTTCATGGTTTTGGGGAGATGCTAAGCTTACCTTCCTAACTCAGGAGTTCCCCCCACACACACACACACCCAATGCACACACAGCCTCTCTTCTCTCACATTCCAAAGGCTGGGGATTTCCTTGGACCTTAACGCTCTGGACAGCCTTGTTACTATAGGGCATAAAGAGGGGGAAGGGCAAGGAGTGGTGGCCACATGTCTCTGGGTACGGGGAGCCCCAGGGGCTGCCCTCTCACCGCCCAAGCTCAGTCCTGTTTCCACAGACTGTGCTGCTCACAGGAGGACCCTGGTCTCTTCTGGGAGGTGCCACAAGCAGCACTATCTATCCCCATTCCCCCCCCCCCAAAGGCCTCAAGCAATTCTTCAAGGTGGACTTTTCCCATCCAATATCTGGTCTGAATCTCACAAGCACCCGTGAGACAGGCAGTACAGGCATTATGATCACTGTCATTTGACAGATGAGGAAACTGAGGCTCAGAGTGGGGAAGTAGGGTGCATATGATGGAATCCCAAGAGATTAGCCAGACCATCTTACACCCAGGGAAACTGAGGCTCCGACAGGAAAGGGAGCTGGCTTAGGGTCCCAGAGGAAATTAGAAGCCGCGCCCCCGACCTCCACTTCACACTATGTCCCCATCCATTTGGCCAGCTCCTTGTTAACCCCTAATGGACTAGGCTCCTTAGTGTCCAACACACAAAGGAAGCGCCTGAAATGAGGTTCAGAGTGCCCACTGCAGCCCTCTTCCCACCCTGTCCCAAGTGGCAGCCCAGCCATCCCCTCCTGTGACGTCAGCAGCCGATCAGCCCTGTGCCCAGGGTCCATCCTGGCCACAGCCCACCAGATCCACCCACCCCTTCCCAGGGCCATGGCTGGACAAACGTGGCCCTTCCATCTACCCCACGGTAATTAAAAACACGCCCAGGCTTCTTCCAACACAAGAGGGGCCAATTTTCTTCCCCTCCAGCACCGCTGACTGCAACCTACATAGCAATATTTATGCCAAGCTCCCCATAATACTGTAAACATCCCAATGTATAGCGGGCCAACGCATGAGTCATTTCCCCAAAGCCAGAGTTAATAAGTGGTACCTCAGCCATATTCCAGAGAGCTCCCGCCAGCAGCCTGGACCAGGGCTGCCCTTACACCCGGGGCCCCGTGGCACCCTCGGAGCCCCAGTGGCCCCACTCCGGGAAACCGCACGCAGCCTCCAAAACCTCCAGGAGTTGGAGGACAGCTGCATTCATGCCAAAAACTGCGGCTGCCATCCAGGGATACCCCTCCACCCCCCAAACTACAGTCACTAAAGCACTCATTACTGAGAGAAACTGAAGTTATAGCACGGTTCCCATTGTGCCATTCCCAGAGGCTGCAGCCCCCAGGTCTGGTCTGATCAGTTTGGGTTTTTTGTTTTTTGTTTTTTAGCTGCAAGAGGGGAAGGGGGCTTCCCACCACCCCAAAGTAACCTGAGATAAGTGCCAATACGTTTCACCCCTTAGCCCATGGTGGCAGAATCCTGGAAGGGGTCATCCTATTTAGGGACAAGGACCCAGCAACGTGAACAGAACCCAGACTTCAGAGACCTCAAATCTGGGCTCTACTTTCATCATTCACTGACTTCTGAGCCTTGGTTTCCCTATTAAAAGCGAGTAAGAATCATCCTCACCTGGCTTCCTAGGAAGACTCATTTTGGGGAATCCAACAAAATTGTGAGTGGGAAAGCACTTTGTAAATCTTAAAGTACCTTGTCAACTGTGCAGCACGTTGTAAACCACAGAGAGCTGCATAGGGTGCAAAGTACTTCATAAACTGTAAAGCGGTTGGAAAACTGTAAAGTGCAGTACACATGAGAACCATTATTCATATGCATTTCTTGTCCTACAAGCTCGGCCATTTCTGATGGACACACCCAGACCCCACTAACTTTCCCTCCAGAGCAAGCTGGCGCAGGAGACCTGGTAGTACCCTGTCCCCTTGGGGATCGGGTGGTACCAACACACAAGGCCACGGGGAGAGGGCTCAGAGACCCTGGCCAAGGCCAACACATGGCAAGAGCATCTGGTCTGGCCCTGACGGCAGCTGGAGAGTTCCCGGGGCTCCAGCGGCCACGCTGAGCTCTGCCGCCTGTGGGGCGGTGGCCGGCAGGGGTGCCCAGAGACCCCGCGCAACGGAGAGATGCCCATGGTTCCATGCCCCCGTAGTTCTCCCGGGGAGGGAACCCCATTGTACGCCGCGGACGATGGGCAGGCACGAGCGGGAGGGGGGGGAGCTGGCACTCTCACTTCCACTCTGCCAGTCCCCGCTCTTCAGGGCGCCGACCCCATCCCGGGGGCGCGGACTCGGAGCCCCCACCTAGGCCAGCCGCGGTGCCTCCCTCCCTCTGCTCCCTGCCAAACTTTCGAGCCCCAACTGCGCGCCGGGCCCACGGGCCGGCGCCCCTCCACCCCGTACCGAGTAAGGCCAGGCCGGCGCGAAGCGGGGTGCCCCGGCCGGCAACGGCGAGCGCGCGTGGGCAGCCCCCGGCCCTGGGCGGCGCTCGCCCAGCTGGCTACAAAGCCTCGGCAAGATGGTCCCTTCGCCTCCTCCTGGCACAGTCAATCAGCGCCCGCCGCTTCCCGGGCGCCCGCGGGGCCCGCGCCTCCCGGCGCGGCCGGACACACCTCCCTGCGGCCACCTGCGCCCGGCGCGAGCCCCGGGGCAAACTTTGCGGGCCGCAGGGCGGAGGGGGGCGCCGGCGGCCGCCCGTGCCCGGCCGCTCCCCGCCCCCAACGCCCGCCCGCTCACCTTCCACGGCGGCGAGCAGCGGCAACAGCAGCAGCGCGGCCCCCAGCCTCCGCAGGGCCATGGCTGCGCTTCCCGGTGCCTCGGGCCGCGGCGCCGCGGGGCCCGGGCGGCCCGGGCGGGAGCGCGCGCCCAGGGCTCGGGGGGCCAGGGGGAGCGGCGAGGCGCGGCGCACACACAGCCGCCGCCACCGCGCAGCCAGCAGAATGAGCCATCCAGCCCGGGCAGAACGGGGACCCGGGCTCCGCCAGCGCTGGGCACGGCCCACCTGAGCCGCGGGCGCGGGGGGAGCCCCACCGCCACCGCCGCCCCCCACGCGCGCCCCGGACCTCAGCTGGCCACGCGTGGCCCCCGAGGCCCGGTCTCCCGCGTTCGCCAGGGCACTCGCGGTCAGCGCCGGCGCTGGAGCGCGGAGACCTTGCGCGCCGGGGCGACGGAGACACCGGGCTCCCCCCGCGCTGTAGTGGTCTCTCCCGGCGCTGTGGCTCCTCCAGATAAAGCAGCGATTTCAGCCCAAATGTTTCTGAATTTTTATTGAATGCTGCAAAGCCGGAGAGCGTCTGGCGCGGCTGACAGGGGCAGGGAGAGGGGACCCGGGGGGAGGGCGAAAGAAGGGGCTGCCTAAAGTGGGGGCTGGCCCTACCTGTCAGGGCCTGGAGTGCCACCCCCTCTCCTCAGCCCTGCCACCCGGTCCTTGCGGCTCCGAAAGGGACCGAACTGCAATGAATGAGAGAGGGAGAGAGGGAGAGAGAGAGAAGGGGGGATAGAGATGGGAACAAAACAGGCGGCTTTCCCAGGCGCTGGGACTGTGCTGGGGCCTCCGCCTGGGAGAATGGGCCTTGGCGCTAAAACGAGGACCTGGGGTGGGGGTGGGGGTGGGGGGAGTGTCACTCCCGCAGGGGTGAGCCGGATCCTGGCAGGTAGACCTCAGGCCTACTCTCCCTGCCTTGTTTCAAGCGAGCGCAGGAGCCCCTCCCTGCAGTCCCTTCTTTCCGTACGTTGGATTTTTCTTCCGTTCATCTTTTCCCAATGTAATAAGGGGGTGAAGGAGGCCCATTGGGGGCATCTAGGGAAACCCCCTTCCCCACACTCTCCCCCATGGAATGGACCTATCTGTGCAGCCATGGTTTTGTGCATGGCTGTCCCTTCGGGGAGGACACAACCGGTTGTTCCATCCCCCTTGTGGGTCGGGGCCCTGCTCTGACAGCCTTCATCACCATCATCATTAGGCTTTGCTGAGGCCGGAAGGTGGGCAGGCTGCAGGGGCCTTCCGGAATCATCCAGGCAGGGCCCCTGGCCTTTGGGAGGAGCTGCACTCCTGACAAACAAGACTTAACCATGAGTTTCGGCTCTGTGGAGTGGGCATAAGAGCCCAATAGAGGTAGAGACAGTCTAAATTCAGACCATGTCACCCAGACCTTGCCTGTCCCTTTGTCCCACAAGCTATCAAAATACCCCAGCGATGCTCCTCCCTTCAGGGCCTGTCCTACCGTCCATACCAAGAAAAGGGCACCACGGACTCTGAGACTTCATCTCATTGGAAAATTGGGTCATTTTTGAAGCTTCAAGAGTCCAACTGAAATGGCTGTCATCCCGGAAGCCACCAGGAGGAAGTGAGCCTCGAAAGCTGGGAGAAACTGCATGGGAAGAAAACAGCAGAAGTGAGCAGAGAGAGAAGAAATGAGGTGGGGAGGATTTTCCCCCTCTTAAGCCTATATATAGACTCCTTGACCGGGATCAAGATGCCCTGGGATGGGGCGGCCTTTATTTTCAGTTCCTGCTTATCAGACTTTCCAGGGGACCCAGGGTTTGAGAGACCCTGAACTTGGCCCATTCTGGGGCAAGACTCTCTTTAAGGGGCAGAGCAGCTTCAAGCTATTGCACTCACCCATGCCAACATCCAGGTGCTGGGCCCCTGCCCAATTCAAGAAATATTTCTTGACCACCTATTAATTATGTGCTGGGTGGATTCAGCTCTTCTGCTGTTTCTATCTCCTAGGCCTTTGTCACCATCCAACCACCCCCAGTGGCACTACCCTCACTGACTCAAAATAGGAACAGCAGTGACATTTATTAAGGGTCTAGTACCAGGCGTTAGGCTAAGCTTTGTTTATGCATTGTCTCCCTTACTCTTTCAACCCTATGAGGTAGGCGCTGACCTTTTCAGATGATGAAACTGAGGACCAGATAAGTCATTTGTCCAAGGTCACAGAGAAATTCAGAGCTAGAATTCAACCCCAGGCCTGTCCCACCCCAGTGCTGATCCCCAGTTCCTTTCATGGACACATAGAGCTTAAGGAGTCATTTCATCCACTTCCCACATCCCCATCTCACAGATAAGAAAACTGAGGCCTAAAGAGGAAAGTCACTCACTCTACACTATATATTTAAATAGACATCAGTCTACGGCCTTTAACTGGCTAAAAAGAAAAATGTGATAATAGTAAAATAAAGCCCCCTTCTTCTCCCTAAACATTATTTTATTCCCCATTTGGGATTCTATAGGGTGGTTTGGTTTTTCAGTATAGCCAGGCCCCTCCTCACTGGTCTCTGTGGCAACTGCCTTCAGCTGTGCCTTTGTCCTAGCTATACGCTCCACCTGGTTGCCCTCTCCACTCTAATGGCTTGGATTGGCCCCACCCCACCCCCTACCAAGAGCTTTAATTGACATTGGCCTCACCCCCTCTCAAACCGTTTTGCACTTATTATCTGTTTCCTGAAACATGGTCAGTTGCTGGTGTCTCAGATTGTTTGTTTGGAGTGTGTGTTACCTCTACCACCCCTGCAGACAGTGAGCTACCTGCAGGCAGTGCCCTGACTCAGAACAATACACTCCCAGTGTGGGAGGCCCCAGCGAGCCTCTGACCCAATCCCCTCCTTAGCAGAGGAAGAGGCGGCTTAAGCTTCATTTGTCTAATGACAACAGCTACTCACATTTGCAATCACGCTTTAACAGTTTACAAAGCAGTGTTCACACCCATCAACCAGACTGATGCTAATTCAACCAGCCTACCCTGCCAGCCAGCCTGGCAGTAGTGGGAGCTCCATTTTCCAGAAGGGGAAATTGGGGCCCAGAGAGGAGAAAAAAGTATTCCACCAAGGACACACAGCATATTTGGGGGTGGGGGTGCAGCTGGAACTAGGCTTCAGTGTCCTGATTTGTCCATGTCTCTTTCAATCAAATTTGATTTAATAAACATTAATTGGGTACTTCGTACGTGCCAGATACTGGGGAGGCAGGGACACAGCCATGAATCCATGAATCTGACTGACAGGGCCCTGTTCTTCTAGAACCTACATTTTGCTGCGGGAAGACCTATATATGGACGTGCTAATTAAGATGATAAATGCTGGGAAGACAATAAAACAGGGTGATAGGACAGGGAGTGACTGAGGGTAGGGGCCTACTCTGGCCAGGGAAGGATCCGCAAAGGCCTCTCAGAAGAGGGAACACGATGGATGAAACCTGGACGATGAGGAGTCCACTATGCAAAAGTGTGGAAAGAGAGTTCCATGTGGAAGAAGCTGCAAATGTAAAGGCCCTGAAGTGGGAATATGCTGGGTACCTTCTAGAAATAGCAGCTGAAGTGTGGCAAACAACTGGAGTGTGGAGATTAGGGCATGGTGGAGGAATATGGATTGTATTTTCAGCACAGTGGGGAGCCATCAGGGATTATAAGTAGAGAAGGAATTGACCTGAGGTAGGGAAGCAGCGTGACTTGGTTTAGCAGGGTCTGGGGTAGCCTGGGTACTATCCCATGCCACTATCCTCCTTGACTATGGGACTGGTCTGGCCTGTATAACCCTAGCCTGAGATTCCAGGGTATGTCCCAGCCCTCCCTTAACGCGCTGTGTGGCCTTGGGCAGGGTACGCACCCTCTCTGGGCCCCATTTGTCACAAATGCAAACTGAGGGTATTTGCCAGGATTTATCTGAGGCCACTTTCAACCCTGACTTTCTCAGCGTGTTGTGAATTCTGTGGTGACAGTAGGACCTGTGTCTTCATCTCAGCCATACCAGGAGATGCTAATGAGCTCTGAGACCCTCTATTTTCCTTGAGGCCTTCTTCCTGAAGGGGAAGGTGGAGTGGTTTCTGAAAAGGAAATGTGTTACGCTGACTGACAGAGCCTGGAGAAAGCATAGAGTTCACCTCTCAGTGTAGGTCTCCAACTTCCGTTGCAGTACCCTTTCCCTGCCCAGATGCAAGACTGATGGGGGCACATAGCTAGTTGGGGGTCAGGTCACACTTGGAGCCAGTGCCAGGCCAAGAGGAGTTTCTTAATAGAAACCTGACTCAAGTTCTAGTTCTGCCACTAGTTTGCTGTGTGTCCTCACATAGGTCCCTTCCCCTCTCTGGGCCTGAGCTGACGGAGTTACAGATCTACCCTCACGAGCTCATGGACCAGCACCATATACAAGCCCCATATGTAATTTTTTTATTTTCTCATAATACAAGCCTTGTATGTAATTTTCGATTTTCTAATAGCTACATAAAAAAGTAAAAAGAAACAGGTGAAGTTAATTTTAATATATTTATTTAACCCAATATATCCAAAATATTATCATTTCAACATGTAATTAATAAATGATTTTACATTTTTTATACTAAATTTTTGAAATCTGGTGTGTATTTTATATTTCCACATCTCTCAATTCCTGCTAGCCACAATTCAAATACTCAACAGCCACATGTGGCTAGTGGCCAGTGGTTACCATATTGAATAGCATAGAATAAGACACTAACAGCAATAATTACTTTATGGAGTAAAAAGTGCTTTAATAAAGGCTGTCCAAAACCTCTAGGGGAGGAAATCACTACTTCTCCCAGAGAAGGATGGAAGGTTCCTGGAGGAGGTGATGGTGGAGAGATTAAAAAACCTTTTGACAGCTTATATCTTTCCTCCTTCTTTTAATAAAAAATTCTTTTCTACCTCATGATAAAAGTAGCACACACTCATTGTTAAAAAACACAGCTGATATAAAGGAGTTAAGAAGGAAAACAAAAACAACCCATAATTTCGCCAGCCGGAGAGCCATTGTTAATGCTTTGATCCATTTCCTTCGAGGCATTTTTCTAGGTCCAAGTATTTTGCATATAGCTATACTCTGGCTGTATGCACAGTGCTGCGTCCTATTTTTCTCCCACCTACCGCTGTGGACTGAGCCTTATCCTGGGTTGTTAAAAACTCAGAGGTAACAGTATTGCTATGGGGTATGTACTACGTAGTCAGGGAAGATCTGGCCGTAAAGCTGGCAACTCTGTCGTGTTTTCCTGCTTCACTTGAAGATACCTGCAAACCCAGCTCTTCTTTGGATGCCCCTCTGAGCACAGAGGCTGCATGGATTGTGGAGACGAGCAACCAGGAGGGGTGGGTCCCCTGAAAGCCACCCCGTGCCTTATTCCTCCCTGCCAGCCTGAGTCTTTGTGACTTGCAGCTGGAGGAGGCTGGGCTGGGCTGTGGCTCAGAGCGGCCAGTCTCCCCACTGCCACCTGGCGGCCGTGAAAGTGGATGCACCCTCCAAGAGCACCAGCGGAGTGGAGGTTGCCTGAGGCAGGAGGTTCTGGGGTGCTGGGTTTCCATTTTTGATCCCTGGGTTTCCACTCCATTCCATGACCAGCCTTCAGGGGTGGAGGTCACCTGAATTTTGGAGACTAAAAACTCCTGCTCTCATTCTGAAAGGTCATAGCTTTGGGAGAGGAAATGCCTGCTATCAAATACAGCTCCTCCTACGAGCTCTGTGACCTCGGGGTAGCCACTCCACTTTTCTTTGTCTGTTTCCTCATATGTAACATGGACTAAGACTAGTGTCTGTCTCCTAGAGTCATGAGGCTACACTAAGATACCACGTGAAATGCTTAGCACTGAGACTGGTCCCTAGTTAGTGCTCAATGTTTTTAATTATTTGATGTCAGAGGGAAACTAAATGCAAAGTATAGGAGATGGATCTCATTCAGTCTCATCCTCTTTCTCTAGTTCTCCGCTCTTAACCCTCCAGCCCCTGGAGGGTCTTCAGCCCCTGCTGTCTTCAGGGCTCTAGCAGCATCCTCCATGCCCACCTGTAAGCCCTTCTCATACTCACCTTCACTCAGGACCACGTTTTCCCTATCCTGTCTTCCAGAATATTACTCATCTTCCAAAAGCCTCATCACATACCACCTCCCCCAGGTATCCTGCCCTCAGATCAACTGCCCGTCTCCAAAGTTCCCCAGCATGCAGATGGCACACACCTCAATTTCTTCACCTTGTATTTTTGCAAAGCAGCCTCACAGAGTGGAAAGAGTCTGGGCTTTGGAGCTAAGGGAGGCGTGTGTTCAAGTCTGTGATATCTTGAGGAGGGAGGATACCTCTCCTCTTTGAGCCTCAGTTTCTTTATTTGTAACATGGGCCTAATCGTTACAGGCTTGTTATGAGTATAGAATAAAAGGACACACGCTAAACACCTGCCACTAGCAGAGATCTGTGATACATTAACTTCCTTTCTCCATTAGTTCATGGCCCCCTCTAGAATGGAAACCCCTCAGGGGACACAGCATCCTGCTCACCTCTGAATCCCGGAAGGCTTGGAACATGGGTACTGAGTAATTGCTTGCTATAGTGAATCAAAACTTCTCTCCCACCAGCAAAAAGAACCTTCTTGGCATTGGAAACAGGTAATAAAGTGCTACCAAGTATCCATGAGCCATGGGAATTGCCACTTAGAGTTAAAGAGTCACTTCCCCCTGGGAGCTGGGAGGGCCTGGGTTGTCCAGCTTGTACCCAAGCTTGTGTCCTGGAAGGGGCGGGTGGATGTCTGGCTTCAAGTGGGCAGTCTGTCTCCACAGTCTGTTCCCACCTGTCATCTACTTTGATCCTGAGAACAATCTTGTGAGCCTGGCAGCCCTCCCCACTTTATGGCGGAAACAGCAGCCAGAGGAGGAAGTGACTTAGCTAAGGTCACTCAACAGACTCTGAATGCTGGGCTGGGAGCCAGGCCTCCCGACCCCCAGGTTAAAGACTTTTTGAAGCTTGTAGCTGTGATGTGATTGGAAAGGCACTGCATTAAGTGTTAGGAAACCTGAGTTCAAATCCTAATGCCGCTATTTACTTTTTGTGTGGCTGTGGGTGGTTGTAGCACTTTGTGAGCCTCACTTTCCTGGCAGGGAGCTGTTGGGAGATGAAAGGAGCCAGGAGATTGGAAACGCCTCTGTAAACTGTAGAGTGCCAAATCTAGGTAAAAGGTTCTTACCGTGGCCCACAGAGGCTGATATAAGATGCTTTGATCTTTGCGCCACACAAGAGTACACAGAGTTTTTATAGCTGCTTACTTGGCCGTCCGTTTTCCAGTTTGCCTCTCTCCTGGAGTTTAAAAGAGCTGTATTTATGGGTGCCTGGCAACAGAGATGCAGGGTGGGGTTGCTGGGCTGGTGAGCTGGGTGTGGAGGCACTGAAGGCCAGGAGAGCTACCCCCATCCAGGCACAATAGAAAAGACCCAGACTGAAGTAGTCACTGGGGCAGAGTAATGCATTCTTTAAAGACCCTTATACATGAAAGGAAAACGTCATAGAACCAGGTGTAGCTGAGTTCTCTAGAAAGGTTCTGGGATAAGAGGGGAGTTCCATTAAGCCAAAGATTAGAGCTGGGTCACATTTAAAGAAGACCAGGCACTAGGAGGTGTTCTAAAAGTATCTACCAAATGGGTGAGTGGATGGATAGATGGATGAATGGATGGGGAGGAGGGAGGATGGCAACCAGGCAGACTTCCAGGAGGTGGTGATATATGAATTGTGGTGATTCTCTGGATTGCCAGAAATTGACTCAGGCATTTTTGGAAGGACACATCTGGCAATTAAATACTAGGAATCTCTATTCTGTGATCAAGACTTAATGAAACCCAGTAAAAGCCTTGGGAGGCCTGACCATTATTTGTGATTACAGTGGTACCTCGGTTTTCGAATGTCTCCATTGACGAACATTTTGGTTTACGAACGCCGTAAATTTTATGGATCTATGGTATCATTAGATAGTAAAATTCATGCTAAATTTGCAGTTTTAGGGGTTGATTTTAAAGGTCTGGAACAGATTAATCCATTTTGCATTACTTTCTATGGGGAAACCATGCCTTGGTTTCGAACGTTTCAGAACTCGAACGGTCTTTCGGAACGGATTACATTCCAAATCTGACGTACCACTGTATTCAGAATCTAGGGTGTCTCTAAGCATTGAGATAATGATAACAATAGCTGTGAGCGGCTGTGCTAAGCAGTTTATCGATGTTATCTTTTTCACCCCCCAAAATATTCTCAGGATGCTTCCTTGAGGCTTCTGAGCCTTTTCTTCTCTGGGCAGGTTGTTCCCCTTCTCGCCCACCTTGACTGCCTGACCCTGTGCCCCTCAGGAGAGACTGAGGTTGGCCCAGCCAGCACTTCAGCCCAGCATGGGCAGAGCATTCATGCCACCACATGGGTCCCTTGCGTCTCCTGGGAGAGGGAATGGCCCTGCCCAGGGTCTCATAGTGGGTTGGGGCAGTGTCAGGACCAGGACTCAGATTTCCTGGTGCTTTTCTGGCTCTGCACCCAGATGGAAACAGGCGTCTGGGGTCCAGGAGAGGTTCTGAGAAGAGGAAAGGAGAAGGGGCTTTGAGGTCCAGAAGTGGGCTCCTAGATGTTGTGCCTCATGCAAGTGTTTGATATTGATGATGACAGAACTCTAGAATTTTTAAATTTGGAAAAAGATGTTGTGCCTCATGCAAGTGTTTGATATTGATGACGACAGAACTCTAGAATTTTTAAATTTGGAAAAGTCTCCCATCCGCTTCTTCACCCCTCTCATCTTATAAATGAAGAAACTGAGTCTCAGAAAAGGAAAGCGACTAACTCAAGGTCGCACAGAGAGTTAGTGGGTGACAACGTGAGGTATTCCCCGGGTTATCAAGCGGGATTGGCAATTGGATTCAGACATCCACCTACAGGGCTGGGACAGAGAGCTCAAGGGGTGTCCAAGGAGACTAGGCGGGTGGTTCTCATCTTTCTAGGGCCATCTCAAAGGCTGGGCAGAGTTCAGCATTGAAACTGCCTGAGATGGCATTGGAAAGCAGCCAGCTTGTCAGTTCCACCTATTAACTAATTGTCTATTATTTTCCTCTGGGATTAATTGTCAAATGCAAACGGTACGTTCTATCACACATTTGCACATTTAACCTCCACCAGTGGCTGATCTCTAAGCAAAGGCCAGACCTTCCTTTCTTCGATGGTTCAAGGGGCCCCAGCAGACCCAGGGGAATTTAGGAATGGGGGAACATATGGGAGCAGGTTCATACCTCTTGTTTCGGAAGTCCAATCCTGTACCATACTCATTGTATATTTGGGAGGAGCGAGCAGTCGGGGTGGCATGAGAGGACAATGACTGAAAATCAGGAGTCTGTTTTCCTTCCCCAGGACATTTTCCTCCACTTAATTAATATCACAAGGGGAAGCTGGGTCTGCATTGGATTGTGGGGATTATGCAAATGAAGCCATGGAAAGGGTGATTTCTGAGCTCCTCATTGTTCTGGCTGCAGGAAAGGCCTGTCTAGAAAATACCCAACAAGGCCACAGCTGGGACTAGGACCATGGGGGAGGCAGTTGTAGGGTACTGGGCCCAGAACTTCTAGAGGGAATCTGGGGGTAGTTTTCACTAGCAGAGAGGAGCTTGGACTGATCACCCTTCCAGGAACTCAGCCATAGAACCCAGAGCTCAGTTCTCCAAGAAGACAGAGGCTTAGGAGAAAGGATGAAGCCTTTAGAGTCAGAACTAAATTTGTATCCCTGCTCTGCTATCTGCTGGCTGTATGACCCTGGGTGAATCTTTTCAACCCTCTAAGCCTCAGTCTCCTCATCTGTGAAATGGGGGCTGTGATAGCACCCATTGGGGGCAGTGATAGCACATCATAGATTTGATGTGGGGACTGAATGAGATAAAGTCCTTTAAATGCCTGGGATGCCTCAATTGTGCCAATTCTACCTCCTTTTCCACCTGCTTCATGTGGGATGAATATAAAAATAATTCGTGTAACATAATAATAGTAATATAAGTGGTATAATAATATAACATCAAGCTATACACACACACACACACACACACACACACACAACAGTGAAAAATAATGTAACAGTGAATAGTTGAACAGTACTTATAAGAGCTAGAGACTGTTCTCTTTATGTACATTAGCTCATTTAGGGCTCACAACAACCCTATGAGGTAAGTACTAATACACCTATTTTATGGATGAGGAAACCGAGGTAACTTAAGAAACTTGCTAAAGGTCACACAGCTGGTGAGTGGCTGAGCGGGGATGGCAAGTTGGTTCCTGCGTATGGGCTGTGCCTCTCTGTTTCTCTCACCTTCCTCAGCAGAGGGAGGGGGATGGCAGGTATCTCAGGGTCAGGAGACCTGGGGTCCAGGCCTGGCTTTCCCTCAGAGTGCAGGGACTAGATGTTCTGACTGGCCATCCCTGGGAGTGTATGTGTGAGGAGGGACAATCTGCTGTGCTCCCTCCTTTGAGCGGAGACTGGCTGGCCAGGGGCCTCATTACCAGCTGAATAGGTGCAACAGAAAGGTCCTGATAGTCATCAGGCTTGACCTGCTCATTTCCAGTTGGGAAACTGAGGCCCAGAGAGGGAAAATAACCCACCCAAGGTAGCAGATGGAGTTATTGGCAGGTCTCCTGTCTCCTAGCCCACAGCTTCCTTCCCTCCCAGCCCCCACTCACCACAAGGGGAATTGATTTCTGAACCAGCTGCCTCATGGGCTGAAAATGTTTGCTGAGCTTGAGTCATGAGCTCTGAGCTAGACACTGGGGTGGGGACAGGCACAAAGGCGGAGCAAACTTCACACCTGTCTGACTACAGAGACAGGCCCAGGCAGAGAAGGGAGGTCTGGGTTAGGGGTCGGGGGCATAGGGGTAGGGCAGGGGAGAGGGGGGCAGAGATGAACAGACCCTGGTTCCTACCCTCCAGGAACTCACAGTCTGGTGGGTAACCCATCATACTAACAACCACGCCGCAAGTGGCGTTTATGAAGGGCTTACCGTGTAGCATACATTGTGCTACAGGCCTTATGCTCATTCTCTTCATTAATCTTTACAACAATCACTGGCTGGTATAATAATTATATATAAGATAATATAATAATATCACATATAGAATATCACAGCCATTTTACAGATAAGGGCCTTGAGGCTCAGAGAAACTAAATACCTTGCCCAAGGTCACACAGCACTATAGCAGGCAAAAGAGGTGGAATTCACACCTAGTTCTGTAGGTCCCCAGGCCTGTGCTCTATTACCATTTTGTTCGATGTAGTAGCCACTGGCCAGCCAAGTGTGGCTATTGAGCACTGAAATGTGGCTGCTGAGAATTGAGATGTACCATAAATGTAAAATACACACCAGATTTCAAAGGATTTAGTGAGAAAAAAAAGAATGTAAGATCCCTCATTAACAGTTTTTTAAAAAACTCTGACCCTACCACCTCTAAGCTGTGTGACCTTGGGCAATCTCTAAACCTCTCTGAGTCACATTTCTATAACTACAATGGAGACAGTAATATTTACTGAAGTTCCCTTTGTGCCCCCATCACCAGTATAAACACACCTATCAGGATGCCTGGAACACACTGTGCTGCTTATTTGTCTTCCCGGGGCAGAAAAGGTAATTGTCTGAAGCTTTGCTGTCCAATACAACAGCCACTAGCTGCACGTGACTTAAAGTCAATTACAAATTAATTAAAATGAAAGATAATAAAAAAACTCACTTTCTCAGTCACAGTAGTCAGATTTCAAGTTCTCAATAGTCACATACAACTTAGTGGCTACCATATCGGACCATGTAAAATGGAACGGTTTTATCACTGCAGAAAGTTCTGTTGGACACTCCTAGTTTAGAGCAGTACTGTCCAACAGGCATCATGCAAACCACGTGTGTAATTTAAAATTTTCTAGTAGCCACGTTAAAAAAAAAAGGAAAAATAACCAAGTGAAATTAATTCTAATAACACATCATTTCATTTAACCCAAATATGTCCTGAATACTATTTCAACATGTCACCAATATTTGTGTGTGTGTGTGTATGTTATTTAAGTACAGTTGGTATGCAATATTATATTAGTTATATTCGTTTCAGGTGCACTCACCAATTTGGGTTATGCATGGCCCTGGGCAGGTCCTCGGTCAAACCCATCCAAACATTTGTGGGTCCAGGGCAAGATACAAATGGAGTTCCACATACCATATATCTAAATATTAAAAAGTTATAAATCAAACGAATCAATAGTAAATGAGTTATGACAAATATACCTACATTATAACAAATAATAAAATGTGTAAAGCTACAGTTTTTATGTAACTAAAAGTCAGCAAAATGTCCAAGATAACTGAATCTAATTATTCCTGCACCTGCTTGCATTGTCTCTGGATGGACTGATAATGTCTGAGTGAGTGATAAAATAAAAACATACATGATTCATAAATTATTATATATCTATTCTATCATTTGGTTTTTCTTGCTGTTATTTCAGCAAAATCAGTAATTGTGTTGTTATAATCACAATTTTCCCATAATTTGTATTCTGTTGACAGTAATGTAAAATTAGATAGCCTTTCTCCAATCGCTGTATTTCTTAGGTAGTTTTTAATTAATTTCAATTGGGAAACACTTGCTCTGTGGAGGATGTAGCAACAAATTGTCAATAATATTCGTAAAGCAATAGATTTAAATTAAGAAATGAGCCATGAATTTTGTATAGCAATTTTAAATGTTGTAATGGGGTGGTGTATGATAAATTATGATTATTGTGAAAAATATTACAGACTACTTAATTCTTCATATAAATCCTATCATGTATATCTTGAGTTTTACTGTCTCTCAAAGCAATATCCAGATCTAGCACTCATGTAAGTGATTGGTGTCATGCTTGAGGCACATTACATCTGGACCTACATATACGAGTATAAAACTTAAGAGTAATATGAATTATTTAATATTGCAGAATGTTCCTCAGCTGCCCCGTGCAACTCTTGCAGACACTATGCCCTTTTTTGAGTACCTCTGGAACCACAAATTAGAACATGAAGAGAAGCAAGGAAATGGATGCTTGGCACTACTGGCAATTTATGCACTTGTGCTATCTAAGAGGAAGGATTTAACAAGTTAATTAATTTGGTTTTTTCTCTTACTGAAGAGCAAAGGCTTTTCTTACACTGCTAAAAGCCTCTCTGTGCTCCAAAGCAGCATCCATCTGCAGTGTCAACAGCTGCACTGCCCCAAGCCTTGGTGGCTTTGGATGCAGCCATCCTTTGTGTGGAGGACACAGAGCAAGAGACGAGTAGCAGGGTTTCCCGTCCCCTCCCTGGGGCCTGAGCAGTGTCAGTCACGAGTGCAGACGCTGATGGTGATGGCATGTGCTGGCCAAGAGACTGAGGCTCCACGCGTTCCTTAATAAAGTGTTTGCGTGTGTGACATGTGTGGCTCTGTGCTCCTCATGTGTGGTCTGGTGGGCTGTGGCTGGTGCATGAGCTGTGCAGAAACCAAGAGTAAGTGTTTAAAAACTTTCATAGCAATATAGCACGGCTGCTACATCCAAGCTCATTTTTCTAGTAATTCATCTTTTTATAATTATTTTATAAAATGTCCTAAGACAAATATAATATGTTTCTCTCATTTCCTGCACAATTTTCCTGCCATTGCTTTATGACTGTCATTTCGAAATAGCATTTTATATATTGGCATCTGTCTCATTGTGAGTTATAAAACTTCTTTTATTGTGGTAGAAAACACATAACATAAAATTTACCATCTTCACCATTTTTAAGTGTACAGTTCAGTGGTGTTAAGTATAGTCACAGTGCTGTGAAACAGATCTCTGGCACGTTTTCGTCTTGCAAAGTGGAAACTACACCCTTTAAATAACAACTCCCCTTTCTCCCTCACCCAGCCCCTGGTAACCATTATTCTACTTTCTGTTTCTATGAATTTGTCTACTTCAGATACCTTACTAGTAATTTATTTTTATTGTCTTTTACAAAAGTATCAGCCTAGAACAGATTGGAAATTTAAAAAGCAAACTGGTCCTTTGCAATAAGATAGTTCGAGAAGCACTGCTCACCAAGTGAGAGGCCTAGTACAAGGGTTCTCCTTGCCCAGGTAAGTCTAAAGCATTTCTGATCCACTTTGCTGGACCTCAGTTTCCCCAAGTGTAAAAAGGGGTGCAATGCTCTGAAGGCTTTGCAGGCAAGCCACCCCGGGATGCTCTGGTCATTGGAATTCCCCGAGTCAGGACTAGCTGTCTGGCTGGGCAGCCACCCTCTGTCCCCTCCCAGTGGGCCCCGTTCCAAGTCCCATTTCACGCACCACGGACTCCTTTGTCTCCACTCACACCTGGTTTCCTGCCCTTTCAGTCACAGAAGGGCCTTCTCCTGGATGATACACACATGCAACTTCCACTGCTCACGTCCTGGCCAAAGGTTCCCAGCATTTCCCCACCAAATCCACATTCGTCTTTGGTTGACTGTCACTCCTGTTTTCCATGATTCACACTAGGGCTGAAAGGGACGCATTGAGGTTAATGAGGCTACAACTGAAGTGGGGCCCCACATTCTAGAATTTCAGAGCCAAGAGGGACTTCATTCTATTTTTCCTCTTATTTTACAAGAAATACACAAACATTGCAAAACAACTCCCAAAGACAATGTATGTATATATTTTTAAAAATCGCCCATAATCCCAGCACACAGTAATAACCACCTTTAACATTTTGGTGAATATCCTGCCTGTTTTCTTACATACACTTTTAAACAATAACAATAATATTAACAGGAATGTTCTACTTGTTCTTCACCTACTCTTTCCAGTCAACAATTTTTCTACTTCTACAAATGCACCATTGCGTGAGCAGTTGCAGAGTATTCCATTGTGTATGTTTGGCAATTGACAGGACCAATGTCCTTTGATTGGACACTTATTCTCTCTCTTTCTCTCTTCCCTTCAATATTATAAACAATAAACAACATTCCTGTAGTCATTTTTCTTATTATTTCCTTGGAATAAAATCACAGAAGTAGAGTTTCTGGGCCAAAGGCTATGCATACCATATTTAAAAATTTTGACGACAGGATTTGACACTATTGACTAACACGGCCATCAAAAAGATCGAGAATGCCCATTTCAGCTCATACCTGCCAACACTGGGTATTATCACTTTTTATTTCATTGTGTTTTAATTTATATTTCTGTGTGAAGTGTTGAAGATGTTTTCTTTATGCTTATTGATCAATTATACTGAAACAGATTTTAGAGTGAATCCATCTATCCCTTTATTTTGACAGCTGTGAAAACAGGCACAGAGGTAAGAAACTTCTTTTCCAAGCAAGGTAAGGACAGACCAGAAGAGCAACCAAGTTTGCTGATGCCAGGTGAGGAGGTCTTTCCATGATTCTGGGACCCCTTGAGTTGAAAGTGGGAGAGACAGGGTTATGAATGGAGAACAAAAAATGCCCCTCCTGTGTTCCGTGTCACTGTGTGACATTAGATAAGGAACTCCTCCTGTCCGAGCCTCAGTTTCTCACGGGTAAAATGAGTAGGTTGGAAGAGTCAATGCTCCGGTCTTTCTCAGTTCTAACATTAAGGTTATCATGTCATCTCCAAGTTCCTTGCCAATTTTAAGAGTTATACTGAAAATCTTGCATGCACAGTCCTTTATGGTTTACAAAACTTTTCTGTGAAGTAGAGAGGAGACTAAGTATCATTAATATCATCTCACAAATAAGCAAATAGATGCTAAGAGAGCTAAATAGCTTAACCTGTATGAACACTGTAATTTCAAGCAACCCCCCCCCCCCCAGCCATCCTCCAAAATACCATCTAACAAGATAGCTTCCTCAAAGCTCCTCCTGTACGGAAACTCTGGGCCTATCAATATCTATCTCCCTGGCACAGGCTCTTCATTCAGCTACAAAATCACTGACCACATACTCTGTGCCAGGCTCTGTGCCAGGGCTGGGGGATGCAGAGATGAGCATGGAGCTGGCAGTCTGGTGGAGGAGACACATCAAAACAGACCATTTCAGTAGAGGGTGTGATAGGTACTTGGAAAGAGAGCAGTGTGAGAGTGGTGGAAACAAGGGGGGTGGCATCAGTCCCGATGAGAGGCATCAGGGCAGGCTTCCTGGAGGAAGTGTTGTCTGATTTTCATCTTAAAGAGGGAATAGGAGATAGCCAGGTGAAGAAGGACAAAGAGGGAATTGGGGGCAGAGGGACTCATGTGGGCAGAGATCTGGAGACAAAAAGAAGGAACAGCACACCTTCTGGGATCTTTAAAAAGCTGTGGGGCTTGGACTCAACCCAATAGATGGAAAAAACAAAGATATTTATTTATTAATTCATTTCCAAGTAACAAAGTAACATGTCAAAATAAATAATATCTTTTCATGAAAGATAACTGTATATTCCAAAAGAAAAGTGGTAGAGTGGCATTATTTTACATTTTTGCTGATCTCTTTTGCATCTGGCTTATTATCATGAAAAAATGTTGTCCTTGCAAACCCCTGACAGGGTCTTCTGGATTCCCAGAGCACACTCTGAGGAGGATGAATTGGGTGAGGGGATCCTGGAGGCAGAGAGGCCAATGCGGAGGCAGTTTTTTCATCCCACCCGATCCTGGGAGCTGAGGCAGAGGGGTGAGTGAAGGTCTGGAGAAGAGGCGCAGAGTTGAGAAATGCTGGTGGGTGGGAGGCAGGACCTAGGACTTGGTTTTGAGTGTAGGACTGAAGCAGGCCCAGGGCTCCAGCTGCAGTGCTGGGTACTGGCTGCCCAGCCTGGGCTCTGGATGAGGAGCAGGTTTGAGGTGTCTGTGGACCTCATGTGCAGTGTCTGTGTCCTGGGGAGGATGAGTTTGTGTGGGAGGCAGAGTGTCACCAAGAACAGAGCTACCAGGATCAGGAAGAAGGTCCCCAAGCTGGGGTGCACCCACTGCTGTTGTGAGAACAACAGGGGGAAATTAGGGGGGCTGTGGCCTGGAGGAGGCGCGTCAGCTGGGCAGGCGGAGTATGTGAGGGTCTGTCTCCTCCCAGCCTTGCTGAACAAACACTGTAATCCAAGCCAGCTCCTAGGAGGAGCAGCCAAGGAGAGGCTTAGCAAGGGCTCAGTCCAAAGGGGAACTGGGCCATGGGAGGAGCAGGGCTGGATGTTGGTGAGGGTTCTGGGGGGGTGCTCGCGGTGCCCAGCTACGGGGTGGGGAAGATTTGGGGGCTTCAATAAGAAAGATACCAGAGGCAGTATCCCTCATCTTTGAATCTCTGCTGTGTTTTGAGACTCTAGACTAATCTTGCCAGGAGGATTCAGGTTCTGGGCCAGATGACCCGATGTGGGCCCTTCCAGCATTAAGCCACTGTCCCGACCTTAGCCCTATGCTCTGATACTGTTCTGTGAGGTCTCTTATGGTTGATTGGGGCTGTGAGAATCCCAGGCTGCCCTGGGCCTCCCTCAGGCAACTGGGTGAGCTCTGCCCATGTTCTAGCTCCATGCTTATGTGGCTGGATCCGGGCCCTCAAATGATGGCATCAGTCACCCATCTCTTGCCTCTATTTTCTTCTCCAAGAATTTTGTCCCCAAGCATTCTCTTCATGTGTTGGCAAGATGGCTTCCTGCATAGCAAGCCCACTAAAAATAAGCCTCCCTTTTCTCAATTTTCACCCACAAAATTCCTAGATGGACTCCTGTACGCCTGACATGAGTCACATGTCCATTTTTGAAGCGGTCACCATGGCCAGAGGAAAATGGACTATGTAAATTGGCCAGGCCTGGGATGTGTGCCCACTTTTGGAACTGGAAGTGGGGTGGGTGGGCACAGCAGTATCAGTCTCCCACCCCCCAATTTTGCATAGATATCAAGTGAGGAGGGAAGGTCCCCCGAAGGAAAATCAGGAGGCTGCTGCCAGAAGGGGCTGGACCTTAGGCAGGTGACGGCCCTGCCTTCCAGGCTGACACCCAAGGGACTGATTGTCCTTCCTGCCTGGAAATGAAGGTCCAGCACCCCCTTTCCTGTAGTATAGAGTCGGAGTATCCACACAGCACTTGGGGATCAGTCGGGCTTGGCTTCCCACCCCCAGGCCGTGTGACCTTGAGTGAGTCATTTCTTCTCTCTGAGCCTCAGTTTCCTCCTCTGTAAAGTGGAGTAAGTCTTGATAAGGAGAGGAGTGGACACAGAGAAGAAGAGGCCATGTGAAGATGGAGTCAGAGACAGGCGAGATGCTGGCACCAGCCAAGAAACTCCAGGAGCCACTCGAGGCTAGAAGAGGCAAGGAAGGATTCTTCTCTAGAGTCTTCAGAGGAAGCGTGGCACTGCCACACTTTCATTTCAGACTTCTGGCCTCCAGAAGTGTGAGACGATAAATTTCTATTGTGTTAAGTCACCCAGTTTGTGGTATTTTGTTGCAGCGGCCCTAGGAAATGAATATACCATTTGAAATGGTTTTATTGATTTATGTGTTTATTCTCCATCCTTTCCCCAAGGGATCAGCTCCATGAGGCCAGGTACTGGCTATCTTTGTCCCTACTGTGTCCCTACTGTCTGGAATAGTGTCTGTTGCATAGTAGATGCTCATGAAATATTTGGTTCATCAAAGAATGGGTGAATGCGGGGCGGCTGGATGGCTCAGTTCGTTAGAGCTTGAGCTCTGAACAACAGGGTTGCCGGTTCGATTCCCACATGGGCCTGTGAGCTGCGCCCTCCACAACTAGATTGGGAGGCTGGATGGCTTAGTTGGTTAGAGTGCGAGCTCTTAACAACAAGGTTGCTGGTTCAGTTCCCTCATAGGATGGTGGGCTGCGCCCCCTGCAACTAAAGATTAAAAACGGCGACTGGACTTGGAGGTGAGCTGTGCCCTCCACAACTAGATTGAAGGAAAACAAGTTGGAGCTGATGGGCCCTGGAGAAGCAGTGTTCCTCAATTTAAATAAATAAATACATAAATAAATAAATAAATAAATAAATAAATAAATAAATAAATAAATATTTAAAAAAAAAGAATGTGTGAATGCATGAACGCTTCAACCCAGCATTCTTTTTTTTTTTTTTTTATAAACTTTATTGGGGAATATTGGGGAACACTGTGTTTCTCCAGGGCCCATCAGGTCCAAGTCATTGTCCTTCAGTCTAGTTGTGGAGGGCACAGCTCAGCTCCAAGTCCAGTTGCGATTTTCAATCTTTAGTTGCAGGGGGCACAGCCCACCATCCCTTGTGGGAATTGAACTGGCAACCTTGTTGTTGAGAGCTCGCGCTCTAACCACCTGAGCCATCGGGCCACCCTAACCCAGCATTCTTGCATGACCTTTTCTTAGACTGGCTGCAACCAGCCGTTCTAGCCAGGACCTCCTCAGGCCCTTCCACCCCACTTCCCAGATATTTTGCTTTTGACAAATTACTCTGGTGACAGACCATGTTCCCATCCCTTTTTACCCTCAAAAACATACACTATCCCTATAGGGGCAGTGCAGCCAGGTAGTGACAAACTTAGAGGTGTGGGAACCCCAGACCTGGTTTAAATTCTGGCCCTGGTATGCCTTATGGCGTCACTCAGACTTTCCCTTTTGTCTTAGTTTTCTCCTATAAAAAATGGTGATAGGATCCCCATCCTTTCAGTGCCTAAAACACAGTAGGTACTCAATAAATGGTGGCTGTAGTCAGCTTTCTTTGGACATCCTACCTTCCCTGTGAGGCTTGCCTGCATCCCTTCCTCCTGCAGGAAGCCCTCCCAGACCACCCCTGCCCTGGCCCTGTTTACCTCAGCTCAGACTCACTGAATGGATCCCTTGCCGCTCAGCACAGTCTGCCTGAGATCATTAATTCCCTTTTTGTGTAGACGTGGCCCGTCTCCCAGGCTGCCTCAGCCGTTGGCCATGTTTTAATGAGGATTTCTCTTTGTGAATAAAGAAGCAGGCCTTTGATCTGCCTCCTGGAATTGGCTGTCTTTGACAGCCTGCACTGAGTAACTGCTGAGAGCCAGGCTGGGATTCAAGTCTGGGCACTCCTGTCACTCACTGTGGGACCTTTGGCAGGTGGCCTCTCTTCTCCCAGCCTCAGTTTCCCCATAAGTATAAAGGACCCATGCAGAGCATTCTGTTGTATGAAAATTAGCCAATCCATGAATTCAGCAAAATGTCACCTTAACCCCAGTTTCTTTTGTAACGCTGTCCCCTTCTGAAATTTCCACTACAAATCAGCAAGTATCCCCAGCTCACCGATGGGCAGCAATGAAGCCAAGAAAGGTAAAGTCACTTGCCCAGGATATGGGACAGGGGCCGAATTTGAACCCCTAGCTCCTGATCTCCCTTATTCCCATGATCCCCAAGGCCCATGTTAACTGGGAATGCTGTGGTCAGCTGGTAATACTTGGGAGTGAATCACAATCAGGACCCACAGGCCCACTCTGCTCTGGGAGGGGGCAGTCAGAGCTTTGGGCAGGAGGTCAGGCTGGGTATTGAGATGGGGGTTCCTGGGGACACAGGGCATGGGAGCTTTGTCAGGGGAGGTGTGGAAGAGACACCAGGATTTGGAGGAGGGACCGTTTTCAAAGGTGAATCAAGTTCTTACATAATTCCTCAAATCCCTCAGGTTCTTAGGGATGGGAACGCTTGTGGGGCAGGAACACTTGTGGGGCCAGGCCCTTCGTGTGCCCCGGCCACGTGCACAGAGGAAGAGAGGCTCAGACAGAAGAAAAGAGTTGTCTGGGGCTGATGACAGGGCTGGAACTGGCTTCACACCATGACTTTGCACTGATCGCACCCCACCATGCCCCAGAGGGACAGAATTAGTGGGGGAAGTTCCCAGGGGAGCCCCTGGTATGTGGAGAGGGACACACAGCCAGGTTTCCTGGGGAGAATATGTCATGGGCAGGGGTGGGCACAGGGAGAACAACAGAGAGGAGAGGCAGTGAGAGAGATAAAAAGAGACATTAAGAGACAAAGACAGAGAAGCAGCGAGAGCAGCAAAATGATAGAAAGGAAGGAGGGGGGAGAGCAGGAGAGAGAGTGGAGGGAATCCTGGATTCACTTTCATTTTCTGAGCAGAGCCCATCTAGGGGAATGGACGAGCGGGATGGCTTACTCGGCCCGTTTTGACAGGAGCATAAAAACACCGGGCACCTTGCCCCCTGTGTGGCTTCTTTGTGGGCAAGGCATTGAGGGAGGCTGTTGGGATGAAGAGCCAGATCCCCTCAAGGGCCAGGAGGGGGTTGATTGGAGGCCTGGGCTATGCCCAGGAGCTGGATGATCCACAGGGAGAAATAGCCCGTCCTGAGCTTCAGTTAAGGATCTGTAAAATGGTCGGAGTTGGGCCTTGCGTGCGTGTGTGTGTGTGTGTGTGTGTGTGTGTGTGTGTGTGTGTAGGAGATAGCATCTGGGCTGGATATTCTGGATTCCACTACTTCTGGGCTCTGGGGCTCTTGGGCGTGGGGGTGGGGCAGCTGGAGCACTGTCCCCTCCCTAGAAGGGATTCAGCCTGGGCCCCAGTTGCTGCCTCCCCCTGCTCATCCCAGCACCTCCCTCCCCCTCGATCTGGCTCCTTCCTCACTCAGCCAGGCAAACCTCAACCACAGAAAAAGTGAGTGTTTGGGGCCAGTCATTAATGGGCGAAAACTCATTGTTTCTTTCTTTTCCTGTTCAGGAATCCATCCTGCTCTGGGCCATTGAATACCAACAGTGGCTGCCATTATTGGGCACCTACTGTGTGCCAGGCCCCGGAACTAAAGTCTTTAAGAGATCACCTGTCAGACCCTCAGAATTACTTTTCACAGAGGCCCACTTTACATATGAGGAAAGGGAGGCCGGCGTGAGGATATGAGCCAGAAGGTGGCAGGGCTGGGCCTGGGACGGAGTCTAGCTGAATCTAACACCAGAGCTCCTCCCTGGCACCACCCCAACTCTGGGACTACAGGGGTGCTGGACAAGCAGAGAGGTGAATTCAGGTCCTGTTCTGTTACTCTCCATGAGTAAGTCAACTCCCCACTTTGAACCTCAGTTTCTTCATCAGCAAAATGGGATGAATACTATTATCTGCCCACTCCCCAAGACTGCTGTGAACAGTTCCACAGCTAATAATCGCTAACATTTTGGGATACTTAAACATGAACTGGACACTATTTTAAATGACTATAACTAATGATTTAATTAATTTAATTAATTTAATGCTTGCAATAACCCCACGAGGTAGTGAATCTTATCCCAATTTTACAGGTGAGGTTCATAGATGCTAACTGGCCCAGGGTTCCACATGGAGTATTGGGGGCTGGGACTAGAATCACCTTCTGCCTCTGAGCCTCAGTTTCCCCATCTGTCAAAGGTTGCAGTAAGAAACATGGTTGTGGAGCCCTGGCTCAGTGAACCTGTTATATAAATGAATGAATTTAGATTCAGCCCTGAGTTGAGATTCCGGCTCTGTCACATAGCAGCTGGGTGACCTTGGGCAAGTGACTGAGCCTTGTTAAGCTCATTTGTAAAATGGGGTGCTGCTAGGAAAATCTAGGGGATGCATAAAGGGCCCCACTGAGGCACTTGAGGGAGGACGTTGGATCCCAGCCTCTCCTCTGCCCCTCCTCATTGCCCCAGCCAGGCCCCGGGGTGTGGGAAGGGAAGGCTAACAGCAGGCGGGGATTAGCCCCAAGTCTCCCTCCTGGGGCCACGCTTTTAACCATGTTCTCCCTTGGATCAGCTCTGCCCCCTCCCAGGCCCCGGGCCAGGCCTGTGTTTGCCGTGGGGATCTGGGCTGGCCTGGCCGGCTTTCATTTGCAGCGCAGCTTTGCTTGCTTTCTGCCTTGAGGCCGGGCGACCACTCGGCTGGGCTCCCCAGGAGCAGATGGGCCGCAGTGGGAAAGCACGGCGGCTGGTCCTAAGAGGATTGGCGCCTTTCTTCCCACCTTTTGTGCCGCTCCCTGGGGCAGCCTGCTCCCAGAACACAAAGGCCACTTGTTTGGCTGCCTCTGGGGGCACACAGGTCACAGCTGACAGCGGCACCCTTGGAGACGGCGGCAGCACCCTAAATGAGCCGGAGAGCACAGAGCACCCAGGTTCCAGGAAGGACTGGAAGTGCTGGGCTACACCCTGTGGGTTCAGCGGAAGCCCTCTCTGCGTGTGGGAGCTTGGTGCAAAGATGGGGGGACACCTGGGGTAGTTTGTTAGAGGGGGCAGGCCCAGAGATGGTCTGTATCTTCTCCCATCACCTTGCTGGGAGCCTGAGGCCTAGAGAGGGGTAGGACATAGCTGAATCACACAGTAGGCCCTGGTTAGTGGTCAGCCAGGACTTGATCCTAGGGCCGCTAACATCTAGCAAAGCTCCCTGCGATCTTGGAAATGTGGCCTCCCGTTCCTGCCCGTTTATTCTTCATGACTGTGGGTTATCAGGAACATCTGAGAAAAAGAAGGTTGGGGCCAGCAGAAACCGGAGGGGCTTGGCAACTTGAAGCCTGGAGACCCAGGAATAGCCCCAGAAGGAGCATCTGACGACACCGTTTGAGGCCACGCTCCAAGTGAGAGGAGGCAGCTAGGGAGAGGAAAGGACAGGAATTATCTCACCCGTGAGTTTATTTTAAAAAATTGCTGATCGAGTGCCTGCTCTCCAGTGGGCGCTGAGAAAACAGAGAAGGAAGATTAGGTTCCACTCTCGAGGGTCCTCAATGTGCTAGGGGCACAGATTTGTACGTACTAAGCTCTAGACTAGAGTTTCTCAGCCTCAGCACTCTTGACATTTTGGGGCCAGATAATGTTTGTTGCGGGGGCTGTCATGTATGTTGTAGGACGTCTAACAGCATCCTTGGCCCTTCCCCACTAGATCTCAGTGCCACACTCCCCATGGCTGTGGCAAACAAAAATGTCTCCTGACGTTGCCAAATGTCCGGGGGGTTGGGGAGAGCAAAATCACTCGGTTGAGATCTCACTGATCTAGACTATAATTTTGGTCACCCGTCTGTTTATTCATTCAACACGTATTTCTTGAGTGCTGTGCTAAGGCCTCGGGGTATAGCTGCAGAGTTACAGGTGTTGAGTTCACGCCTATTGAGTTCACGCCTGGAGGAGGGAGTGAAATACTCCATACAGGGAAGAAATGGGGGCCAGGGTTACCAAAAAGCTCCTGGAGGAGGTGACACTTAGCCAGACCTGGAAGGAAGAGGAGGAAGGACTGTACAGAGGGAGCGGGTAAGAGAAGATGTCAGGCTGCACAGAGTGGTCATCCTGGATTTGTTCCCCAGAGGTTCTCAGGTCACCTGCTACGTGCAGGGGGCATTTCTGGGGCTACGGATAGACTAAGACAGGCCCCTGCCAGCATACAGAGGCTTTGGGACATGCAAAGAAGGGTCTCCACCCTCTCTGGAGAGGGATCGGGAAGGGCTTCTCAGAGAAGGGAAGACAGGAGCCAAATCTTGAGGGTGAGTAGGCAGGGGAGCAAGGGAGGAGATGCGGCAGAGGGAACAGCCCCTGCACAGGTCACAGAGCATGAGAGCGTCTGAGGCTTTGGGGGAACTGCAAAGAGGCTGCTGGGTCAGGAGCACAGCATTCTGACAGCAGAGGGAGGGAGATGAGACTGGAGTCGGAGGCGGGGGAGAGGGACTCAGCTAAAGAGAACGGACTTTATTTAAAGAGAATGGAGGTGCTGGGGAGTCACGGAGGGCATTTGAGCAGGGGAGTATTTTTATTCTAGAAAAATTGCTGTGGCTGCAGTGAAGAGACTGGGTCTGAGGGGAGCAGGACAAGAGGCAGGGCAGAGTTGCTGAGATTTAGTGGTGAGATCAGGGTGGAGGTAAGCCTGGAGTGGAGGGGACAGACCCCCCCCCCCAGATACTTAGGAGGTAGATGTGTGGGTCTGAGGGAGCTGGAGGCGGCTTCTGGGCAGATTATGGGTGTCTGGCAGTGCAGCCCCAAAACGAATCACCAGATTAGAAACACCAGATAAAAGACCAAGTAGAGGAAGATATGCCTGTGAATCTCAGAATACAAATTATTTTTGAAACTTTGCTTTCATGCATCATCTTTAAATATTAATAACCAACAATTTTTAAGGGCTTAGCGCTGCCAGACACTCCTAAACACTTCGTGTGGGTTAACTCATTAAGTCTTCACAACAACCCTTTGAGGGAGATAATTTGTATCATCGCCATTTTGCAGAGAAAGAAACAAAGGCACAGAGAGAGTAACTTGCCAAGTTTACTCAGCTAGCAAGAGGCTGAGTCAGGATTTGAACTCGGGCAGTCTGGTTCTGGAGGCTGTGCTATTATCTGCTGTCATACTGCCAAAATACAGAGTTTGTTTAAAGCCTGTTTAACATCATCTATTTATAAAGTCCAGTGATAATAGAACAGTAAAAAAGGAATGGCATTTTCTTTGATAGATTGTGGTGGAGGGATGTCAACTGAAAAATCACCTTCCGGAATCTCAGGGAAACCCTACATGTTGGCAGTGACTACTGCCACCTGGTGGCAGCGTACCCCAAGTGGAGGAGCCATGACAAAGGCCAAGACCAGTTTCTTTGGGCATTGAATTCATGAAACCCCAGTCCAGGGTGGTGAGAGCAGGCTAATCCAGGCACGACTGTTATGAACATATGTCTTCTGTGGGACAGGAAAAAGGTGGCAAGGCTCTCACCACCTAGACTGTATGTGCTCTTGAGGGAATATGTGGGTACGCAGGATGGGGTTGCCAGGCCCCATCCACTCTCCTTCTCCAGTTCCCTAGACGACCAGCTTTAGGCATTTCTGAAACAGCTGGTGGGAGCTAGGGGTGGGGTGGGGTGTTGCTCTGCAAACATGGGCTGTACCCGTGACCCCGACCTTCTAATCCCAGGGCTTAACTGACTTCATTAACTCCAGGAGGCTGAAGAAAGACCCCCCAAATCATTCTCTGTCAAACCACATTCATGAAAATCCCATTCCTGACGACCAGGCAGGAAAACCTCCCACCTGAAGGCAGGGGCCTGGAGGTGGTGACCTTTGGAGGTGAAGCCTCTGCAGGCTGGTGACAGGGTAGGATCAGCCCCACCCCCCTGCCGGCAGAAGGGCAGCGAGGGAGAAACTGGGTAAAAGTAGAGCATGCTGGGTAGCCTGGCCAGGAGCTGAATGGACCAGCCTCCCACCCCCCACTGTGGTTGCCATGACAACTGAGTAGGGGAAGGAGGAAGAGAGAAGAGCCCACTTACCCCTCAGACAATGGGAGCCTATTCCAGGTCACCCTTGGCCTTGTCCTGAGGGACTTGGGGTGGTTAGGAGTTCTGGGCCTATCCATATCCTGCTGTATTAGGATTTGGGGAGCAGTCCTCAGCTCAGGCCAGGCTTGGGGACCCCAGAATAGGGGTCACAGACAGGATCCCCTCCCCTGGAAAATCCCAACAGTACCAAAGCCTCCTCCTTCCGGGCTCCCTGATCTCCCAACGCAAGCTAATTCCAGACAAGTTCACTTCATATTCTGAGCTACCTCCTCCCCTAAAGAACTTGACCTTGTATTGGGAGGTGAGCGGCGGCCGCAGGGAGGAGGCAGCCGCCGCTTTGGGGACAGGCCAAATATTTTATGAGTAATTTAATATCTGGAGCGCGAACCATTGAGCAGAGAACCTGTCAGCTGCCTGGAGCAAGAAGCTGGTCTGGTCCTCATAATGCAGGGGACAGGATGGAGCACTGACAGGGATGATCAGGGCCCACAGGGACGTTAACCCTTTCAGGGCCCTAGGAGGCGTTAGGAGGGACAGGGCAGGCTTCTGCTTACGGTGTACCTGCTATGCACCAGATACTGTGTTCTGATTGGTTGAACACTTGAATTTGGGAGGAAAAGTGCTGCCCTTTGGAAAAGGCACTGTCTGAGTTTGGCTCCTGCTAAATGTGTGACCCTGGACTGGTGACTCCACCGGTCTGAGCCTCAGTTTTCTTATCCATAAAACGAGGATGACAGTAATGGCCCCGACACCACCAATAAGAATCCGGTAACAATAAATACAAAGAATTTAGTGTGCTGCCTGGGATGCAGCAGACACTCAATGAAGAAACCTGCCTTCATGGCTCTGATGTCATGTGAACTTCACAATAGCTCTTCAAAGCTCCCAAATATCCTTTGTGGAGGGGTCTCCCCACTACCTAGCTATGTCCTAGACCCTTCCTTCCCAGCTCTGGAAGGGGGCCTGAAGGGCTTTTGGCACATTCTACACCAGCCATGATGCTATCTCTTCCTGATACCTGCTTTCGCATCCCCTCGAGGTTTCTAGAGAGAGGTCCCATCCAGCCTGGTGCCATGGGAGAGACATGGGCCCTGGACTGAGACACACTTGAGTCAGAATCCCAACTCAGTGTGACTAGGGCAAGCACTTTATCCCTCTGGGCCTTCGTTTCTCATCTGCAAAATATGATTAATGAAACACCTTCCTTCTAAGGATGCTGGTACAATCAGTGAAGACCATGCTGTAAAGAAGCTAGCAGAGCCTTGCACATAGTAGGTGCTCATTAAATGATTCTCCATCATCGATACTTCAGGAGAGAGGCTTAGAGGACATACTATCTTAGTCCATGTCTCAGCTCTGCCATGTACAAGCTGTGAGGACTTGGCCAAGTTACGTAACTTCCCTGTACCTCAGTTTCCGTATCTGTGAAATGGGCACCGTAATCGTGCCTGCCTCATGGGGATTAGACAAGTTAAGACAGAAAAGTATTTAGAACAGAGCCTGAAACAAAGGAGGAGCTCAGTCAACGTTAGCTGCTATTATTTTCTTCTTCTGAGGTTAAAGAACACTTGGGAAAAGGAATCTCACCTCCCTTCCCCTGTCTTCACCACTATTCTTGGGTCTGGGAAGCAGGTCTTATCTGGGGCTTGAGGTAGTAGCATGGTGAGCTCACTTCTGCTCTGGGTTTATCTTTCAACCTTTCTGGGGACTCCAATAGTACCCAGAGGCTTCTCCCGCCATACGATTCTGTCCCTTCGTTAATCATTAAACCACCCCTTTTGTCCACAGCCCAACCATTGTTTTACTTCCTCAAATAATTCACTGTGCTTGAGCTGAGGTGATCCAGAGATCATCTGGCCTGCCTTCCTCCTTTTACAGATAGGGAAACTGAGGCTCAAGAGGTTCCCAAAGCCACATAGTAAATGGATGCTGAGGTCAGAACTTGAACACAGGTCTGCTGGCTCCCAGCCCAGTGTTTCTTCTCTATGCCAGGCTGTCTCTGGGGGCCTGGCCATAACCAATGCCTGCTCCTACTGATGAGCATATGGAGGCTCAGAGATAGGAGAGGACTTGCCCACAGTCCCATAGCCAATGGAGGGAGCCAGGATTCAAACCCAGGCTTGGGAAGTGCCAGAATCTGGGCAAGCTCTACACCCTGGCCACCAGGGCCAGTAAGGACATGGTAAGCCAGTCATTGGCCTCCTCACAATGCTCCACGAGGAAGAGCCTGACAGGCCAAGGATAAACTCCCCATTTTACAGATGAGGGAACCGAGTCCCAGAGAGTAGAGTCACTTACCGGAGGCTACACAGTAAGTTAATGACTCTGGGACCAGTGCTCGTGCGCCTTACTCTGCCCCATGACCTATCTGTAATGTCCTTACCCCGAGGATCTCAGAATCCCTCCCAGATTGGACCCAGTTAAAGGGGCATTCATTGAACACCTATGTATACAAAGTGTGCAGCTCAATTCTCCACGGTGTCCGTGGTGTTTTCCTGATTGCAGTGAGCACCTGTTCTGGCAAGGCACCCCCCTGGGTACCTTACAAATGTTACCTTTATCTTATTAGCCCATGGCACATATGAAGTTCAGACAATTAAGTTCGCGAACTCAACTTAGAAAAAGTGCTACATACCTCATTGCTGAATATCACTGCGGTCACCTTCGAAGTACTCCCCTTGGGAAGCTATGCACCAACACCAGCGCCTAGTCCGCTCTTCAAAGCAATTTTGGAACTCTTTTTCTGGAATGGCCATCAGAGCTGTCATGATGTTACCCTTGATGTCCTGAATGTCATCAAAATGTCTTCCTTTCAATATTTCCTTTACCTTCGGGATAAAGAAAGAAGACATTGGGGGTCAGATCAGGTGAGTAAGGAGGGTGTTCCAATACAGTTATTTGTTTACTGGCTAAAAACTCCCTCAGAGACAGTGCCGTGTGAGCTGGTGCGTTGTCGTGATGCAAGAGCGAAAAGTTCAGGTCGTCTAACTTTTTCATGCAGACTTTTCAGCACTTCCAAATAGAAACTTGGTTAACTGTTTGTCCAGTTGGTACAAATTCATAATGAATCATCCCTCTGATATCAAAAAAGGTTAGCAACATCGCTGCAACAAGTTCCTGAACTTCATCGTCAGACCTCAAAGATTATTGTCTGTATTTTAGAGGAAACAGTCTCAAAGCGGATAGGTAGCTGCAGGTTGTACAATTACCTGTCAGGTTGAGGGCAGACTGTCCTGCTCGCCGTTCCTCACAGGCCCTATACAGGCTCCCAGAGTGGTGAACTCCCTCTGTATGAGCTGTTGATGGCCTGAGCCATAAAACAGAAGGAATGAAGACATTTTTCAGGTCTCCTTCTCCGGAAACCAGCTGGGGCGGTCCGGCGAGGCTGACATTTATGTACTGTCTTTAATCACATTAGCTGACGTGTTCCAAACAAGGTCTGCAGACAGCTTTTTAACGAGGGCCCAGCTGTCTCCCCTGTGATACCTGCACCCGCAGGGAGAGCTGCCCTGAAAGGTGCTAACTCAGGAACCTGAGCTTGCAGACAGGCCCGTACGTGGCGCAGCCGCAAACCCAGGCTGGAGGGACAAAGGGAAATCCGTCCTAAGAGGGGCACAGGACTTTTCAGTTTGCAAAGCTCTTTTGCCTCATCAAACGAACCTTACAACAACAAATAGTCTCATTTCACAGATGAGGATGCTAACATTTATTGGGGACTCCCTGTGAGTCAGGTGTGGCGTGTGGTTCTTTACAATAAACACTCTTGATTGTGTGCCTACTATGCGCCAGGCAGGCACCTTTACATATGCTAGCTCATTTAGTGCTCAAACCAATATTAGCCAATAATCGCTCCATTTTACAGCCAAGGAAACAAGAGCTCAGAGCTGAAGTGACTTCCTTACCTGAGGTCACCCAGCTGGAACTGAACCTGGTGGGGCTCTTGTGAGAAGCCAATGACAGAATGCGCACCAAGCATCGGGCACCGGGCCTGACACATAGTAGGTGCTTTGTATACCATACTTTGCTTCTTTTGCCCTTTTTCTGCTGTCAGCTTGTTAACCTCCCTGCTCCCCAGATGCTGTAAGAGCTTATAGGGACAAGTATGTGATGAGATGGTATAGATGTGTAGAAACTGTGAAAGACAATGGAAAAATGAGGTACGAGGCGGGAAGATATAGAACTGAAACGAGGAAGAAGGCTTCCAAGCAAATATGTGCCATACAGACCTACATACACGTGTCTCTTTGGAGATTCTGGGGCCTCGGTTCTCTACTGTGCCCTCGGGGACTAAGTCTCAATCTCCTTGTCTCTGAATGGGGCGGCAATGCCCGTGGGGGTGGGGTGGGGTGGGGAGGATTGTTGTCAGGATTAAATGCATGAATGTCTGTATGACCAGCACATGCATGATCTCAGGTTGCTCTTTGCCTGCCTGCCTTCGTTGCCCCTGGAAATGCCAAACCTTTCCATGGAAAGTGTCCCAAGGGCCCATGGAACATTATTACATTCCCTGTCTTTCTAGTCAGGGCATAATTTTGACATTTCTTCTGTCTTGCCTTTCTTCCTTACATTCAACAACTATTTACTGAGCATATATTATATAGATGTCTAGGCCCTGTACTTCTGGAGTAAGTAAGATTCATCAATCAATCATATTAACTAACACATCCATTGTCATGCACGGTCTCAGCTCTGGCTCCACACACAAGAACGCAGGATATGGTGAGGCCAAAAAGGAACACCAATGGAGCCATAGACAGGGGAGTCATACCACTGTATTCTCGATGGCTGCTGGTCAACACACAAAAGCAAACATCCGCCAGTACCCCAACGAGGGGTCTTCTCGTACCCCCCAGTCTTGCTGGTGGCCTGGCGAGACACAGGAAGTAGGATCCACACGATCCGCGATCCACAACCCGCTTGCTAACCCCACTTGCTAGCCTTACTCCAACATCTGCTTCTCTGCCAATCAACCGACCCCTTGCTAACTGCAATCTGTGCTCTCTAGCTCAGCCACGGCAGTTATATTCATGGCCAATGGCTAACTGGTTACAGCTGGTAGCCAACTAGTCACAGCTGCTGGCCATCTACTACCCGAGCCAGCATTTTTCCACGCAAGGCCGAGAGCCTGGAAACTGCTCTCTGGGACACTGTCCCCACATCCGTGTTTTAATCTGTTTATTTAATGAGCATGAATCTTCTGGGCTCTCTGGGCTGTGAAATGTCCATTCCTGGTCTCCTTTGTTCCCTTCGGGGTCCTAGCTATGTTCTGTGTAGGTGAGGATGCTGGGTAAGTGAGGTGATGGGGGACTTGGCCATGGCTTCTTCCCTAGTCAGTGACCTGTAATAATCATCTCCATTTTCTTGTGGGTGTCACAAGCTCCCCTAGGTTCCTAACCAGTAGGCACGGGGCAGGCATGAGAATCCGTTTCATCACAAGTGAGTCTAATGTATCTGACTAGTTCAACTCCCTCTTTCTGTGGGGAAGTCTGAGGCTCAGAGAGGGGTAGCAACTTCTCTGAGGTCACACGATAAGTCAGGTTCCAAGACCAGCCTAGAACTGGGAGTTCTTGACTTCCCATCCGGGACACTTCTTCTATGTTCCCTCGCTGCTGTGGGTATCTCTCCCTGGGTGGGCCCTGCTGGATTTCTTGAACAAACACCCCTTTTCTTCTGCATCTGGCCCATAGGGTTGTCTATGAGAATACCTCCTGGCTATGTGCAAAAATAAATGCAGCTCACAGCTTGCTCTGAAAGGAGGGGGTGTGTTTGGGTGTATGCTGGGTATGGGGGGGGGGTAGGGGAACATTCACCTGGTGCCCTATTGTCAGCAGGAGACCAGAAAGGCAGGAACTCGGAGGAGAAACTAGAGCAGGACCCGCAGCGCTCAGAGCCAGGGATGCCCAGCACTGGGGAAATGTACCATCCACCCTTTGTCCTTTTCCGTTTGCTGTGAACTCCCTCACTCTCACCATCAGAACAGAATCACAACGACCACAATGGCAGCAGTAACAGTAGAGGTTAATCACCGAGCGCTCACCGTCACAAGCCCCTGTGCTAACACTGCCCACGGACCAGAGAATTCAAGTTCACAACAGGCTGAACCAGTGTTCCTAACCCCAGCCACTTAAAGTGTGACCCCGGCTCAGCATCACCAACTCCACGCACCCCCTCACCCCAGCTTGTTAGCAAAGCAACTTCTTAGGCCCCACCTGGGCCTATTGAATTAGAATAGGCATTTTACCAAGACCCCAGGTGATTTTTGTACACAGTAAAGTTTGAGGAGCCCTGCACCATCACAGCACCCCAATTTCAATAAGGGCCCACCATCAGTAATTATAGCTAATACTTGTGGAGCACTTTCCGTGTGTCTGGGGCTTTGCACATAGAATCCCATTTAGCCCTCATCAGCTTTCAGGGGTGGGTATGATTATCATTTCCATGTTACAGATGAAAAAACTGTGACCCAGAGAGGTTAAGTAATTAGCCTGAAAATACACAGCCTGTAAGTGGCAGAACTGCGGTTGGAACAGTCTCTCTGAGACCATTGTCCTTCCAGTTCCTGAGCCCCAGGCTTTCCTCCCTTGCTGCATTTCTCATCTTGTATAGGTTTCAACATGTAAGAAGTCTGTTTCCCCTTCTTCCCTTGACCCCATGTAGCCAATGGATTCCTGAGGACAGAGGCTATACTATTTACTAGTTACAGCTTTTATGTCTATTAGCTCAGCTTTCTCACTGGGGGTGACGGGGGCAGTGGCAGAGGACCACCTTCATTGGAATCTCCTGGGGTGTTTGAGAAAATGCAGATTCCTCCGTCTCTCCGGGTTTTACAGAATCTGAACCTCTGGGATGGAGCCTAGCCACCAGCAATGGTCCAGGGGTTTTCGTTGCCCACTAAAATTGCCGACCCAGTGCCTCAGATCGCTCGGGGTGGGACTGCAATGCTCATTTTACAGTCGAGGGCAAGGAGGCCCAGAGAGTTTTTCTGTCCCTATCCCAAGGTGGGAAAATGGCTGACTGGCCTAAGGGAAGGCACACTGCCTTGGGAGTCAGGCAGTTCTTGCTTCAAGTTTCTGCTACTCTCCTTCCAAGCCTGGAGCTATACCTGGGTCTAGAGCAGGTTGGCAAATCCAGCTCACAGAGTGTGGGCAGATTGCAAGCTAAGAATGGTTTTTACGTTTTTAAATGGTTGGGGGAAAAAAATCAAAAGAAAAATATCTTGTGACACATGAAAATTCCGTAAAATCCAAACTCCAGGGTCCATAAGGATTTATTAGGAAATAGTCACACCCATTTTTATACTGTCTATGGCTGTTTCCCTGCTACAGAGACTGCATGGCCCGCAAAGCCTAAAATAGTTTCTATCTGGCTCTTTACAGGAAAAGTTTGGCAACCCCTGGTCCAGAGCAGTGATTCTCAAACTTTGGCTGCATCAAAATCACCTGGAGGGCTTATTAAAACACAGATTGCAGGGCCTGGCCCTCAGATTTTCTGCTTCAGTCAGTCTGGGTGTGGCTGGAGAACCTGCATTTCTGACAAGCTCCCAGGTGGTACTGATGCCGAACCACACCTTGAGGACCTTGGTTTAGAGGAATTTGGGTCTTCAAAGCTGACCCTCAGCCCCACCCTGGAAGCTCACAGCCCACCCAGGATGGGGGATGGACTTGGGGAGAAGGGAGAGAGAAGGGAGGATCTCCTATCCTCCAGGTCCCATCTCAGCCACAAGTCCAGCCCCTCTTCCAGTCTGCCTTTCTCTTGGTGTCTGCTCCCCCCTGGTGGCAGCAAGCCTGGAGCTTGCCTGGCAGTTCAGCCTTGATTGCCCAGCCCTCCGTTTGGAAACACACTTCAAAGCCTTCAAAGTTTGTACATTCTTTCCCCTAGGGAGTCCACTTCTAGGAATTAAATCCAGGAAAAGAATCAAGGATGTGTACCAGGACACTCATGTTGCCTTGTTTGTTTATAAGAGGGTAAACCAGGAGACCAGGGGCAGTCACTTGACATGGTCACATAGCTGGTAAGAAGCCCAGGCAGGATTTGAACTTGGGTCTGTCTGACTCAAGGGCCAGTACCTCAAGAGGAGTGTAGGTCCTGCAGGAGAGCTAGCCAGCTTGAAGCAACACTAGAGACAAGCTCTGATTTCTTGGCTATGGCCAGCTTTGCGTAGGTCCTTACAGTGAGATGGGGTGCCCTGCATGTGTTCAACACCAGCAGCCAGCTCTGCCCTTGGGGTGAAGTATAGCCCCGTGTAGACAGGCCCAACTGCAGAGGCTTGAGAATATGGACTCTTGAGGTCCAGTGGGATCAGGTGAGAGGCTGGGCACTGTGGAGGGGAGCTGCAAAGGGATACCAACAGGGGAGGGTGGCAAGGAGGTGGTATGTCTACAGGTTTAGCAAGAGCTTTGAAACAAACAGAAGCAGGCTCCAATCCCAGCTGTGTACCTGTCAACTGTGTGACTTGGGGCAAATTGCTTACCCTCTTGGAGGCTCAGATTCTTACCTATAAAATGGGGATAATACTACGTACCTTCTAGGATTCGTGGTGGGGACTGAATGAGCTAATGTATGTAAAGCACTGGGTGCACAGTAACTCAATTGTGGTGTGGTTACTATTATTATAACTATTATTACTAGTCTCAATGTCATGCGGGAGACCCTGCTCGCTGCGCCATTTGTCGTGCGAGGCGGCCTGCGGGGTCTCTGCTCCCGCTCCCCACATAAGAACGCAGGATGTGGCTAGGTCAAAAAGGAACACCCACGGAGCCGTAGGTAGGGGAGTCATACCACTATAGTCTCACTGGAGGCTGGAGTCACACGACGTGTGACCTGCTGTCCACTTTTCTGCCTGTCAACCGACCGACTGACTCTCTCGACCCACTCCCCAACCAGCGTAGCCGTGGCAGTTATATCAGTGGCTAATTGGCTACCAGGTAACAGCTGATGGTCAATTAGCCACAGCTGACAGCCATCTACTACCCGAGCCAGCACCTTTCCACGTGAGGCTGAGAGCCTGGAAACTGCTCTCTGGGACTCTGTCCCCACACTCAAAGACCAGGCAAACAGTTTGTACTGAAAGGGTTGAGCAGCAAAAGAAGCCCCAGCCCCAGGACAAAAAGATCCAGGTCTCTCTTGGAGAGTCTGAGATTAGGGCAAGTCATCAAGGCCAGGCCTGAGGCCCAGAAGATGGGGCAGAAGCCATGCCCAATGAATGGAGCATTGAGAAACAGGCCAGCCAAACCGGAAGCTGGACTAGTGCCATGACCCTATATGATAGGCCAGAGTGCCTTAAATCCCTCCTACCTCAGGTCAGGATTGGCTGGTGGTCTTGGTGGACTAGGGCTAGTAGGAGGGGCTGTAGAGAGCAGGTGCAGGGCTGGGACTCTGGGCAAGTCATATGACTGTGGTCTTGGCCAATCAGGCAGTGAGTCTTTATTGAATGACTGCTGTGCATCTTGGGCTCAGAGATGGTCAGGATCCAGTTAGGCTAAGGCACTCATAGCCTAACTGGAGAGACGGGGTGGGCATGAGGGAAAAGCCAGATGTAGGCTGTGTATGCTCAGATCTGAGCAGGTGGAAATGGGGTTAGAGCAGCTCAGAGGAATGAACGCTGTGAGGCTGCAATGGTTGGGTTTCAGAGAGGAGGTGTCACTTGAATAAGGTTTTTAAAATGCTTACTTAGGTAGGTGGAGTGGAAGGGGAACGGTGAGAATGAGGGCAGCGAGGCAGGAAAGCATGAGGCTTGCATAGGAGACGGAAAGGACCCAGTTGGTCTGGAGTGGAATATTCTTTGTCAAACAGAGGAGGGAGCAGGACAGAAAAGCCAACCCATAGAGAGCCTTGAAGGCCAGGTTCATGGGCTGGGACAATATCCAGCTGGCTGTGGGGAGCCACTGAAAGTTATTGAGCAGGGAGTGACATTTGTTCTAACTGGATGGCAGAGTTTGTGCCAGGCTGGGAGGATATTGGGAGGGAGAGCACGTGGAGAGAATCAAAAGGGGAAAGGCCTTGGCTCCAAGGTCAGTTAAAACTTGGGAGGAATGTCCCTTGTTCCCTTGGGTGGGTATATGTGACGTTATAAGCAGAAACCCCCTTTAGGAGCTGGTCTAGACATATTGCCTTGAAAGACGTCTTGAGTCGTCAGTAGGCAGACGTACCCTTGAATCCCAGCTCTGCTGTGGGATCGAGGACAATCCGTTCATCCCTCCAATCCTCAGTTTTTGTCTCTGTAAACTGCCCGCGATGCAACCTAGCTCCAAGAATGACTGTGAGGATTAATGAGAATGGGGGAAGGGTCTAGCCGGTGCTTGGAGCATAGTAGGTACTTAACAGATGGTGTTCCTTCCCCATCGCCCACACTGTGGCTGTCATAGAGCTGGACACAGAATATGGCCCTTGTCATGCAGGGCGGCCTGCGGGGTCTCTACTCCCTGCTCCCCACACAAGAACACAGGACATGGTGAGGCCAAACAGGAACACCCATGGAGCCATAGGTAGGGGAGTCATACCACTATACTCTCACTGGCAGCTGGGTTGGAGACACAGGAACCAGGAGCAACACAATTCTCAACCCTCACTGCGCCGCTTGCAGGCTCAGCCACCATCTTCTTGCTAGCTCCCATTTTCTGCTAGCGTAGCCACGGCAGTTATATTCGTGCCCAACAGCTCACTGGTTACAGCTGACGGCCAACTAGCCACAGCTGATGGCCATTTGATCACAGTCGATGGCCATTTACTACCTGAGCCAGCACCTTTCTATGTGAGGCCTAGAGCCTGGAAACTGCTTTTTGGGGCTCTGTCCCCACAGTCCTCCAATCACCTCCAATTAGATAGAGTTTCTGTTTTCAGACGTCATTTATTCATTCATTGTTCAGTCACTCAACCAGCATTCAAACAACACTTTTTTTTTCTTTCTTTAAAGTTTATTGGAGTGGCAATTGTTAGTAAAGTTACATAGATTTCAGGTGTACAATTCTGTAATACATCATCTATATTTCACATGTGTGTTCTAATATATGGTGATGGAAAGAGAACTGACTCTGAGTGATGAACACACAAAGTTAGTTTTGCTTATTCTAGAACTTTATATAAATAGAGTCATATGGTATATACTGCTGTGGGTAAAGCTTTCTCTCAGCATATTGTTTTGACAATCATCAAATTTATGCATATATTATTACATTTTTCCTTTTCTTGTTGAATAGTATTCCATTATTTTGTTTGTCCATTTTCTTATTAATTGACACCTGAGCAGTTTCTAGTTTTTCATGTATCAAGAGTAAACTGCTGACTTCCAGTTTCTGGTTTGGCTTATGAGTTGCTTGGAAGTCACCACTCTGTCCCAACAACAAGTAAGAAGCTGAACAGACAGGAAAATCAATAAGTCCTCTTGGATCCTTCAAAGAGGGGAGAACATGGGGCAAACTTCTGCCTCCAAAATTGGAGAGACAGGTGAATTCTGGAGTCACGACTTACCAGAACGGGGATTCACAAGCAGAAAACTGCCTCTGGAACCAGAACCAGGGTATGAAATCCTGAACTGGAACTGACGAAGTGCTGGAGGCTCCGTGTAGACAAGTCTGAGAGTCAAAAACTCCAGGGGAACCCTGACAATAGTGGAAGATTTACCGCCCAGAACTTGACCGCGTTCCCACAGTAAACAGTGGAGAAAAATCCCCTCATCGTTGGGGCAGAGGGAGGGGAAAGGAACTGTCTTGAAATACGCCAGAGCACACTAGTCTCCTTAAGGCCTGCTCTCAGGAGAAACTAAGTAACCTGAGCTTATCAAGCCTAATGATCTGAAGGAAGGGAAACACCCAACTACGGCCCACTCTAGCCATTCCATCTCATCTAAGCGGGGAGAAAAATACTAAAACACTTATGAAGTTTACAGTCCAGAGACACAGGCTCAGTACAAGACGGAGACTTAATTGTTACCGGAGAGTGGGCCCTTGTCGGCGTGATGTCCAGGTTCTTGGTGTCGTGAGCAAAGAATTGCATGAGACACGAAAATAAAGTGGTGAAAGAGTAGTTTATTAGAAGAGATAGTACACTTCAAAGAAATAGAAGTGGACCCGAGCAGTAGAATGGCTCAAGGGCCTAAGGTGGCATTATCAGGAAGAAAAGTACACTCCAAAGGATTTGGAGCGGGCTGAGCAAAAGAAGAGACTTAAAAGGCTTCGAACAGCACTTCTGAGCACCTACTATGTGCCAGATGCTGGGACACAAGAGTTGAATTAGATTACTGTCCCTTGGTCTTGAAGAGTTTATTTATTCATTTATTCAACATCCATGGAGACATGCTGTGTGCTTTGGCCGGATAGGGGTGGTGTTGAGGGTAAAGTGAGCATTGCTGGCAGGGGAGGGGGTGAGGAGGGGGTGACTCAGCCCCACAGCTCACACCTCGGGGTCGGGGAAGAGCAGGAACCCAGAGAAGATGCTGTTGGCACCCTCGATGCCCAGCAGGGAGTTCTTTTCAGTGGCCTGCAGGAAGACGTTCTCCTCCTGTTGCAGCTTGAGGACCATGCTGCCTGTGGTGACCTGGAAGGTGTTCTGGGCGTAGTCACAGAAGGTGGCCACCTTCTGTATGCGGTCCCGGCCTCGGACGAGGTTCACGCACAGGTTCCCTCGTGAGCTGGCGTGGTAAGTGAAGTAGTAGAGGCCAGGTACCTTGCAGGTGAACTTCCCACTGCGAACTTCATAGTTGTTATTCACGTTGGTGATCACATGGTCGAAACGGATGGCCTGGTCCTTCCGCAGGGCCATGTTGATGGTCCGCATGGCAGAGAAAGCGATTTTCTGCGTGGCCTTGTAGTCTCCTGATTCACCCTTGGGACCACGGGCGCCAAGGGGCCCTGGAGAGCCTCTGGGGCCCATAGGGCCCTTGGGACCGACTTTCCCTGGCTTCCCAGGAATCCCTGGTTCCCCTTTTTCTCCAAACTCACCATGGTCTCCAGCTAGCCCTGGCAGCCCTGGAAAAACAGAGACAAAGGAAATGAGGCTGAGATCATCAAACCAAAGAAAGGAGCCCTGGACTGGGAGGCAGGGAGCCTGGCCATGTAACCTTCGACAGGTCCCTGCTCCTCTCTGGGCCTCAGCTTCCCACCTGTGAAAAAGAGGGGGCTGGTCAGAGAGGGCCCCCAAGTCCCCTTCCAGCCCAGCTTTCGGAGTCTGTGATATGTTTGGCAGAAATGGGGACTGACACCTGTGGGGTGGGAAGCAGTGTCTCCCTAAGGAAGGGGCTGGGCTGGTCCTTCCCACCGGCTCATACAGTAAGTACCTTTGTTCAGGTGTAAGCCTGGAGCAGGGATAATAAATTCTTGGCACATGTGCTATCCCGCTCCCCTCCCCCATGGCTTACATCCCTAATCACGGCATCCTTTCTTGCTAAACTTGGAAGTAGGCCTTAAAATCCTCCCACTCCGTCACTCCAAGCAGCCACTACCCCTCGGTTTGGCACAACACAAGATAAAACCTCTAGTGGCTGAGAATGTGGGCCCAGGGGACAGACAAATGCGCGTCTCATGTCACGTGTGCCATTGTCAGTTGTGCCATCTTGACTGAGGCACAGCTTCCTCATCTGTAAAATGGGACGATGAGAGTTTGTAGGATTAAGATGAAATTATGTGGGGAGAGTGGGTGGCTATGGGTAAATGGATGAATGAACTGCATTTCACAGGAGGGTCTTTACAGCAGGAAGTCTCATTTGAACCCTGTGACAACCTGCACGAGTATCATTGTCCTCATTTTACAGGTGAGGAAATAGCAATTCAGAGAGGTGAAGCCATTTACCCTGGAGGTGACTCAAGACAGTGTAACTGTGGTGGTGCTCTTTCTCTACCTGGGTTAGTGGTAAGAAATACACTGTCTGGTCTCAGTCTCAACATTTACTAGGCTCCTTTGGGCAAGTCAGTAGCCTTTCTGGACATCAGTTTTCCTGTCTGTAAAATGGGAATCAGAATTTCCTCCTTGCAAAGTTTTTGCAAGGGCTCAGCAAGCTGATGGGTTTATAAGTGCTTTTGCAATTTCTAAGGTGGGCAACTGACTTGGGAGGCAGGAGGTGGGGCCTTGGTCAGTGACACTAGTGTATCCCCAGAGTCTGCAGTACCTTTCTCTCCCTTTATCCCTGGGGTCCCAGGGTTGCCGTCAGAGCCCGGTGCCCCAGGAATCCCCGGGATGCCAGGGATGGCTGGATGCCCAGTGCAGCTGCTCTGGGCCTGGGAGACATCTACTGGACCTAGGAGCAGCAGTAGCAGCAGCGGCAGCAGTGCCAGGACACTACCCCTTGGGTTCTTCATCACTGCACTGTCTCAGCTGCTTCCTGCGGAGGGATAAGAAGATGTGGTACGTTACTACTGTGGTGACTCGTCATGTTTTTTCATTCATTCATTCATTTATTCATTCATTCATTGGTTCATTCAGTCGTTCCGTCATTTGTTTGTTCGTTCAGTCGTCATGTGTTCTCTGAGTTTGTCCTGTCTATCAGACCCTGTTCTGAGTGCTGGGGATACAGTAGTGAAAAAAAAGATATGTTCTCTGCCTTCAAGGAGCTGACATTCTAGGGAAAAATTGATGATCAACAGGTCAACATACAAGTGAACAGAAATAGAAACGGTGATGAGTGCTCTGACAGAGAAGAAAGGCTGTCTGGAGGGAGAGGGCCTGTGCTGGGGTGGGAGGTGGCTGATTTCCACCATGAAAGTTTTCTAGTCAGGGGAGGTGTTTCTGAGCAATGATGTTTAGGCCGAGAACTGAGGTTTAGAAAAGGCCTGGGCAAGAATGTCCAAGGGGAAAAGGACAGTGTGGGCAGAGGCCCGGAGGTAGAACAGAGCCTGAGCACCAAGCAAAGGGAAGCCACAAAGCGGGTGTGTAACCAAGGCTGCGAAAGACCAGCTTAGTCTCTGCCCTGCTCCAAAGAGAAGGTGACTCAAGAGATCCCACTTATCTTTCAATGAGCTTCAGATCCCCCTCTTGTTGGAGGTTTTATAAAACGACAGTTTGACAACTTTAATAATCCATGCGATGGGCCCTTAGCAGGTACCAAGCTCTGTGCCAAACACTTTGCATGTCATTTTCTCGAATTTGGTCCTTACAACAGCCCCTGAGAAAGCATCCCTGATGTTTCATTTTACAGACGAAGAAACAAAGTATAGAGGGGGCGAGACCCTTGATCGAGGTCCCACAGCCATATGTGGCTGGGATTCAAACCCACGCCCGCTGGATCTTAAAACTCACAGGGTGGCGACAACATCGGCTTTGGAGCCAGACAGCCGATACGGAAGGAGCTAATGCAGGCACTGCATTTAGAGCAGTGCAGGGTCCAGAGCCGGTGCCTGGGGAAGGAAGCTTTTATCATTGCTGTTATTGTTGCTGATAGGTAACAATAGGTGTGGGGCATGGAGTTTCATAAAGAAAGCAACTGCCAGGGTCCAAATCAGGCCTCTGCCACTTAGCTAAGGGCCTCAAGCTGGTCACTTCTCCGGCTTAGTCTCTGCTCTGCTAGTTTCCGTTTATAAAATGGGGATAATACTAATCTCTACCTCCTGAGGTTGGTGGGAGGATGGGTGAGTCAGGGCTTACAACAGAGCCTGGCATGTTGGAAATGCTTACTGAATATTAGCTATTTAAAAAATTATCACCGTCATCCAAGAATCCCCAAGTTTAAGGACGTGACAGAAGATGGTTGGAAAAGTAAAGGAAGATCTGGTCCCTTTGAGAGACTGGGCTCAGGGAGAGGGGGTCTCTCAGGCAGAGGCAGCCCAGGGATGGAAAACTCTGACCAATATGGTGGGAGTGGGATAGGGGGTGGGGGGCAGGGTCCTGACCTTGGGGAAGCGGGACGGGGGATGGAGGGCCATGGGAGCATCTAGGTTCTGGCCCATTTTAGGGGCCGCTGAGTGTCAGACTTGGGTTCAGAATTAAAACTCATCTGGTCTGACCACGCCCTGCCTTCACCACGCAGGATTACCGTCAGCCTGACCCCTCACGTCTTTCCCCACAGCACTGACACTGACACTTTCACCTTCCAGCCTTCCAGCCCCAGGAGTCCCTTTCCTTCTCGTGGAGTCAAGTTAACTTGACCTTGACCCCCATTTGCTGCTATCTCACTGCATGACCTCAGGCAAGTACCTGAACCACTCTGAGACTCTTTAGCAAAGTTAATTTCCAACGGAGAGGATTGCCAGAGAAGTAAATGAGATGGGACCGAAAAAAAAAAATAAGGTCTCTGGTGTGGTGCCTGATCCCACCCCCTCCTTTGCAGACACTGAGCTCACTCAGGACTAACTAACCACAACTCCACCTGCGAGTCAAATTATTTCCTTGAAAGAGTCAAGCTGAGCTTGCTTAGCGGACTGCACGGAAATAAGAGAAGGCAGGTGTCGGAGAAAAGCTGGGCTGGGCCGAGGGGGACCTGGGTTCTGACTTTCCCTCTGCCTCTGACATATCTTGATGCAGGCAGTGTGCTAAGCACCCGGTGAGCTTGATTTCCTTCAGGGCTCACAGCATCCCTGGAAGGCTCTGTTCTCCCCAGAGAGAGTCTCAGGCTGAGAGCCTGACTTGCCCCACATTGCCAGCACCTAAGAGACAGACGCAGGACTCAGCTCGAGTCTCGGTGACCCCAAAGCCCTTATGCTGGTGGCTCCCATTTTAGGTTGCCTCCCCGCTACCTGACCTGGGTAGCATCGGAACCCCAGGCTCACCACCAGAGAGTTTGATTCCCAAGGTCTCGGACTGGGCCCAGGCAGGAATTCACACTGTTAAACACCCCAGGTGGCACGGAGGCAGGGGATGCGAGGCCTACACTTTGGGAGTCACCATCCTCCGCCATATTGGTCCTGCTGGCCAGTCCCCCCAGGCACCAAGCCCCATCCTCACCTGGGAACCTGGCGTCCGGTGATGCCGTTTGGCAGGGCAGCAGTGGGACCAGGAGCTGGGAGCCTGTTGCTCTCAGTCCAAAGCGGAAGTTCCATTCCCTAGAGACGGGAAGGGCCTTCCTCTGACGGCCCCCTCCCATGGGCCCAGCAGGCCAGCCCCCTTCCCTGTCACCTCATTCTCACCCTGTCCTGCTGTTCTCAGGCAGTTTCAGGTCCGGTTTCTGCAATCTGGAGGTGTTTATTGTAAATGGGTGGACGGGTGGTGAGTTTGGTTTCGCCAGCTCAGCAGCTGTGGGGGGAACAGGCTATTCAGGGGGAATGTCCACAACTGGTGGCTCAGGGCCAGGGCCTCTGACCTCATGATCTTCTACAGAGAACAGGGTGTTCCTCAATGAAATGAAACCGTGGCCGGCCTGCTGTCTGGGCGCTGGATTTGGACAGTCAGACACCTTGATTCATAACCTGGCTCTGCCATTTACCAGCTAAAAGTTCTCAGGCAACAGCGCCCGAGAGAGGCCCATTTCCTCTGTTATATGATGGGGCCATAATTACACCTGCCCTACAGACTGCAAGGGGCATGGGCAGAGGGGGACTCAGATGGGACAGTGAGGACAAAGGGGAGGGTAAGCTGTAAAGTGCAGTGAGCACGTAAATTATTAATGTCACACCACGTCCCAGGCTTCCCCTTTCTGGGCTCATCTCTTCTGCTTTCTTCCCCATCTGCACTCCTGCTCTTGTCCTGTTCTCAGAAAATAATCTAGTAATGAAAAATGAATTTTAAATGTGGCCATTATTTATTTATACCCCTTCCTCTGCTTCCAGCGGGGCTTGAAGCTGAGGACAATAAGAGGCACAGGCAGGGGGGCCTGTTGCTTGTTGATCCTGGAATCACACGAACTTAGGGCTGGAGAGGGGCTCGGAGGTCACCCAGCCCATCGTCCTTGTCTCATATGTGGGGAAACTGAGGCTCAGATGGGAGAGAGTTATCGTGAGCCTCTTGACACTGGAGATAGGGCCCCAAACAGACTAATCCTGGTTCCTGCCCCCATGGAGTGTCCCTTCTACTGGGGGAGACTGGTGTGAAACATCAAATGACACAATGGTTTCGTTGTTCCTGTGATAAATGTCACAAAGAAGTGACTGCTGGAGCCCAGACCTTGTGCAAGTAGCAGAGGCAGGACTTGTAGCCAGGCATCCTGGCACCAGATATCAGCCCCTTTCTGAGGCTGCGTCTAAGGTGATATGATGCCCCTCTCAGGGATGGTTGCCCAACAAGCACCAGGAACTGGTGCAGGTCACGAGGGCCCTTCTTGATATGCTTGGAGACAGAAAAGTGTCAAGCTTGTCGGTAATGCTTGATGGCAAGTGTTCACTGTAGTGGGTGAAAAGACTAGTTTGATAAAACCAAAGCACCTCTGGGCTCAGCCAACTATAGACCCAAAGGGACCCAAGCCTGGGTGAGGAGGAGTGTCGTGTGGGAGACCCGGCTCGCTGAGCCATTTGTTGTGCGGGGCGGCCTGCGGGGTCTCAGCTCCCGCTCCCCGCATAGGAACGGAGGACATGGTGAGGCCCAAAAGGAACACCCACGGAGCCATAGGTAGGGGAGTCACACCACTATACTCTCGCTGGCGGCTGGGTTGGAGACACAGGAAGCAGGAGCCACACTGTTCGCAACCCTCACTGCGCCGCTTGCAGGCTCAGCCACCATCTCCTTGCTAGCCCCCATTTTCTGCTAGCCTAGCCACAGACGGCAGTTATATTAGTGCCCAACGGCTCACTGGTTACAGCTGACGGCCAACTAGCCACAGCTGATGGCCATTTGATCACAGTCGATGGCCATTTACTACCTGAGCCAGCACCTTTCCACGTGAGGCTGAGAGCCTGGAAACTGCACTCCTGGCTCTGTCCCCACAAAAAGACAATGGTGGATTCTGAGCAGGGAGATGGGGGTTAAGAGGTTGCATGTCCAGGGGTCAGTCTGAGGGTTCCTGAGACCACTTGGGCCTGGCCTGTAATTCTTTGGTGGCTGATGGCAATGGGGAAAGATGGGCTTTAACTTGGGGGTGGACGCAGCAGGGAGGGGGTTAAGGGCATGTCTTTGGAACCAGCTCCTCCCAAGTTTGAATCCCAGCTCTGCCTCTTTCTGGTTATGTGGCCTCAGGCACATTTATTGACCTTGGTTTCCCCATCTATGAATCAGGGGCATGGGTACCCACCTCCTGGGGTCCATGTGCGGGGCCAGTGAGGTAACTCTGGATGTCTGGGGCCCAGCTGAGTGCCCAGCCCTCGGTGGGCACAATGCAAACCTGGGAACAGTATGATTTATATGAGGAGAAGACAGCATTCTTGGACCTGGGGCATAGGAGCCATGCCTGGATTAGGGGGAGGCCTGGGACTAGGGGTCAGGATCTAAGGTTCTCTGGGCCTTGGCCCCTGAGTGAGAATCAGCTGGTCTCTGTACCCATGAAATTGGTGACTTGCCTCCCTGATAGAGAAGGGGTGAGCCCTACAAAGTGTGGAAAAAGAAACCTAAATCTCTTCAACGGCATGAGAGATTCCTTGCAGCTTGGGGTGTCTCACTCTGGCTCCTGTCAACTAGCCTGTCAACTCCTACCTCCTCTTTTCCTGTCCCCCCTAAAAACCCTCGCCTGGTTCCCCTCAGCCGAGCAGACAGTGGCATTTTCAAAGGCCTGTCTCTCCTGACGAAGAGGGAACACAGGAAAACAATTATGGAAAATAAAAATGGCACAAAAATTGTGGTTTCTAAAGTACAGGTTTCTGATCTGACACTGTGACCTACATAAACGGTGTATTGATTTTTTAAACAAAAGAGAAATGAGAAGAGCGATGTATCACTTGGGGCATCGCCGGGCAGGCTGCTAAGTGGTTGAGGGAAGGGAGCTGTGAACGGAGTGGCCTCGTGACCCCGGCCTGTCCCTGGCATAGGCCCCCTTGTCTCGGCTCTCACATTGTGTGTGTGTGTCTCCCTCCTTTCCAACTTACACTTTTCCTGTGCCCCTGCTATGTTTCAAAGAGGCCCTGCCCTACGGATGGTCACTGTCCAATGTGGGAGGTAGACCGATAAGTGAGTAAGTGTATGACAGCCAATTGGTGGACCACATGCATTGGCTTCCTGTGGCAAAGTGCTCACTCACCCACAGCCTCATCTTCCCCAAACCTTTATCAAAAAGCCTTGGGTCCAGAAATCTGTATTTTGTTTTATAAATAAATCTGTAGGTAATTTTGTTCACTACCAAGTTTGGGAAACTGGGCTCTAAAGAGACATGAGTTTGGGGTCTAAGTCTGTGCAGGGCACTATGGGGACACAAAGGGGAGCATCAGGGAAGGCTTCACGGAGGAGGTGATCTTTGTTGAATCCTGACAGTGGAGTGTGTAGTATCCAGGTGAACAGAGGATTTGTGTGACAGGTGGGGGCTCTGCAGGATGAAGGAACATCACGGGCAAAGGCATAGAAGTGTGAACAGTCCCTTTCAGAAACAAAGGTGTGCAAGTGGATGGAGGTAGTTGTAGAGCTGGGCTCAAGCCACTTTTCTCCCTGCCCACCTCAGTTGGCTGGTGTCTCTGTGAACTCCATGGAGCTTTGTGGAACCAAGTTGAGGTTCCAGCCAGGCCAGGGTAGGTTGTTCCAGGCCTGAGTGGGTCTCACTGGGCTCCAAGGTCGGACCTTCAGTCTGCACAGGAAAGTTACACTTTTTTATCTTTTCGATCCTGAACTGTCAACCCTTTCTCATGGTCACCACAACCAAAGTGCTGCAGCTGATGGCCTCCTGGCCCTCAAGCCAGAATTGTGGCGGCTAGGCCCGACCATCAGGGACCTCACAGGGAAGCCCTGACAGTTTATGGGCAGCAGTGGTTTTAGATGGTCTCCTGGGGGCTGCCAGAGTCTATAGATGTCCCGGAGACAGATTCTGCCTCTCTCTCTGACCCATTAATGCCCACCTGAGAGCATGGTCATGAGTATTAAATGCTTCAATGGATGGGTTAGCATAGTGCCTGGTACATAGTAAGTGCTCAATAATGTTAGCTATTTTTTTATTCACTCATTCATTTACTCTTTTAGTCATTCATTTACCGACTTATGCATGCATTCATCCCCAATTTACTCATTAATTTGGCACAAACTCATTGCATATCTGGTCTCTGTCTGTGCTGGGCTTACCTAAGCCCAACCTCCTCCTGTGACACTGAAATGCAACATAGGTCGACACAGGTCAGGGAATCAAACACACTCCCGTTTACCTGTGAGCGGTACCTCTCACCCAAACAAGTGACAGCGGCTGGCCCCGTGGGAATGGATTATAGCCTCCAACCACTGAGCTCTCTCTCCCAAATGGTCAAATGGTGCTGAGTGTCTCAAAATTGGCACCAACCTTTACTGAGCCCAAATTAGATGCTCTGTCTGAGTCTAGAGCCCACAGACAGCTGTGGCAGGTGCTAGGCTAAAGATGAAGAGACCTGCTTCTTCTAGGAATTGGCAGTGAGGAATCAGAACCATGCATATCTATTGATTTCATCATTTATTTATATATCTCCCTGCCTCTTCCAAAACTTATAAAAAACAAATGACAATACGAGAGGTGTTGGTTAGAAGTCAAAGCAGCGACTCCTGCAGGAGCTCAGAGAAAGGAGAGAACTCATGAGGCACGGGGTATCAGGGTGGGCTTTCTGGAGAAGGAGTCCATCAGGTGGGGAAAATCGTCTGAGCGAGGATTCGGCACAGCAAGTTTGTGCAGGGAAGCTGAGGGAGGTCGGGCGGTCTGGGGCTGGCGCTGGCCTGCGCCCCTAGTCAGGGAAGAGCAGGAAGCCGGAGAAGACGCTGTCAGAGCCCTCAGTACCCACCATGCCGTTGTAGTCGTTGACCGCCAGCCACACCTGCTCGCTCTCCCGAAGCCGCAGTAGCACACCGCCTGAGCTGACCTGCTTGCTGCTGGACATGTGGTCACAGAAGGTGGTCACCTTGACCCCGCTGCGGTACAGCAGCACGCACAGGTTGGCCGTCTGCGACGTGTGGTGGACAAAGTAGTAGAGGCCGGGAACTTTGCAGGTGAACTTGCCTGTGCTCATGTTGTAATCCCCCTGTGGGTTGGTGATGACCGTGTTGAACTTGACCAGGTTGCCAGGCTCTGGGTACTGGACTGTCTGCCGTGTGACTGTGAACACTGACTGGTGCTTCTGCTTGTATCTGCCCTCCTCGCCTGGCTCCCCAGGGGGTCCCGTGGGTCCGGGAATCCCTGGAATCCCAGAAGCTCCTGTGGGGCCATTTTTCCCAGGAGACCCAGGTGTGCCGGCTTCTCCCTTCTGACCTTTGGGTCCTCGTGTCCCAGGGATAGCTGGGATTCCTGGGGAGAGAGCAGGTGAGCAGGAAGTGATGGGGCTGGAGACAGAGAAGAGGGACCCTGGATGGACCCGCCAGCGACCACACCACCAGGGTTGGGTCTCTGGAGACTCCTTCCCCTAGATGGACCATCCACCTGGGAGCAGTGTGTAGGGAGTAAGGAGGAGGGAGTAGCTTCTTTGCTGGCCAGAGGTGAGGGAGATTCTCGTTCAAGCCCTGCCTCCCCTCAGACTTACCCTCTGCCCTTGGCGATGGCACCTGTCTCTTGGCCTTTGTGACAGTGAGGATAGACCTAGCTAGCTCAGGAGATATCAGAGCTGGGTGAGATCTCAGCATATCAGAGGCCACGACTGTCAGCCCACGTCAGCGTGTGGCCTCAGATACCTTCGATTTGGCCTGCACAATGTTTTTAAACTATTTGTTTGGAGCCCAACATGAACAAATTCAGACCTCACCTAAAAGTCTAGGTCCTTAGTTTTTCTTGACAAAAATCAGAAGATTGGTCATAGACAGAGTCCCTGGAAAGCTCACGAAACTTCAGTTTCAGGTCCCATTAACTTGCATTAACCCCTTCAAGACCTTTTCTCCAATTTTATATTTATAATTTTTTTCAGCGTTTTACGCTGTAACAGGAATATGCAGACAAATAAAAAGGACGAGGTGCCATGCGCCCCTCACCTAGTTTTTCCCAGTGGCTCATCTTGCATAATCAAAGCACAGTATCAAAACCGGGAGACTGACCTTTGTGTACTATACAGAGCCCCACTTGTACACACGCTATTTGTGTGTGTGTAGTTCTAATACAATTTTGTAGCATGTGTAGATTTGTGTCACACCACCCTCCCTGTAATCAAATGTGTCCCTCATGTTGTAGTGCTTTTCATAAAGCGGGCCCTCAACATTTTTATAAGCTTCAGAGCCTCAGCCAACCTGTATCTGTCCCTTGGCCAGCTCAGCACAAGAGAACCACTGGATGGAGCCAAAGAAAAGCTGCCCCCTTCAGGGGGCTGCTCTCGGCAGCTCCACCAGCCCCACTCAGCCCATGTTAGCCCCTTACGACAGCTGGCCTGGTTCAACTTCCCACATGGTGCAGATGAGGAAATCGAGGCCAGAGACTCGCCCAAGGCCATGTAAGGTGGTCCGGGGTATAGTCAGGACCCAAAGTCAAGTCTGGCTGAGTCTTAGTCAAAAGGTCTGATTCTTGTTACCACCCTGATTATCTGAGCTCCTGTGAGATTTTTCTCTCCTTGTCTAAACTATGCTGGTCTTTTAGGGCCTGGCTCCAGTCTCCTCTTCCAGGAAGCTCTCTCTGACCACCCCTTCCTGCCCTCATGGCCGCTTCCTCCTCTGACTTCCTTAGGGGTGGGTGTCTGTGCAGACCTATCTGTGACAGATCCTCTCCATGCCTTGTAACTCTTTCAGGTCCCAGGGTTAGGAGTGGAGGATCAGGATCCAGCAGACCTAGGCTTCAAGCTGCTTGACGCTGGGCAGGTGACCTCCCCTCCCTGAGCCTCGATTTGCCCAGTTGAGATCAGGGCATAATAGAACGGATCCCACAGAACGACTGGAAGAGTGGGATGGGAGGATGCATGTGGAGGGCACCTCATAGGAAGTGCTCTGTAATACCAGGTCCCTGCAATAGCTGTCAGGACGCTGGGTCATCCTTTCAGATGTCTTCCAGTAACTGATTGGGAGGGGCAGGACACAGTGGGGAGGGGGCCTGAGAGGCCGAGGAAGGTAATGGTTAAGGGTGTGGCCTTTGGAGTCGGACAGGATTCTACAGTGTGACTTCAGGAAAATTGCTCAGTCTCTCCGAAACTCAGCTTTGTCATTCATAAAATGGGAGTAAATCGGTTCTTCAAAAGATTTTGTTTCCTCCTTTGCAAAATAGAGGGAACAATTTTATCTGTCCCATAAGATAAATATATGTAGAGCATTTGGAACTGTGCCTGGCGTAAGTAGGCACTCCGAAATTGGTGGCCTTCAGCCATCCTGAGCCGTGAGATGGCCAGAGGCAGCTTGAAGTACAGGGTGCTGAAAAATGCCAGACTTGGGGACCTCATTCAGCTCCCCCCGAACTGGAGAATTCCTTCTGGAATGTGGGTAAAATTCCACAATAGTGCCGGGAGGGAAGAAGACAGTGAGGAATTTCCCGAGGACGGTCCTCTCCACTGGCCCCCGTACTCTCCCCCAGCCACGCGCCAACGCCAGCCCAGCCTCATACACGCCACCTCCAGACACACTCCAGCTTCCCCGTATGTACCCACTCGCAAGCGAGGCCCCCCCAGGCGCCAGTCGTGCCCAACACCAGCGTCCCTCCTGTCCTCAGCCCCCTTCGCTCAGGCTGGGGCCTGTCCTTGAAGTTCCAGCGGAAGATTCTGGGGCCGTGCCCCTGACTTCTCACTCCCCACCCCTCTACCTATCTAGATCCCTGGGAGGTGGGTGAGCACAGAGCTCTGATAAAAACAGTGATAACAGCAATAAGAGCCACAGCCTACACTCACCCGGTAAATACCATGTGCTCGATAACTGTGTTGTACTGAAACGTATTTAATCATCACAGGATCCTTGGAGACTCCCATGTTTCCATTTTACAGATGAGGAAACAGAGGCAATGCAGGGTTAAGTAACTTCCACAAGGTCACAGGGTGGGAAGTGGTGGGGCTGGGATTTGAACCCTGGCGGTATGTGCAGTGTATACATTCCCTGTGTGGGCCCCACCTTCCCCCAGGGGTCCATGTTGTTGGGCAAGTAGGAAAAGGATTGTAATAAAACAGTAGCCTCGCATTTTAGAGTTTGCCAAAGGTTTCACATGGGTCACATCCTGTGATCCTCCCTGCCGCCTTTGGGGTCAGGTGCTTGTGTTCTCTCCCTGCCATTAGGGGAGGCAACTGGGGAGACCTGAGGCCTGGGCTCTGAGGATAGAGGGGCTACACCTGCCGTGAGAGTTGGACTCTGCCCTGGGAGCAGGTGTGGCAGGAGGGACTGCACTCCTTGCCGTCAAGCTGCTGTCCCCCTTCCCCCAGGTCAGCCCTAGACCTACACGCGGACCGCTGCCCCCAGGCCATAGGTGACGCCCGCCCCACCAGGCCAGCAGACTCACCTGGTTCACCCTTGGGCCCTTGCAGTCCGTCGTGCCCATCCTTCCCTGGGGCCCCAGGCAGGCCTGGCATTCCGGGGATCCCGTAACATTCTGCGTTGGCCTGGCCCCCAAATGGCAGTATCAGCAGAAGCAGCAGCAGGTTTAGTCCAAGGAGGGGCCAGGAGCTGGATCCCCTGTCCATCCTGGGGAAGGATCTTGATGGGGGGAGAGCTGAGTTGGCCTGCTTGGCCCCTTACCATCTCATTCCCCAGGGCTCCTCCCTCTCTGCCTGCCTCCCTTCCACAGGCCCCTCAGCCCTTGGGACCACATAATGGATGGAGAGTGGGGTCTCTTCTTTGAGCATAGGCACCTAGCTCAGCAGGGATGGGACCCTCCTTCCTCTCACATATCAGGCTGTCCCTGGGGCCATGATTCAGGAAGCTGGTGGGGGAAACCTGCCATTGCTCTTGCCTGGACAGGGGTCCTGGCCTCACCTGGGGATGGGAGGTTTCTGGTCTGGTCGCAGAGATGTCCTCAAATCTGCGTCCCCTCTCCCAGGCAGAAGAACACCGTGTCAGAGTAGATCCAGCAAGGAGGGCCCAGAGCAGACTGGGCGGCCCCCTCCTCTCCCTACCCCCCCCAATCCCACATCCCCTTTCCCATAATTTTTCCTGACTCGACACTTTCTTTTGCATGCTAAGCCAGGCTGACCACAATGACACCCCTGTGTGCCCCCAACCCTGGGTCATGAGTGTCTAAAATGAGGAAATGTCCACTACCCCAGATCTGGTGAAGGGTAGAGTGTGTGTGTGTGGGGGTGGGTGTGTAAACATAAGCCTTCTGAGCAGACTTCCCCTAGAGTCAAGTTTGTTGGCATTTACTGTGCTGGAGACTCAGTTGTTTCATAACATTGCTAGGAGGAAGTTATAAACTCCCTAACAGATGAGGAAACTGAGGCTCAGGGAGCTGAAAGCCTTTGCCCAAAGTCACATAATGAGTGGTTTCTTGAGGTTCAAAGCCTTGCTCTGCTTAGCTGCTCCCAGGAAAAAGCCTCATACATACTTTTCGAGTGGCAGGCCTTATTCTAGAAACTTCCATACGCCCCCTCCCATTTGCCATACGTGGGGGTGGGCACCCGGGATGGGCAAGCTTTGATGACAGGAGCCTGTTGTAGTGGACAGACTCCCTTGGCTACAGAGTCAGCAGCCTCAGGGTCTCCCAGCCCTGCCACCCCCTTGTCCTGAGGCCTTTAGCAAACCACTGACCCCTCTAGGCCTCAGTCTTCCCATCTGTATACTGGGTGGTGGGGAGGCTTTGCATGTTGGCACCTCTTCCTTTGCCAGGGCCCCTGAAGACCTCACCTTCCCTGACAGCACAGCCTCCCTCACCTCCAGTGCCCCTGCCTCTGGTCTTGGAGTCTGTTGTGGCCTGTGAGTGGTTGCCAGTCAGGGCTGGGCTGGCAGAGCTGAGAGAGGCCCCCTTTCCTCTTCTCCTCATATGAGATTCATGGGAGGAAGGAGGTATTAGGCTGTAGAGGAGTCCAGCCCTGAGCCCCGCCACCCATGCCATTCGGGGTGAGTGGTTTGACGCCCCTGAACCCCTGAGGATTCTAGAATCCTCCTCTGTACATGAGCGGTTCCAATTGTTTCCTGCAGGGCAGTGGAGAGGATTCTGTGTCCTGCGATGCTTAGCCCCATGCTAGGCCTGAGCGCTTCAGAGCCCTGCCCATGCCCTGCGAGTGACCCGCAGGGCCTCAGTCTCCCCAGCTATCCCTCTCCCCTCTGGCACGGGGCTGCAGAGTGTGGAAGGAGAGCAAGGACATAAATGCACTTGGCCCTGGGAGTCGCCAGGGGTGGGAGTCGGGGCAGGGGGACTGACAGGCTGGATGGCACCTGAGCTCGTCTTCCTCGCCGCCTTTGCGCCTGGGTCTAGTTTGTCCAGCAGATGGCAGCCTCGGCCTGTACTCAGCCCTTCCCTGCCCCACCTGCCAGGTCCAGTTAGGTCCCTTCCTCCCAGAGGGGCCAGTGATTTGCCCCTACAGAGGTGGGTAGGTATGGGTGGGATTTAGGGTAAGGAGCAGCCCCCACCATTTCTATAGCCTGGTCTCTCCTGCCACTTGTGGGGCCTTCACCCCTGACATTTTCTTTGAGTCCCACTGCAATGAAAGACGCCCTCCACTTTGGGGTCAGGTAGAGCCGGTTCAAATCTAGGCCCTGCCGCTTTCTAGCAGCATGACCCTGGGTAGATGTCTCCTTTGTCTGAGCCTCAGTGTACTCATCAATGTTGCTGGGATTAGATGCATCAATGGCTATGAAATGTCCTGCACTTAGTAGGTGCTTAAAGATCTGTTTCTTTTCCCAGTCCATGGGGGTGTGTGTTCTGGGGAACGGGGGACCTCTGTAGCAGACTGGAAGCCCAATGGGGACTGAGGGACTGTGCGTAGCCCAGCATGTCCCCAGGGCTACAGAGGGATCACGCTCTTCTTCCTGACCCCCAAAGGCTGCTGGTGGGGCAGCCCCAGGAGAGGGGTCTGGGGGCGTGACGGGGGATGGGTGTAGGGGGCGGTGTGTATGTTGAGGACGCTGAGGCTGCTCGTGTGTCAGTTACGGATGGGAGACAGTCCCGCGGGAGTGTCAGCACACGTGGAGGTCAATGTGTGAGACGACACGGGCATTTCTCAGGCATGTACATGTGGGAAGGAGAGGCAGGTGTGTATACCTGTGTGTCAGTGGAGTGTCTGGGGCACGTGTGTTGAGGTGTGTGTGTAAGAGCACTTGTGATGGTTTACAGGGGGCACTCGGGCACCTGAGGCAGGGGTGTGTACGACGGCACGTATATCCCCAGGTGTGTCTTGTGGGCTTGAAGGCATAACTCACGTGGTTGTGTCCAGGGGTGTGCAGAAGTGTCTAAGGGAGTGGGTGTGAGCCAAGGGGGGAGCTCATGTGCCCATGTGTCGGTGAGCCCTGGATGCGTTTTGGTCCAGGAATATGAGTCCACGTACATCTTAAGGAGGTGTCATGCAGGGTCTCTAGTCCCGCTCCCCGCACAAGAACGCAGGATATGGTGAGGCCAAAAAGGAACACCCACGGAGCCATAGATAGGGGAGTCATACCATTATAATCTCGCTGGAGGCTGGGTGGGAGACACAGGAAGCAGGAGCCACACAATCCGCAACCTGCCGTCCGCTTCTCTGCCAAGCAACCGACCCCCTAGTGTAGCCATGGCAGTTATATTAGTGGCTAATGGCTAACCGGTAACAGCTGACGGCCAACTAGTCACAGCTGATGGCCATCTACTACCCGAGCCAGCATCTTTCCACATGAGGCCGAGAGCCTGGAAACTGCTCTCTGGGACTCTGTCCCCACAGTTACGTGCCACGAACATTCAGTCCCCGGCTCAGACAGGATGCCCAGCAGGCAGCAGCCCCAGCCTCCATGCCTGCCAGGGTGGAAGCCTGGGGCTGGACTCAGGAAACTGCTTTTGGGGACAACTGCTGGGTGCCCTTCGGCCAATTGCTCCCCCTCTCTGAGCCCTGCCCTTGCCTTTCTGGTTCGGGTTGGAAATCATGTGTGCCATTTTTCAGATGTGTGGCTCTGGAAGCTGGGAAGGGTAACACAGGCTTGAGCGTTCGTAAGACTTGGAGTCGAATCCTAGCTCCTCCCCTTAAACACTGACCTGGGCTTTATGGTGGTCTCAACCCCCAGCTTCAATTTCATTATCTGTAAATAATGAGTCATAATACCAACCTCAGAGCTCAATTGTAAGATTATACAAAATATAATAATAGCTAAAACTTATGTAGGCCTTACGATAAACCAGGCACGGCTCTGCAATTTTCATAAGTTATTTAACCCTCCCAATAACGCTGTGAGGTAAGTGCCATTATTATTCCTACTTTACGGACTAGGAAAGTGAGGTTTACTGAAGTTATAGAGCAGGAACACAATTGCACAACTAGTAAATGGTAGCCCCAGGCTTTGAACCCAGGTCGATGAGCCTCCCAGGACCTGCCAAACACATATTGTAAAATACTGAATACAGGCCTGCCTTGTAAGCACTCAACAGTTGTCGTTCTTATGCCTCCTTCCCCCTGCCCAGGATGGCGACTGAACCTCTAGCCAGCAGACATGGACTCAGGTATTTATTTCAGGAAGAGTTCTAACAAACGGTCTCCCTTCAGCTAAAACAACAGCTGCCCCACTTGACAGAGCAGAGCATAGACACAGAGAGGCGGTGTGAGTGGGGCCGTATCACTCGGCAGGAAGCAGAGGGGGCTACGGCTGGGAGGGGGTCCTTCCCTGGTTCAGGTGGACGGAAAGATGAGGAAGCCGCTGAAGACACTGTCCGCCTCTGAACCCTGGTAAATGCGGCCCTTCGCGGGGTCTTTTTCGATCCACACCTGGTCTCCTTGCTGGAGCTGGAGCACTGTGCTCCCAGATAACACCTGGAAGGTTCCTTTGCTGTTGAGGTCACAGAAGCCCAAGGAGAATGGCAAATGGCCCTTCCTAGAGGACATGATGGACAGGCAGATGTCCCACTTGGACACCACCTGGAAGGTGAAGTAGTAGTAGCCTGGCACAGCGCAGACGAATCGACCTGAGTTGCTCTGGTACCGGCCTTCCTCGTTGGTGATGACCAGGTCGAAGATGACCACATTGCCGCCCGTGGGTGGGTTCCGCCTCACAGCCGAAAAGGCTGGCCGCGGTTGGTTATTGATGTCTCCCGGGTTGCCTTTGGTGCCCTTCAATCCTGGGATACCAGGGGCACCCATGGGGCCAGTGGGCCCTGGGTAGCCCATTTTACCAGGGTTTCCAGGGGGCCCAGGGTCCCCCTCGTCTCCTTTAATGCCTCGGATGCCTGTCCGGATGCCAGGGGCCCCTGTGGGGAGAAAGGACAGGTTGGGAGTGAGAGTCTAGTGTCTGCCCATCCTCAGGGAGATGGCTGGGACCCTGGAATGCTGTGGGATAGAGGATGGGGAAGTGCCTGGGCCTTTGAGACCTTGATTCTGGCTAACTGTGTGACCTTGGGCAAGTGTCTCAACCTCTCTGAGTCTCAGCTTCTCTAGCTATATCATGGAGACAAGTGTGAACAGGCACTTACTTGTGAACGAGTCAGATTCTGTGAAAAGCAGGACACCCTCCTCTACTGTGCTCCTGCTGATGGCTGTGCCCTTCACACTCCACCAGGCCACTGACCCTGACCTCTTCACTTTTGGGAACTACACATAGGATGCCCGAACACAAATCGTTGCAAATGTCTCTGCGGATCTTTCTGGTCTGTTGTGGACTGGGGCGCTTGGGGGGACTACATGAGACTTTCCTTTCCCACTCTGGTTATCTCCTCCTTTCTTTCCCTTCACCCCCAAGCTTCTTTTCTTGAATGTGAGAGTTTCTGAAGCCTGAAGGGGCTGGGAAGAAGGAAGCAGGGATAGAGTTGGGGTTGGTGGAAAGAAGCAAAAAAAAAAAATAGTTGCCATTAATTGATCCCCCGATATGTGCCAGCTGGGGTTATTTCTCTATTTTATAGATGAGGAAACTGAGTTTCCGAGAGGGTCAGTAACTTACTCAAGGTCACACAGCAAGACAAGGGCTCCTGAGTCTAAAGCCTAAGGCATTCATTGTTCTGACAACTAAACAATGCCCAAGGACTGGGCAGTACTTCAGGATCATTATCATTCATTGCTCACAGAGACCTATTCTCCAGAGGAGGGAGGTGGCCAAAGAAAAAGGACCCAGGCAGTAAAGGGGATATGGAGAGACCTGGTTGCCTGGGAACGTGACCCAGCGAAAAGTCTAGGCTCCCCTCAGCCCCTGGGACCAAGTGCAGACCGGAGGGGCTTTATGCAAGGGCCCAGGTGGACTCCTGCTTCTCAGTGTCACCCTCAAGCCTCCACCTTGGAGGCCAGGCCAAGGGCTGAGGGGCTGGGTCCAGGGGGAGGTGCTTACCTGGGTCCCCTCGCTCCCCCTTGAGGCCTGGTCTCCCAGGTCGGCCAGGTGTTCCTGCAGCCCCTCCTCTCCCATCTGGTGCTCGGCACACGTCCTGGGTCGCTGCCGAGGCCAGGGACAAGGCCAGTGCACCGAACACCAGCCAGCCCCATAGGGTTTCCATGATGCCACTGTGGAGACATGGCAGCACTTCGGCAGGCTGGACATCACACAGACATGCACGTCCAACTCACACGCTCGAGTCCTGCACGTACAGTGATATATACACACACCCCCACTACCAGTGCGCCCCTCCCTTCTCCTGGGACTTCAGTGTTCACGCTCCATCCAACTCCAGGGATCCCACATGTATGTATATTAGGTTGGTATAAAAGTAATTGCGGTTTTTGCAATTATTTTTAACCTTTTAAACCACAGTTACTTTTGCGCCAACCTAATAGCACCACAAACTCACAGATACATACATGCAGCTGAGAACACCCCTGTAGTCACACCGTCAGACACACAAATGGCCTCTCACCCACACTCCTGGGCAAACTAGCTGACACCCAGATAGACTCCATCCCTTAAACTGGTCATTTCCTCCCATAGATGATCAATTCCATCGAGCACATATTTATTGAGCCTGCTCCTTACTTAACACTCTCTCACCCAGACGGCAGAGCTCTGCATACACACGAACACCTGACACAACACATCTACTCACTCCTTACACACTTTGCTCCTTTCAGGCTGACTGTCCTTTCTGTGGGACCGCTCTGCTGGGCTCTGAACCTCCCAGTCTTTTCCCAACTTCCTGTGTTTTGTGGGGCCAGGACCCAGGAACTCTGGAACTCTGCTTAGAGCTGATGAGTCTGTGTCGCTATCCTCCTACCTTCCCCCAAAGTCCAAGGACTTAGTGTCCCCCCACTCACTGATTTTGAGTCCTGGATCAGTGCCCCACCTAACCCCGTTGTGGCACAGACTAGTTAGCCGTGCCCTCCCTCCCTTCCTGCCTCAGTCGTCCAGCCTCCTAGCTCTGCTCCCTGGTTCTTTGAATTTCCAGCCCCCTCCCACTCAGGCGCTAGCCTCACCTGGCTCCCGTGGTCAACTCGACTGGACGCTCCTGCCGTCCACCCAGGGACCCCTGTGGGACACTCAGCAGGGCGGTGACCGCCAGCAGCCAAGTTTCACATCCCTTCCTACTTCCCCTTTTCCTTCTGTGGACCTGCCCCTGGCATTGCCCCCGGGGTCAGAGGCCCGCCAGGGACATTTTGAGCAGACCTCAGCAAGACTGGGACATGCTGATGTGGGGGCAGGGACACAAGGCAGGAGTTTTTCAGGATTGTGAAAACAACATGCATTCATTGTGAAAAACTTAAATACGGAAAAGCACAAAGAAAGAAGAAGGGTGCAATAGTAGTGAGAAGCTCAGTAGTCAGCTTTCTAGACCTGCCACTTCCTAGCTACCCGTCCTTGGACACTTAACCTCCTGGGGCCTTGGTTTTCTTTTTTTTTTTCTTTTTCACAATTAAAGAAATATAATTGAGGATGGATTTTCTAGCAATTGTTTACCTTTGTTCATGTTATTTGATTAACATTATGGCTTAGAAAACGTAATCAAGTAACCAGTTTTGAAATTCATTCATTCAATGAACATTTACAGGGGATCTAGGGCCTTGGTTTTCTTATTTGTGAACTAAGAACAACCCTCTTTGGGTTAAAGTTTTAATGACATAATACACATACGAAACAGTGGGCTCATGGCAAACGCTTAATAATTAGCTTTTATCGGCATTTAAAAAACTGAAAAAAGCATATAAATTCTACTGGAGAATCTGGAGAATTGCTGTTAACAATTGCATGGAGCGTCTAGCCTTACTCACTCTCCCTGACGGGGTGCTCACTACCTGTCAGCACAGCTCCCTTCGTCGTTGCCAGCTTTGACTCTGAGAACACTTTTCTTTAGTCTGAGCGACTCTGTCTCTTCCAGACTAGAGACTGATGTGTTCATGTTTGGGCTGACGGTGTCTTTCTGCTTCTTCCCATGACTGTGGGTTTTATTTTCTTCTGAGATTTTCACAGGAGGGAGGAGGAGAGGAAAAAGAGGAGAAAAAGGAGGGCTGTTGTACATGGGCAGATGAAGATGGCCTAGGGCAGGGGTTTTCAAGCTTTTGGGACTCCTTTTTCATTTGCAATCTTATATGGCACCCAACAGATATCCAACAGATACAAATGAGGATGTTTTGGTTTAAGAAAGGGGGAACCAGAGCTATTCACGCCAGCCTCTCGCTTGCTCCCTGGGATTCAGGAAGTTAGGAGAAAATCAGTGTGACCTTGGGCAAGCCACATAACTTCTCTGGACCTCAGTTTCTTTATCTGTAAAATGAGACAAAGAGCCTCCTCACTGGGCTGCTGAGGGATTACGTGAATTTATGCAGAACTTTATACCACATTAAAATAAGTCACCACTGTGAATTACAACTGTAATTTGTGAATTACAAATTTGTAATTTGTGAATTACAAAGGTCAAACTGTGTGACCTTTGGCATGTTACCTAACCTCTCTGAGCCTCATTTTCTCCATCTGTCAAGATGAAGGAATCGGTGGGAGGCAAGAAGGTTTGCCCCAAATAGTTTGTAACATCCCTTCCAGCATCCGTCTTCTTTGATTGCATCGTGTCAGTCTTGCTTACCTGCGAGAGGGAGTTAGAAATGTCACCTCAGAGTCAGAATGATCACCCCTACTACTCCCATTTTATAGATAAAGAAACTAACAACCAAAGACAGAAGGACTTGCCCCCACAGAGAGTGGCTGAGTTGGCAGGGGGAAAAGCCAAATGCTGTGAAAGGCTTCTCAAAGTATAGTTTTCAAAATATTAAATACACAATTCTTATAGAAACATATAGTGAGCACACGTCAATGTTATGTATAGCTTATTAATGAAGGAACCAGCAGGATGACAAAGGTAGTTAGTTTAAAGAAGAATCTGAGAAAAAAAATATTTATGTATACCTACATATGGAGAGAGAGAAGAGAGAGATTCAGTAGAAACAAAAAAATAACAACCAAAAAAAAAAAAAAGAACCCTGGAATCTTCATAAGATTGCTAAGTTAGATACAAAGGTGGTTAATGTTCTACAGGGCAATAAATCATAACTGTTGGGGTTATCTTCTCTATTGAAAAATCATTTGCATTTCTACCAGACAAAAATAATTTGCAACTTATCAGTTTTCTACCAGCTAACAGCTATCTTTACAGAGCCTAGGTCCCAATCAATAGTACACAATAAGTTAAGCAAAGTGACATTCCCCTAGAGTGTCAGATGACCCTTAGGAGGGCTTGTCAGACACTGCTCTAATTTTACTTTGAAAGGACACCAGTTATCTCTTTGCCTTATTTCCAAGTGTTGGATGATTTTTACTTATCAGGTTGTTGCAAGAGTCTAACCACTTCCCAAGAAATAAAAGGCATCGATAGTAATGAACGTATCATTAGTGTGAAAAGGAAATGGGTCAGCGAGGACTGTGAATGTCACAAAAAGGGCATCTTCAGTCGGATGGGATGGGTTATTCTTCCATTTCTCCAGAGTCAGGCTCATGCAGGGGAGGCAGGAGATGGAGGGGTGAAAAGAAACCGCTGGTAATGCTTATACAGCCCTGATCCATGAGACCAGTCTCAGGGTAGAGTCAGGGATCTAAGGAAAAACACAAAACCAAACCACAACAAACCCCGAACCGCTAAAGGACTCAAATGCTTTATGATAGAGTCACATATCACTTAAAGGTTCGGTTCCAAAATTAGCATATTAGGCAAAAATTGTACATGGTCCATGTTAGGAAAGCACTATGTTGATGACCATCTGACAAGACCATAGTACCATTTCGCAATAGTTCTATGCTGTCACGTGGTTGGCTTTGATATTAGAACAGAGTTACGTTTCTTTCGTTGAGTATCAGCTGGCTTATTCCCCCTTTTTTGGGGCGGCGGGGGAAGAAGTTGAACCTTTAAAGACTGGAGTCATACTCAGTGGTGAAATATTTACCATGAGAAGCTCCCAGGATCTGAGGCAGACTTGGGGACACAGGTCCATTCAGGTCTCCCCATCCATGCTCACTCCAGAAATGAGCTCCTTGAGGGTCTGGAGAGATGGCAGCACTCCCTACCTTATTTAAATGGGTATCTTTAGCTCTTTCTCTCTCTGAGTCTAATTAGGCAAAATGCAGAGAGTCAAATGTGTATATAATGTAACTCTGAAGTTCTTGTATTTCTTTTTTTAATTAAAAAAATTGAGGTCTAAGTTACGTACATGCACAAGTCTTAAGTGTTTAGTGGCTTTTCATGTCCACAAATACATCCTGTGCCAACACCCAGATCAAAATACAGCACATTTTCATCACCCCAGCAAGTTGCCTCATGGCCGTATTACACCCCCCACCCGACACCCCCAAAGGGACCAGTGTGTTCTGTCTTCTGTCACCATTGGTTACTTCTGCCTGTTCTTGAACTTCATGTAAATAGAATCATTCAGTTTGTGTCTTTCGTGTCTGGCTTCCTTCGCTTCACATGTTTGTGAGATTCATCACGTGTGGATTCAGTGTCTATTGCTGAGTCCATTGTATGCAGGTATCACCCTTTCTTTAGCCCTTCGCCTGTTCACAGGAGGTATTTGGTCATGAGGAATAAAGCTGCCGAGAACATTCTTGAGCAAGTCCTCCCTGCATCACCCTGTGAGCAGACGTGCTCAATGCCCTGCTGTACCGTCTGAGCACCAAGAAGGGGCAGACGTTACGTTAACACCCCTTCCTCTCCCATCCACTGTGCCCTCTTCAACAACCACTTTCTTAAAAAAAAAAAAAACCTTCTGGACCCTCGGCAGATAAAAGCGCTCTTGGGGACCGTTTTATGAAAACCAGAGAGGATTATAAACAAAGAATAACTTGTGGAGGAGACAGAGGCAAATTCAATGGCTGCCACCCTTTTGCCATGTGCTCTTGCAGGAGAGAACTCCTGTATCTGGGGATGACGATGACCCTTCAAACTGTGACCAGGCTTCAGATCTTGTGGCACAAGGCAGGCACTTTAGCAAAAGTCCCATCTCCTCCTTCGTTCTCCTCCTGCCACTCAGTGGGCCAGGATAAGGTGACCAGTTGAGAAGACTTCCCACCCCAACCCTCAGTCCCAGCTAGAGGCCAGCATCCTGGCTGCCCAGAGGGAAGTGGCCAAGCCTGCCAGGGCCAGGTGGAGCTATTCTGGAAGTTCCCAACACACAGCTCGATCTGGAAAGGTGCTAATGGAAGCCACCAGGGGTGCGGGCAGGTGAGATGTAAAAAGATTAAGAGGATTAGGGGAGAGTTTGGAAAACAAACAGAGCAGGCTGTGGGAGCCAGCAAGGAGGCATGGCCTCTGCCTTGTGGGGGCCGGGCCCTGGGTCCTGGGGGCACCGGGAGGCCAGGATAATGCTAGTTCACACAGATGAGAGGATCGCAGGTGAGCAGCCAGGGGAAAGCTCCCCATGCAGGGGCCTAAAACATAAAACAGGAACTCTGAAAGAGAGGAGAATAGAGGAGATAAACGTATTGGGTATGGGGACCCTGAAGGCAAAATTTGCCAGCTTCCCACAAATTTACCTCCCCTGTGCCAGGTATTTTACACATATCATCTCACTTAATTCACACAGTATCCTTTACAGGGTAGTATTTTGGCTCATTTTCAAAGCTGAAGACACTCAGGCTCAGAGAAGTGAAGTGACTTGCTCCTGGGTCCAGGGTTGCCAGATTTAACAAATAAAAATACAGAATGCCCAGTTCAGTTCTAATTTCAGATAAACAGCACTATGCATGGGATATACTTACACTAAAAAGAATGCTTCCTTCTACATTTCATCTGGCAACCTACAGAGGTTTCACAGCCAGTAAGCAGTGGCTTTCCCCTCTCTCTCTGGCTCACTGGAAAGTCTACCTTGGTAGGGTGGGCTGAAGGACTGCTCCTCTCTGCCTCCCAGGGGAATGTGAGCTTACTCCCCACATAGGGGCCAAGGTCATTGCACCTGGGGATTAGCCACCAGCGCCAGGTGGCTTCCCCCCCATGACCCCCATCATTTCTACGCAGGCAAGCGGCCCTCTAGGTATCTCTCCCTGACCCAGACTTCCATCAGGAGAGGCCACTGTGGGCCAGAGGCAGGGGACTTGGACTCTGTTCCCAGCTCTGTTGTGTGTCCTTGAACATCACCCTTCTGGGCCTCAGTCTCCCCATCTGTACAAGTAGGGAGGGGTTGAAGCAAAAGAGTGGTTCCCCGAGTCGAGTCTTCTGGGGGAGCTGCTTAAGAATACCAGAGCCTGACCTGTACCCCTACCTACGGCATCAGAATCTCTGGGGTGGGGCTTCCACAATTTTCACAGTTGCCCTGAGTGATCTGAGGCAGGCATCTTTCTGAAGTTCTGACAGCAACTGGGGGTCTTTCCAACCTTGACATATTGTCTGGGCCCGCCCTGAACCGTTGGACGTGACCTTGTAGCATCTGACAATTGGGCAATTGCTGAAGGGTTGTAATGCAGGGTCTCAGCTCCCACTACCCGCACAAGAACGCAAGGTACGGTGAGGCCAAAAAGGAACACCCACGGAGCCAGAGGTAGGGGGTTCATACCACTATATTCTCGCTGGTGGCTGGTCTAGACACAAAAGCAAATATCCATCAGTACCCCAACAGGGTGTCTTCCTGCACCCCAGTCTCACTGGTGGCCTGATGAGACACAGGAAGTAAGATCCACGTGATCCACTATCCACTTCTTTGCCAACCAACCAGCCCACCCCCTCGCGTAGCCACGGCAGTTGTATTAGTGGCTAATGGCTAACCGGTAACAGCTGATGGCCACGCAGCCACAGTGGATGGCCATCAAATAACCAAGCCAGCACCTTTCCACGTGAGGCCAAGAGCCTGGAAACTGGTCTCCTGGCTCTGACCCCACAAGGGTTTACATGCCTTGATGGAGGAAATTTTGTTGGGTGAGGGTAGGAAGGAGGGAAGATCACTAACTCTCTCCTGGGGCTGAGACCATTTCCAACATGGGAATTAGAAATATTTCTTACATCTGAGTAGAGACCAGTGTTTTCCACAGCCCCTGCCTGGCTCACGTGAGTCTCTATGAGGGGACTGGTGAGACTACTGTTGTCATCCCCAATGCACTGATGGGACATCCAAGGTTCAGAGAGGGCAGTCATTCCCCAGTGTCACACAGCAGAGCTGGTCCAGTCTGCAGTCTATGGGGCCAGGACTCCACCCACCAGCCCTGCCCACCAGTCCCACGCTAGGGTAGTCCTGGAGGATGTCCCAGCCCTTTCCCTTCCCGGGCTCCTGGGTTCTGGGAGCTCCTCTCCTCATTGGGATGCTCTAAGCCTCCATGTCTGTCCTGGCATGCCAGCAGCTCACTGCGGGCCACATCCCACACTCCCCCAACCTCGGGTCCAGTCACCCCTCCTCCTTGCCCTGAGCAGGGCATGCCCAGGGTCACACAGTGTACCAGGCTAGAGCTGGGATTTGGGCTGGGCCTGTGGTGCTCGCTCCAGCTTGCACTCATTTTCTACCTGCAGAGCTGCTCAGAATTTGGGCTAATGACAGCTGCTCTGCCCTGTTTCTTCCCCCTCCTCCCAGCCTTGTGCTGATAACAAATAAACACCCAGTCAACGCAGGAGAATAATTAACTCTCCAATGTGGGGAGAACTAATCAGCCAGGAGTTTGCTGCAGGTGGGAAAAGCAAAGGCTCTCCTAAGTATTATGCAAATGAAACTGTAGTATGCAAATCATCCCCTTTCGGGCTCCTGGGAAAGGCTGTCAGAGCCACAAGCCCTGGCTGCTGAGGAGGGACAGGCTCTGGGAATGGTGGCCCTGACTGCAGGGGCCCGTCCCTCAGGTTTAGGGGGCTGGAGGTGTCAGAGTAGGAGTGCGGGGCTAACCTTCAGGGTTCCTCAGAACACCTGTAGTTCTTGTGTCCCGGGCACTGGAGGGAGGGAGAGGGAGAAATAGGCTGGGGGTTCAGACAGGACTGGCTTTGAATCTGAACACCACTGGTCCTTACCTCTATGACGTTGGCAAGTCATTTCCTGAGCCTCAGGTTTCTCACTGAAAGATGGACATAATGCATCCTTTTCAGGCTGTGCTGAGAGTTGGCCAATACAGTGTCTAAGATGGGCTGGCACTGAGCAGGTGTTCAGTCACTGGGAACTCATATCAGAAAGCATTGAGGTATGTGCGCAGCACCCCCTGTGACCCATGTGCTGCCCCGTCAAAGCCCAGCCCCCTCGGGGCTCATCTTCACCTGGCTCGCCTTTCAGAGGTGCGGGCAGCCTTGTGATTCCTGATTGGAAAGCCTTCAGGAATGGCCCTCCTGCTCCCAGGCACGTTTGCTCTTCTGCCTTGCCTGAAATTCTGGACCTGGACGAGAATAAGGAGAGCGAGGCACTCCCTCTCAGGATTGTGCGGGTGCAGGACTGACCCCAAGACTGAGCACCTCCTTAACATTTGCACTCCCTGGGCACCTCACCCACCTCATCCTTGCCCAGGCCCTCCTCACAAAATACCAAATATCATCTATTCGAGAACTGTATAGTGCTTGCTCAGGGAATCTTGGCCAAATTAATGGGAAGGGTAAGCCTGAAGAAGGAGCGTGGTTTCAGAGTCAGCAGGTGCCTCTGGGAGCTTGGAGTGAAGGCACGGGAGTGGGCAGGGACCAGGGCAAATCCCCTTGGCTCAGCTGTTTCTTTCCCTGGGAAAGGGACTTCCAGGCAGCCCTCTCCGGGGGGCCCCCCATTTGATTTCTCCAGCCCCTTGGCTCCAGGCCGACAGGCAGTTGCTGGGAGCCACTGCTGGGAGTTGGCACATACTGGGATAAGCACCCCTCTCTCCATTCTTACCATCTCCTGCAGGAACCAAAGCTGCTGGGGGCTTTCTGAAGGCTGGCTTGACCTGGCAGGGAGGAGAGGAAGCAAAGGCTTGTGGGTCGGCCTCTGGTGCCAGCCTGGGGTGTGGTTCCAAGCTGCTGTTAGGGCCGGCCGAGGGCACTAGTTCTGCCCAGGCACCTGGGACAGGCCCTGGCTTGAGAGCCTGGAGACTGCGTGCCCAGCCCAGCTCTGTCTGTCCTGCTTTGGCGTCCTCCCTTCCTTCTAAGGTGTTAGTATCTTCATTTCTAACATGTCCTGTCCTGCCTGCCTCATGAGGCTGTGCTCAGACTCCACGGATGGCGCTCATGAAGGAGTGTTCCCAAAGCCAGGCAGACCTAAGGTCATCAAAGTCCCCGCCTGTGGCTGACACACTCAGGGGTCCCCACAGACATCCAGCAAGAGGCAGACCCGGGTCTGAACTTAGAGGTGTTTATGGAGCAGAAAGAAGGCTGGCTGGGAATCCTCTGCTCCCCCTGCATCTTGCGTGCTGGTCTCGTCAGTGACCCCATCTCGAAGCCTCAGTTTCCCTATTGTGGGCGGCAATAGCAGTTACCATGCTGCAGGGCAGGCAGGTTTTTTTTTTTTTTTTAAATTATATTTATGTTCCCAACTTCCCTTAGGGTAGAAATATCATTCCCAATTTACAGATAAGGAACGGGCCCCTGAAAGGTAATGTCATTCACACCAGGCCATGCACTAAGAGACTAAGAGAGCAGAGCTTCAAACTGTGCTTTAGCATACAGCTGTGTGGCCTTGAGCAAGCACCTTTGCCTCTCTGAGATTCGGTTTTCAAATCTGTAAAATGGGAACGGCAGTCTTTCTCATGCAGGCGCTAAACAACAGTGGGCAGTAACAATCCTAGGAGGCCTGGCTGAGGTTTGACCTAGGGGCTGCATGACCCTTTGGCTCTGCTTGCACACCTGGCTGCCTGGAGTGAAGGCATGGGAGTGGGCGGGGACCAGGGCAACCACCCTGAGGGTGGGACTGGGTGATCTCCAAGAGCCTTGGAAGCTTGGCTTGGACATTTCCAGGACTTCATTTAAGCCTCCAGATTCCTTGAAGGCCTCTGCTTGATTTCATTTGGTCTGCTGCCTGATTTTACTCAGAAGGCCAGCCTTAGACTCCAGGGCCAGTTTTGATGACATGGGGGGTCCCCGCTCTCCCAGCTCTACTTCCCAGAGCCCAGGCGTGTGGGGGTGTTCTGTGGCCAGGAGGTAGTTGTGACGTCCTAGGGCTTTTGGCATCTGGGAATGGCTAACTGGGGGTGCCACTCCAGAGTACCTCCCCTTTGCTTCTCAGCAGGAGGGGGTGGCCAGGTTATTTTTGTGATAAAAGTTTAATAAATTGAAAGGCACGGTTTTCAGTCTGTGGGTAATTAGCTGCTGCCTCTGCCCTCCCTACTAATTGTCTCTCTCACACCAGACAGGCAGAGATCAATAGGAAGTGGCCGCTGTGCGGCGAAAGTCACAATTAATTAATTGTCGGGCTTGTGTGTGTCTCCATCTTTGTCACATCAAAGGCCTGAGGGTGGCAGCTGTCCACGTTCTGGCTCTGCTGGGCTGGCCCAGACCACAGCCCCCAGATGCATGGGACCACAAGCTACCGCGCATGCTTCCTGCCTCTCCCTCAGGCAGCCAGAGGCTCCTGGAGAAGGAATTCCCTGAGACCCGGGCTCAGAGACCTTCTCTGACAGCCAGGATTTTCCTGCCACCTCACCCCAAATGCAATCTCCGCCCTATTTTTACCCAGATACCCTTACCCTGGCCCCCTGCCTCACCCTTGCTTGTCCAATCCAGTCTCCTCCCTTCAGTCTAGGCTAAAACTTTGGCTGTATCCAAAATAGTGGTTACCTCTGGTGGGGGATGGGTATTGCCTGAGAGATGCTGGACAGTCTCTACGTTTTTATTTGGGTGGTGGTTTCCTGGAAGTGCACCACGGTACTAAGCCATTTTGTTGTACACTGAGGATTAGTGCAAACAGTTGAGCATACAGACAAAGACCGATGCCCCTCCCCCACTCAGTAATAACAATGTACATTTCTGTGCCAGGCATTGAGTCATTAGGATGATGGGGAACATGGCCCTGATTTAACGTATCTTTCCTAATCCTCCCCTTAATCCCCCATAGCCTTCGAGATAGGTAACATTATCCCCATTTTACGGATGTGGAAACAGAGACACAGAGGAGAGGGGAGAAGAGGATGGAGGGTGGAGGGCAAAGTGGGTAAGGGAGGGACCGATATACATCAGGAGCTTGTGTGTGCCAGGCACAATCTCAGGGCTTCACACACCTCCACCTGTCCATGAAGGTGAAGCGGCCGCCCCTTTTTACAGACAGGGAAGCTGAGGCTCAGAGAGGTGGGATCCCTTGTCTGAAGTCGCACTGCCTGGGAGTGATGGGCTGGGTCTAGAAACTGGGTTGTCTCATTCTAACATCTCTCTGCGGGGGAGACTCAGAGGACAGAGAGCGAGGACAGAGAGAGGTGAGGGTGAGGGGGCGTGAGATGGGATGGGTGAATTGGGGAGTACTCCTAGCAAGGTGTGAGCATGAAAGAGGGGGTGCTAAAGACACATGTGGGTATGCACACACACAGGCACCCAGGGGCATGCATGCACCTGCACACACCCCACTACTTTTGCTCCACTCCACCCTTTCTGGCGGGCTTCTTGCTGCCTCTCTAGGGTCCGTGAATCCAGCTTTCCCTCATCTGTACAGGGGGAGAGGAACTGTGTGGCCCCAAGGTTTGCTGTTCCCTGCACACTGCCTGGCACACAGGGGGCTTGGCGAGGGGCAGGGCTTCATCTTCCTCCTCCATCTCACTGGCCAGGGGTATGCTGGCTCCCGGTCACCTAGCCCTCTGCCTGCAGCTCTGCAGGTGAGTCAGGGCCAGCTGACCCAGCCCATGGGCCAGTGTTTTGTTTTCCCTCCACCCGCCTTAGTGGGCTCATCCACCCTTTTGGAGCTCAGGGGTTGACAAATATTGGAAGAGCTTCCTTGCTGGTGGGGAGAGGCGGTACCTATCCTTCTGTCAGCTGTTTCTCAGTGAGAACACAGCAGCGTGTCCAGCCTCCCGCTCATGGCTGGTCGTCAGGGGACGCCACCTCCATGCTCCCACCACCGTTACCGCCTGTCATTGCGCCTTTGAAGTGGTGCCTGATTTTCCAGTCTGTCTGAAGTCGCTTGCTGTTTATGCAGCAGCTGGTCCGGCAAGTCCCCCCGCTGGGCCTTTCCATGACGGTGCCAGCCGCCAGGGACTCGAAGAGACAGCCACTGGGTCTCTGGGGGGGTTAGCGAGAGGAAGCTGAGATGCCATTTCTGTCTTCAGGGTCTTCTAGACTGAGTTTGCTTGTTTTTTGTTTAAAAGGGAAAAAAAGAGTTTCCAAGAACCCCAATGTGCTATTTTCTTCAAAGAAAAAGGAATAAAGATTAAAAAAGAAAAACAAGGGCCAAAGGTAATGCTTTTAAATTTCTTTGAACATGTTTTACTGCTGTGGCAGCTGCGTGGGGGAAGGTGCTAGGCTGTGACTCCTTTCATGGATGTTAATGTGCCGTGTGACCTTGGGCAAGTCACTTCTCTCTGGTCGTCAGATCCCTAATGAGGGTCTGACTAGCTCTGTCCCACTCCACGTTTGGGGACCTTCTTGTGCTGTTTGTTTCTCCTGAGAATCCTGCCACAGGCCAAATCCTCCTTTTGAATATGAAAGTATTCCTCAGTCCAGGAAACCAGAGAAAGAGAGGCAGAGGGGCCTCCAGGCATCAGAAGAGCAGATGATCCCTTTCAGACATAGGTGCATAAAATCTCCATTTTGAGGATGTCACAGCTGGGATCAGAAGGGTTAAGTGACTTGCCCAAGGTCACACAGCAAGGGAGTACGTGGTAGAAGCAGGATTAAATCTGTGTCTTTTGCTCCCCAGCCAGGGGCTTTTTATCCTGCCTCATTAAGCTGCCGGAGAATGTTCCCAGTGAGCAGGGACCACATTTAAGTGCTGTACATTTTTCAACTGAGGCTCTTCAGAGTGGAGTTTAAGGGTGAGGGCCTTGGGTCAGATAGAACTTGGTCCTGCATCCGCTGCACCATTCGTGTGACCTTAGGCAATCAATTTCATGCCTCTGAGTCTCAGTTTTCCTAACTGTAAAATAGGGCCGTTTCTTGTGCCTCCTTCATGCCTAGCTGTGAGGGCAATGGATAGGATGCATGCGAAGCCCTCAGCCTGGTGTCTGGCATGTGTGAGCCCTCCTGAAATGCTGCCAGCTACTCCTGCAAGCCTTTAGCATGGGGCTGGAGCCGCACTGTTTTCTTCATCAAGTTCTTGGAGAAGGAGGGCACACCAGGCCAGTCTCTTGGGCCTGGCTGTCACATCTGCCTTTCAAGCCACACCCGCCTCCCGCCAGAGCCCCTTCCTGGCAGCCCATGGCAGGCTGTGCAGGAAATGTCAACCTCATCTCACTGAGAGGCCTCTGCTGACACTGACGAGACCTCTAGCTAGTGGAGCGGGCAGGGAGCAGGCCAGAGTCTGGCCTCACTCCCTCTGGGCCCGGCCTTTCTTGGTCTCCATGTCACACCTCTGGCTTCAGCTCTAGGAGGTGACCCCGAAGGTTGCCTGGGGCTGGGGAGTTGTCCTCTCAGGGTCTGGCATTAAATGGAGCTGGTGGATGGGCAGCTGGGTGGGTTCAGCTTTAAACAGGGCTGCAGAGGGTGGGAGTGCAGTAGCCGTGGGCTCAGGGATTGGGCACAGAACGGCCTGGGTTGGAATCCTGACCCTCACTTCACCACTCAATAGCTGTGCAACCTGCGGCAAGTCAAATTGCCTCTCTAAACTCAGGTTCTCCAACTGAAAACTTCATAAAATAAGATAAGGCTTTATGGCATCCATCCTCTAATTTGCCATCCCAGTTCCAGGCACTGGGGAGATATCAGTGAACATAGAAAAAAGATCCTTATCCTCATGGAGGTGACATGCTAGTAGAAGAGGGGTGGCAAATCAGAGGCTCAGAGAGAAGAAAGGAGGGGACTGGGCAGCAGGAGGCAGTAAAGGAAAGAACATTGGAGGCCTGTGTTCAAATCCTGGTTCAGCCACTAACTTGCTGTGTGCCCTTGGACAGAACACTTCCCTCTCTGGGCTTTAGTTTTCACATTTGCAAAATGGGACTAGTCACCCAGTCTTGCATCACCAAGAGATGAGTCTCTAGTGAGGTCGGTCTTGGGAAGGCACTAGGCAAATGGGGTTCTTTTCTCTGTGCAGCTTCGCTCCCCTGAGATCAGGGCTGGGCAACTAGCAGAGGACAAGTGGGTGCCACTGCTGCACTTCTATTCAGCCTGGTGGCTCCAGCCCAGCATACCCCAAAGCTATAATACAAACCTGGAAATGGCTGCTCTGCCTTTTGAAGTCTGGCCCTAATGTGGGGGTGGGAACCCTGTACGTCTCCTCTAGCCCTAGAACCTCCAGACTAGGACCCCCCTGCTTGAAATCCTGTTTTTTCTAGCCATCCTTGGGGTGAGATTCTGGGAATCTAGATAGCCTTGCTGTTGGAGAAGACCAGTGACATTTGTTCGTTCATTCATTCATTCGTTATCAATCATTTGGTCAGTCAACAAACACTCATCCACCATTTACCGTGTGGCAACCCCATGTTAGGCACAGGAGATCAGAGTGTGTCAATTTCTTTAGCAAATATTAAGCACCTCCTCTGTTTCAGGCTCTGTGCCTGGCACTGGAGACAAAGTGATTAATTGGTTTATTCAATGTTTACAGGCACCCGCCATGTGCCCTGTGCTGAGTGCCATGCAAATATTGAGGCCCTACTCTCTGTCAAGCAGTAGGACAGCTGCAGGGAGCACGGACCCACCAGATCCCTGAGCACCAACTCTGAGCCAGGCACCACATGCCTGGGAGAACAATGGCTGGCGTTTTGTATGCAGACATGAAACCCAGTGTCTCCCTGTGGCTAATGAATCACTGGGCTTCACAAGAGAAGCATGAACAGGCCTCCTTGTCCATGAATTTGCTAATTGAGCTCCTCGAACTCAGACATTAACCTACATTACCATAAATACTGCAGAGAACAGCCATTTCCAATTGGTGCTCAGTGGTAATGGGGAAAATTGGTTGAGGAATAAAACTGAAATGGAATCATAAAACCTTATTTTCACCATTAATTTGAACCTAGTTTCCACTAAATACTATTTGCTGAATCTTCCTCTAACACTCCAGGGCTAGAGAGAGGATGGTGGGGCTGAAAGAAGGGGGATGTTGTGCCTGGGAGCCTGGGGTTCGGGGAGGTAAACTGGGGCTGGAGAGCTGGAGGGGGCTCCTGGGCGGGCTGGCCTGTGTGCTCTGCTTCACTGGGGGGCAGCCAGCCCTGCTCATGGCAGAGAAAGGTCCTTGGTGATGAGTAAACCCAGCTCCACACATTGAGAGAAATGAGGGCAGGGAATAACAAGGTAGATGGACAGGCAGACAGACAGGAAGGCAGGACTGACCAACTGCCAGGTAGACAGGAAAACACACAGACAGACTGAAAGACAGATGGGCAACCAGCCTGAGCAACGAGAGGATAAGCAGACAGACTGACAGAAGGTGGTGAGGACAGACTACAGCTGGTCCGACCATTGGAAGGACAGACAGATAGACTTAATGGGAAAACACAGGGGAAGACCTACAGATTGACAGACAGATGAACATTCAGTCCGACCCACAAGAAGCCTGACAACCCACGGGCAGACAGACAGGCACAGTTCAGGAAGCAGACCGAGGGAGAGGTGGCAGCCAGTGTGCCCACCGAGAGGGCAGACGGACGGATGGACTGACGGGCCGCAGGGACTGGAGGCTGGAGTGGGAGCAGAGGCTGGGGCTGCTGACCCTCCCTAGATGGGAGGGAGGGAGTTAGGGAGCAGGGAGGGAGTGGGTGGAGGAGGCCTGGTGGATGGCTTCACATCGCGTGTCAGGCCCCTAGCGTGAGGGAAGCTGGCATGCGTGCAGGGAGCTCCCCGGGGCCCAAGCCTTCCCCTCCTTCTCCATCTCACAGCCACGTGCACTGTCTGGCAGGCAAGGCAAGGAGGCTCAGAGCTGCCACTGAGGTCTGCTCCATGGTGGGGAGTGTGGGCAGTGCCTGTACTTCTCTTTGGGCCACCTGGACCCAGGTGTCTGGGGGGGCTCAGAGCTAGGGAAGGGTCCCAGCGCTGGGTGCGTGGGAGGTCAGGAAGCCCTGGAGGGAGCTTTCTGGCTGGCTGCCTCATTTGCACCCTCTGATCTTGGCCACAACTCTGTATTGCTCTGTTTTTACCCCCATTTACAGAGTAGCAAACTGGGGCTCGTAGAGGGGAAGCACTCAGGCCAAAAAGCCTCAGCTTAAGGGTAGTGGACTCTTTTCTTCTGGGACCCAGGCTGCCCACAAGAAGCCCATGTATGTTCTGCTCCTCTGCAGTTGACGGGCTGCCAGACGCAGGGCCCTTGTGGATGGGCAGTGAGCCTGTCGGACCGTGGGGTTCACCATAGCAAACCTACTGGCCCCCAGATACAGGCCACATCGCCCGGCATCAGCTTTTCTAGTGATCAAACTGCCTCTGCTCTCCATCTGAGGGACTCCCGTCTGTCTTTCAGTTAGTTGCAAAGTCAGGTGGGTAAATCCCAACAACCGGGGCCCTCGTCAGTCTGAGTCCACGTTCCTGGTTCCCCCTGCCTGGGAACATGTCTGGTTTCCTAGGAGTGCCCTGCTCCCCCGGGAACGGGGCCTAAATTCCCACCCACCTTGATTTTCATCCATTTCTCTTTTGCTCATCAAGCAAGGCTGCCATTCATTACGATAACGACAGTAATCACAGTAGCAGTAGTATTACCACTAGCGTAGCAATAGCAGCAGCAGCAGTATTAGTAGCAGCAGTGATAGCAGCAGCAATAGCAGTGATACTGGTAGGAGCAGCAGCAGTCGTAGCCGTAATGGCCATTAACTGAGTGTTGACCAAGAGAAGATGAACTGTGCTCCAAGCCCTAGATCGGTTAACTCACACCTCACAGTGACTCTGTGAGGCAGGCCATCTTCCCCATTTTACTGGAGAGGAAGCCAAAGCTTACCTGGCTTCTCCAAATCTCATAGTAAGAGGCAGAGCCAGGCTCTAGACTCTTGTCTGATTCAAAGCCTGGGCCCATTCTGCTGCCCCAGCTCTCTGGGAGGTGCAGCTGGAGCTTGGTGGGGTTTCTGAGAGCCATGCCTGGGCCATGGGGAGCATGGGAGGAGGGCAAGGTGGTGGCAGATGGTGGAGCAGCGCAGGTCGGAGAACCCACAGAGCCAGGAGGCAGGTGGCCTCAGTGACTTACAGGCAGCTTCCTCCAATGCCCTGGGCTTTTGCAGATGAGAAACACTGTGCCACCCCTTATGAAAGAAACATCAGTGCTAATCAGATCAGGCCTCCCACCCTGGGCTGGATGCCTCATCCATTTTAAATTTATTTCTCCTTAAACTCAGCCCACGGGGAGCTGAGAGAAGGCTGTTTGGTGGAGGGGGTGGGACTGGACAATGGGGAGAAGGTAGGAATTCTACATCTTCTGGATTGGTCCAGGAGCCTTTATAATACAGCGGGTTAAAGCTCAGGCTTGGAATCATATACCTGCGTGTGATTTCAGCCCAATTTCTTATTAGCCATGTGACCTTGAACAAGTCACCTCCCCCCCTCCGGACCTTAGTTTCCTCATCTGTAACACGGGACTAATGAGCTATATACCCATGGCTGTGGCAGGCACATAAAAGGTTGTTCAATACGTGGCAGCTGTTGTGCCAAGGGCTGGTGTGCTTCATGAGGACCCTAGAAAAGTGGTGTATTTGTCTTTCTCACTATCAGAAAGCTCATCTCTTCCCGAGGCAAAAGGATCCCTTACTGGGGGAGACTCTGTAATAAGGGTTTCTCTAGTAGAGTTGAAATCTGTCTTCTTGAACCTCCACTGCCTGGTTCTGGGAAGAAACAGCTTGAGTCCTTTCCCAGGACAGACCCTTTAGGATCTGAAGACAACTACTGGGGATGCTCCCGTGTCTTCACCAGGGTCTTGCCACAATCTCCCCTTGTCCTGGCTCCCAGACCTGTCCTCCACCATGGTATTCTCCCCGGCACATACTCAAAGGCCTGCTTTTCTTCTTCAGCTCAGTCCAGCAAATATTACCGAAACAGGACTTAAGCTACATCAGCCTCACCAGCGCGCGAGAAGCTTCATAAAAAGTGTTCAGGCAAGAAAGGAGGCAAGGCTCCAGACATGCCAGGCCAGTATGGAGTAGGGCAGGAAAATCACCTCCCTTGACCATGACTCCGTGCTTCCAGGTCCTCCCCAAATCCAGAGATGGCCCCAGCCCAGGCACTGGAGTTAAGCGGCTGCAGATACTGCTTCAGCACCACGGACAGCTCCAAAAGCCTCGTGAGGCTGCAAGTGTCCTACTGGGTTTGAGGCTCAGGAAAGGTGACTGCCCGCGTCCTTGCAGTTCATTACAGGCTGGCAGACCTGGTCGTCTGGCCACAGGATAGAAGTGCTGAATAAATGTTGAATGGATGATTGATTGATTGATTGTCTTGCTTTCAGCCAGGACGACAGTTAGGGGAAATTATGGAGCAAAAGCTCAGAAAATTAGGAGAGCTTGGGGGAAAGCAACTTGGACCTGAAGTTGGAGTCAGGAGTCTTAACTTGTCTGAAGCTCAGTTTCTCCCATTGTGAAAGGGTGGGAAGAAGGATGGAGAGCATGTGTATATATGAAGGGCCCTTGTACATAATTCTTTTGATATTTGGTATTTCTTGAGGATAGAGCCAGGGGTATCTGCCTCAGAGGGATGCTAAGAGGATCTCAGGGGAGAAACCAAATGCTTGTGTGAAGCAGGACTCTGGGGCTCTGTGGTGCATCTGCAATTGGACATTCCACGTTCAAGCTGTCCCTGTGAAGATCCTTACACTAAGGCAGAATGACTCCTATTCTCAGCATCTCAGCAGACATGCCATTCTTGCACTGGAGGAGAGAATGGGGGCGGGAGGGAATCAGAGGTGACCATCTGGGCTTGGCGTGCACATACGCCTGCCCTCCTCCCTCCCTCTGTGCACGGGCACACCACTCATACAGTCCGTCAACCTCAGCCACTCTCACCTTCGTGGCATATCCTTTTCCATCACAGTCATACTCACAGACACATGCACACACAACCATATACCAACAGTCACACACACACTTGGAGATAATGCCACACATATCCTTTTGCACACTCACATGCCACCACATGCACAAAAATTTCCACATGACTCTTCATCGTCCCACACTAACATCGAAGCACAAATCCAAAAAAAGGGGCCCCATCCCTCTGCTTCATCACTCACCCTCTGTGGCCCTGAGCCTTGATGGTTTTCCCCAGGAGAAACCGTCTGGAAGATGGATTTAGTGGTGACCTGCTGGCTGGCCGGGTGATTCCTGAGCTTAGGACAGGTCCCACATCCTTAGCCACCCTCTCTAGACACCCCACCATTGCCTCTCCCCAGGGAGTCAGGCTGACCTGGGTTCCAATACTGGTTCACCACTCACCAGCTGCATAACATGGAACAAGTTATGTCACCTCCTGGTGCCTTGGTTTCCTTACTGGTGAAAGGGGATAGTAACAGTTACACTCACAAAGCTGCCGTGAACTGGAAAGTGTAATGTGTGGAAAGCATTTGTCTTTGGTGTCTAGCACATGATGAAAGTGTCGTAAATGGTGACTCATCATCAGTATAACAATAAGCCACCCTACGTAGTTCCCAGTACATGCCCTACTCACAGCCTTCTGTTCAGTCCCTTCACATGAGCGTGTAGCGAGGGGGTGGTGATTACTTTTCCCATCCAACGACGATGTCAGCATTGGGAGGAAGGGGGTTGCATCTGACGCTCCTCCCTTCCCGCCCTGGTAGAGCCCTGCGTCACCTGGGCCATGCGTTCACGTGAACTTCTCTCTTGATGGTTCCTGGTTTCCTCACCTGAGTCTGCATCACCTTACCCTGCCCTTTTCCCAGCCAAGGCCCCCAGACCCTTTTATTCCCCGGGGTTCTTGCCACCTCAAAGCAAGAAGGTGGTTTTTCTGGTTTATTTTGGTTTATTTTACATTTCATGCTAGACCCCTCATTTTTGGTATTCAGAGAGATGCTCTTGCACTAACCTCCTCACTCTAAATGCTCATCACATTTCTCCTAAAGCCACAGGCTCTCCCCCCATTGCCATCTTTTAGTCATCAGCTACCACCAGCCCCAGCACAGGAGACATGGAAATGCAAACCCTCCAAGGACTGTGAATTTCACACCAGCAGATGACCCTTCCCCAGCCACCTAAGGTAGGGGAGGTGGAGGTGTCCTAATGAGGCGCTTGGTCCTCAGGGGAAGGAGTGTGACAGTGACAGCCATGGGCCTAGGCCATCACTCCCCAGGTAGAATGAGAGATAGAGTCCAACTGCGAGGAGGCTGCCCTGAGGCTCGGACCCTAGACTAGTTGTGTTGCCCCCACCTTCTTCCAAAGCCTCACCCACAGTCACTCTTCCAGGATGCTTAGGGGAGTCCCAAAAGACAAGGCGCACTCCAGAGAGATGAGGTCCGACTGGCAGAAATTCAGGTATGTGTCTCATTAAAGGCTAAGGAATTCTTCTGCCTGAGGATTTCCTTCTGCTCCTCTGGGAAATCTGCTTTCTTTTCTGCAGGTGGTGCCTAGAATGGCACACAGCAGCCAGGAGGTAGAAGAGGGTCCAAAGTTGCTTTGGGGGACTTTCCTTTAATGCAAATTACGAGGCATCAGGTGGCCTGGGTTCAGACCCAGACTATGCCTCTGAAGCTGTGTAAACTTGGCTGAGTCCTTTTCCCCCTCTGGGTAAGGCTGGATTTCTTATTTAAGAAACAAGGAAAGTGTGGAGTGCAAAAAATCTCTTTCCCTTAAAGTCCTCTATTCTATAATAAGAGCAAAGGGACCTATTCCAACATTCGACGCTCCCGTGAGTTGGCTTCTCTGTTATCTCCAGCCTGTGGGTATCTTAGGGCAAGAATTTCCTTATTTATTCATTTATTCTAGAATCCACAGAGCCAAGAACAGGGCCCGTCACAGAAGAGGTGCTCCATAAATATACAGTCATTCATTCAACAAATATCTGCTCTACACAAATGAGGGCCATCAATGTGCTGTGTGTCAGGGTTAAAGCCCTGAGTAAATTAGATGAGGTCCCTGATTGTTCAGACGATACTGAATGATGGGGGCATAAGATAAACCAATAAACACACAATAAATGAGATACTTCAACTGTGCTAAGTGCTATGAATACAGTAACATTGGGTAACATGGTAGAACGACTCAGATAGGGAGGGTCACAGACTGGAGTTTTGCAGACATGAACGATTAGCCAGGCAAAGGGAAGAGAGTGAGTGAGGGAGAAGGAGGATGGCTGGAGGCAGGTTGGAGAGGCCAGCAAGAGCAGATCACGTAGGCTGTTTTAGGTCAGGTGAGGATTTCAGAAGTCATTATAAACGGGATGAGAAGCTTTCAGAGGGTTGAAACTAGGAAAGTGGCATGATTCCGTTTATGTTTTCAAAAGATCCCTCTAGCTGCTTGAGGAGAATAGATTACCTGGGGCGAAAGAAGGGAGACCAGTGAGGAGGCTGCAGCAGACATCCAGGGGAGAGGTGCTGGCGGCGGCTTGGATAAGGGGCAGGTGGAGATAAACTGTTAGATTTAGGATGCAATTTGGAGAGAGCGAACGGGACCCTGCTGATTGGTTGCAACACAACCAGGCCCTGCCATTGGGGTCCAGCACCCTGGACAGCACGCCAGCTTGTTTCCCAGAGGGCCAGGTACCGCTTCTCAGGAGACACCGAGATTCCTGAGGGCAGACCTCAGAACCCCTCCCTTGTGGTTTTTAAACATTTTTATTTTTATTTGTAAGTATTTCAACATGTAGAAAAATCAGAAAATAATGTAACAGACACGTATGTCCCCACCGAGATTAAATGGATGTTAACATTTGTCATGCAAGGTGTCATGCAGGATCTCAGCTCCCGCTCCCCACATAAAAATGCAGGACATGGTGAGGCCAAAAAGGAACACCCACGGAGCCATAGATAGGGGAGTCACACCACTATATTCTTGCTGGCGCGGCTAGTTTGCAGACACAGGAAGCAGGAGCCACACTATCCACAACCTGCCATCCACTTCTCTCTGCCAACCAATCAACCCTACTTGCTAGTTGCAGTCCGCCGTGCTAACTGCAATCCGTGCTTGCTAGCTCAGCCACCATCCTCTTGCTAGCCCCCATTTTTTTTGCTGCTAGCGTAGCCACGGCAGTTATATTAGTGGCCAGTGGCTTACTGGTTACAGCTGATGGCCATCCAATCACAGTTGATGGCCATTTACTACCTGAGTGAGCACCTTTCCACGTGAGGCCGAGAGCCTGGAAACTGCACTCCCGGCTCTGTCCCCACACTCCACCCCTACAGGGTTTTGCTTCATAATCTACGCTACAAGTGTCTTCTGTGAGGGGCCCTGTGGAAGGAGCCTAGAGGTGCATGCAATATCCTGGACATAGCCAGCCTCTCTGGACACAGCCAGGGTTTCTCAGGGCACCACCAGTACTTCTGGGCACAGCCAGACTTCCTGGGCTTCTTAGGGTACCACCAGTCTCCCTGGGCATAGCCAGGACCTCTCAGGGCACTGCCACTCTGGGCACAGCCAAACTTCCTGGACACAGCCAGGGCCTCTCAGGGCACTGCCACTGTCTCTGGGCACAACCCGACTTCCTGGGCTCAGCCAGGGTTCTCAAGGCACTGTGCTGGAACAGCAGTGGCTCACAGTCAAGGTACTTACATATTCTTGATGGTGGCCATGCCAGCCGGTTGAGACACAAAAGCAAATATCCGCCAGTTCCTCTACATGGTGGTACGTCCCCAAGCAAACAGTCACGCGGTCCATCAAATTAGGAATGGAGCCCATTCCCCATAGTCCACAGTCATTCGCGAGGGCTGTACGTTAGCCTCACAATGTGCGCCCTTTCCGCAGGCTGAGGGCTCCAAGTCCTCCTCAACCTGGGGGTGAGGGCCTCAGCAAGCACCTCCCAGACCACAAGGCTGCAATGACCTTTGCTTTCTCCGGCCTATGCTTGTTGGGGAACTGTCCACGTCTTCCCACCCCTCCATGGGGGTCCAGCTCTCCGGCAGCTGCTCCTCCTGGTCTTCCTGAGACTGAATGTTCATACGTATAAACTGCTCCACCGCCCTTCGGGGAGCTTTGGCCGGCACCGTACCCTGCTTGCTGCGCCATGTGTCATGCAGGGTGTCATGCGGGGTCTCAGCTCCTGTTCCCCACATAAGGACGCAGGATATGGTGAGGCCAAAAAGGAACACCCCCGGAGCCATAGAGAGGGGAGTCACACCACTATATTCTCGCTGGCGGCTGGGTTGGAGACACAGGAAACAGGAGCCACGCGATCTGCAACCTGCTGTCAGCTTCTCTCTGCCAACCAACCAACCCTACTTGCTAGCTGCAATCCGCCGTGTTAACTGCAATCCGCACTTGCTAGCCCCCATTTGCTGCTAGCGTAGCCACAGCAGTTATATTAGTGGCCAATAGCTCACTGGTTACAGCTGACGGCTGACTAGCCACAACTGATGGCCATCCGATCACAGCTGATGGCTGTTTACTACCCGAGCCAGCACCTTTCCCCGTGAGGGCGAGAGCCTGGAAACTGCACTCCTGGCTCTGTCCCCACAACATTTTTGCCATATTTGCTTCAGCGCCCTCTCTTTCTTAAAAAAAATAAATCAACGAAACACTGTAAATACATCTCAACACCCCTCCCCTCATTACCCTTCTCTCCCCAGAGGTAACCGAGCTGAAGCTGGGGTTTATTTGTTGAAGGCATGCACTATAATTATCTAGTTATGCATTCAAAACCTATAATTCTATTGTTACATATATTTTAAAAGTTTACATAAATAGTATAATATTGTATATATTCCTTTGTCATTTATTTTTTTCACTCCATATTTTCTTCTGGAGACTTATTCATATCGGTACATGTTCACTAGTTCATTCATTTGAACTGCAATAGAACTTATAAAGCAACTTATTTTTCTGTTCTCCTGCTGAGAGGCAGTTAGGCTGCTCCTCCTATTTCTATTACATACTAAGCTGTCGTGATTATCTTTGCACACGTATCCTTTTGCATATGAGTACGAAAGAAGATGCATAGGAAACACTGCCACTCCTGGATTTCTTTGACCTATAGCTGCAGCTATCCCCCAGCTGCCGTGTGGTGGCTGCTAAGGACTCATAGCTGCTTTCTTCTCGGGAACCTCCGCACCCAGAAAGTTACACGACCTCCCCTGCACCACGGAGCAGCACACAGGCAATGACGAATGAACATGGAGGGTATCAAAGTCTGGCCCCCTTGCCCCAAAGCCGATCAACTCTGCGGTTTTATTAATACTTTAGACCTCCCTGTGGCATCAGATTGAAGCTAATCCCAGCTGAGAACACATCATTGCTTAGCATTTCCTCCCACCCTGTCTGCCTTCTCTCTCACCTGAGAACTCTCCTTCAATAAATCACCTGTGCAAGGATCTCAGGCACTGCTGAGTAACCTAACTGAAGACAGGCACACACCAAAGTGGAGCTGCTGAGTCTTAGATTTGCTCATCTTAAAATTAACTAAGTGTTTCCTTTGCTCTCCAAAGTAGTTGTGCCAATTTATATCCCCACTGGCAGTTTATAAACGTTGCTCTCCCCTCCCACACTTTCATCAATACTAGCGTTATAGACTAACTTTGCCAGTCAGATTGGTGTGATACGCTATCTCATTGTTTTAATGTGCATTTCCATGTTTACTAGTGCTGTTGAGAATCTTTTTATATCTTTATTGGCCATTCAAATTTCTTCCTCTATTATTTGTCTGTTCTTATCTTTTGCCCATTTTCCCACTGTTTTGGAATGTTTGGGTAAATTGATTCTTTGAAGTTTTAAAGCAATTTTATTTTGGAAACTAATTCTCTCTTGGTTGGTTATATAGATTGCAAATATCTTCTCCCAGCTGTGGGTGTCATGCAGGGTGTCATGCGGGGTCTCAGCTCGGCTCCCCGCACAAGCACGCAACCTACAGTGAGGCCAAAAAGGAACACTAATGGAGCCATAGATAGGGGAGTCAGACTGCTATCTTCTCTCTGGCGGTTGGGTTGGAGACACAGGAAGCAAGATCCACAGGATCCGCAATCTGCCGACCGCTTCTCTGCCAACCAACCCACCTCACTTGCTAACTGCAATCCATTCTTGCTAGCTTAGCCACGGCAGTTATATCAGTGGCTAATGGCTAACCAGTTACAACTGATGGCCATCCAATCACAGTTGATGGCCATTTACTATCCAAGCCAGCACCTTTCCACGTGAGGCCAAGAGCCTGGAAACTGCTCTCTGGGACGCTGTCCCCACATGTGGCTTTAACAAATTTATTTTTGCCACGTAGAAGTTTTTCATTTTAATGAAATAAGGTTTGTCATGGTTTTCCCTTATCATTTGTGCTTATTTTTCTACTGTAAGGTCATAGTTATTTTCCTGATTTAAAAGTTTTATAGTCTGCTTTTACATTTAGGACTTTAATCACACAGAACTTATTTTGTGAGTGGTGTGAACAGAGATCCAATTTTATCTTTTCCAGGGAGGGTACTTAACTGTCCTAAAATTATTCATTAGAACTACACCATCCTTTACCCTTTGTCATGTTTCAAACTCTCATATGTATTTAGATCTTTTCCTAGGCATTATTATCTGTTCTTTTTTTTTTTTTTATCTCTTTCTCTTTTCTGGGACCAAACTAATTTTATCTATTGGAGCTTTATAGTAATTATTGATATCTGGCAGGATGAGGTTCCCTTCCTCTTCCTTCTCTTTCTTCTTCAAATTGTCTTGACTATTTTAGGTTACTAGTCCATAGACATTTCAGGGTGACCTTATCAAGTTGCAGGAAAAACCCCCATTGACAAATTTTATTGGAAATAAAATGTACAGATTCCATTGAAGGGGATTAGCCATCTTATGATAGTGAGGTTTCCCACCCACAAGCATGGTTTGTTTCTCCTCTGGCGGTATTCTTCCTCCCCTCTGTATTTCATCCTCACACAGGGAAGTGAACCTCCAATCCTATCTCATTCTTCATGCCCAGCTGAATGCCTCCTCCTCCAGGAAGTCCTTGGAGAGTCCAGGCTGTCTCTCCTCTGACTTCCTCTAACGCCGCTGTAATCTCCGTGTCCTGGACACTTAGCACTGGATCTGACTGAGGGAGTCACTTTTTGTGCACTCTGTACCTCACCTCGTCTCAGCTTCTGAAGGGGCTGCACCACCTTTATCTTTGTATCCCCAGTGCCACCCAGTACATAGTAGGAGCTCAACAGGCTCTGAGGATTGGTCTTTAGGGAAGTGTGTAAGTAACAGAGGAAACTGCTGGTGCCACGTGGAGGGGGCCTGGAATGGAGTTTGGAAACACACCTGGCTTGGTATCAGGCAGCTCTAGCTCTGTGGTGGTTGTGCGGTGCCGGGTGGGGGCCTCTCTGAGCATGCCCGTGCCCATCTGTAAGCATCACCAATCTCATAGGGCTGTTGCGATTATTAGTGAGATTCAGGAAACCCACTAAAGGTGTTTTCTCCCTGGTCCCACTTTCCAATTTGAGGGAGGTGCATGAATGAAGACCTTCCCTCAGCCTGAGAGGCTGCTGGAGATCACTTTCTTGTTCATCAGTTGTAAGACCCCAGGGGCATCTTCCCAAACGTCTGAGCCATTGACTCAGTGGACGCAGTGGGCTCTGCTCTGCCCGAACCCTGCCAGCCTGTGACGCCATCACAGGTGGCTCCCGCCGCGGTCCCCTCTCTCCTGGAGTAGAGGGGGGTCCTCAGCCCCCTAATGTAACCATGGAAGATGTTTGCACTCCATCTTCCCTTTCCTGCCCCATAGCACCCACGTTCCTCAATGGACCCCTTGGTCCCCAGGAAGTTCTACCCATGAAGTGCTCCTTCCTCGTGGGTGCCGCCTCCTTGGGGCATCTTTCTTTCCCAGGAGAACCAGAGGCAAGGGCAGTGTTCAGCTGCAAGGGAGTGTGTTCCAGTGTGAAGCGCCATCTGCACATCTTGGAAGGAGGGAATATGGGGCCGATGGGGGTGCTTCCTGCTGGGGGCAATGGACTCTGGAGTTGGACAACTCTGGTTCTGATTCAGCCCCCCACAAACTTGATGTCAGGCAAGGTGACCATTGCAAGACTCAGTCCTCCCCATATATAAAATGGGTACATGAATCCTAACTCCTGGGAGAGACGGGAAGAAACGCATGGGCTGGATACAGTAGGTGCACAGCATGAGGGAGCTTCTTCCTGACCAGATGTCAAGGGTTGTAGGAATGGAAAAAATGGGGGACACAGGCAAAGATGAGGCAGAATTTATTCTCATTGTGGGCAAGTTCAAGACTCACAATGGAGACCACAGAGAGGCAGGTCCCTGGGATCGAGGGGCACCTCATACCAGGAGCAGGGCCCCACTTTTGCAAGTGTCAGCCCCACTGTGTTCCCCCGACTATGAGGATCCAGAGCCCAGGGCTGGGTGAGAGTGGGGTGGGGGTGGGAGGAAGACAGGGTCCTCCACGGATCGTGTGCTGACCATGTTTCCGACTTCCATAGGAAGAACAGCTTGGCTATATAGTAATATAAGTATATAGATAGAGGTGTAGAGAGCTGGCCGCGGCACCCGGGCGGGGCTGAGATTCCCCTAATTATTGCAGGAGGGAGAGGGGGCTCTCAGTGCTGGTGTCTCCCTGGAACAGCTGTGCTGGCTATGGGAGGGCTGGGGGCTGGGCCTGCCCCTCCCTGGGGACCAGCAGGGGGTACCCAGCATCCTGCCCAGTGGGGTTCCTTGGGCCCCCACGGCTTCCAGGTTCCTGGAGCTTTCTCACCCTGGGTGCTTTTTATGTGCTTTGGAGACCATTTTTGCATTGTCAGGAGTGAGAAAAAAATATTCTGACATGGTAGAAAAAAGATATTTACATACCCTGGTGGGCCGTAAGGGAGAGGGTCAGTCTGAGTGTGTGTGGGGGCGTCCCAGGCCCCCTCCCACTCATAGCTGTCTGTGTGGGTTAATGTGGGGGGGGAAGAGCTCTGGGAGGAAGGAGGCTCAGCGCAGAAATTTGGCTGCTGTGTGACCTTGGACAGGCACATGCCCTTGGTCTGCCCAGATGGCACAGGAGTGGTGGACTTGGGGTTGAAAAGCTAGGATCTTCTGGTCCCTGATCCCAGGCATGGGGCTGGGGGCAGTGAGGTTGGTGGAGGGACTTCCAAGTGAGGGGGCCTGGGCGGTGGAGGGGCTTCAGAGACTCGAGGGAACTTGGTGGCCTCTGGCCAGGCAGCCAAGCCCAGCTGAGAGCAGCCCCTGTACCCTGTGGTGATTATCTATACAGAGGCGGCCAGAAGGGCTGGCCGGGAACCCTGTTTTCCTGTTGAAGCAGCAGTAGAGCCACATAGAGGCCACATGGTCCCCCACCAGCTAGAGGGAGGGCTCAGACCTGAGATAGAGCCGGGGGTGAGCTCACCCGGGCGGAGATAAGGGTGGGCCTGGTGCTGGTGGGGATCAGAAGTGCCCCCTGGCTCCGGCCTCCAGGCGGGGGGACGGCGGCCGTGAGCCTCCCTCTGGTCCGGGTGGGTGCTGGGACCTGGGCCCACTTTTGATGGGCAGCATCACACCGAGTTCCCTGCTCACAGGCCTGCAACATTAACCATCATTCATCACATCACCCACACTTATGTACATGTGCTCCCAGTCTTAATGAATAAACACGTGTACCCTAACTGGCACACATCCATGCTGGGACCTGGAGGGTGGACACACACACATGTAGTCCCATGACCTTGTGAGAACACACCCCACATAGCACAAGAATGCACGTGCGCACGCGCAGACACACACACACACACACACACACACACACACACACACAGAGGCAGGTGAGCGACATCTCTGTTGGGCTCAGTGGCATTGAGTCCCTAGCTTCTAGGAAAGAGCAGACCCTCTGCCCTGAGGTCCCTTCCCAGGTGGCCCGACCCCTGATCACTCCAGGTCCTGCAGTGGAGTCTTTGGCCTCCCTGGCACCTGACAGAAAGGTAGCCAAGGAGGAAGGGCAGAAACCTGGGGCTGCCCTGACTGCCAGCCAACCCTGCAAGTCCTGACAGCTGGCATGACCTGGGGCTGGCTTGGTCTGGTCAGAGGTGCCGGCGGGGCCCCTGGGTACTGGTTAGCTGGGCCCTCATGGTCTGGATGCTGCCCAGGATCCTCTTCTGGTGGCCCATGAGAGTGATGCCCAGGGCACGCACGTCCCTATGGAGGAAGGAAGGGTAGTGTTGACCAGGTTGGCCTGGGAGGCTGGGAGCCATGAAAACAGGGACACACTCATCCCCGGAGCTGCCAGCCTCCTCAGTGTGTCTGCACCTTGCCCCCTGCCCCTCCCCCACAGGACCACCACTTACTGGGCGTTCATTCGTAGCACCATGCCCAGAGAGGAGTAACCACCAGCGGCGAAGTGGTCCCGGTAGCGCCCCATGCGGATGGAGTCCAGCCAGTCCCCCACGGTGAGGCCCCCACTGCCATTCCCGCCCCCACGGAGGTCAAAGCAGCTCTGGGCGAAGGCTGGGGCCGGGCACCTGAAGCACGGAGGCCGTTGGTAAGTGGCATGCCAGGGCCTCTGCCTTCCTCGGGGACCCTGGCACTAGCTACCCTCAGCCTCCTTCTAGGCTCAGCAGTGGGAAAGGGGTCTGACAGGCTAGACCCCAGGTTTGCAAGGAGAGGACTGAGGCAGGCCCAGGCAGAACAGGGGCTGGGTCCCAGGCTGGGTCTGACCCAGGGGTCAGGGCAGAGCTGTCCCGGGGCCAGGACTAAGTCAGGGCAATGCTGTGAGGGCAGCCGGGCTGGGCTGGGGCTGGGGTGGGAGCCAGACACCTGCTGACAGTGGCCGTGGCCCTGAGACTCTCAGGGTTGCAGATCAGCACATCAAGGACACTGACAATCTGGGCAAAGCGAGGCCGCTGGGCCCGGTCCTTGTGCCAACAGTCAAGCATGAGCTGGTGCAGGGCGCGGGGGCAGCCCATGGGCGCCGGCAGGCGGTACCCCTCCTCCACCGAGCTGATGACCTGGGGAGGGCGAGCACAGTGCTGGGCTGGAGGCTGTCCTGCCGTCCAAGGGCCCACAACACCTCTACCTAGCCAGGATCCGGTACTCACGTCACGGTTGGTCATGTTCCAGTACGGCCGCTCCCCATAGGCCAGCACCTCCCACATGACCACACCAAAACTCCACACGTCACTGGCAGAGGAGAAGGTCCGGAAGGTGATGGCCTCGGGGGCCGTCCAGCGGATGGGGATCTTCCCTCCCTGTGATGGACACAGGAGTGTTGAGGGCGCCCCTCCAGCCTCAGCCAGGGAGCTGAACCCTGGGGTCCTATTTCCCACGCTGGGAAACTGTCAGCCCACTGGGGGAGACATGGCCTCCACCTTCCAAGAGCACCTGTTCTGATGGGGGAAGCACGCACATAGAGCTGTGGTGAAGACTGAACGAAGAAAGTGTGCGAGTGCCTGGCAAGCAGTTACTCAGTAAAAACCAGCCAAGGGGTCGGTGCCTGAACAAAGGAGAAAGCTCAGAGAACGTGGCCTAGCTCCTACTCCTCTCCCTCCTCCCCGCTTCTTCCTCTTTTTATTGGTCACAGATTTTTTTCTCTAAATGAAACCTTATTCAGAGGTTCAGTGGGTAAGATGCAAAAGGGAGGTTCTGATTAGGGCAGGGGTGGGGGGCCAGGGCCCCCGCCACTCGGCCTCCTGACTTTAAGGCACCCTACGGAAGCCCAAGTCTCCATGAAATGCATTTTGAAAATGCTGGGTTTTAGCCAAACTTTAGAGACAGATACGGAGTGGATGTCTGTTTCAGAGAGACACCAACTCTCCCAGTGAATGACGCTGGGGAAGAGCCCTGGGGTCCAGAGCCACCCAGTGTTAGAAGAAAGAGGAGCAAGGTTATTCCCATTTCCCAGAGGGGGCAAACTGAGGTGCAAAGAAGAGGCAGGACTTGCCCCAGATAGAAGGCAACCCAGAAATGTCCAGCTTCACGGAATGACAGGTGGCGGGGCCCTCTGTGCCACCTTTCCCCTCCCTGGGCCTCTTGGAAAGGGGAGCGGGCTACGCACCGTGGTGGTGTAGGCGGCATCTGGATCATCCTCCAGCACCCGCGAGAGCCCGAAGTCAGCCACCTTGCAGACCAGGTTGCTGTCGACCAGGACGTTGCGGGCGGCCAGGTCGCGGTGCACGTAGCCCAGGTCTGAGAGGTACCGCATGCCAGCACCCACCCCCCTCAGCATGCCCACCAGCTGCGTGATGGTGAACTGCCCGTCGTGAGTCTGCAGAGGACACGGCTTCGGCTGCAGGAAGGCTCTTTGCAGATGGCAAAGTGCTTCACTGCTGAGGAAGCCTGTGACGGGTTACGGTTTGTTCCCGTGGTCTCATTTGCACTCACAGCAACCCTGAGATGCATGGGGCGGCAAGGGCTGTGCATTCCTTTTGTGGAAGCAATGGAGGCCCAGAGAGGTTAAGCCCTGTGCCTAAGAGCACCCAGCAAATAAACGGCAGGGCATGGGCTGGGACTCTCGAGATTTCCACCACACCCACCGTGCCTCCCAGCTGGGTGGGGCCCTGGGTCCCCACAGAGGCGTCCCTTTTAGGTGGTGGCAGGGCCACAGGACCTGTGCAGCACAGGGACTGTCACGTGATGGGGCTGAAAGGCGGTTTGACTGGCTGTCCCTTAAGACCCTGTACCTGGTCCCCCCCTTCCCCAGGGTTGTTGGGTCCCAGCTCCCGAGGGCGTCTGGGAGGCCTCACATTAACACCCACACTGAACTCCCCTCCCCCAGCCCCAGGCAGGGCGGGGGCACACACCCGCAGGAAGGCATCCAGAGAGCCGTTCTCCATGTACTCGGTCACAATCATCGCCAGGTGGCCTGGGGAGGGGAGTGGGGAGGCGGCGGCTCTTGGTGGGGGGGTCAGGACTGCTGATCAGAGACCCTAGGAACATGTCCCCCACCCTGGGCCACCAGGAGCTGGGCCAGCACTGAAGGCCCCAGGGGGCCTAGGGTTCCCATTGGGGTTCCAGGCTCTGGGCCCCCTCCCAACCAAGTCAGCCAGGGCCCTGAGCCAGGGGGACAGGGGCAGGGCAGGGACAGAGCAGGGTGGTGTGGGGAGAGACCCAGAGCCCTGTCCCTGGCAACAGGGGCCCTGTCGGGTGAGGCTGCCACCTACCACGGGTGATGACACCTTCAAGGCGGATGATATTGGGGTGGTCGAACTGACCCATGATGGACGCCTCACTCAGAAAGTCTCGCCGCTGTCTCTCCGTGTAGCCAGCTTTGAGGGCTTTGATGGCTACAGGCACGTCCTGCTGCCCCGGCACCCGCAGTCGCCCATAGCAGACTTCCCCTGACTCTCCTGTGGACCCGAGTGGGGTAGGCAGGAGGAGGGCAGTGGGACCCTCCTCCCCCAACCCGTGACTCCCCCGAGTGCCCCCGTGGGCCCGGCTATACCAGGCTCCTCGATGCCCCTCTCCGTCTGCCCTGGGTACCTCCTCCCGTGGGCGTCTGCCCACGCTGTCCCCACCCTCACAACCCCGTAAGGCTCACCGGAGCCGATGATTTTCTCGATGTGGATCCTGGAAGCCTCAATCTCTCGGGTGAAACTGCGGCCCGCCCGGCCTGGCTCCTCATAGGTGTGGGGTTCTGCATAGAACTGGGGCTCCGGGATCTTCCCCAGGGGGTGATGCAGGGGCAGGAAGACAGGTGGAGGCGCTAAGGGCCAGGGCAGAAGGGCCTTCAGTGGGGTCCAGGAGGACTGTCCCTCCCAGCATTCCCTGGACCTGGGGCGGGTCTGGGGGGTGGGGTGTGGAGTGTCTCTGGGAGTCTCAGGATGTAGTGGCAAACAGTAGGCGCCCAGTAAGTGCTCGCCAAATGAAAGCATGGTGTCTATGGAGTAGCTCTGGAGTCTCTAGGGGGCTTTGGGGTCTCCAGTGAGTTTGGAGCATGTCTGTCATTTTCTGGGGTCACTTCTAGAGTCCCTAAGATCTTTCTCAATTGTTCTGGGGTACGAATGTGACAAAAAAAAGATTTCACCGTAAATGCCAACTTTGAAAGTGGTTCTCTAGATGACTGTGTTAAGAAGGATTCTGAGGCTGCATTCAGACTCAAGGGGAATCAGTACCATGATTGATATGAAGGTCTAAACGGGCACAGAAATGGGGCGTGGAGGTGGGCATTCTCAGTTTTGCCTTGTTTTCTGGGGTCTCTTCAGGGTCCTGAAAAAGCTCTCTGTAACAGGGGTTCTTGTCTAAGAGCATATAACCGCTCCTGAAATTACATGCAAAATTGTGTACGAGGGCACACATCTGTGCATTTCCCTGGAGAAAGTCTCCAGCATGTTCCGTGGGATCTGTGACCCAAGAAAGGTAAATAGCCTTTCTGTGCCTTTGGGGATCTCTGTGACACCCTGCTGTCTCTCTCTGGGGCTCTGGTCTTTTCTGCGGGCACCTTTCTCCTTCCTACTCGTGCCACCCCCAGACCAGCACTGGGTCCCACCATGACCTCCCCGTTTTTGCCCTCAGACCCCTGGGGCCCTGCACTCACCCTGTCCATTCTGATAGTGCATCTTCTCCTCGTCTGAGTCCTGGAAGGCCTTGCTGTAGCCACAGTGCCTGTGGAAGACGGGCAAGGCTCTGCCTGAGGCCAGACCTCCCTGCTCCAGCTCTGACTCCATTCAGGGACAAGTAAGGACTGCTCCCCTGTACTCCTCTTCCCCTCCCTGTCAAGTCAGCCTCTGCCCCCCTCAGGCTCTGGACCCAGCTGAACTGTGACATCCTTAACATTCAGAAATACTTTACAATTTACACACCTGAGTCCCTTGGCCCTCACAGCAAAGTCTATGGGTTATTAGCCCCATTTTATATGAAACTGCCCCTGGGGGAAGGGTTGAGAGGTGAGGCTTCTGACGCCTCTGCTGTGTGACCTTGGTAAGCCCCTACCCTTCCCTGGGCCTCAGTTTCTCCATCTATTGGATGATCTTTCTGGTTCTTGCTGTCTGGGATCCTAAGTCCACGTAAGCACAGTGTCCCATTTCCACGTCCTCTGAAATGGAGTGGGAGAGGGGAGAGTGACTAAGAACATGGTGTTTCGCTTTGACAGACCTGGGTTCGAGTCCCAGTTCTGGCATCTATTTGGCAAGTGGCCTAGCCTCTCTGATCACCAATTTACTCACCTGCAAAATGAGGGCGGGATCGCTATGTCACCGGGGTGTCGTTAGGATGAAATGAGATGGAGGTGGTGTGTTGCAGACAGACCCAGTGGGACTGGCTGGTGCATGCATGTGGCATGAGAGAGTCAAAGGTGACAGCTTGGGTTTGAGGCTTGAGTAACCCCATGAATGATGGTGTCATGTCTTAAGATGGGGACCTGTGAGAGGTGCAGGTTTGGGGGTGTTGTCTAAAAGACATGCGGAGAGTGGAGATAAGAGTGGGAAGCTAGACCTCAGGGGAGACGTCTGCGCTGGTGGCATAAGTTTGGGGATGTCAGCATGAAAGTGGAATTCAAAGCCATGGGCCTTGAGAAGGTCACTCAAAAAGATGGACCTGGGTAAACAGGAAAGAGAGGAGGGTCTAGGACGAGCCCAGGGTCCCCCAGCCTTTAGAAATTGTTCAGAGAGGAGGGGCTGCCAGAGATGGAGGACAATCCAGACAGGTGGATGGAAAATGGGGGGCAGGCCGAGGCATGGAAGGCAACAGAAAAGTGTCCCTTCCGAGGAGGAGTAAAGAAGAACAGGTGCATCTGTAAGTGAGCCCAGCCCCAAGCACAGGGCTGGGCCAGGCAGGAGGCCCAGCGTGCCAGAGAGCGGCTTAGGTGGCTGGGGCCATGCCACCCACCTCTTCTTGCAGATGAGCAGAAGGAGAAGCATGACCAGTCCGGTGATGAGTGTCAGGCAGATCCAGACGATGGTCCGCGTGTCATAGCGGGGCCCTGCAGGGGGACAGCAGGGACTACACTGTGAGAACCAGTGTCCTGAGGCTGGGGGCAGGATGATACTGGGGACAGGGCACAGAATGACTCCTGCTTTCCTGGGTAACCTTGGGCAATTCACCTGACTGCTCTGACGCTCGTCGTCCCTGTCTGTAAAGCGGGGGTGTGGATAATGCTGACTCACTAGAGGGTCTCTGGGAAAACAATCAAATTATCCTGCTAACAAAGGGCCTCAGGACACCTGCAAGTGACACTGGTGTTCAGTAAAAGTCAGTGTTTATGGGCTGTTATGAGCTCAGTCTCCTTGGGCAAGTCACTTTCCTTCTCTGAGCCTCGCGTTTCGGTCAGCTGTAAAGATACCGACCCAGCACAGGCACCAGCTCAGCACACGCTAGTGCCCTTCCACTGACCACCAGGGCCTGGCCCGGCTCCCTTGCCCTCCCCGCTCCCTGCACTCACGGGGTTTCCCAGTCTCCACCTCCATGGCCTGGCTGAATCGGCCGCAGCCTGCCGAGGTGCGGGCTCGGACCTGGAACACATAGCGGGTGCCCGGCTTGAGGCCCGAGACGGTGGCCCTGGTGGTGACAGCCTTGAGGGTGGAGTAGCTCTGCATCTCCTTGTCCTGTCCACAGGAAGGGCAGTCAGCCTAGGGCACCCCTGCCTGGTTCCCCTACCCCTGCCTCCCTGCTTGAGGTGTGGTACCTTCTCGTAGTATTTGATCTCGTACTCCAGGATGATGCCATTGGGCTGTTCAGGCTCCTGCCACAGCAGCGAGACGCTCGTCTGCCCTGCCCGCTCCTGGCGGATCACCAGCACCTGGGATGGGGCTAGGGGAGGGAGGCCGGCCGCTGTCAGACGGGCGGATGGGTGATAATCCGGCCTCTGTCCCACCCCTTCCCAGGCCCTGCTTGCGCCATGCTCAGCTTGGAGACATCCTATCTCTCCGGCTTGCCTGGGAGTCCCCGCTGTCCTGCCTCTGCCTCAGGAGAGCCAGCCCCTCTGATCCTCCTGGCAAATCACAGGCTGCAGCCCTGGTCAGTCATCCGGCGTCTGCACTGCCTGCCTCTGGTCTGGGAGGCCGGGGTGGGCTTAACCCAGACAAGGCCTGATGGCCCCAGGCCTCACTGCCTCCTTTTCCTCCTCTCTGGCCGGCCCCTCCACTGTGAATGCAGGACCCCCCAGCCCAGCAAGCGGCCACTCTTGTCCACCCTGGGGCCCCATGACCCAATGTCTCTTATCTCCACGTCTCCCGCCCCAGCCTGCTATGGAGCCGCTCGAAGGAGTGCTTGGAGGAAAGGAAAGGAGAGGAAGGAAGGGGATGAGTGGAAGGAACCTGCACCTTCACTGCGGGGCGTGGAGGTGTAACTGGGGTAGCTCTGGAGACTATAGGAAGGTGCATGACCTGAGCCTGGCCCATTCAGCTCAAGGATTCCCAGTCACACGAGGTCACCCATTTGCCCTTCTCATCGACAGATTCACCCATTCCTTCACCCCCACTTTCCCTCCCTCCCTCCTGTGCTCAGCGCACTTAGCCCAGAGGTGGCCCTGCTGGGAAGTATCAGAGACTCAGCCGCGGCCAAACAGGGCCCCCCCCCCCCCGCAGGACTGCAGCCCTCTCCTCCCTGCCTCCACTGAAGGCCTCCTCCTTGCCCTCTGCTCACCCCCCACCCCGCACCTCGCGTGGCCCCCACCTGCCCCACGGCCAGCTCTTGTCTCATAGCTGGACATCCTATCTTCTCAGCTCTCCTGGGAGCTCCATGAAAGCAGGGACCACACATAGCAGTGCCCCCAAAATGTTGTGGATGACTCTGAGATAAAAACATGAAGAAGCAATTCCAGAGTCAAGTGGGAGGGTGTGACACAGGGGAGACACCACAGCCGGGGACTCTTGCTGGCTGGGACCCTGACTGTCTCGTGGCTGCAGCTTCCGCATCCAGAGGGCAGCTCAGCCAGCAGGCACCGCCTGCCAGGAGGAGGTGAGGCTCAGATGCAAGGGACACACAGGGAGCCAGAATAACAGGCATGCGTGGGACAGGCACAGAGGTTCCGAGGTGGGAGGGAAATCGACTGGGGAATCAGTGGGGGCTCCAGGGAAAGGGGGGGGTTGTGGAGAAGTGGAGGGAGGGGGAGGGGCAAGTGGTCTTTGAGGGCAAAGCTTGACCATTGGTTTGGGGCTCTTGTCCGTCCCAGACCCCCACCCCAGCGCTGTGGGCGTCCACTCAATCATGCCCCTAGGGATTCCTGAATGCCTACCACAGGCCAGGCACCGGGCTAGGACCTGGGGACACTGCAGTGACCAAGACAGCTCTCCAGGAGCTGATAGTTTAGGAAGGCAGAAAGTACATGAGACAACAAATCAATGTGTAATTACAGGTTGGTGAAGTACCGTGAAAGACATGAAGGGGGCGCTGTAATGGAGAGGCCCCGCCACAAGGGCCGGAAGGACCTGGGCCATGTTAGCTGGGGCGGCCGGGGTGGGCCTCCCTGAGGCGGGGATGCCATTTGAGCTGGGGATGGAAGGTACCCGCCACGGGAACATCCCAGACAGGAGCATGTCACTGTGATGTAGATGCCAGGCCCAGGCCCAGGGAGGGGAAGGGCTTGGTGTGTTCAAGGATGGGGACCGGAGGCCCGTGTGGCTGGAAGGGGGTGTGCCAGGCGAGAGTGGACGGGGCGAGGCTAGAGAGGCAGCCAAGGGTGGCTCACGTGGGTCCGGGGGCCCTGGGGGTGTTGAATTTTATGTGAGCTCAGGCTGAAATATTAAAGGGCTTCCATATGAACTGATCTCACCTATGGTTTTTTTCTTTTTTAAATTAAATGTATTGGGGTAACATTGGTTAACAACCTTATATAAATTTAGGCAGCCAACTGAATGGGAGAAGGTATTTGTAAACAATATCTCCAACAAGGGGCTCAAATCCAATCTATTTAAAGAACTCATACAACGCAACAAAACAATCTGATTAAAAAATGGGCAAAGGATCTGAAGACACTTCTCCAAGGAAGGTATACAGATGGCCAACAGGTGTATGAAAAAATGCTCAACGTCACTAGTTATTAGGGCGATACAAATGAAAACCACAATGAGATACCGTGTCACACCTGTCGATATGGCTATTAGCAGTAAGACAAGAAATGAGCGTTGGAGAGTTTGTGGAGAAGAGGGAACCCTCACCTACATGTTTAAAGCTCATTCAGGATGTGACGTGAGGACCAATTATGGGGCAAGGTAAGACGGGGCGCCTGTGGTCGTCCAGGCAACACATGGATGGTGCTATGGATGTAATTGTGTCCTCCGACCCCCACGCCTCCAAATTCATATACTGAAGCCCTAACCCCAACATGATAGTACCTGTAGCTGGGACCTTAGGAGGTGACTAGTTTTAGATGAGGTCAGGAAGGTGGGGCCTTCATGGTGGGATTAGTACCTTTATAAGAAAACACACCAGATCTCTCTCTCTCTCTCTCTCTCTCTCTCTGTCTCTCTGTCTCTCTGTCTCTCTCCCTCCCTCCCTGCCACGCGAGGACACAGCCAGAAGGCAGCTATCTACAAACCAGGATGAGGGTTCTCACCAGGAACGACCCAAATCGGCCAGCACCTTGATCATGGACTTCCAGCCTCTAGAACTTGAGCAATAAATGTCTGTGGTTTAAGGCCCCCAGTCTATGGTATTTTGTCATGGCAGCCTGAGCAGACCAAGACAGACGGTGCGGGTGGGGAGACCGAGTGTAGAGAGAGTCGTGCTGAATGGAGACCCAAGGGGACTGGCTGGGGGATGGGTCGCTGTGGCCTGAGGGAATCAAGGGTTTGGGGCTTGAGCAACCCCGTAAGTGGTGGTGTCAAGTCCTAAAATGGAGGGTCTGTGGGAGGTGCAGGTTTGGGGGGGTTGTCTAAAACACATCTGAGTGGAGATGGGAGTGGGCAACTGGACCTCAGGGGAGACGGCTGCGCCGGTGACATAAATTTGGGGATGTCAGCCTGAAAGTGGAATCCCAGTTGTGGGCCTTGAGAAGGTCACTCCGAAAAGATGGATCTGGGTAAACAAGAGCCCAGGGTCCTCCCGCTTTTGGAGGTTGTTTAGAGATGAGGGGCTGGCAGAGATGGAGACAGAAAACGGGGGGTGGGCCAGGGCATGGAAGGCAAGAGAAAAGTGTCCCTTCCAAGAAGGGGGAAAGAAGAACAGAGAGAGAAGTGCCCACGCCACCTGGGGGTGTTGAGTTTCTGTACACCAGTGGGGCAACACGCCTGACTGCAGTTGCTGGAAGAGGCCCACAGAGGACAGGGTGCAGATGAGGCCGCCCAGAAGCCCTTTCACAAAATTCTCATGTGAAGAGAGATGGTCCAGGGGCTGGAAGGAAGCGTGAGGTCAGGGGAGGTTTTCCTTTTTAATGACGGAGCGTATTGAACGGTGCTGGAATGCTGCTGGGTTCTCTGCTTCACCCTCCACGCTGACCAGCCAGCCACCTGTGTCAGTTGCCCTAGCAACAAGTGGTTAAGTCAGGGCCCCAAGCGCCGGGCACAGAAGTCTGTTCCTCATTGCGTCACCAGCACTGAGCACAGAGCTTGACACAGTGGTGCTCTATAAATACTGGTCGAATGAAAGAGTCTCTTGAATGGATGAAGCTGTGGCATTAGGGTGGGGGTGCCCTGGGCTCAGAAAAGGGAGGCCTGTTTCACTTGGAATTGAGACAGACATGGGTTCGAATTCTGACTCTGCCACTTCCTATGTGGTGACACTGGGTGGCACTCTGCACCTTAGTTTCCTCCTCTGTGCCATGGTGGGAATAGTGTCTGCTGGGCACACTGGTGTGGGGAGGAGACAGGGTGAGGAGATGTAGGGGTCCAGGGCATGTACTAGGGTAGCTGTTAACAGAGGAGCTGCCTCCGAGGGCCCTTGGGTCAGGCTACCACTCGACAGGCCCGACCCACCAGAATTTGGGAAGAAAGAGGTGCCAGGGCTAAATTTAGCCCAACAACTGGCTAGAAATAGATAGATAAATGGCTGGCTGTTGCCCAAACCAGTGAGACCAATTCCATCCCAGGCAGCAGTGGCAGCTGTTCTGGAAAGTAATAATCAGAGTGATTTCATTTTTTTAATGACATTTATTGAGTATGGACCATGAGCCAGGTGCTGGGCTAAGCATTTTCTTTTCCTTCATTTAAGCCTCATCACAGTACCTGAGGCAGGTACTATTAACTCTGGTGCACCCGGGAGGACCCAGAGGCAGAGAGGGAAAGTTCTGGAACCCAGGTCTATCCTGGCCACAACTGCCTGCCTCTTTGCTTTCCGGATCATAGGTCTTGTTGCACTTTTCTAAGGGATCCGGGAGCCTTAGGTCCTGGTGGAGAGGGCAGGGCCAGAGAGACAGGCACTAGCCCAAAGGGCCCCAGCAAGCCTGCGGCAGTGCTCTGAGCCCGAGAGGGCAAGGGGCAGGGGAAGCTGGGGCACGGAGCGTCTCCGCCTACCTGCCTGGTTCGTGGTGATGTTGACGACTGCCACCCGGCGGGGTTCGGGGCTCAGGTCTGACACGCCGTTGACAGCCTCGATCCAGAAGGAGTAGTTCATGTGGGCCAGCAGGTTGGCCACCAGCAGGCTGGCCTGCACCAGGCTCGTCTGCTGGGGCACAAAGCGGGTGCCACTCCCACAGGACTCGCAGTGACCCAACGCCCAGGGGCAGCGGCGGCACACGGCATTGTACGTGATGTCGCTGCGGCCGCCCGGGTCCAGTGGCGGGGCCCACTCCAGGGTCACGGAGGTTCCATTCACGCTGGAGATCAGATTCACTGGTGCTGACGGTGGCCCTGGGCAGCGGGGAATGACAGGTGGGGTGGAGGGTATTTATTTGGGCTGGTCCAGTCTCCTCTCACCAGGCCAGGGCTCTTCCATGATATATTTGGGGCTCCCTAAGGATAAGGTCACACCTACTCTATCCTCTGCAAGCGCCTCAAGGGCAGAGGCAAGTGTCTCTGCCACTGGACTAGGACCACAGTGTCAGAATCTGGGCACAGAACGCTAAGCCCCCTTTCCTCCTGCAGGACACAGAGATCCTGGGGTTTATGCGTCCCAGCGTTTTCATCCAGAGACAGGGAGAGGCTGCACAGCCCTGGGAGGTGCCCATAGCAGCCCCTCTGGGGGGGCAACGCCCCAGTCATTTGTGTCCCCCACTCTATTCCTTAACCCCTTCTATTCCTAACCCCTTTCATGTAAATGCCATTGAGCTCCCGGGTGGAGGAGAATAAAGGAACCCGGAAGCCCAGCGGGGTGTCCCTAGCCCCTTCCTCCCCCCAGATGTTAGCCCCAGTCTGGGCAGCACAAGGACTTTGGAGAAAGGGATGGGACTTGGGTAGGCCCCTGGGGGTGGGGATTCGAGCCAGGAGGGCCTGGGGTGGGGGGAGGGGGGGTGTGGAGACGCTTGGGCCTCAGAATTCCAACTCTGAGTCCCAGGGAGGCAATCTTACATCTTAAGAAAATAGAATTGTAGAATCTCAGAATCATACCGTGTTTCCCCGAAAATAAGACCGGGTCTTATACTAAGTTTTGCTCCAAAAGACACATGAGGGCTTATGTTCAGGGGATGTCCTGAAAAATCATGCTAGGGCTTCTTTCCTGGTTTGGTCTTATTTTCGGGGAAACACGGTAGTGAATCTTAGAATCTGACGGGTATGGAATACTAAAAGCCCAGTCTTTTACAGTCTTAAGATTTCTAGAACCTGAATTGTGAACTTGGAGAAAAACCAGAGTCCAGCCAGCTGAGTGCAAGTGTCGAGGAGCCCACAGTTGTCAACATGTCACTCAGCTATCCTTTCTGCCCTGGCGAGTCCCACATGAGGAAATGCACAGGTCTGGGCGGAACAGTAGAGGGAGAGAGGGAGTGTGAGTGTGAGTGTGAGTGTGTGAATACACTTGGACCCTCACTTGCCAGGTGCGTGTGCAGGGCGCCTGGGGCTGGGTGGTGATGGAGGTGGGGGAGGGGCAGATGGGGAGCCGGCTGGGGTAAATTCTGGGGCAAAATCAGTCAGAACTGTGTGAAGTACCCCTCACCCCACCACAAGAGCCAAGGGTTAGCAAAGGGGGTGGGCTGAGCTGGCTGCAGCCCCTCCCCAGCTGGGGTGGGAGGGTGTAAGTCCCCTTCAGGCCAGGGGACAGGAGGCAATGGAGGAGCCATTGTCAGCAGAAAGCCAAGACAGTCACGCAGGCCTGCAGGCTCAGCGCAGACTCCTTTGGAGTCTCCTCAGGTAACCAGGGCACGCATGTACAACACCTGCTCCAGGCACACACCAGGCAGCGCCAGGTGTGCTCACACAGAGCTCACAAGGCATGTTCGTTCAAGCTCTACGGGGACGTAGGAGTCCCCTACAGGTACTCAGATGTGCATACACATACACACACACGTGTACACATGCCCCGGAAATCCTTATATATGTGGGCACTAATACTTGCACACTCACACTCAGGCCTACAGACACCATGCAGGCATCTTCTGAAGGAGCAGCTGCTGACACAGGCACACAAGTCACACAATTGCCTTAAGCATCCCAGGGCACACACAGACAGACACACGTGCTGTCATCGAAGCAGGCAGCCACACGCACTCTATACACACTCATACACACACACAGCACACACTAAAGCCGTTCCCAGCATTCAGCAGCTGCAACCACAGACTCCCAACCCCCAACCAGTTCACCAAGGATGATGGTGATGGGGGGTGCTCCTCTGACACCCCCCTTGCCTCATGGGCAAACCTCCTGGCTTGTCTACCCCAGCCCCAGGACACTGGCCCCACCCACCACTGGGACATGAGATGACCAAAGCCACCCAGGGCTTAGAAGGGCGTGAATCCAGTTCCTGTTTGCCCTTCAGAGAGGCAAGACCAAGGGAGAAGGAGACATTTCCCCGGAGAGATGGCAGGTGACATATGACAAGAGGTGGGAGGTCAAGGCGACCACTGAGGGCTCAGAATCACCTTCTTCCCCAGACTGCCCTTGGCCCAAGAGAGCCACCTGTCCCTGCCTTACCCACAGAGAGCTGTGGCACCGAGCACAGGATCTTGGCCTAGTCTCGAAGGCTCTGGGGTCCAGGGGAGGTACTCACGGGTGCAGGCTGCAGAGGGTGGGTCCAGTGCTGCACGGTAGTAGCTGGGGTCACAGCGGCAGGTCTGGGCTGCAGGGGCTACAGAGTGGCTATGAGGAGGGCAGCGGGCACAGAGCTGGTCCCCAGGAGCTGACTTGTAGAAGCCCAGATCACAAGCTGTGGAAGAGAAGGTGGCTGTAGGTAAGCCAGCTGGGCCACCATGGTGGGCCCTGGGGACAGCTCTCACTCTGACCAGGGATTCCTGAGAGGTGGGGATCCCCCAATGGACAGACCTTCAGCATCACCTAGTCCTACCTTCATTTGCAGAGGGAGGGACTGAAGCACAGAGAGGACCTGTGACTTACTCAGGGTTGCACAGCAAGTTGAGGGCAGAACTAAGGCTGGGATTGTGACACTTGAGTCTGAGCCTCAGAGTCGAAGAGCCCCTCCTCCAACAGTCCCTCCTGCCAAGGCCCTGTCTCACAGGACACTGGTCTTGAGTAAGACACCAGCCTTGGGGACAGGGGCCAAGAGGCTAAGAATCAAAGGGGAGCCACATCCCCAGGGATGTCACTTGGGTGGGACATGAAAACTGGACAGTGAACGAGAGTGGGTGGAAATGTGACTGGAAAAGAGACTCATGTGATAAGTTAGAAGAACAGTGTGTGTGTGTGTGTATGCTGGGGGGTGGGGATTGGGAGTCTGTGTTTTATAAGCTCCCCCTGCGACACTGACCATCCAGGAATTGCAGGCCCCTCCCCTCCCAGACCTCGCACCACCGTCACCGTGGCTGGGACTAACTTGTCTGGCCTCTGGCCCGCTCTCCAGCCTCTGCCTCATTTCTCACCTGGATGACCGCGGCAGCCTCCATAGCCGGCCTCCAGCCCTTCCTCCCCAAGCCCAGCTGACTGCGTGATCACCATTCATTCCACCTGTAGCTATGAGTGCCTGCCTGCTCTGTGCCAGGCACTCATCTGGGTGCCAGAGACAGCCACCAACAAACAAGACCCACGTGGTCTCTGCTCTCAAGGAGTGGCATTTGGGGATGGGGGGTGCGGGTGGAGAGACACACAGGTAACAGGCTGTGATCATTTCCAAGGAGGAAACAAAGAGGATGATTTGGCAAAGTGCAGATGGTGGGAGGAGCTACCTCCCCCTTGAGGACAGGATATTGACCTGTGGCCTAAGGGACAAGAACAAGTCAGCTGTGCAGGGAGTGGGGAATACTCTAGGCTGAGGAGCTCCCTAAAGCGACACTTCTGTCACTGTCAGTTCAAATCCCCAGGGGCTCCCCGTGGCCTAAACAATGCAGCCTGGCATTCAAAGCCCTCCCTGCAGCCTTCTTCACAACCCCGGCCCACTCCCCAGCCTCAGGCTTTGTCATTCCATACTCGGCAGGTTGTTCCCTCCTTGGGGCCTTTTCACGTGCTATGCCTTCTTCCTGGGAGCCTTTTCTCCTTGGTCAACCTGTAGAACTCTTTTTAAGATTCATGTTAACCATCCTTACGATGAAGCTTTTCTGGATCTCTCCGCATGTACTCAACCCTCCTCCCCCAGAAGCGAACACCCCCTTCCCTACTTCCGCAGTCCTTGCTCAGTCTCATCCCCTGTGACACTATGGCCGTACTTATTTCCCTGCGTGTCTGACCCTCCTCCTCGACCAGAAGGTCCTTGTGGGCAGACCCTTGCTAATCAAGGCCCAGGGCTGCCACATTCATCTCCAAGTTCCTAGTGTCTGGCCCAGAAGTTGCCAATGCAGGTGGGAGTTTTCAAAGTGAGCTAATCCCACCATTATCTGCTCTGGGCGGAGGCCCCAGGGGGTCAGGGGGAACAAATGCCACCCAGCTGGGCAGCTCCCAGCCCCACCCGTGGAACTGAACTCCTGTGCAACGGAGACCATCAAGAAGCTCCCTGGCGTCTCTCTCCACTAAAGTCTTGTTCTGGAAAACTCAATGCTTCAGAGACGCTTCATTAGAAAAGACATCCTGTCATATTTTTTTTTAAATTGTATGTATTATAATAGCTAAAATCAGGTTAAATTTGTAAATTTCTAACTTGAGAGAAAACCTAAAACTGGGAGAAATCCTTAAATTGCTTCTGAGACTCAGAGGCCGTGGAGCCAGAAGGGGCTTCTAGGTCGGGGAGTCGAGGAAAACGTGCCTCGGTTTTGAGACACTTCCCTCCCCCACTGGGGAGACCCCAGGAGGGCTCAGGCCTGACTGGGGGCCAGGAGCTGGGAGTTGTGGGGGCTCCTTTTTGACACACAGTGATCTCATCTCTTTTTCCCAGAAGCCCCCCAGGAGGTCCGTCCTGGGCACAGCCTAAGAGCTTCCTTCTGACCCCGGAAAGCCAGCTTGGCACTTTATCAGCAAATATTCATGAATCTGTTCTTGAACTGAATGACAGTAAGCCTCACTCTAATTATCGGATCCACCTCGGTTAGCGTCTCAGGGGCTGATTGCTTATTCCGTCCCTCATTTATTCCTTCACCCAAATTTACGGAGCTTCTATAGACCTGAGCTAAACAGGAGCTGGTCCTGCTCTAGAGGAGCTTTCAGAGCAGTGAGGGGCCGACCAGGACACGTGAGGTGACATCCTGGTGTGATGTGTGGCACTAACGAAGCACAACATGACAGCACTCATTCACCCTGTCCCCCACCGTTCAGAGTTCATCTCGTCCCTGTCAGTTATGAGCAGAACCGTGGGAGCAGGCTGCACGGGTCCCTCCTGTCTAACTGCTTCACCTCGGTTGAGTGACACAGCAAGTTGCTGGGCCTCAGCTTCCTCCTCTGTAAAATGGGAGCTCCTAGGGCTGTTGTGAGGATGGTGTGAGTGAATATACATGAATTCATGCCAGGACGGTGCGTGGCATTTAGTATTACAATTCTATGTGTCTTCATTAATACATCTGTTTGACAGAAAGGAAACAGAGGCTCAGAGAGCTTGAGTGTCTTGCCCTAGGTTCCCCGAGCCAGAATGCAAACCTAGCTGGGGGAGCCTCGGGAGCGGGGGGCCTTTCCCCCACAAGCCTCTCAACACCTGTCTGGGGCTTCGAGATGGCCCTGCCGTTCTGCCGCTCACCCGTGGGCGTTTCTCACATGCTCCACTAATACCCATATGGCTCCAACGTGTCAAGGCCAGATTAATCCGCACAATGAAATAAAATAATCTTTAATAAGAATACTAATCACCAGGCCTCGGAGAGCCCAGAGACCTGGAGGCAGAGCCGGGAATTAATGGCCGAGACAGATGGAGCAGCTCTGGGCTGTGGCCTGGCCCTGCCTATCAACCCAGGGTGCTTCCGGAGATTGCGTGGGCCCCGTGTCGGGCACTGGGCCAGGAGGGGCTCCTGCCCCTGCCGAGGGCACCTTGCCCAGGCCGTCTGTCAGGCCGGCAGCTGCCCGAGGCCCCAGCTACCTCTCTCCTCTCGCCCTGTGAAGAGCTTGAGGTTTGACAAATAAGGTGTCCGCCAGTGGACGACCAAAGGAAATTAATTCTAAATCAGATTTTAAACACAGTCAGGAGGCAAAAGAGCTTGCCATTCATGCTCCCCCTCCAAAGTGAGGCTCCGATATTTATAGAAAGATGATTAGGGCCGTGGAGGGTGATTTATGTTCTGTGTCCAGGTGATAGGAAGGATGGCTACTGCTCCCTTGGGTGATGTTCTGCGGTCCTCATTCTCTCTGCAGTGGGGAGAGGGGTGTGCTGCCAGGGGTCGGGGAGGTCACTGGGTCAGGAGCTGTGAGGCCTGGGGCGCTTCTGGTCCGGGAGTTGAGAGATTTGGGATTCAATCAACCACTCCTAGCTGGGTGCCCTCGGGCCAGTCACTTCACCTCTCTGGGCCTCCATTTCCCCCCTGGTAAACTGGACCAGTTCTACGTGGCTCTGACATTCTTCTGTGGGTTTCTGAGGCCTGAGGACAGTCTCAGTAAGGCCTCTAAAGAGCCCTGTGACCGGGAAGGTCCCTTTCCCTGGGCTCTATGGTCTTCTCTGTAAAATCGAGGGCTGCTCAGCCACTTCTGAGAGGCACTGCGAGGGCAGAAACAGTGAGAGGGAACTAGGAGACTGGGAGGTGGCTGTCACTGTGGGCCTGGCCTCCACGGCAGGCCCAAGCCCGGGATCCCTTCTAGCACTAGAAGGAGGGGTGGGGGTTGCTCAGGGCTGAGTCAGTCAGGACCCCTGTCCTAGCCCTTTCTCTCCTCAACTGTTTTCTCAGAGAGAACTGTCCAACGGAGAGGGCTGTGGGCTCCATGAACCCAGGAGGTCCACTCAGGTTGGGTAGTGGGGGGCTGCAGCTTCGAGAGGACCCACCCTCAAGCAGCCCAAGAAAGGCACCCCCATCTGTCCCCAGCTCCTGGTTGGCCCCCATCCTCCCCACTCTCAAGCTACCCAAAGAGTGGGTGGGAATGGGGGATGCTGGCCTGGGCCTCCCATTGGTGGACTTCAGTATTGGACTTGTGCTGCTTCCTCAAGGGAGGTTACACAGACAATCAGAGAAACCCACTGACAGGGCTGAGAAAAGTCTCTCCTCGTGCGACTGAAAACTGGCATTCTGTCCTTGAACCTCCCTGCCTACAGTGTACTACGAATTCATATTTTTTATAAAACCTGTAATTATCTTACAACTGGCAAACTGATGTTGTGATTTAGACATAAAATTCAAAATATGCTGCAATTCCCTAACCCTGCTTTCGCGTTTATTATTTTTTATTAATATGCCAGCAGTGCCAGGAAATGGGAGTAGCCTTGCTCTCGCCCAGCCCCAGGAGATTCCGTCGTCCAGGCGTTGGCGTTTCCACCAAGAACCCTGCCCTTGACATGCTATGGGACCTTGGGCAAGACACATTCCCTCTCTGAGCTCCACTTCCCACCTCTGTCAAACAAGGAGGCTGGGACAGTTCCCAAGACCCTGAGTGAAGCCCCAACCCTGAAGTCAGGAGGACCAGTCTCCCTCCTACAGACAAGTGTCTCAATGCACTCTGGATAAGCAAGTGAGTCACTTGTGCTCACTGGCTAAATCCAGAGTTGGGGGCAGCAACTGACCTTGAGCAGATATCCACCAGCCTGTGTACCAGTTACTGTCTGAACGTTACCCAGGGAGGAGGGCAGCGGGGCGCAGCAGGGCGTTTTGTGAATAGAGGAAGCAGTTCAGGGCTCTGGAGTGAGACAACCTGGGGTCAGATCTCTACTCTGTGACTTCGGTTGAGGGGGCTCAGTTTCTTGCATCTGTAAGATGGGGATATGATGCCGAGCTTAGAGGACTATTGTAAGGATGAGAAACTATGTGAACTCCCTGGGCTTATATCCCCAGTGCCTGGGACACAGAACAAGTAACTAACATGACGCGTAAGAAGCACTTATTAAAGTGCCTGGCACATGGAAAACACTTGAAAAGTCGTCGCTAAGGCACTTGATTATCCCCATCAGAATGAGGAGATGTTAGGAGCCAGCTCGGCCAGGGAATGCAGTAGGGGTGGGCCAAGGATAGGTTAAAAGCCTATGTCTGGCTCAGAGCAAAACAGAACTGACTCAGGTCCCGGCTCCACCTCTCACCAGCTAAGAGAGCTCAGCAGGCAACACTACCTCCCGAGCCTCAGTTTCCCCATCTGTAAAATGGAATTATAATACCTGCCTTGCTCCAATGAGCAAATGAACCGATATGTGAGGAATCCCTTTGCAAGCCGTAAAGGCAATAGGGATGTCTGTTATTTTTATTGCCCAGCAGGGAGCTGAGAAGTACAGGGATGTCTGTGATAAGAACCAGGAGAGGCTGGAGACCAGGGGAGCCTGGCACACTAGGCCACAGAGGGTAGGACAAATCCAGAAACAGGTAAATGAAGGTGCTTTGGGGTTTCGGGTTCAGGAGAGGTAAAGACTCATAGAAGTTAGGAATGTGAAGACAGATTTCTGAAGGAAACCAGGGAGCCTCAGAGAGGGGCCAGAAAGGGCCTAGAAGCTGGATGGAAGGTCCTGTCCCAGAGAATGAGCTTGTGCATCACCTGAAATTGTCAGCCTGTGCCCTGCTCCGTCCTGTAAGCACCAAGGGTCCTTTCCTGCCTGCTCGGGGCAGAGGAATGGTGCTGAGGGGGCCTGATGTGCCCACTACCTGGGGCTTTGAGGCCTCTGGGGTAGCAGCAAAGGGCTAGAAGGCTATTCTGAGTGCTTGACAGGCCCCCGCCCCAGTTTTCACTAAGGCTGTCAGCGGACAGGCCCTCGTCTCTCTCATCCCTGCATTGGAACATCCTCCTCCCCCGGGAGAACCAGCAGCCCTAACAGCAGGCTTCACTGTGCTGAGTGGCTGCGCTGCCATGTATCCAGCCCCCAGGGAGGCCAAGGAAGGGCAGAGGGCAACCAGGCTGAGACCAGGAACAGCTGGGGCACCAGCTGTCTGTCCACGCCAGCTCTCCCAGTGCTCAGCCGCGCTGCCCCACATGGCGGTCTGCTGATCACACACACATGCACACAGCCTGAGGTCTGGGCCCTGCTCCCGGCCTCTGACCTGGGAACCCTAGAATTACACCCATGGGAACAGGTGCTTCGGCTGTCCTCTCCCACAGGTCCCTACATAAGTTCCCCTGAACAAACACAGCCTGCTTCAGATCCTGCCTGCACACCTTCATGATGGCCCCGTACTGCGTTCACTCACCCATGGCCTGGTGCCACTTCCCTCCATGCATAGGTTAGAGGCTTAGTGGTTTAGAGCGTGGACTCTGTAGCCAGACTTCCGGGTTCACATCATAGCTCTGCCACTTCCTAGCTGTGTGACCTTGGGCAAGTTGCTCTGCCTCTCTGTGCCTCAGTCTCCTGGTCTATAAAACCAGAAGAGTAGCAGTTTCTATTCCATAGGGTAGTTGTGGGGATTGAATGAGTTAACATGTGAGAAGTGCTTAGAACGATGCCGACCTAAGTTAGCTCACAGTGTTGTTCCCTAACACACTACTGGTATGTATCCAGTAGTACACTCACTCGCACAGCTGCCCGTAAGTGTACCTCTCCACAATGCCCCCAGGGCGTACCACCTGGCTGTAGTGTGTTTCCTTCCTGGCACCCCAACACACACACACAGGTGGCCTGGAGTATTTGCTGACACTGGAACAGTGGAGGTTCCCAGGTGCTGTGTGCACCACCCCCCAGACACCTGCGACGATGACACCGCCCCACACACAGCCTGGCAGCTCTGCCCAGACCTGCCCTCCTGCCAGCCCGCCCCCGCGTGGTGCGCTCACCCACACAGGCATCCCGCCGCTCCTCATAGCCAGCGCTGCACACACACTTGCCAATGGGCACCAGCCACTCGCCCTCGGCACTGCAGTACATCTTGGGCGTGTCCCGCTCCTCTGAGTGCCGCACACACTGGCCGCGCACCTCCACCAGCGACGATGAGTCGGCCCCCGTCACCGCCTCCGAGAAGGCGGCCAGGTTGCGCACCATGGTGGGGCACTTCTTGTAGTAGATGCGGAGGGACAGGATGGCGAGGCAGGCCCCAATGTCCTGGAAGGCCAGATAGAAGCCGCGCTTGCTGAGGGGGCCCACACCACGCACTTCCGTGTTGAGCTTCAGGCGTCGCACGCCCAGGTCAGCGCCCGTGAAGCTCTCATCGGCCGCAATGGTGTCAATTTTGAGGAACTGGCTTTCCTGTGTGCTGGCACCCAGGTCGCGGTCCGACTCCAGGTAGTAGAGGTTGAAGGTCTCCTTACAGGTGCCCAGCACGCCAGGCATGCTGTTACAGTCACGCAGGGTGAACTTGATCTCGGCGTAGACGCGCCGGGCGCCGTCGCGGGGCACCCAGCTGGTGCGCAGCCAGTTGTTCTGGTTGGGGCTCATGACGTTGCACACCTGGTACGTGTGGATGGGCCGGAAGGACTCGTCCACTTCGTTGATGGAGTCCCACTGCGGCAGAGAGAGCACAGGCAGCTGAAATGAGAGGCAGCTCCACGCCCTCTTTGCCAGTTACCCTGACCACATGCAACATGCACTGTTCTGGGGGCATCCTGGGGTAGAAGATGGAACATTCTCCAGCCTGGAGGAACTGACCGTCTAGTGGATTATCACAGCTGCCAGATGCCAGGCACCCGACAGATGTGCTCTCACAGAGTGCCACATCCTTCTGGGGAAGGGTTATTTGTTTGCCTGTTTATGGATGAGCAAATAGAGGCTCAGACATCTGAACCACAAGCCTGAGGTCACATAACTAGTAAGTGATGGAGCCAGGACGGGAACTTGTGCCAAAGCTACAAAGCTCTGACCTTGTTTCTATTATATGTGGCTTCTCCTGTCATTCCCCGAGTCGGGGGACGTACTGGGGAAGTCAGCGAGCCTACTGGTCCAGTTTCCATTATCAGCAGTCAGAGGAATCTAATGCACAAACGTGACCCTGTTGCACCCCACCTCACATCCTTCAGCAGCACCCCCTGAATCGGTGCTAGTTCAGTGGTTGATAGACGGATTCTTTCTGCCCTACTGTGCATGATGGTCCCTCTGGCCTCCACCTAGGGCTGGAGTCCCATTCAAGAGAGTACCACGATGTGGGAAAGTTGAATGTGATTTGCTTCTGTGCCAGGTGCTGGCCAGGTATCAGATTCAGAAATACACCAGATACTATCAACAGAGGAAATGACAACAGATGGAATGGAAGAAAACATGTGCTAATCACGTATCTGATAAGAGATTGATATCCAGAATATGTAAAGAACTCCTACAACTCAACAACCAAAATACAAACAACCTTATTTAAAAACGGGCAAAGGGCTGAATAGACATTTCTCCGAAGATATACAGATGGCTAAATAGCACATGGAAATGATCAACCTCACTAATCATCAGGGAAATCAAAAGCACAATCAGATACCACTTTACACCATTAGCTCTTATCAAAACAACAGAAAAAAACAAGTGTTGGTGAGGATGTGGAGAAACTGGGACCTTCACACGCCGCTGGTGGGGATGTAAAATGGTGCAGCCACTGTGGAAAACAGTATGGCAGCTCCTCCAAAATTAAACATAGAATTACCATATGGTTCAGCAATTCCACTTATGGGTGTACACTCAAAAAAAAGAAATGAAAGCAGGGACTCAGAGATATCTGCACACCCACACGCATAGCAGCCAAAAGGTGGAAACACAAGTGTCCATCAACAGATGAATGGATAAACAAAATGTGCTCTATCCACACAACAGCATAATATTCAGCCTTAAAAAAGAATGAAATACCAACACATGCTACAACATGGATGAACCCTGAGGACATTACACAAAGTGAAATAAACCAGATACAAAAGGACAAAGACGGCATGATTGCACTCATATGAGGTCCTTAGAGCAGTCAAATTCACTGAGACAGAAAGTAGAACGGTGGTTGCCAGGGGTTGGGGGGAGAGGAAAATGGGGAATTACATTTTAATGGGTATAGAAGTTTCAATCTGGGAAAATGGAAACGTTTCTGGAGACGGATGGTGGTGATGGTGGTCACACAACAATGTGAACGTACTTAATACCACTAAACTGCACACTGAAAAATTTTAATAGTTAAGATGGTAAATTTTATGTTATGTGTATTGTACCACAACTTAAAGACAGAAATACACCATAAATATGTCCCGCCCTCAAATTCTTCACAGTCCAGCTCACAGACAAGGTGGTGCAGGGTGCCATGCCAAAGGGAGCGGGCATCCAGGGCGCAGGCAAAACTTCCTGTGAAATTGAAGCAGGAAGGAACCTCTGGCAGGGCTGGGAGGAAAGGGCCCCAAGAGACAGGCAACTGTAAGCCATGTTCAGCAAGCACCAAACAGTCCAGTTTGGACACAGAAGAGTCATGTTGAAGATGCAGTGTTGAGAAATGAGCTAGAAGAAATGAGCTGGCGCTGCTGTGAGACCTTGGGCGAATCGCAGCTCCTCTCTGGGCCCTAGCTTCCTCAGCTGCAGAAGGCTTGTTGGCCAGGAGCAGTCATTGTTGGGCTGAATTCAGTGGACTCCTGAGGGCCCTGAGGAAGGGCTGGGGGCTGAGGGAAGATGGAGGGGACAGGCTCTGGGTCCCTGTCCCGGCTCCACCAGAGATGCAGCGCCTTGCTTGGTCTTCTCTCTTGGGCCTCTAGGTGCAATTGTCCTTGAACCAGATCCTATTACTTAAGCAGGGGTGGGAGGACGGTAAAGACCACTCCTTGTGATGCTCTGAGAATCCATGGAGTTCTGAGCTGTTCCACAAGTGCTAGAGTGGGGACCCATAAGCATCTCAAGTTTCCTGCCTGACAAAAGCCCCTGTCTCATCTCATCTTGGTCAGCTAGACCCTCAGCACCCTCATCTGTAAAATGGGACTCAGACAGGCCGACTCCAGCAAGGCTTCCGAGTATAAAGGAAGAAGGAGTCTGCAAAGTGCTTAGCTTGGGTCTGGCACAGGAAGGCACCTGAGGAACGGGACTGACATGATGCTGAGCTGGCAGCATCTTCCCAGCCCATCTGTGCCTGCCTCTGGGACCACCAGGGAAGACGTGCAGGGTGTGCCCGCTTCACCTGAAAGAGATCATGCCTCCTGCAACCCCACCCCAAGAGGACCCCCGCCCTGCACCCCCACACTGCAGCTGGGGCCTCTGGGCAGTGCTGTGTCACATCTGGGGTTAAAGGCATTGTCGCAATTAATGGAGCACCAAAGAGCCAGCCGGCTGCTGCCGGTCTGTTTCCTGCCAGGCACTGAGATAAATTAATCAGCTCTATCTGAGTCTGCTCCAGCTGCCCCACCAGTGCCAACGGCCTGACCCAGCCCTGCCAGCCCCAGGGCTACTGCGGACGCCCACAGTGGCACAAATTCCCGGAGGCTGGTGCAAAGGTAGAATCAGCCCTGTTCTCTACCTGGGGTAACCCACCTCGTGCCGGGTACCCCTCCCACCCCAGCTGCCTCTCGAGCCCCTGGCACACTCTTCCCTCAACCCCCACCATTGCTCTGGAACTGTCTTCTTCCTGGAGCAGAATGCAGTGAACCAGCTGTGCAGCCCTGGGTGTATCCCATCCCGTCTTTGAGCCTTGGGCTTCTCACACGTAAACCCATGTAGATAAAGCCTGATGTTCCATCTACACCAGCGGGTGGTGAGGGTCAAATGAGACAATAGAAAGGAATGTGTCCTCTCATGTAAGGCAGCTGTTAATTCACCAGAGGTGGCGCATATACCAGTGTGCGGAGGGAGGGATGCAAAGAGACAGGCACAGCCTGGTTAAAAGCATGGGGTCTGAGGCCAGACTTCCCCGGACCTTAGCAGAGATGCTTAACCTCTCAGAACTTCCAGTTTCTCACTGGTAAACTGTCCTTTTCATCCATCATCTCATAGGGGACAACTGCACGGAGCAGGTTGTGACCGTCCCCATGTTATAAACGAGGAGGTCGAGGCAAGGTAAGGCACTTGCCTGAGTCAAGATTAGAGATGGCAGAGCACTGGTGCATCCAGACCCAGCACCTTAGCCTTTAGGCTCTTAGCCTGCCTGACAATCTGATAACTTTGCTGATGCTGGAAACAGCCCTGGATGACCCTTGGATACAGGGTACAAGGACCAGAGAGGTGGACAGACCCTCAAGTACTATCTCCCAAGGCTCCCCACCCTGGGAGAGAATCCCCTGGAAAGCTTATTTAACCAAAGAGTCCCAGGCCGCTCCCCAGAACCCTTGCATAAGAGCAGCTGCATGTTTCAGCTGCTAGCCTGGCACAGGTTCAAGGTCTAGAGTCCGGGAACCCGGGGTCTCACCCAGCCTTCTTCCGTCTCTAGATAAGCCTGATCTCCAGGCCTCATACAGACGGAGGTGGTCCCTGGCTCAGTGGACAATGCAGGGTTATCTCCCACCCTGTCACAATGAGGACAGAGACCAAAGAGGGCAGAAGGGACTCAACGCGGGCTCTGGGCTCAGAGATCTGAGTTTCAGTCCAGCACGTGGAGCCTGCCTGGGGTGGGCACATTATCTCCTACTGCTGGGCCTCAGCTTCCTCACCTGTGAAATGGGGCGGCTGTACCTACTTGCAGGATTGCTAGTGGGGATTAAATGAATTGTTAAGAGCTATGAGAATAAGTTTTTATTTGTTCTAACCCCCAAATGAAATGAGATAACTCTGAGCCATGCTTTACAGAGTGCTGCAAACAAAAGAACCTTCGATTACCAGGACGATCGTCCAAAACACAAGTTTGGTCATGTCCCTGGCCGGCTTACAATCCTTATCACTCCTCGTTACCCCAGAAACCAAGTACTAAGATCTGAGTGGGACAAAGGGACAAAGACACCTAGGGCCAATGTGGGGCCAGGCCCACTCCTTCCTAGCTGCTGGGTCTCAGGGGAAATGCTGACCCTGCCAGTCGCCTCCTCATGGATCAGCCCCCTCCCACTGGCAGAGCAGGCTTTCTCACTCATACTCGTCCCCTGCAAGGTAGCCATCTGGGGTACACACAGGGAGAGGCCCAGAGAGGTAAAGGGACACCCCGAGATGTCCTCAGGCAGGGGAGGGCTTCCCTTCTGGTTCTCAGGCCCCCAGGGCTTGCCCCTCCAGTTCCCTGAAGCCTGGTGCGAGGGGCTGATGACATTGGACTCAGCTTCCTGCTAGCTGGGGACAAGGCTACCTGGAGAGAAGAGCAAGGCTCTGTCCTGACCTCAGCCACAGGCACAAACAGCCTGGATGAAAACCCTCCCGCAAAGCACAGAAACACTCCCTTCACAAATACGAACTTAGTGTCATTTTCATTATTAATATTATCCCTCTGTCCCCAGAGCCACGGAAGCTGCAGGATTCATGGAAGAAGTCGTGTGCACATGACGTGCTCGTGTCGACGGCGGGAATGTGTGTGTTTCTGAGCACATTTGTGGGAGGAAATTTACGTGAGATATAGCCACAACGCACACTAATAACCACAATAATGACAATAATACACTTAGTGAGGGTGACTGTGTGCCAGGCACAGTGCCAAGGCTGCGTCATTTCCCCTTCCCCTCGCAGCAAACCCCACCAGGTCGTCATATGTTCATCCCTTTCTAGACCGGGAAACTGAGACTCAGGGAGGTGAAGCGGTGACCCAGGGCCACCCAGCTTGTCGATGGCAGAGCCAGGATCCCACTAGGCTCACGGGCTTGCGTGATTTGGGTAAGAGAAGTGATTTGGGTAAGAGAAGTGGAGGGACCAGGAGCTGCCACGCCCACTCCCCAGGAGGGTGGGGGTTGTCACCCATGAGCACATGACCCACAGGGACCTGATGGGCTGAGCCCAGGATCACCACGGAGGCCAGATGGGCCTGGGGGCTTGGCCACAGTGGGCGTTGGCAACGCCACCCAGGTGGTTCTGATGGAAAAGGGAACCAAGTGGGGGCTTTGCGGCTCCGGGCATCCCCTGGTGAGGGTAGGGCAGTTGTAAGGGAGGGGACCAATCCTGAAGTGGTGAAAGGCTGGATGTGGCCCTTCCTGGCCCTGTTCCTTGACACTGATGTGTCTTAGGCTATCCTAGGTCTCGCCATGGCAGATCCTGAATGCGTAGGCCCAGGACACAGACATGAGGGTCCCACATCTAGGGCCTCAGACATGAAGAATTGGGAGCCCAGCTCCAGGGCTGGTTCTGTAATTCCAAGGCTCTGTTAGCACTCAACTATTAAGAAATCAGCAGTGGCATCTCTAACTGCTGTGTGTCCTTGGGTAAGTCCCTTCACCTCTCTGGGCCTCTGCTTCCTCGGTGAGTTGCAACCTCTCTCTGCTCACAAAGGGCTGACGCTGGCCCCACTGCCCATCACTTACCCCGTGAGCTGGATACGTGAGCCAGCCCCAGTCCCCGTGGATGGCTGACGTGTCCAGCAAGTTCACTGCAAAACAAGAGATAAGAGCACATCAGACGCCTGGGACCGCCTTCCCTAGTTGCTCAAGAGCAGCCTGACCCAGCCACACTGGTCAGCTCTCGGCCCCCAACAGGTGAGCTCCAGATCTTTGTGTCCTTTCTCACTTCCCTTGTCCATCAAAGCTCAGTTCAACTTCTCTGTTTTCCCTGAAGACATCCTCCACCATCTTGGCCAAAACACCATCTCCTCAACTCCCAGAACACAAGCTGCTCCGAGTGCCCGGCTGCTCCGAGTGCGGGTGCAGTGGGATAGAGAGATGCACTCAGTCGTCTGGGAGGCCTGCATCACAACCCAGCTCTGCCACTTAGGAGCTGTGTGTCCCTGAGCAAGTCCCATCCGCTTCTGACCTCACTTTCCTTCTCTCTAGAATAATGGGGGTGACAGTGGTTCCTGTCTCACAGGGGATTGTGAAGATGACCTGACCCTTGTCCTACTCATGGGACATGATGGCATTCACACTGGGAGGTCAGACCTCCCCGCAGAGGACTGGCACCTTTACCATCACCAATGCACCTCCCCAGGAGATGCCTGGCACCTAGTAGGGCCTCTGTGCACATTTGGCATGGAGGGATTTAGAAGAGAAAGAGCTGCCTCTTGGTGAGCACCTACTATGTGCTGAGTTCCACAGGAAGAGTTTGAGATGCCCCATCTGTGACCTGCACAACAAACGCGAAAGGTGTTCATTCTTATCTCCACTTTATGGATGAAAACACTGAGCCTTGGGGAAGTTCAGGAATGCCCCCGGAGTCCCACAGTTGTACCCGGCAGGGAGGGCATTCAGAGCACCTGCTGTGGCAACAATAAACAATGCCACCAGCCCTGGCAGCCTGGGCCTATGGTGGGGAAGGAGACTTAGAAAGCAAGACTATTCTAAGCCAGACCCTCACAGTAGAAAACAGAGCCTGCCATTGGAGTCAGACATCTCTGGGCTCATATCTCAATACAGCTCCTTAGCAGAGAAATGACCTTCACTTTTCTGAACCTCAATTTCCTCACCTGTAAAACGGGGATAATAATATCTAAGGGTGGGTGAGGGTAAAGCCTGGAGTCAATGCCTTACCAAGGCTAGTTCCCTTTCCCTAAGTCCTGCCCCTCCTGCCTCTCTCCTTGTACCTCAGACCCACCCACTCACTTTACAGTGATATAGGTACCCTAAACTGTTAAGAAATCCAAGGTTCAGTCCCTGCTTTGTCTCTAACTGCTGTGTGTCCTTGGGTAAGTCCCTTCACCTCTCTGGTCCCCTGCTTCCTTTGCTGTATCTAATGAGAGTTGTGTGAGAGCTTTTGGCTCTATAGTCCCACAGCTTCCCATTTCACTCTCTCTTCCATGTACCTCCCTCCCCCAGCCAGCAATCACAGGCTTCCAACTAACCCGCAGGCTTGGGCAGGTCACAGAGGTTTAAAGCTTGGGCCCTTCTGGAACTTTCCAGAAGGAAGGCTGGCATCCTTCTGCCTGAGATTTGCATTGCTCTGTGCCTGCCCCTCAAAGATGGAGACAAGTGTCCTCAGGAAATGTTGGAATGAGGATGCTCTTATTTGCTGATTTCCTCTTCCTCTCACCGTCCCCACCCCATTGTCAGGGAGGAGGAGGCCAGCTAGAGAGAGGGTTTGCAGAACCAGGGAGGGGGCTCTGTGCTCCTCTCTGGGTCCCCAGAGGCCAGGGAGGATCAGGGGATGGAGCCAGTGTCCGCAAAGGGATCTCCTCTCCCAGAGCCCGCCCCATGCCAGGCAGAGAAGCCTTCCCGCCTCCCTCCCTCCCTCTCAGGCAATGGAGAGAAAACTGGGTCAGGCAGCTCTCTCCTGCTGCCTGGTGGGAGGGGGAGGGGGCCACACTGCGGTTTCCCCCAGACCCGTTTGGGGACAGGGTGGGGAAGGGGACCTGTGGGCTCCCCCACACCAACCCACATCCCAGACAGGGTCTCAGAGCAGAAGGGCCCATTCTCCATGCAGCTCAGACCCACCCCTCTGCCAGGGGCATCTGGGTGAACATCCCACTTGGACTCCTCCCCCTGAATCACCCTGACTCTAGGGGCAGCCGCCTGCAGACCCCCCCTTTCCAGGCCCTTCCCTCCCCTGGGAAGCTCCCCCACATTTGCAGTGAATTTTTGATCAGCGAGCCAGGGGGCTCAGATAAACCAGAGATAAGTCAAAAGTCAATTTTATCGGATTCAGGAAGAACTATAGGATTCCAGGGCTGCTTGTTCCAATTCCTTCCAGACCCCTCTCTGTCCCTCCTTTCCTCTCCTCTCACTCTATCCCCCCCCTCCCGTTCCTTACCTCATGTCCTTTCCTGTGTGTGTGTGTGTTGGGGGAGGGGGTGGGAATGACAGTGTCTCTCTCATGGGGAAACTCCAGGCCTACAGGAGGTTTGATGAGGGCTGGAGAGAATTCCAGCATTAGGCTTGTCCTGCCTGGGCCTGAGTCCCTGTGCAGATTCAGAACCTTCTGGTCACCAGGGCTGGGCTCTCTCCTGCCTCTTGCACTGCCGGACTGTGGGTCTGTGTCACATCTGTGACGTCAATTCCCCTCTATGGGCCTGTCTCCCCACTTGCAAATGTAAGGGTTGGACTAGATGGTCTCTCAGGGCTTTCAATGAAGCAAATCACTTGAACCCTCTGTGCCTCAGTTTCCTCATCTGCGAGCTGTCCATAGGCATCCCTTCTGGCCTACCTCTCCCAGCTGTTCTAGGGCATCAAAAGGGTCCCTCTCTTGCTCTGAGCAGCACAGATAATTCCTAAGCCTCTCCTGTTCGACTGTGGAAGGCACTGTGCAATTTCTTTTTTTCTCCAGCATCATCACCTGCCCCCATTCCATTTCGCTGAGACTAATACTTAAATTGATTTACATTCCCTGAGGACACAGCGCATGATGGTGAGGCTGGAGAATTCAGGGTGGCCAGGGGATGTCAGCCGGGACGTGAATGCCCCTGAGATCACCCCAAAGAGTGATAAAGGCTGCGAGTCTCGTGGGGCTGCTGCAGTGGGGAGAGGGAGGTGGGGTGGGCAATCTCTGCAGTTGGAGGGCCCTCCCCCTGGGAGGGACCTGGTCTAGGGGCACCTGGCCAGCCTGGGGCACTGTCGTCTTTGCAGGACCCCAGCTATAAATAGAGGCCCCTCCTCAAGTTCCAAAAGTCTTCCCTGGCTGGTCCTGGCTTTGCGCCAGACCAGGGTCAATGCTGGAAGGGACTCCTAGTTGTCCCACATGGAACCCATGCCCTAGGTCTCCACCAATGGCTGTCCCACCTGCGTGGGTCACCCATGCCGGGCTATAGGTACCCTGCTGCATTGACCGGATCGGTGCAGACGGGCCCTGGGACAGTGCCTCCCTCCATCCTGCACTGACTTCCCCGCCTGTCTCTCTGTGGATCTTGCCTCTTCCCCAACTGTTGCCCATCCTGATAAGTTCTCTTTCCCAGACCAATGGTCTGTCCTCCCCAAAGTCCCCTCCCCAGGGGGCTCTGGTGTTTGCCAGCTTGTGATTCTGGAGGGTGCTGGCTCCTCTCCGAGAACAGAGTTGCATCAAGGAATTGATGGTGCTCTGCCGGAAGGCCACAGCCTTGATGTGGGTGCCCTCAGACGCCTGCTGGGGGAAGAAGCTGCCTCTTCCTTCCAACCCTGAGAAATCTGTCTTCTCAGGCAGCAGCTCCGGGAGCCCCCAGGCCTCTCGTGCCCTTTCCCATACTCTCCCTCTTCCCCCTTCTGGTGTCCAGGAACCTGCACTTCCTCATTACCCACACGCGTGCCATCTCACCTCTCTGGTTCCCTGCTATGGTCCCTGCTCCCTGTGAGGCCCTTGATTCATTGGAGACTATGAGTTTATCTATGTCTATGTGCGTTTATTCTGTGCACACCCACTTCTGTGGGCATGAATGCAGGTTTGAGGTCTCCTTATATGCGGTGTCTGCCCAAGGATGTGCATATTTTCAAGTGCATGCGTCTGCACACGTATGTGTGTGTACACGTGTACTATCTGCATATCTGTGCATCTGACAGCGGGCGGAAGGGGGGCTGTGTGTGCATGTGAGTCTCTATAGGCCTGGGTCTACGTGTGTGAATCCCAATGAGTGTCCATGTGTGCCTGTGAGCTTCAGCTGTATCTCTATGAGCTGTTCATGTGTGTGGAGTGGATCTCTGGTATATCTGAGCGTGGATGAGGAACACCAGCTCTGGAGCTCCCTCCTATCTGGAAGTTCATTCTTCCAGGGTGAGACCAGCTCTGGACCCAGGACGTCAGCAGGGGACCCTGCACAGAGCACCAGGTCGGCTTCCTCTGGGCAGCAAGAAAGTCCAGGGTCGGGGCTGGGGCAGGGAGCAGAACGCAGGACAGCGTCCTGTGTGTAGGTCTGAGACCCTGGGTGTTGGAGAGTCTGATGAGAGCCCCCTCCCACCACCAGGTGGTCACCTCCCAGACTCTTTCCGTCCTGACTGTTCAGTTCACAACCCTTGCTCCTGCCTCCTTCCCCCGGATCTTGGCCCTGGACAAGACCCTGCTCTTTAGGCCTTGCTTGCCTCAGTTCCTCTGCCAGTCCCTCAGCCCTCTCCTGACTGGCCCTTTCTCCCAAGGCTGCCCCTTCCTGCCCACCAAAGCTGGCTCCCCACCAGTTGTCACTCCCTGACTGCTGTCCTTCCTTCTCCCCCACACCCCCAGCCACTTCCAAGACTCACTCCCTACCCCCCAGTCCTGTCTTCCCCCAAACCCTGTCCTGTTCTCTCTGATTCTCATTTCTCAGTTCTTGGTCCCCATCTCTGGCCGCCATCCCTGCCCCTCTTTCCTTCAGCTCTCTGAATGTCATCCTGTATCCTTGGGTCCCTCTGTCACTCTGTTCTCCGTCCCCACCCTATCCCCTGCCCTCTGTCTCCTCTCTCCTCTATACCTCTTCTCTTGTCTTCTGTCCCTTATCCTGTCCCCTCAACCCCAGGGTATGATCTTCAGTTCTCTGTCCCCAGTTCCAAATCCCTCAGCCCTGTCCCCGTTCCCCAATCCCCGTGCCTCTGTCCCTCTTCCTCAAGCCCTCGGGTCTCTGCCTTCCAGTCCTGTCCCCATCTCCATTGCTCAGTCCCTTGACCCCGAGTCTCTCCCGCGGTGCCATCCCTGTCCCCCCAGGCCCAAGGATCCCAACCCCTTTGGCACTCAGGGTCGAGGGGAAGGAAGTTGAGCCTCGGGCAGCGCACATCGCGCCCCCGGCCCCCCGGCCGCTGCCACCGCCCCCGCCCCGCCGCCGCTCACCTTCGCCGCGCGCCGCGGACACGCAGGTGGCTGCCGCCGCTGCGGCCGCGACAACCCAGAACGCGAGGGGCAGGTGGCCCCGGACGGGGGCCATGGCCGGCCGGCCGGGCGGGCGGGCGGGGGCGCCGCGCACCCTCGGGCTCGGCGGCGGCGGCCGCGCGTCGGCGCGCTCCCTGGCTCTCCCGTACACCCGGAGGCCGGGCGCACACACCGGCGCACACGCCGGCTCACAGCGCACACGCGGGCACCCGCGCCCGCCGCCGTCGCCGCCGCCGCCCCGGGCGGGGGCTGGCCCGTCACGGCGCCGAGCCAATCAGCACCGAAGCGGGGGGAGGGGGGCACACGGCGCCCGCACCACGGACACCGGGGCCGTGGACAGCGCCGCTGCACGTGCGCACGCTCGCACTCACCCGCCCGCACCTTCCGGAGCTGTGCGCGCCCGGCACCCTAAGTCCGCACGTGTACTCAGAGCCACCGCGCCTGGAGCCACAGTCAGGACGACCCCGCGACACCGGGACACGCAGACCCACCGGGGGAGTCCACCCTCACTCTTACACTCATGACCCTCAGACGCACGCGCCCACCCAAAGTGCCTCGCTCAGAGACAAACTTAGAAGCACTTTTAGGAAAAACTCTCGCCCCTCCCCCACTCTCATGACGGCATGAAGGAGTGGGGTGGGGGCGTGAAGGGTGGTCATAAGCGGTTAAAGGGTGGACCACCCCTTAGAGTGGGTGGTCATAAGCGGTTAAATCCTGGCTGTGTTGCTTTGGGCAAGTTTCTTAACCTCTCTGAGCCTCAATTTCCATGTCTGTAACACAGGGATAATAGTATCTATGTCCCAGGGCTGTTGTGAGAATTTTATTCAAGGACCCAAGTAAAGCGCCCAGCATATTGCCAGGCACACAGCCAGGTGGCTGGTAACGGCAGCTGTTCTTGGATGATGGTGATTAACACTCTCTGCTTTTCCCTCTGTTGACTTTCTCCACCTGCACTTTCATTCCTAGGCGTGGGGATCTCATCCTTGGAAAGCTGTAGGGGGAGGGCTGGGATGTGGGGGTCCCTCCAGGGGTCCACCTACCACTCAAGCCCCAGGAGCACCTGGTGGGCCAAGCTGTGGGGGAAACAGCTCCCGGGGACTGGCCCTCAAGTGCGGGTGCCCTCTGGGGACAGTCCTCACTCTGCCTCTGACTCGAACGGGCACAGACCTTTGCTCGGGCCCCTGACCACTCCCTGCTCCTGTGCTCAGTGGGGAAGAGCTGGACCCAGGGCTGGAGGTTCATGGCATGATAAAGGCTATTTGGGGAGTGTGTGCCGTGTGCCAGACCCTGCTGTAGGCGCCTTATAAACTTGCTGCTCTACTTTAAGCCTCGCACAGCCCTGCGGGGAGGTGCCGCTGAGGAAACTGAAGCGCAGAAAGGCCATCATTTGCCTTCGATCACACAGCTGGTTAAATACGGAGAGGTGCTCTGATCCAGATCCATTGGACTCGAAAGCTCACTCTCTCCTGTGTGTCTTTGTTACAGAAGGGAAAAGACAGCTCAAATTAGGAGCCCTTTTCCAACAGCTCAGATCACCTGCCTCAAAGATGTAGTAAGCTCCCTGTTACCAGAGGCGTTCAAGCAGACACTAGCTAGAGACTGTTCAAAGGTGCTGTGAAGGGGCGGAGGGTAAGGGAAGCAGCTTGGACTAGACCCAGAGCGGCAAACGCGAATGCCCACAGGAGACAGGCAGGCACCCTAATGAAACCTGCTAGGGGAGCGTTCCCAGCCCCCGCCAACATTGCCGTGGGGATATAAGCCCAATTTTATGCGTTTTCAAGAGAAGTTGAATATCTGAAATTTTTATGTGCTGTCTCCAAATATTTAAAGTTGGCAGCTAATGTAAACATTTTAATAACACCACAGTGTGGGCAAACCTGTGGGTGGCGTGGCCACAGCCCATGGACTCCAGACCGTCCTTCAGGGCTCCTCAGATGGAAGAGTCCAGGGCTGGCACCTCACTCCTGGGGCCTTAGGGGCATGGGCAAGTCAGGACAGAAAAACACTGACAGAGGGTAGGACACAGTCACGAGCACTCATGGGTGTCCTCTGCCCCAGCCAGGGCTCCCAGAAATATGTGTTGGTGAGGGAGGCTTTGTGGGGGGCTGGGGTTCTGCATCCCCAAGTCGAGGTAGAGCCAACCAAACCTGGGTTTTGCCCCTTTTGCAGGTGAGGAAACTGAAGACAGCTAGTCTTCTGGAGCTGGGGATCCTTGATGAGTGTCATGCAGGGTCTCTGGTCCCGCTCCCCGCACAAGAACGCAGGATATGGTGAGGGCAAAAAGGAACACCCACAGAGCCATAGATAGGGGAGTCATACCACTATATTCTCGCTGGCGCCTGGGTTGGTTGGAGACACAGGAAGCAGGAGCCACACTATCCGCAACCCGCCATCAACTTCTCCCTGCCAACCCACCAACCCCTTGCTAACTGCAATCCACGCTTGCTAGCTTAGCCACGGGGCAGTTGTATCAATGGCTAATGGCTAACCAGTAACAGCTGATGGCCAACTAGTCACAGCTGATGGCCATCTACTACCCGAGCCAGCACCTTTCCACGTGAGGCCGAGAGCCTGGAAACTGCTCTCTGGGACTCTGTCCCCACACTGAGCAACAAGGGTAGTTCTCTGTCAGGGGTCTGCTCTGTATTCAGAATCCTCTTTAGCAAAACAAGAACTTCATTTCATCAAATGTCCTGTGGGATAAAGACAGCTTGCTTTCAGGTGGCTTCCTGTGCCCTCTGAAATTCCCAGGATGCCCCAGCCCAGGTGCACCCTCTGACTCCAGTCCAGGCCTCTCACCCCTTCTCTGTCTGTTCTGTACTTCAAAGTGGCAACTTGCCAATCTGCCAATGGGAAGGAAGAAGCCCTTAGATCCAGCTCCTGGAGCAATGGGCATGTCACCAGGACCTTTGGGGAGATGTGCCTCCCCTTGTCACCTGAGTGGTCAAGCAGCAGCAAGGCAGCTGGGGAGGGCCTTGGAGGGGGCAGAGGCGAGACTTCCCCAGCGTCACCATCCGCGCTGGACTCTCCATCCCTTCTCTCGTGGAACCCCTGCAATGAAGGGCTTTCACCCATTTTAAAGACATGGAGAGTGGGCTTTATAAGGACTGACGGACGGAGCGGGAAGCTCTGTGGGGTGCAGGAGCGTCATCAGTGATGGCTGTGGTTCATTTGTCCCCTCTCTTCAACGGGATTCGGAGCTTCTTGAGGGCAAAGTCTATGGCAGGGTGCCAGCTGGGTCATGCTGGGTCCTGCTGGAGCCTAGTAGGTGCCCTGAGAATGTTTGCTGATGATTGAGTTGATGTCCAAGAAGCCCACGCCCCGCTGGCCACCTGTTTGAGGCCATCATCACCGGAAGGCCCTTTCTGGTTATAGGGCAGCTTGATGTCTGGGTTGCCACGCAGGTGTGTTAACTGAACCTGCTTAGTGGCCTTGACCTCCACTCTCCGAGGGGTGCATCTATACAGCACTCACCCATTCCTGCCGGAACACTGGCATACTGGACCTCATTGTACGGAACAGGCGAGGTTGGGGTGGGGTGAGCAGAGCTGGACTTGGCCAAGCAGGGCAGCCTCTGAGCCAGTCTTTCCCGCACCTCAGCGTCCCTCCCCTGACCCTCGTCTTTGCCTTCTGGGAGTGGCAAGGGGAGTTGCCGGGAACATTAAATGCGCCCCCATTACATGTGGATACGCCCAGGGGTATTTCTTCTCACCTGACCTCAGTTTCTCCAACTATGAAAATGAGGCTATGCCACCAACTCAGAGTTGCTGTCAGGCTCACATGAGTTCACAGATGCAAACATGCCTGGGAACCTGGGAAGAGATGGCAGAGTGGGAGGCGTTGCTGCATTTTAAAGGAGTTGTGCCCTGCAAGGGACAAACTCTGCAGGGCACCACTTCCGGCACAGGTAGAAGTTTTGGCAGGAGATGGGTGTGTGTGTGTGTGAGAGTGTGTGTGTTGGGGGGCAGCAGTTAATGGTGAAATCCTCTCATGCTTGAGCCACCCTAACCCCTGCCCTGGACAGCGCATGGCCCCAAGCGTCCCCCTCAGCAGAGCCTAGACTCCTGCAGAGAAACCCCGGCCCCTGGCCCCTCTCACGCTGGCTCTCTCGCTTGGTTCATTCGTTGAGGGGACGGACTGGAGGAGGCAGGCATTCCTCACATTTGTATAGAAACCTCTCCTCCTCCCCAGGCTGGAGCACGGAGCCATTCGGAGACCTTCCGGAGAACCAGGCTCCTCACATGAGGCTCACGTGGCCTCCTCACTTTGGGCCTCAGGGTTCCCATCTGTACTGGACCTGCTCCACCCGTTTTCCCATGTTGTCATGGGCATGAAGGGAGCGTGGTGCTGGCACTTCCTGGGCTGGTGCTTGGGTTCCCAGGTAATAAGATATAACCCTGCCTATGAAGTGTTCCCAGGCAGGGAGGAGGCAGCCCCCCGAAACGAGTAAGGAAGTAGCTTCTGTTACATAGAACAGACCTTCCCGGACCATGGGGACGGTGCACTTCACCTGTAGAGCCAGGACAGGAGTATCCAAGGCAGCCCCGCCAGATGGACATACACTGCGCGCCACACATGAAATTTCATATTTTTCTGGTAGCCACATTCAAAAAGTAAAAAGAAATCGGTGGAATCAAATGTAGTGAATACACTTGCTGAATGAATGTTGCCTGGTATGTAATACTAATTTATTTATGTCATATTAATTTATTAATCAATTCAGTAATTCGACAACCCTGCATTGAGCCCTCCTGTGGCGTTGTGGTGCCAGGTGCCGGGACGAGATGGTGGGTCACACAGCTGCGGGTCCAGTCCTCACAGAACTCTGGCCTAATGGGGAAGCAGATCACTAAATAGGCAGTGACAGAGTCCCCTTCCGCATAAGGGACAATTTCAGCAACTGTAAGCACCAACACTTAAAATAAAATGTACAACTTAAAAAAAAATCTTTATATTTTAAAAGTCCTCTTTAAGCAGAAAATACCGAATGTAATCTAGCTCTTTCTCAGTGGCTCGGAGTCATCACTCAATAAAGGGTCGTGGAATCTTGATGTGGAAAAGGACCTCGAGACAAATTAGTTCAAGCCACTGCTTGTGGGACAGTATGAGCCAGAGGTGCCCTCAGGGCCGCAGAAGTGGCTGGGCTGCATTCACCCTTGGTGAGTCAAGGACCCGAGCTTCTCCCCTATACTAGTGTTCTGCCAGCTGCTTCCTCTCTACTCCTGCCTCTGGACAGGACTGCTGCCTCTGACAGTTCCCAACTGCCTCCTAAGGTGTAGCTTCTAATCTATTTCGGACTAAAAAAAAAAAAAAAAAAAAAAAGGGATGCTTATTAGAGTTGTATGCAAAGTAAGAGTCAATGGGATCTAAGTGAGGGACTTGCCCAGAAAGTAAGGGATGTGTTAGTGTCCATGATTGTGGCTGCTTGGAGGTCTCTTCTGCTTATTCCTGGCTGGTCTCAGGATATTTAGTCTCAGGTTGGAGGGTAAGTGAGGTGTTATAAATACGTAAGAGGCTTATTAATGACCAGGCATGCACAGGCTAATTGCTTCCTCCTATTTGCAGATAATCAATCACTTCCACCGTTTGGAACCACTGGCAAGCAGTCGGGTGAAGTGGAAACATGATGAGACGGGATGGGCCTCAAAGGTCTGGCTCCCCACCATACTTCAAGCTCAAGTCTTTCTGGTCCTGAAAAAACAACAAACCAAACCATCCCTTTGTCCCTCACTCCCCTTGCCTAGTGCCTTCTCCCTGTCTCCTCCCCTTCTCAGCAGGCTTCTTGAAGGAATCACCTGTTCTCAAGGACTCCATTTCTTTCTCCCTCAGCCTCTCATTTTCCATCATCACCTCCACAGACCCTCACACACCACCTTCCCCAGACTCCACTCCAGGATTCTCTGTCCCACCCTGGTCCCCATTCGACACCACCATCTACCCAGCTCTATAAATCAGGAAGCTGAACTTGGTCTCTGCTCCCCCTTCTCTATCAGCTGCATATCTGGGACATCCCAAGTCCTTTGACTTTATCACCAAAACATACCTTGAATCCATCCACTCCTCAACCCCTGCTGCCAGCCTGGTCTGAGTCTCCATCACCTCTCACCAGGGCAACTGTGCTGACACCTCACTGGCCTCCGTGTACACTCTCTGTGGCCCTTCAGTCACGCACCACCCTGCGGCCAGAAAGGCCGTTCAGTCCCAAAGATCATGGTCAGCCCCAGGCCCTCCCCTCCCCTAATTTCCAGAGCCTTCCTCTGCTCTCTCGCTGCATAAATATCCAAATTCTTATCATGTCGTAAGGCCCTATCCAGGTGGTCTGGACCCTGCCGCCTCTCCACGCACCACCTCCCCCCTCTCTGAACACACTTGGGCCGTGGAAAACCCCACCTGCACTCTGTGATTCCTTGACTCACACCTGGGTCATGCCTTCCTATGACAGCAGGGACTGCCTCTGCTCTTGCTGGGCTCCCTCCACATCTGCATGCTGGCGGCCCCCGTAAGGATTTGGCTTTAGCCTTGGCTCCCGGTGAGGCCTGGCCCAGACCTAGACCCAGGGCTAGATTCTCTTTGCCATGACCTGCTGTGAGACTCTAGGCAAACCTCGTTGCCTCTCGGAGGCACGGCCCAGTGCGGACGAGGCCTCAACATCTAGGATATCACGGCAGAATCGCCACTGTTCTTATTCATCTTAATAACAGTCCTTTGAGGTAACTTCTGTTATTGTCTACACTCCATAAATAAGGAGAATCAGGTGGGGGTGGGGAGACATGCTTTGTTTAAGACGCCACAGCTACTAAAGTGGCTGGCTCGGAATTCAAACTCAGATCCCTGTTCTAGAGCCTGTGAACATGGTGAGGGGGCAGCTGGGAGCAGGGAGAGGGCTGAGTGTTCAGAAGAGTGGAATGTCTGGGACTCCAGGTTGGTCAGCGGCGAGGGAGGGAGCAGTTGCCACAGGAGGCTGTGATTTGTAGGTGAGCTAACCCTTCCCTGAGCCTCTCAGACTTCTGGGGTGTGTGTGGGGAAGTAAAGGAGCTCATGTCCCTGAGGAGAGGCTATAGCTGGGCTACCACAGAGGACGGGGCAGGGAGGTTCTGCCAAGCCTGGGGTCTGCAGGGACTCACTTGTCCATGGCTGGATTCCAGGGCCAGAACCGGGCTTGACCTCTCAGCTTGACTCTGGCATAGAGCAGGGCCCTCCCTCTGGAGTGTCAGGGTGACTTCCGGGCAGCAGTTGGGGGAAAACCTCTAGATTTGGGGGAAGGCAGCAAAGAGCTTGGGCTCTAGAGTCAGACCTGGTTCAAATCCCAGGCCTGACCCTTCCTGTGTGCTGTGTGTCTTTGGGAGGTCACTTCACTTCTCTGAACCTCAGGTCCTGATCTGTAAAATGGGGATACCACCAGCTGCTCTTCAGGGTTATGACAATTGAAAGGGTGCTTGACACACAGTAGGTCCTCGTGCATCACAGCCCTGTGCCCACTTCTCCCCGCCCAGCCCCAAGACCTTCCTCAGGGTGCAGGAGGGACCAGGCCACGCCTCGTTATCAGAAAGAAGAGCATTAATATCCCTGATATTTAAAAATAACCTTATCATCTTTCTGCCTTGTTAGGAGGAGATGAGCCCACATCAGCAATCTGACAGACGGGGAGCAGCTCTCGGTGTTTGCCAGAGAGAGACAGACAGACAGAAAAGGAGGGCGGCAGGGAGGGAGGGAGACGCAGCGTGTGTGTGTGTGTGTGTGTGTGTGTGTGTGTGTGTTTGTAAGCGAGGGAGTGTCTGGGTGACAGTGACTTGCTGGGGGGCAGTGGGTGAGTGTGTATGGGTGTGTGTGTGGGTGGTGATGGCACCTCTTAGAGCAGGGGAATAGTTTTAGGAGGGTGACTTGGTAACACCCAATAGTGAACGTATTGAAATGCTAAGCAGCTCTACGGATCTGTGTCTGATTTTCATTAGAACTGCAGAAGCAGAGCGTGTGAGAGGAAAGGCGGTGGTGGCTCCATCGCTGCTTGGAAGGTCTGATTACGGGAGCCAGAGCCAGGATCAGGACCAACACCGAGGCCACTCCCACCGGAACCACTGCTGCCACCTTCCCAGCAGCCACCACCGTTACCATCACCATTGGGATGGGGGCAGAGGGCTGTGCACATCAACTGCCCTTCAGGAACTGCTAGTCTGATGGCACAGACAGACCTAGACTCGATCGTTTCGTGGCAGTGGGGTAGGAACACCCACAAATTACTAAAGGGTCAAAAGGAAAGAGAGCTAAACAGGGTGGTAATGGTGTACATGTGGGAAGAGGGAAGGGAGTAGTCATGGGCCCAGAGAAGGCAGGTGATTTCCCTAAGGTCACACAGCCAGCAGCAAATCTGGGACCAGAACCCGATCTCCTGCCTTTTCATCCAATGCTGTGGTCCCTACATGAGGCCATCTCACCACGGAGCAGCCAGCACATGGAGAAGGTGACAGGGTCTGGGTCTCTTGACATGTCAGCCTCAGGGAGAGGTGTGGGGTGGGGGGGTCTGTGTCCTGCTCCCTAGCAGGGCAGGGGGGAATAAGCAGCTGGAAGGGGCCGTCATTTCTGAGGTGTCCACTGTGGGCTGCATGCTTTGCAATTCCCCTCTCCAGAAACCCTCAGCGATCTCATACCACTTACATGAGACTCTCTAGAGCCCCAGATGGACAGGTTGTCCAAGGTCACCCAACCAGGAAGCAGCCAAACTGAGAAGTGAACCCAAGAATATCTGACTCTCAAACTGTGTATGTCCCCCTCAGCCAGACAACTCCCTAAGCCCCTAAGGCAGGTTTCTTGGAAAGGAGACAGTGGAACTCAGAAGCTGGCGACCCATCAGTGGCTCAGGGTCACCTAGAAGGAGCTCCCAAGAGTCCAGTTTAATTTGGAATTGTCCCAAATGCAGATTTACTCCCTGGGATTCAAGTGGAAGAGGAACTGAGAACCCACGGCTGCCAGGCAGGGCTGTTTGAATTCCGGCCAAGCTGTTCCAACCTGGCCCAAGGTCATTTGTTGGGGGAAGAAAGGCAGCTGCTCAGCCCTGCGTGCCCCGCCCTCCCTGCTCTGAGCTGGGAGCTGGGGAGGCTGAAGGACGGAGTTCCTGGTGAAAGCAGATTACCCAGGGAGGGGGCTGGCTGGGCGGGATAGCACTGTGGTGACAGGTCCATCAGGCTCTCGCCTCTACCTCTCCGAGGGGATGTTTCCTGGGGCTGCTGGTGACAGGCCCAGGGTTGTGAAGGGAGTGCTGATGAGGTGGAGACAGCCTGGCCCCAGCCTGGAGGTAGCAGTGGGGGGGGGGGGGCGGGGGGCTCAGCCTCTGCTGCCTCCCGAGAAGCCTGAGTAATTGCCCAGTCACCAGCCCTGATCCAGCTCGGGACCACCCACTAAATCTGTCCCCTTTCACTCCATCACCTCGCTTTCTCCTGGCCACAGCCTCCTTGGGGTGGGCGTGGGGGTCTCCCTGCCTCCAGTGCCCCACCTCTAATCCTGCTTCCACCCACAGCCAGGGCAATCTTTCTAAAGCATGGCACTCCCCTGCTTACCTCCTGCAGCCACCCCACTGTCCCAGGAGAAAGCCCCAGCTTCTTGGCTTGAGAAGGGAAGCCGTTCATGGTCTGGCTTCTGCTTCTCTCTGTGGCTACGTCTTGTGCTCTGGGCCTTTGCACATGCTATTCCTTCCTCCTGGCACCCTCCCCTCACCCTGCCACTTCCCCACAGCAGGGCCTAACTTCTACTTCTCCCACAGGTCTCAGCTCAGACATCACCTCTTCCTTGAAGCCCTCCCTGACCTGAAGCCCTGCAGTCTGGATTGGGTGTCCCCCAGTGCCCCGGGCACTTACCCCTTGATCATTCTTATCCTCACAGCTCCCTGTGATAGATTCTCAAGGTACGTGGGGCATGTGCTGAGTGTTGGGCCCTCATTGTCTCACTCCATGCGACCAAGGACCAGTGTGGTTAGGGCCTGTTTGTCCATCTCACCCACCAAACCGGGTAAGCGGCTGGTGTGAACCAAGGATTCAAGGATCTCCCTACCCACACTCCATCCCATGTCCCACCCTTGGTATCTAAGCTTCTGGGGGTTGTTCTGGGTTCCGGCTGGATGCCAGCCCCGGTCAGTCAGACTGTTGCCAGGGCCAGCCCTCCCAGCAGCCCTGGGCTCCCATCCCAGGCTCCTGACAGTTCTGAGCAGCTTCCCAGCGGGGGCCTGGCGGGGCTACTCATCCCTGTGTGGCCATGAATTCACCGCCCTGGCCTCCAGCTCTCCCAGCCCCCTTTCTACAGCCCCTGGGCTGACTCCTGGTCCTGATGTCCCCAGTCATGACTTCCTGCTTCCGGATCTCACCTCCTGCTAGTCCCCAGATCCATCTCCACACTTCAGCCTCTTGGCCCCGCCAGGTCTCCAGCTTGCTGGCTCCATGTGGTGGCTGGGGACCCTGACCCTGCCAGAGGCCCTGCCCCAGCCCTCAGTCTGGGCTTGGGCTTCTTCTATCAGCCTGTCCCCGTATCAGAGCTTTGAACCCCAACGTGGGAGCTCAGGACTCTGGCCCCCATCCTCTCCCCACCACCATCCGAGGGGCTTGGGGGCTGCGGATGATGAAGTTGTCTCTAAAGAAGGAAGCTGAAGATGTAAACGAGCCCGTGAAATCCCCGATGACAGCCGTGACCACTGTGGCTCCAACCATTAAACACGGAGCTTTAACGGCCCCTGAAATACACCTGGGGCGGTTGTCAGCAGCTCCTGCTCATCACACGTTCACATGCGAGCCATGCACACGCCTGCAAAGGCGTGCACGCACACGCAGGCTCAGCGAGCAGTGCAGAGGGTAGAATGGGGCCCCCGGGGGGATGGTTTCAGCAGCCCCCTTGTCCTAAGGACAGGGAGACTGGGGTCCAGGGTAGGGGGCCAGGCATCCTGCCAGTCTGCGTCCCTCATGGCCTCCCCGTCTTTCCGATTGCATTTTATATTTGCAGAGCACCCACTCATCTGCTGCACCCTTCTGAAACAGCTTTGATGTGGGTCAGGTGCTGTGAAATACCCGCCCGTCCCCTTCCCCCAGCACAGCCGCACACATGCAGCTCCGTAGCTGGCACACAGCAGGCACTAGAAGACACGTGCTCACTGCATACACTCAGTTGCCATCAAGGAAAATTCCTGAGAACCTTGTGCTTTTTCTGATGCCCATTTGGTCTGACTGAAAGCCCTGGCTGGGGAGCCTGGGCTCTGAGTTCTGGTCTTGCCATTAACTCCTGTGTGGCCCTGGCCTCCTACACGGCCCAGGACTGCGCTGCTTTGGTGTCAGTTTCTTTATCTGAAAGGGCGCTGACCTGCCCTGGTCACGGGAGCATCCCATGATGGTTGAATCACATGGTGAATGTTGTCAGGCCTGTGGTCCCTGCAGCCTGGCCAGGGATGGTGGCCCGGCAACTGTGGGAGCTCAGAGCCTTCTGGGCGTTCAGGGCCAAGAGGTTCTGTGAGGGGTGCTTCCTTTGTGGGCAATCATTTTTGTTCACACAGCACTAAGCGCAAGGCACAGAGTAAGTGCTCAGGGAAGGTTGGCTAGTCTGAACATAACCACCAACTCCTATCAGAGTGAATTTTCAGGAAACATTTGAGGATCTCTTCTTCTGTGTCAATTCCCCACCGAGAGAGTTTTGGGTCCTGGCTCTTGCTTACCTCTCCAGCCGCAGGTCTCACCACTCCTACTTCCCCACTCTAAGCTATGACTGCTCTCAGCTTTCAGTTTCCCGTCTACTGTGGTCTCTCCTGCTCCCCTCCGCGAGTCCTTCGGCTGGCACACTCTTCCCCTTGCCTTATCCCTTTGCCTGGTGAACTCAACTTCAAATACTTAAACTTCAGGTCTTCAAAACAGCCTGCCCTGGTTCCCCACGTCAGCGTCAGGTGTGGCCTCAGGTTGCTCGGCCTCCTGAACTTCTGCCATCACAAAACTTATCATAGTGACCCGTCCTTGCTGGGTACCTGGAGCTTAAGAGGGCTGGCACGGTGTCCTGCCCAAGGCTGGGCCCATCACACCGTGAGCATTGATGGACTTGCTGAATGAACGACGATGCCAGGGCAGCTCAGGGTTGGCAGGTTCTGGCAGATGCCCCTGTGGCTCCCACTGGCTCTTGCCTCATGATTTCAGCGCCCACCTGGCTGTGCAGGCCCCTGAGGGCACGCCACATGTGGCCATTTCTGGGTCCCAGACCCTCCACTGGGCTGCCTGTCCTGGAGAGCCCAGGGCCAGCTGCTCTCGCGCAGCGGCCTCTGCCCATTGTGCCACGGGCATGTCAGCTGGGGGCCCCCCTTCTCAAGTGCCATGCGCAGGGCCAGCAAGACAAATGCCAGCCATTCCCTCCCAGGCACCTTTTCCAAACACAGCGAGCCCCTCTCTCCCACTCCCAGGGGCCTCAGGGCTCAATCTTCCCGTCTCACTCTGTTACTTTTGCCCTTTCTAGACGTCATCTGTCAGACGCCAGGGAACAGGGTGCAAAGGACTTTTATTTTAAAATTCCTGAGCAGAAAACTGCCTGTGCTTTCCTGGTGGTGGTAGCTAGCTTGTAACAAGACCAAACCTCAAAGGACTCTATGCAGTGGAAAAGGTCAGAGGGGACCTTAGGGGGAAGAGGACAGGTGATGGTGGAAAAACAGGTAGGCCCGCTGGAAGGGCTGGTAGCTCCAGGCAGGCAGAGGGAAAGGTGACCAGCCCGCATCTGGCAAGTCACCTTTGTCACAAGGGACTGAAAGTAGGGCGGGCAGAAGAGGCAAAGGGCAGGCTCAGGACAAACTCCAGACCCTGGGTATGGGGACACTGTGGGGTGCTGGGCGAGGAGGACGGGGCGACAGTGGTGGGGGGAACTGTGAGCAGGCGACTTCACTCCTCTGGCCCCATTTCCTCACCTGTAACATGGGGGCAGATGCTGGTGGCTTCCCCGTGGCGCTGGCCTGGGGATGAAATGAACTGAGCCGGGCACAGCTCTTAGCGCAGCGCCTGATGCGTATGAGCTGTGCTGGCAGCGATGACTGACTGCACAGGTTCTGCTGTTGCTCGTTACAGTAATGCTGATCGTTATTGAGCCGCACCAGTGTGCTGGCGTCACGCATGCGATGACATTTAATCCTCACCACAGCCTGTGGGTTAGTACCCTTATCCTGGCTTCCCGAGGAGGCCAGAGGGCTGAGGGCCGGGCTCCCGGTCACATGGCCGGGAGCAGCAGAGGGACAGCACCGACAGGCAGACCTTTCCCCAGGGCCTCAGGCTGTCTGCCCGCCCAGGGCTCCCTGCCCTGCTTCTTAGCCTGCATGCCCCACGGGTCCAGGGTTCAGTTATCCCCTGGGGAGAGACGGGGAGCCCGTGGGGGCAGTGGATGTGGGCCTGGTGAGGCTGGTGCTGACCCAGTGAGCATGCTCTGAGGGAGACACTGGTGACCACTGGGGCTGGACATGTCAGAGGGTCAGGAGTGTGGAGGGAGGGACGCCCACTCCCAGTCCCTGGGACTGTGGCCCTGCCCAAACCGTCTGCCCACCATCTCATTTCCAGCAGGGACTTGTTTAAGACTGATGACCAGCGTGCTAGGGAACTTCAAAGGTAATATTTGATGAGTTTTAGCAGCTTTAGCAAAACTCTAATTTGAATTTCAGGCGCTGGTGTGTGATTTCCTCAGTGACAGCTCCGAGGGGTGCTTGGGCTCCGCTGTTATCCAGTGGGGCCTCTCACGGCTGCAGCCGCCTGCCTTCCCGAGGAGGAGAGAAGGGAGGCTGAGGAGCTGAGGCTCCATTGAAGCTCAGGGAGGAGAGGCATAAGCTAGTGACAGGGAGAGAGGGGTGGCAGAGGGAGGGGGCCGAGAACATAGACAGGAACAGAGAGGAGGAGGAGGAGACTGCAGGGAATGAGGGTGAGGTTAGGGGTGGGGGAGAGACAGAGCCACAGAGAACAACAGAGACAGGAGGGGAAAGATAAGAAGACCCCGAGGGGAAAAGGGGAGACAGAAAGAGACAGAGACAGAGACAGACAGGCCAAAAGCCAGACTGAGGGAGGGAATAAGAGAAACCGTGAGAGAGACCAACAGCCAAGGATAGAGGTGGAGACAGAGACACAAGAAGACAGTGGAAGGCAGGAAAAGACAGGGATGGGAGGACAAAGAGAAACAGACTGGGAAAGACGGGAGAGGAGTGAGGAGACCCTGAGAAAGATGGTCATTCACCCAACCCACGTGTACTCCGTGCCAGGCTCAGTGCCAGGCCTGGTGGGCGTGGGGCCTGGGGGTCCCAGCCAGGAACAAGACTTGCAAGTTCCAGGGGTGTGGAGGGCGCCTGGGCTCAGGGTGGGATGAGAGAAGGTTCTGTCTCCAGCCCCCGTCCCTCTCCCAAAGCCCCCTTCCACCTCAGCTGATGCGGCTGTCTGGGAGGTAAGGGGATGAAGTCCTGTGTCTCCTGATCCCAGAGTCCTGTTCTGTCTGGCAGTCCACCTGCTACCCCAACCCCCAGCAACGGGGCAGTTTGCACGCAGGAATGCGAATTCAACCCCAAGGCTGTGTGTGGGAAGGGGGCTCGTTTCCCATGTAGCCCTCCCACACGTACACACACACGCACATGCACACGCACACGCACGCACACACACACACATACAGTGGCTGGGAAGGAGAGAGGAAAGGGGGAGACAGAATGAAAGAGGGACCTAGGAGCAAGGAAAAGTCCCTCCATCTCCCTGGAAAAAATCAGGAGCCGAATACCACACATCTCATGGGGCTCTTGGGGAATAGAAAGATGATTTACGTAAAGGGGTCAGCCCAGCACCTGGCACAACTGAATCTGAGATGAAGGAACACATCCAATAAAGTGGACCTGGGTTCTGGGATCTGCCCCCCTCCACCTCCTCGTTGCCCTTCCTGGGGGAAGAGGAAGGCGGTGCCGTCTACCCCCGCTGCTCCCCCGCGGCTGGCAGGGAGGAAAGCCTTTCTGGGCTGTGTGCCCCTTCAAGGCCCGGCAGGATTCCACCAGCCTCAGAGTGGACTCCTGGTGTGACAGGCCCTGTAACTGCCATCCAGACTGGCACTCAGCCAAGGGGGCAGGGATTGGGGGAGAGTAGGTGGCCCAGGGCTCCAGGCAGGATGGGTGAGGGTAAAAGGCTGGGGGCAAGACAAGAATTCCAGCCCAGTACAGCATGTGGCTACTGAGCACGTGCTCAGACAGCACTGAGATGGCTGAGGGTAGAAAAATGTGAAACATCTCATTATTTCTATATTGATTGCACGTTAAGGTGAAAATAATTTGTCTGTATTGGATTAAGTACAACAATTACATTAATTGCACCTGTTTCTTCTTATCCTTTAAATGTCGCCATTAGGACGTTTAGAATTACGCATCTGGCTCATATTATATTTCTATTGGACCTCATTGTTGTAGAACATGAGCTGGAGGAGCCATGAGACAGATATCCAGGCTTCTGAACCTCTGTTGTACAGATGGGGAGACTGAGGCCCAGGGGGGAAGGGACTCGCTCCAGGTCACACAGCCAGAAAGGAGTGTCTTGGACATGGGAACAGGTGACAGGGACAGAGTTGGGAAGATAAACACTGTCTCCTCTGGCGCTGCCTGGGTGCCTGGGCCACAACTTCATTAGGACGGATGAGAAGGCATAATTTCTGAGTTCTAACAACTGTGAGGTGGATTAGGAGCGTGCAAAGGCTCCTGCCAGGGCTGTTGGAAGGTCCTGACCTCGGGCCTGAAAGCCTCACCAGGGACGGGGGCCAGAGAATTAATGACACCACAGCCACTGAAGGTGTGTGCTCACTGAAAAAGAAAAAAAAAAAACCGGAGCTGAACTATGGACAAGAACGAAGGCTGCAGTCCCTACACGCTTAATGAAGAGCAGAATGGAATTCTGAAAATGTGACCTGCTGGCGCCAACGGCCCTCAGGGACCTGGCAGAGGTCTGTGCGAAGAACAAAGCCAGCATCTGGGTGACCTCAGGCCAGTCCATGGCCTCTCTGGGTACCAGCTTCCGCGTCTGTGGCCCAGCTGTCTTAAGAGTACAGGCTTTGGAATCAGACGAACCTGGCCACCGGCTCTGCCACTTATCAGTGACCCTGAGCCTGTTACTTAACCTCTTGGGGGCCCCATTTCCTCGTCTGAAAAATGTGCCTGACTCCTACTCAAAAGATTGGAGGCTTGGTGGATGACAGGTGTGGAGCGCTTAGCCCCTGCTGGGCCTATGGAGTACCCATGCGTTCCGCAAACATTTGCCAACACCTGCGTGGGCTTAGGCGCTGGGCCTCCAGCAGTGAACTAGACAGGCCAAGCCCCACCCTGCAGTGCTTATGGTGCAGGTGAGGAGAGCACTGAGGAATTTATTAAGATTGTGATGAGTGCTATGAAAAATACTAAAGGAGAGCGAAAGGATGGAGAGTGACATGGGATGTTTTAGTGTGGACAGGGAAGGCTCTCGGGGATGGGGAACCCTGAGCCATTATTAACACTGGGAGAATACCGAGACTCCTGGTGTCGGGTAGTTCCACAGAGGCCACGGATCTCACAGTCCCCCACCCCCTCTCCCCACCGGAGTGCCGTGAAGCACAGCTGAGGCTCTGATGGGGGCCTTCCAGGTTTTAGTTCCACCTCCTAGCGGCTATGTGACCTCAGTAAGTTCCTTTACTTCTCCAGGACATTTCTTCATTTGTACAGTGGGCATACAAGGCTGCGCTAGCCTCCCTGTGTGGGCCAGTAGGGCAGTCAGTCCCCCCACACACGACTCTGACCCGGCCCTGTGCTGGCGAGGAACACACACACACACACACACACACACACACACACACAGCTGCAGCACCGCCTCAGTTCCAAGAATGGGGAAAGGATGAGGTACCATAGAGGCCCAAAGGAGGACTTCCTGGAAAAGGTGGCATCTGAGTTGAAGCTCAAAATGGCCTCAAGCACAAGCAGGCATCCTGGCCTGGGGGACAGCAGAGAGATCAGAGGCTCGGGGAGCAGGCAGTGCTCGTCCTTCTTGGCCTAGAAGTGAAGCCAGGCAGTGTGTGTGTGTGGGGGGGGTGCGGGGGGGCTACGAGCAGTTTGAGTGAAGTATGAGGCAGGGATCGTGAGTGGCGAGGCGGGCGAGGCTGGCAGAGGGCAGATCTCAGAGGCTCCATCGGCCCACTGAGCTGTCAGGACTTCACTGCGGGCTGAGAGGGTTGGAGCCAGGGCACGATGTGGTCGGACCTGTGTCCTGAGCAGATCCCTCTGACAGCTGAAAGGTCTGTGAAGACAGCTCTAGAGACCCTTGGGCCTTCCTTTTTCGGCCTGGGGACGCCAGGGCCTCCAGCTGTCCCTGAGCCCATCTCCTCAGCATGTGCTCTGCTTATAAATGGCACCCAGAAGAGAGATGGTGGCAACTTTCTGGTGTGAGAGACATTTGGGCTGGGCCTTGGAGAACGGGGAGGAGGACGGACTGGCCCAAGGCCTGGAGGTAGGGAAGTTTGGCCCTGAGTAGGTGTGCTTGCTGGGGTACACAGAGCCCCTCCTTCTCCCCCTCCCACACACTGAGAACCTTGAAGCCCTGTCACCTCCCCTAGCAGCCTGAGACTTCAGGAAGGTTTCTGAAGTTTCTGATCAGAAAATAGGTGGCTGCCCGGGGTATCCAGGGGATCCTATGTCCTCAGGCCTCCTGAGGGGTAGGTTTGAGGAAATGCCCCATGCCCCTGGCCCCAGACCCGGGGTTCTGGTCTTGATCACCCAGCCAGCCAGGCCTACCCTGGAAGACTTGGGGCACGGAAGCACCTGGCCTCAGGCCTTGCCTCTCCCTATCAGTTCTAAGGCCACAGCCTCACCAAGGTCACGGGTGGAGCTCCTACACCGGTTATCAGCTCCTATTGCTCTGTGGGCACCAGAGTCCAGACTCAAAGCACAGTGTCCTCCTGCAACAGCTGGCCTTTCTGGGGTCAGGCCCAGGGAAGCGAATAATCTCTTACTGAGTCCCTTCTCTGTCTGGCACCACACAACGACCTTCATGGGTATTATTTTATAATCCTAAGAGGCAGGCAAGGTACTATTATCCTGCCCATTTCATAGATAAGGAAAACAGGGCTCAGAGAGGTTAAGTGGCTTGTCCAAAGCCAGAGCACTGGGCAGTAGAAAGGGTGACATTAGACCGTGTTGACTCTATAGCCTTCTCAAACCTTGGGCTATGCTGGGCTCTAGGCTTGCTTCAGACCAGAGCTCACAGGGATGGCAGAGCCACGGTCCCCAAGCCCCACTCTCCTCCTGGGACAGCCCTTCCCCACCAGCTCTGGGAAGCTTCCCTCTTCCAGGCTTAGATGCTTTTGTCGCCTGTCCCTGCCAGCTCCTCCCAGCTGTGTCAGTGGTGGGCACAGCCCGTAAGGCCCCAGCCCCCACTAAGGTGAGGGGGAGGCAGGGCTGCACCAGATGGAAATGACCACAGGAGGCTCTCACTGGTGCCACTCTCGGCTCCTGTGCCAGCATCTTGGCCCAAAGCGGACGTTTCCCCTCCCACGTGAGGACAGGGAGTTCTTCCAACGTCTTTCCTGAGAGTGGGTGCTGACGGACTGCTGGGGCACATGCATGCTGCACGAGCCTACCGTGGCCTTCACTGCACACTCACGAGGTGGCAGCCCCGTGCTGGGATCAGTCCTTACAACCCACTGTGGGGAAACCGACGCTGAGAGAAGTCACACAGCATGCAAGTGGCAGTCAGGTCCGGGAGCCTGACTTCTCTACTACCCGTGCCATATAAGGAATCATAGAATATCGAACGAGGGTCCTTAGAGGTCATCTAATCCACTTTCTGGGGTGCAGCTGAAGAGACTTGACCAAGGTCACACAGCTCATGAGTTTTCCCATGCATTTAGTTTTCCCATGACTTCCATTATAAATGTGCGGGGACATTGCCACAAATCTCGTTAGTGCCGAGATAAACATCGCATTTAAGATTATGGTATGCTTTTTAAAAACAGTTGAATTGCGCCAAGTACCTTCTACTCCAATGGTTGTTAGAAAGCCACATACACGAAGGTGAGCCTGCCCCGTGAGAGCACGCCTGGCCCCTGCCACCTACTCTGTGTGGATCGCAGCTGGTGCCCAGGGTAGTGTCTTCTCAAAGGTGGGGGAAGGGAGAGGGCTGCCTGGCTGCCTCTGTGGCACCTTCTAATTTCAGTTTAGCTCTGGTCTGGAGCTGGAGAGAAACGGGAGCAAGGAATTGGCATTTTACAGTTACACCAGTGTGACCTTTCCAGCAAAAGCTGGGTGGTCTTGGACAAACTTATCAAGATCTGGGAGAAGTTTCTCAACCCCTTAGAGCTTCAACATACTCATCTGTAAAATGGGATAACAGTAAGGTCACTAGAGTTGGTATCAGGATCAGTCGTGATGGAGGTAGAGCCCCCGGCACAATAAATGGCCTTGACAACGAGGAGGATGAAGATAGAAGAGGGCACAGAGTGGTGACAACACAGACTGTATGAACATGAAGCAAGGGAAAGCCTTAAAGAATGAAACTAAGTATTCTGAACCTGGCAGCGATGTTTACCACTCAATGCATTTCCCTCCTGACACTGGGCACCAGAGGAAATGTCATAGGCTTTGGAGTCTGACAGACCTGGTTTGAATTTGGGCTCAGCCACTTACTGTATGACTCTCATCCAATACGATACCCTTGTCCAATACGATAGCCACATGTGACTATTTAAATTAAAATGTTTAATTCTCAGTCACATTAGCCACATTACAAGTGCTCAAAGACACATTTGACTAGTGTTGGTGGCCGGGGCATAATAGACCATTTCCCTCATCACAGAGAATCCTATTGGACGGTGCTCATCAGGGCACCTGAATGTGGCTGCAGGACCTGCGCTGGGGATGAGGCACACGGCCGGGTCCAGGGCAGCGGGGAGCACATGGCTGTGCTCAGCCATCCCGGCCATGTGGACCCCAGTGGACCCCAGGGCCCTCGCTCACCTGGCCTAAGTTGTGTTTCCCCGGCCAAGTGGATGTAATGCTGGCTAGCTGCTCTGATGGCGGTTAAGCTACTGACTCACTATGTGACCCGGCAATGTTGCCTCCTGGAACCCCCGTTTCTTCATTTGCAAAATAATTCGCACCCCTCCAGCCTCACAGCATTGCTGCCAGAATCAAGCAGTAAATGACTGAAAGGGCACTGAAATGCAGGGACCACAGAAACACAGGGACAGCTCTGCACAGTGGGAGGAGCCTACCTCTGGTGTCGGATGGCTGGACTGCAATTCCACCTCTCGCTAGCTGAGGACCCTTAATTCCACAGAGGAGGCCGCGTCTGAATTCATTCACTCTAAAAGGGGTAACAATGAAGAGCCGACTAAACTGTCACTTTACTGTGAGGATCAATAATGTATATGAAAGTGATCTGAAAATAGCAGAGTGCTACTCAAGAGTTAAGACATTCTGGGGCTACCGTTACCTGTTTCCAAAAGGAGGGAGGCCCAGGTGGGCCAAGCATCTGCCAGCTCCTCCCCTTTCCGTGCTCTCCCTGCCTCACAGGTGAGGCCGCTCGGCTCCCATGGACCAGGTCAGGACCGAAACGGGGACAGCAAATGGACAGAGACAACCTGTTCTGCTAATGCTGGAGAGAACAAGACACTCACTCCACTGGGGCCACATGGCCACCCTGGGGCACTGTCAGATCCAGGAAGTCCGCTTGCATTTGTCACAGCCTTTGGGCTGTAGGATCTTCTCCCAGGAGGCTCAGCGACACAGCACAGAGCAGTTTAGGAGCAGGGTCCCAGGCACCCACAGGCCCTGGCTGTATTCCCGGTTTGCAGCTCACGTAGTCATACGACAGGTGTTCTCTGCTCTCAAGCCATGTGCCAGACACCAGGAAAATGGGGGACAGAGATTCAGACCAGGCCCTGCCCTCTAGGGACTCTGTCCAGCCTGTACTTTTTCACCTTTCTCTCCCCCACAGAAGCCCATCTTACCTGAGCTTTAGAAGCACCGAGAGGTGTCTGCAGAGCTCTGGGTCCCGATAACATGACCGGTATCATTTTTATTGAGCACCTGCTACATGCTATTACTTATACAAGAGTCTTATATGCGTCACTTTTAACGTCCACAATTACCCTAAGAGTTTTTGTTACCTTTATTTTACAGACAAAAAAAAAAAACAAAAAAAAAAAACAAAAAAATCAAGGTTAAAGAAAAGATAACATCCCTAAAGTCACACATCTAACAAAATAGAACAGGGATGAACCCAGATCTCAGAAACTCTAAAGTGTGCATTTTACATTGTCTTCTGTTCCAACACTCTCCAATAAAACGGTTGCTGTTCCAGAAAACATTTTTCCTTTAGGAGCCCAGGATTAGGGGAGAGATGGGGGTCGTATTGGCCAAGATGCTTCTCAGAGCTGCCTGCGCTGGGAAACCAACCTCGTACACTGTGCCAGGCACTGTGCGGGGCTCAGCTGCCCCCTGGAGGTCGGGCAGGACCAGTGTCTGCCCATCTCCACTCCAGGAAGAGCCCTCCTGAGCCGTCAGCTTGACGGAGGACTGGTGACACTGAGGGGCAGGGCCTGAGGCCACAAACAGTCTGGTCCCAAGCAAGGCAAAGGACATGACCTGTTGCCGGCAGACACATTTCTAGCTGATAGAAGCAGAGTTTTAGGCTTGGCTGCTGTCTCCGGCAGGATGGACAGAGATGGAAGAGAAAGGAAAGAGCAGGCAGGGAGACCTGGTAGGTCCTATGACAACAGTCCAGGTGTGACAGGCCAGGCTGGTAAGCACTGGGAAGTATGACTAAGGATTAAGCAAGAAATGCTTGAATATAGCATGGTATTTAAGAGCAAGATCTGGATTCAGATGGCCTGGGTTCAAATCCTAGCTGTGCTGCTCACTAGCTACATAACTCAAGTGACTGCTCTGGTGTTGGTTTCCTCACCTGCAACATGGGGTAGTAAATGCACTGTCCTCATGGTGTTGGTAAAATGAGAATTACATGAAGTTCTTTGTCCAGTATCCACCACGTGGTAAGCACTTAATACTACTAATTATGAGAATACTCCTACAAATATTAATCCCCCACTCTCATGAAAAGACAAAAAGAGAAACACAGCATTTATAGGTACTTTCAGTCCTGAGTCTGGACTGGCATGGGTGTTCTGGTACTTGCTTCTCACATATAATCCTTGCTTGGCCAGTGGGTTACCAGTCCCCTAGGAGCAGGAACCACGCACCATGTTGGCCCAATACGGCCCCAACCTCTACAGCATCTGGCACCAGACTGAGCACTTAGTAGGCTCTCACAGACTCTGGAACCTCAGGTCTAAAAGACACCTGATGTGCCAGGCTACCTGTGCACGTGTGTGTGTTAACAAAAAGGATAACGCACAGTTCTTGCCCTTGAAGGGGTCGCAGTTTAGCGAGGGAGGATCTGAAGTCGTCCTGTGACAATCGAATAATCCCCTGCTCCCAAACCCACTCGCTCCGACCTGGCATTGCTCTCACCCCAGGCGTGCATGCCTGCACAGCTACCCTCCTCCTCATTTCACTTCGGTTCCCTGGGCTCACAGGAAGTGCTGGCTTTGGGCTGGACCCTGTGTGGGGCACAGAGGTTTCAACCTTCAATGGAATGAAAAGCTGTTCAGTCCTGTGCCCGCCCCGTGGGCCCCCGTTTCCACCCCCTGCCCGTTCTTATCAGACCCTCCTGATGGCAGGTCTATGAAATCTCCCCTGGAGGGGACTGTGGGTCCCTGGACTGACCTTGTCCTGATGTGTTTGATCAGCTGTTCCTGGCTTGCGCAGGGGGAACCAGTGCGAGAAGAGCCGGCAGGAGTGGTATTTGATCAGAGCAGCTGGGAGCTCCGGCCAGGCTGGCTGCTGTAGCCTGCTGCTAATCTCTCCTTGGAGGACAAAGAAAGGAGGATGCTCTGATAGACCAGCCCACAGGTCACTTGGGAAACAGCCTTGCTGACAGGGGTGAGATGCAGAAGTTGGGTTCTCCCTGGGCGGTGATGAGGGCAAGTGAGAGGAACCCTGCTTGGTCCCGGCCGAGCAGCGACGACATCTAAGCACCCAACCGTGCTGTCTGGTGCCAAACACGCAGAGGTGCAAGTGTCTTAGTGGACACAAGCCACTAAGCTATGATCTCGTAGCACTGGGTGACAGGGCAGAAGATGGAACAGATGCCCAAGAAGAAAATGAGCTGCTTTCTATGCCCATATCCTAAACCCTCTTTTCTCGGTGAAACCTTGAGTCCTGGGTTATTTCCCAACAAAGGCTGATGACGCTTAGTCTAGGGCAAGTTCTTTCTCCACACCAAACACATCCCTGGGCACAAGCTCATGGAGGGTAAGATGAACGATGAGTACGAAAGCTCAAGAGTCAAGGCGGGAAGGCCAGAAGTCATTACTGTTCTCACTGCATGTGTTGCCACCTGACACTTGAGAGTCTGTGCCTTTACTCAGACATGACCCCTCTGCTCTGGTGCAGGGAGCTCTGAGAGTCTGTGCTCCAAACCCTCTGACCCCCACTCGCTCTGGTCTGGGGCAGAGGTTGCATTACTGTGGTGTAGCCCAGAGGGAAATCTTGCCTTGGTCTTGGGCACGATTGCACTCCATTCCGGGCTCTCTATCTTAGAATACGTTAGGTACCATCCTTCCCTGCCCTTCTCTGCCCTCTTCTCCCAGGCTCTTAGAGAGTATTTGACACATTGACAGACATCCTTTAGGAAGCACCTATATTCTGCCAAGCATTGCACACGTTACCTTCCCTCCTCACAATCACCGCTGGGCTCACCTTGCCCAAGGTCATCGTCTAGTCAGAAGTGGCCTGGGAAGCGAGCCCCTGTACCTTTCACTGTGCTGCTTAGCCTCGTCCAGCCAGGCCCCCGTCCAGGCCTGAGATAACTGGATCAGCAGGGGATCACTCGGCCCATTTCCTACCTCTGCTCAGTCACACCTGGCCCACAGCACCACTTTACCTCTGTGCTGTTCACCTTCATGGCTGGAGCCCAGCTGCCTGGACACTCAGGACGGCTGCTCGAAATGCGCCAGCTCCAGCCCTCTCTCCAAAGACACTGTGTAGGCAGAGGGACATTCCTTCATACAGCCCTGTGGGCACTGGATAAGGGTCTATTCAGGAGACTCCAGCACTGTCCCAGGAGAAGTGAGCACAGAGAGCCCTCTGCCCGGACCTGAGCTTAGACAGCTGCGGGATCTGATGCCTCCCTCCCCTTGCCTCACACGCCGGATTCTTACTGCAGAAAGTAGGTCCAGCCTATCTGTGTGTCTGCTCTTGTTTCCTTGTTGGCTGCCAGCAACATGACATTTTCAGCTGCTCACCACAAAAAGGTTTCTGCTTATTTTATAGTTATCTGCTCAGCACTTTATGCTTTGGGGGCAGTTGAGATTTAAGAGATAATGAAAAGTGGTGGTTGTTATAAGGATCCCTAAGGATTCAGAGAGATTGGAAGAAGAGAGACACGTACAATTGCAGGAATGGACCTTCTTCTCAGTGCTAGAAATTGCAGGGAAGAGCTCACCTGTGTGTGAAGGACTTTATTCCTAACAACTAAAAATTTCAACACTAAATTCATTAAATCCAGGCTTTTAATTCGTACTACAATTCTGTGGGGTAAATATAGTAATTTCCCCCATGTACAGATGGGAGCTGGAGGAGGGAGCTCAGAGAGGGTAAGTATGTCACCCAAGGTGACAGTCAGAAAATGGCATAGTTGGGATGTGCCCAGGTCCGACACCAAAACCTGTGTCTGAAACTCTGCTGATTTAGGAAGCAGACTCCACATGACAGGAGAGCACCCCGCACCCCCCACCCCCATGCTAACATGGCCTAAAGGCACACAATAGCCCCTGGGAAACCAGGCCTATCAGGCCTGTTTGACAGCTGCCCAGAACCGAAGAGAAAACAAGTGTATATCATCACAGCCATTTGAAACTCACACAACATCATTTTTTTCAAAGTACATATTTTATTTATATAGAATAGTGCAAGATGAACACAAATAATGGTTTGTAATCCAATTTATATAGCATCGTGTGCTGGTTAGCAGTCCTGATCACGGGTGGTTGGTGCCAGGTGGGGCTGGCCGTGGTTCGGGAAACAATGAACACTACGTGATTTGGAAGCGACCTAAAGGAAATTAGCCCACGGGACACGTTTTCTCAACAGCATAATCCCCAAAGCACAAACGGCTTCTCTTCGTTATAGGCCGAGCGGTAGGTGTAGCAAGTTTTTGAGTCCTGGCTGTGCTTCTGAGCTTCTGGTCCAAGTCCTACCAGCACCAAGGTTTTCCATGGCAACAAAACAACGATCAACTGCCTTCACACTCCCTGCAACACCAAGTCTTCCTTTTCCTCCCACACGCCCAGTGTCCCTGGAATACACTGGGCCAAGTGGAGCAGGGCTGGGCTGCTGAATTCTTCCTTTGGGAGGACTAAGACATGCCAGCATTTTTTCCATCACTGTCCAACTTTCTAGCTCCCATTTCATAGAAATATTGCTCGTAAGAACCATTCAGTATAAGGTGAGCAGTGTCTTCGTCCCTTATTCCTAGATCTCAGGCACGAGACATTTCAAGGCACAACCCTCCCATCTCATTAATGTCAGTGTGTGGTGACGGCCAGGTCACCCGGGGTGAGAAACCTCAGGCCCTATCTCATCTCATGGAGTCTGGGAGTATTCCTGATTTAGACATGGGTGGACAGGGACCTCGTCCTCCCGATCCACCCGAGAGACTCGAACTGTCAACCACCAGCCGCCTCTCAGAGCTCTTCCTGGGGGAGGAGGACAATGTCTGTTCTGGGCGTCAGCAGGACGGGAGAGTCAGAACGCTTCCTCAGAGAACTGGAATCACCAGGGAACCAGGATCCACACTGACCACGGTATGCGCTGGGCTCCAAGTTTTCCAAACACAAAGCTTGTGAGAGAGAGGACATGGGCTCTCCAACACAAACAAGTAGAGCCCTTCGTCTCTGCCCCGCTGCTGCCCTCTGGTCCCAGGTTCTGCCCAGGGGCTTGGACAGTGCCATCTTTCTTCGGCAACACTGTCTCACTTACCTGGGGTGGGTGAGTGCTCTTCTATAAGTGCCCCCGTTATTCCCACAGAAGTAGACTCCAGCCTGCAATCCGCCTGCCTTTCCCTCCTCATCAGCTGTTTCATGAACTCTGGGAGCAAAGGAGGTTTAGGGGCCCACTGAACAGGTTAAGTGTTCCAAGAAGTCCACAGACGCCTCCACACCCCGGCAAATGCCCCAGGGCTCAGGGCAGCATCAATGGCAAGGAGGCAAAGGGAAGACCATCTGCCCTCACGAAGCATGGGACATGGACTAAGGAGACCCTGGTGACAGTGTCCTCTGCGGCAGCAATTCAGAGGGTCTCTTGGGCAGAAATGGGAGAAAAGAACAAGATGGCCAAGCAGAGCTAAAGAGAGTCTTTCTACAGTAAAACCCACACCTGGGCGTCTCTGGGGAGTGACACTGTAAAATCACTGCCAATGCAGTGTCTTGCAAAGGTCCACTCAGAGCAAAGGCTAAATTCGGGATGAACCTTTCCTCGTCCCTGACTAGGACGGGTACAGAGTCCGCGCCTCCCGACGAGTGTACCCGGGGGAAGAGCTACCTTGTCGCAAGTCCGTCCAGTGTCTGTGTTTGCTCTCAGCACCGCAGAGAGCTGCTCGTCGGGTGATTCTGAAGAAAACGCGTGTCCTATCACAACCTAGATCCGTCAGAAACCTCAGAAAGGGTTTCTCAGTACTTGAAAGGATCTGAAACTTGGGTTTAAAGAGCTTTCTGTATTCAGAAGATTTTTAAAAAGAAAAATCACTTTCCTCCCTAGGCCCTTGGCAATTAATTTTTTATTTACTTTGTCTTTTGGCTGGAAGAAGTTCTGATGACACTGCAGTTCCCAACCACTGCCCATGGAAGGTGAGCAGCTGCATTCTTGTCCGCTGGGCTTGGCCTCCAGGCCCTGTAAGCACAAGCCACTCCGCTCTCTTTCAGTGGGTTTTATCTGGTGTCAAGGGGAGATGCAGTGTCATTTTGCCATTTGCAGGTCAAGAGCTCTCCTGGTCTGATGGCTCACAGGACTGAAAACCCATAAGAAGAGAGAGGCTTGGCAGAAGCGGTGAGGGCTTCCCGTGGAGGGCAAGTCTTAAAGGTTTGAGCACCATCTTCTGGTCAGTTTGTGGCTTTTGATGCCCGACTTGCCTTTGAAAACTTCATTTACTTCAGAATAAAGATCCCAGAGTTGACATGCTCAAGCGATTTGCATATCAAAATGAGGACCCCCTGGAGGCGGGAGCAGCTGCCTAGGTGAGCTGGCCCAGGCTGGAACTCGCTGCATATCCAGCACAAAGCTGGGTGGCAGCCGTACTGGTCCGTGTTAAGGATCCCCCTTCTGCCCTTCCAGCAGTGTGTGGTGGCAGTAAAAGTCCCAACCATGACCCAAATCAACCCCCCGACTCCTGCTTGTACCTGCTGATGTGAAATGTGCTTGGAAAGAGCGGGTGAACTAGCCTTCTGCCAGCCTACAGCTTGAGGACCAGTGATCCAATCAGACACCACCCTCTGCAAGGGGTCAGGCCACACGGGGGGACCGGGAGCCCTGCCTGTGTGTAAACACGGCGCTAGCAGAACTCAATCTTCTGGTACGGAGGAGAGGAAGATAAATGCTAGTCATTCCCTCCAAACGGCAGGAACCTACATCCGTCTAATTGCACTTCCTAATGGCTTCCACAAACCATTAATTATCAGATTACATGTTAGGAACTGAAGATAAAAAAGCTTTGTGAAATTCCGACTCCAGAGGATCACTGACCTGCAGTAGCAGAGGCAGTGTGGAAGAGCTCCAGGGCATAGACGACGGTGGCAGGGGCAGAGCCAGGGGCAGTCGCAGGCGCCCCTCCACCTGACACTGGGTCCTTAGCTGTAGTATGTGCTCCGGAGGGAGGGGCAAGGCCTCCAGATCGGGTAGCAGCTGCAGCCTTTGATGAGGGAAAGGGGTGAGGATAACGTGACGTGGAAAGGCTGCGGGAACTAGCTTTCAGGTGTGAACACCGTGAAGAACATCCTGGAAAGGCAGGGCCTGTCCTTGCAATTGGATGGTCTCACACGAACGCTGCAGCAGAAACACGCCAAAGGCTTCATTTTGCAAGGGCTGCCTGTGCTGGCAAGGAGGGACTCTGCATGGGAATGAGGCTTCCTGCTTAACACTGCTCCGGCCTGTTGCCACCACAAGGGGCCTGGGTGAGCGAAACAGCTGGGAGGACATTTACAAGTGGGGAAGGGGCCAAGTGTGCTCAAGGCTGGGGTCCTTAGGTGGTCTGCTGGTGTTTTTTTTCTCCTTTTTAAGTGGCCAGAAGGCACTGGCCGAGTTTGCAGCCCCTGTCTGTAGGCCACGGTCCCACTCCCGCCATTCTGCACACTAAGGGCTGCCGGCACATCGCACCTCTCCGGCTGTCCTGCTCACCAGCTCCTATCCCACTGTTCTTTCAGACTCTGTTTCAGAGGCTATCCGCCACTAGGGGGTGGACCGTGTCACGGAGGCCACAGCAGCAGGCCTGTGGGAGGGGAAGGAGGCCTGCCTGCAATGGAGGGCGGTGGTGTCGGGATCGGTGATTCACACGTTGTTGGTTCTGTGACTACAACGACATCACTCCTGTTTTCCAGATGAGACCATTTCGGCGGGTGCCAGGCTAAGATGCTCACTGCGCAGAACGACCAGGCGTGGAAGGACACGAGCAAGCTGTGAAGCATTCCCTCTGCAAATGCAGGGCCCTCCCCGGATGGGAAGCCACTCACTTGGCCTCACCGCAGATCAGGGTCACCGTGCCATCCAGCAGGTCCTCCACGGTCACCGCCACCAGCTCAGAGCTGGTCTGAGATGTCTGCGAATCTGGCAACGTCACAAATACCTGTGAACCCGCAAGCTGGGTCTCCTCCAAAGTGATCACCTGCTCTGTTGGGACCGCCGGCTCCGGGGTTTGGATTACCTGAAAGGGAAAGACCGTGAGGCTGCTCTGGGCAGTGTCCACAGTCGGCGTCTCCGAATTTACGTGGTTTTCATCTCATGCTGTAATGACGGTATTTATGTTTTCACCTGAGGAGAGCAATTACATGTGCCTAATGGGAAGAGGCAAATCTCACACACCGGTGATGCAAAAGAGAAGGCAGGCAAACAATGTAAATAACTCTGTGTGCTAAATTGCTATAATTTAGCTCAGTATGCCACCTGAGGGTGCCTGGACTCTATGATTACACACCAGTGAACGCTGGCTCAGTTTCTCACACTGGGTTTTCCTGTCTCGAGGATTACACTGCAGAGTAAGTGCCATGTGAAAGGAATGCCACTGAAGGTGGTTATTCTCATGTTTGAACCATGGAAACTGGAAAGATTTACCAGAAGCCTCACTTTGCCAAAGGTGGTGTCTCTGGACCTCCATCAGGCAAAGAGCCTTCCTCAGTGGTTCCATGGCTACAGAGCTAATGACTACAGGAGGGAGAGCAGGTGGACGAAACGTGACTTCTGTCAACGGCCTCATTTGGCTTAACAGGCTGGCAAGGCAGGCATCTCCTTCTCCCCTCTACAGGCTACACACACCCCTTCCAAATCTGCATCAGCTGGTAAAGATGACCTTCCCATCTCAGGGGGAGCTAGTCTGTGGTTAAAATACCCCGTTTCTGCCTGAACCTCCAGGTTGATGCTTCTGACCTGTGGAGCTTGATATCCCCTAGTATTTTCAAACCAGAGTGCCTGCAGGGGGCACAGGCATCCTGGCTCTTGAGAACCGACCAGGAGTGGGGAGCGCGGCACTAGACACGAGTGGGAAAAAGTGGGGAAGTCAGCTCTACCACCTTTCTGTGCTACTGAGAGTGAAGAGACAAACCGTGACATTCAATCAAAACTCATCTATGACAGTAGTTTTCAAACTGTCTTCTTTCTTTTTTCTTTTAGCAATGGAATCTTTTTCCTCCCTAAGGACATCTTACCAAGAATCCTAGTATGTGAAAAAGCTAAAAGCAGCACTTTTGTTCGGGTTGATACGGGGCTGGGAGTATCATCCAGAGGCCTGCCCACCTGACTCGCCCTCTGCGCCCCACCGACGCAGGAGAACACGGTTTATGAACAACTGGCCGCTCAGGAGGCTGGACAGAGGGAGATGCAGTTGGTTAGCAGTTCCTTTCCAGTCCACCCACAGATTCCGGCCAATCAATAGAAGGGAGTTGCTTTTGCTTTTCCTTTTCTGCCCACCCTCTCTGCAGAAGACTGAAGGAACAGTAAAAGAGAACCAGAAAGGCTAGAGCAAGCTCAGCCTTCAAACATCACTAGAGGTGGCTTCCCATCCTGGGAAAGGCGAGAGGCCCGACATGCCCACATGTCCTGCGCCCAGCCCGGAGGAACAATCAAAGTGTTGCAACTAACGTGTTCCCAGCAAAGAGCCCATCCACCCTTCTCTGAGGTTTCCTGCAACTCTGCCCACATCCCATAGCGTTTCACGGAAGGTGGGGAAGTGCGTGAACTGGGAAGAGAAGCCAAGGTCCTTCAGCTTTTGGAAATTCTTGTTCTAGGCCCCCCACTACGTAGGAGCCACCTCACATGTGGCCGCCAGGACACCAGAATTTTCTGTTGTTTAGTAAGAGGTCTGGAGACTGCCAGGTCCTCTTGGTGGTGAATGTGTTGCTTCCAGGACCCTCTGAGAGCCCGAGAGAGGGAGTCTGGGTGTTGTAACAGAGGCGCCTTGAGAGCCACCTTAGGGACCCTGTGTTAGTGCCCTCGTGTCTGAGGGCTGAGTTACCTGCACGACCTGTGAGGCTGCTGCGTGGGTTTCAGTGCCCGTCACCTTTGGGTGTTCTGACTCCAAGTGCCCCTCCAGCTGGGCCTGGGAGGTGAAGAGCTCCCCACAGAGCTCACAGGGGAAGGTGGTCTCCGATTGCTTGAAGTGCTCCGTGGTGACGTGGTGCTGCAGGGCCCCGGGGAAGCGGAAAGTAGCCGCACAGTACAAGCACCTGAACGGCTGCGACCCTGGAGGACGGGACACAGAGGGATGGGCTGTGGGGGGAATAACTGAGGAATGAGCGGGAAGAGGGAGAGGAAGGAGCATCGAGGACCAAGGCGCAAAGGCAGATCCAGGTTCTGCAGGACCTGAAGCTTCCCGGAAGCCACAGTGTCAGGGGCACTGGATTCAGGCCGAATCTGCCTCTGCTGAAGCCCATTATTCACTCAACGGTAGACGATGCTGCTGACCACACTATTTGTCAATTCTAAGCAGCACATTTGAACATCTCTGAAATGGATTCAATGGCTTCTTCCGACTGCTACGGGCCAGGCAGCACTCGGCTCTCATTGTCAAGGACTGTGCCTGTATGAGCACTGAAACCTGATGAATCCTGCAGATCAAGACCTGTGCAGTGTGTATCTGTGTCTTGGAAGGGAAGCCCTAGGATGGGAGTGGCGCACGTCTTTAACTCCCAGGAACCCAAAGGTTTAGGAGAGAGGAGGCGGCGGGGGGTGGGGGGCAGATGTTCACCATGTTTGGACATTCTCATAGCAGGAACCTAAAGCAGACCAGTTTCCCATGATGCTCAGGAGCCCCGAACCAGTGGCCTCACTATGTCCTCCATCGCCAGTGCTCTTGACGGCAGAGAACAACAGCATGGGGAATAACGCACGTCCACAATCTGAATCGAAAGCTACTCTGAACAGCTGCATTTGTACCTTCGTCAATTTATTTTGGGTCCGATGGGGCACAGCAGTAAATTGACAATCACAAGTAATGCTTTAGGGGTGCTCACTGGTGCCAGGCAACAACTAAGTGTTTCCTGTCTGCTGACACATTCAATTCTCAGTTACCTGATGAGGTAGGAACTGCAACTGTTCCCGTTGAATATGAGGAAACTGAGGCACAAGTTAGTTCGGTGACTTGGCCTGGGTTGCACAGCTGTGAACGGTGGAGATGAGACCCCTCCCCCCCACCCCCAGAGCAGCTCAGGAGCACCTCCAGGAGCACTGACCTGAATGCTGGCACTTGATGTGAACCTGTAGCAAGGCTGGCGTGGGGAAGAGCTCCTTACACTGGTCACACTCGTGGAACTTCATATCTGCAAAGCATGTGAGGAAAGAACAATAGGGTGGCTCTGTAAGGTTGGAGACGTACAGGGCTGGGGGAGGGATGACGGCTAACACTTAGCAAGCATCACCATGTGCCAGGAACCCTACACCTGTGATACAGGAGTGCAACATAGTGGGAAACACTCCAAAGCTGGATCCAGACTGCCTGGATGCAGACAGTGTTGTGAGAATTAAACGACAGAACACACAGAATGCTCAGCGTAGTGCCCTGCACACAGGACATGCTTCCTAACTGCCGGCTGTTGTGATCATCCCCAAATTTACCTGGAGGGCAGGTATTAAGACCAGCCATTCTGAAGAGAAGGAAACAGGTTGAGAAAAGCGAAGTCACTTGCTGAGGTCACGCAGCTGATCCGTCGGGATTTCCGCCCAGGCCTGTCTGCCACCAAAGCTGCCACCCTTCCCGTGAGCTGTGACTGATCATCACTCAGGGACTGACAGACCTTACAGTGCCCTAGAACCACTGACACTCAAACTACTGTTGTTACTGGACTGGCGTGGCATCCTTCAGGAGTACGGGGGCAGAACAAAGGGAATAACCATAGCACACCACCCTCTGGCACTGGAAGCCGGGATTTGGAGACAGACCCAGGATGCAGTGTCACCACACTGCTGCCACACATCAGCTCACATTCCCTGTCTGGGGCACCCCAACTTCACCTGCGTGCTCTGCTTTGATGTGCTTCTTGTGTTCAATGGTGTTGGAAAAGGTTTTGTCGCAGGAGCTGCACTGGAGTGACGAGAACTTAGCAGATCGATGGTTCTGAGCAGCAAACACATCAGGGTGGTGGGTCCGATTGTGGTACCACAGACCAGACAGTTGCTGCAAGAAATTTGGCAAGTGTTAGGTCTTAGAATGTTCCAGCATGCTGGAGAGCTCCAAGGCCCTTGTGCGAGAGAGAAAAACATTCTCAGGGAAGCTTAGGGATCTAGAATCACACTCTTATTATCACACTGAGTGCTGACGTGACAGAGAGGCTAGTGCTTGTGGGAATAAGGCACCTGGGAATAATTTCCTGAGAGGCCACGACAGGGCTCAGCAGAGAAACTCACTCCTCACAACAAGCCTGGGAGGGAGGAGTCAGAATCTTTCCAGTGAGGTAGAAGATGACACAGGGGGCTTAAATGACTTGCTCAGGGTCACACGACTAGTTAGTAGCAGGACCAGGATTCAAAGCCTGGCCTTCTGATGAGCATTTTCTCTTCACCACTGAGCTGTGTCTCACTGCTTCCCAGAGGCCAGGGGTGCAGCAGAGAAAGCTGCCGGAGTGGGGATGCACACTATCCCTGCTCCACAAGGAAGGGTCCCCCTCCGTCCTGGGTTCAGAGCAGCATCAGGACATTCTCCCTACGATTCCATGGTTTCCATGAGGAAATCCAGCCCAGGTTTTCCTCAGCTCTGTAATATTAATGTCACAGCACAAGGTGTGGCACAAAGTTAGCTCTCAGTTTTTGTTGAACTAAAATTAGCTGCTGTGCTTCTCTCTATAACCCAAATCTTACAGATGCCATCAAGGACCATTCTTGGTTTCTTTTTAGTTCTATATGGGGTTCACTTTAATTATACACCAACTTCTATGGTAAAAAAGCAGAGCCCGTCCCTGGGAGTCAGAATAAAACCCAGTAATTGCACTGAACAAGGTAATTCCAAGCAATGCTACACAGCCTGTTGGCATCCTCAGGTCCCTGGGCACATGGAGTCAATCGGTTCTACAGAACGTGAGTACCCGAGGGGGCAAGCAGCGTTCAGTTCAGGGGTGTGAGAACTCTGCTCCGATGAAAGCTCCCCCATGGCATTACTCTGACCTGATCGCCTTAGAGAATCTGAATTATTACAAGCTGCGTTCTTCACGAGAACCAGCCATATCGTCACGTCCTGGAGACAAGATGTGCTCCGCCAGCCACAGAATGGGGATCAAGGAAGACCAACGGGAGCAGGTCAGGCACAGAGTGAGAGCCTCCAGGGAGCCTGAGATCACCTGGTAGGCCTTGTTGCAGATCCCGCAGCTGAAGGGCTTCCCTCCGACGTGGGTTACCATGTGCCGCTCCAGCATGGAAGGGGCGCTGAAGATCTTGCCGCACGTGGGGCAGGGGTGGTACTCCTTGGAGTGAACCTCGTGGATGTGCTTGCGGTGATCCTGCAGAGTGGGGAAGCTCATCCGGCATTTCTTGCAGTCATAGGGATCCTCTATGTCTGGTTCCATGAGAGGACGGGGCACAGGAAAAAACACCACAGGCAGCAGTCAGTGAGGAGTGGGTTGCTGTGCAAAGCTCTAGATACAAGACTGTTCAGAGGTCATGTGCGGGTCGCAGACTCCAAGGACCACAAGTCGGTGCAGCGGTCACCTGACTACCCCCTACCTTCCTCCCAGGAGGCGGGATTCCCCTGAGCCTCTGCATTAACCACCTCGCAGCATCAAATAGTTCACTGAGTCCTCGTTTTACATCTTACAAGTTAAGTTCCATTTTACTACTTTCCAGGGTGTCTCGCTCTTGCTCTTCCCCCGCTTGCAGGGGGCCTTTCTGTTTTCTAATTCTCTATAGAGATTTCCAACATCCTCTCCAGAGCATCACCATTTCCTTTTTTGTCAGTGCATGAATGACAGGAGGAATGCTTCCTTGCTCCCACTTTAGACTCAACAATAAAAACACTTTCATAGGTAACGTTTAATGTGTGCCATGTGACAGGCACGTTCTAAGCACCTTATATATATTAACTCACTTTATCCTTCCAATCACCCTGTGAATAGGTGCTATTATCAGTCGTATTTTATAGATGAGGAAAATCAAGGCTTAGCGAGTGCCCAATGGCACAAGCAGGAAAGGGCTGAACTAGGAAACAATCCCAGCTGTCACTCCCAAGGCCATGCTCTGAGCTACATGCTTAATTGGACATGCCAGCTCTTCAGTGGGATCTTAAAAATAAGAACTAGCACTGATGAAGAATACATTTGCCATCCCTAGGGCAGGAGACTTCAGTCTTCTTCTGAATATAACAGAAAATGAAATGTTTTAATAATAAACTCCTTTGCCCACAAGCCAATCTTATATGTGCACTGATTCCGATTAATTCAGGAATTCTGACATGCAGCAGCACTCGGTATCATTAACCAGTTTCCCTGTGGACATGAGCTCTTGCTATCCCGGTTTTACACTGTCTTTTCATACACTTTCAAGCAGTTGCCCGTAAGCAATGATGTGGTCCTATGACATAGGTAAGGACCAGGCAGAGAGGAGCCTGGATGCTGGGCCTGCTCCCAGGGATATACTCTGACACATGGCAAAATATTTGGGGTCCTTGCCATTCTGAAAATTGATAACATCTTCCCCCACTTTCCTGACTCCCATTTAGTGCTACTGGGGAAAAGGAGACTAAAGCAGAGTGTCACTTAAGGAGATCAAGAGGACATCAAAATTGTAGCACTGGACCCAAGCCCATCTCACTCATCTGGAAGTCCATTGCAACTGGATTTTTTGGACAGTCTTATAAACTTCTGGGGGGTTGGGGGGGAAAGGGCGGCATTTGATATTCCTCCTACAGTGCCCAGTGTCCAGCCACATGCTGGGCACAGAGGCACTCTGGCCAAGTCCTCTGTTGGCTGGCTGCCGATGCACTTGAAAGTTCTGACATAGAACACAGGTTTGTGAGGCAGTGTATTGCCACCGGCTGGAAGCTGCTGTGTGGGGAACATGCAGGCATGGGCAGGGGAGAGGGGAAGAAAGGTACGCAAGGTGCATGGCATGTAAAAAACACAGGCTTTGATGGTGACAGATGGCACCTGAGAAGGTTGCTCTTGTCACCAGTAATGCTTTCTGGCACTTATGGAGCGTTTTGTGTGTGTCAGCTACGGAGCTTCACGCTTACGTGTGAGAGCTCACTTCCGCCTCCCCACCATCCAAGGTGCTAGCGTTACTAGTTTCTTTAGTTTATAGAAGGAGCCTACAAGGCTCTGGAAGGTAAAGAAATTTGTTTAAGCTCTCAAGGAAGTAAGCGGCAGGGTCAAGATTCAAGTCCAGGCCTGTGTGATTTCAGAGACCAAGCTCTTAGCCCCTGCTGTGCTGCGCTGATTACACTCCTGCTGCGGCCGAGCAGCTGTGGAAGTGTGCGGTGGCCGCCAGGCGCCACACAGCGGTTTCCTGACGCCGTCACAGGGAATCACAGAGGATCCTCTTCCTTCCTGAGCATGTGTGTTCAACAGAAGTGTGTCTGTGTCTGTATCAGTTCTAGTAGAAGGGGAGCAAGACGGGGGCAGACCGCACTCTTTGAGAGAATACAACAGCCTTTAGAAGAGAATCTGGGCGGGAGGCCTGTAAAGGAGCGTGACCAGGGACCACTTAGGATGGTGCGCATTAACTCACAAAGTGTCCGGGTTGCTGCTCTGGGGAAAGGCGGTATGACCATAAGATGAGAGTGGGGAAGGAGGGTGACGGTAGAAAATAGAAGCTGTGGACAAATGAGAATATTCTGCTACTCAGTTAATCTGTTTCTTACAGAGGCGCTTTCCTTCCAATATAATTTGCCCTGTCAGCCAAACAAGGCCAGGTGGGCTTAAAAAAAAAAAAAAAGATAAGGAAACAGCCTGGCAGAGAAATCGGCATCACGCAGCGACATGGTAAAATGGGATTCCTCTTAAAATAGAAATGAGGGGCTCTGAGTTTTGCAGGAGAAGAGGGAGGGGAGGGCACTGAATGGGGCCCAGCTCTGGTGGAGTGACAGTTCCGTTATGACTATTACATGCCTTCTCGGGGCCAAGCCTGGTGCTGAGGGCCCGACATCTACAATCTCAGTACATACTGTGAAAGGTGTGCAGGTGAATGGAGAGGCCATTGGCTTGCCGGAAGCCCTTGCCACAGTCCCTGCAGACATATGGCTTGTCCCCGGTGTGGGTCCTCACGTGGCGGGACAGTTCGATGGACTGGGCAAACACAGCATCACAGTACTGGCATGCATACATTTTCCCTGGAAATATACATGAGTTTATTAGAGTCAGCACTGAACGTTTATGACCTGCCTAAAAAAGAAAATCACATTCTAAGCCATGTACTGGGGAAATATAATCTACGAGATGATAGTAAAACATCAGGCAATTTGTAATACACTGGGTGAGAGGTCTGATGACACCTCACATATACAACTGATCAAACAGAGTGTGGTCTCCCTACCCTGAGGGATAAGGACAGAGTTCTTATCACACGAGACCGCCCATCTGTTAACCAGGCCACCACAGTACGGAAGGGCTCATTCTGTTCCCAGGAAGCAGACAGACCCTCGTGCTCAGGAACACCCAAGTTGGACCCTTGAAACACATTCATTCAGTGCGGAATTGCCAACTGCACATAAAGGTGAGAGACATGGATTCAGAGAAGAATGAAAGCCTTCCCCCAGTGATTTGCTAGAGTTTTTACAAAACAGTTGGCTTCTGTTTTCTCATTCATATGATGAGAATATAATGACCAGACTGCCAAAGACGGTTAGAAAATACAGGTAAAGAGCAAGTCTGGAAAACCGGCATTTGTCAAAAACGCTAGACAAACTGTATCTCCCAGCTCCCTTATGGGCCAACCGAGAAGGAGGGCAATCAGTGAGGCAAAGGTCGAGAATCCCGAGTCCTGGGGCCTACTTCAACTAGAGCCACCAACCTCGTTTTCATTTTTACGTATTGGGCATTGAAATAAGATTCTGTTAGGAAAAGAGGCTCCCTAAGTCAAGAATTCAAGTTACCGAGAAGCCCCCGACTTAGTCTGTGGCCCTCTTCTCTACCCTCACTTTCTAGATGATCTTATCTCAGAGACTATATCCCATCTGTACACTGATAACTCACACATTTCTCTCTCTCGCTCCCAGCTTTTCCGAGAACTCCAGACTTTTACATCCAACTGCCTATTCCTCTCCTCCTCTACTTGAAGGTATAACAGGTATCTCAAATTTATCATATCCAAAACAGAGCTCCTGATTCTCTACCCTACCCCCTATGCTCCAATTTCCCCCCACTTCAGTAAATGGCAGCATCATTTACTCATGCCCAAAACTCCACAGCCTTCCTTAAATCCTCTCTTTCCCTCACATCCCTCATCCACTCCATCATTCGTTCTATTACTTCCACTTTCAACAATACATCCCTAAGCTTGAGCGGTTTTTCAGCACCCCCGCCCCAACACAACTCTAGGTGACAACTCTATCACCTCCCCTCTGGACTGCAGCCACGCCTCCTGTCTCCTGTTTATGTTGTACTCCTGCCCTATTAGAGCCTATTGTCCAGGATGGCCACAATTAACTCTAAAACATGTAAATCAGATCCTATCATTCCTTGGCTCAAAACTCTCCTATGGCTCCCTGTGGTAGTCAGATTAATGGCCCCAAAGATGTCCATATCCCAAGCCCTGAAACTTGTGAATATTGTGACCTTACACGCAGAGGGACTTTGTAGATGAGATGAAGTTGCGGATCTTGAAACGGGAGGATTACCTTGGATGATACCAGCAAGCCCAGTGTCATCACAAGGGTGCTTGTAAGAGGGAGAAAGAAGAGTCACGGGAGGAGGCATGACGACGGAAGCAGAGGTACTCAACCAAGGTTTTTCTCCTGCTTGAACTCGACCTCAAAGCCCAAGGAATTCCCGGCTTTACGTAAGTTCTCTAACTATAAAGTCATAATACTATGTTAGCCAGCCTCTCTTCAGAAATTCTCACCAGAAGCATTTTATATGTCTGTGCACATATGTATTCCTAGTTATCTGTGTGCCTAGAGACTTTATGTTCTGTTTTGTTTTTAATCCTCTTGAGATATCTATATATCTATCTATCTCAGCCTAATTCCAAGTGGGTTTTTCCGCAGCTCACCCTGTGAGAGTCTGCAGGAGAACTGAAGAAGCCCTCCGCGCCTTACCTTCTGAGTGCTTCTTCTTGGTGTGGTAGGCCAGGGCAGAGGCCTGGGTGAACGTCATGAGGCAGTGCTTGCACATGAACGGCCGGTCCCCAGTGTGGAGGCGAAGGTGATTCTTTAGGGTAGAATTGGCTGCAAACTTTGCCCCACACTCTTCACAGGAGAAGGGCTTCTCGTCAAAGTGCTCGGTCAGTTTGTGGTACTGCATGCCTAGGGAAGCCATGCCAGGGACCAGAGAGAGACTAGGAATCAATGTCCTGAAGCCAGCGTGAGGATATGTCACAGAAGCACTGTCTCAGGCCAGGCCTCGCGAGGAAGCACCGCATGAAGCACAGGATACCAGGCCGTGCTCTCTTTTGACCTCACACCGCCATGCCACCCCGTGCCCACCACCCAGCACGCCAATCACCTCAGTCCCACACATGCTTTAGTCAGGCATGAAGTATCCTGGGTTTATCCTTCCCGTTCTCCATTCTCTCTCGTTCACTCCCTCTTCCTCCCTCCTTCCCTCCCTCTCTCTCCCTCAAGTAGGACCCAGTCACCCAGAAAGAGAGAAACAAAGCTTGCTTTTATGCTTCATTAGCTTTATCCAACATCTGGGGCAGGGGAAAATAATTCTGACTATACATCCCGTAGTTTCCATGACTCTTGTTTATTATCAAGAAACAAGCGACGCATGGAAGTCTGGGTCACGTGAGAAGTAGCTGGTTATCGTTTTAATAGCTACAATTCACTGACTACTAACTCAACTATAGGGGTTTCGCTGTATTATCTTAAATCTGAACAAGGAGGTGGTATCGGGGTGCCTGTTTAACAGATGGGGAAATGCAAGCTCAGTGAGCTGACTCCAAAGCTCGCGCTCTTCTCAAAACATCACCCCACCTCTGTAGGAACCTGCTCTATTTTCTAAGCCCATCCACGGCCCTTGCTGCATTCAGCTGGAGGCCAGGCCTGGGACCCAAACCACAATATCTGGAATTGTCATCCTCGGTCACTTTGCCTTCTTGAATGTACCTGAAGCATGAGCAAATTCTCTTCCACAGAGGTCACATGTCACTGGAAGCCTCTTCTTCTTCTTCTTGGGGGCGTCAGGCTCTCCACCTGCACCATGGGCCTCCAGCTGATGTTTCTCCAGCTCTTTCTTAGAATCCTTGGTCTCGTTACACTCCTTACACTGCAGCTGTTTGCTCCTGGCCACCCGGCAGCGCTTCATGTGCACCTTGAGACGGCAGTAGAAATGGAAGCTTTTGTCACAGGCCTTACAGATGAAGCTCTTCTTGGCAGAGTCTGGGGAGGCAGAAGTGTCTTTCTCTTGTTGTTTTGGCAAGGAACTAGTCTCTCCTTGATCGTTCTGCTTTCCAGACTGGCACCTTTCTTCGGCTGGCTCCGCTGCCTTTTCATCCGCTTTGTTGTTGGCTTCAAGGTGAAATTTGTTACACACCTCCCACCTTTCCTTGTCTCCGTCTTCCTGAATAAGGAAACCTGCACAGAGAGAAATCTCATGGCTCTGGGAATTCTCTCTGTTTCTACTTTGCTTTCTAACTTTTCTTCTTAGAGGAGAGAGGACACTACTTGAGACCCTCATACTACTCTGAAACAGTGTCACTGTCATCTTTACTTTTTGATTAACACAGAGCATCATTTTACATCTACGTCGATGACTTTCTAAGTATGGAGAACATATAAAATACATAAAAAAGGTAGCGATGGATGAACTCTCATATAACTGCTGCCTCTTCTCTCCACTAAGGAAATCCTCTGGGGGCCTAATAGGACTCCCACCCCTCCCTGTTTCTTACCAGTACATGCCAACTCCTGCATGACAGGCTGCAGGCCTGGGAAAGATCTGTGCACACTGCACAGGAGATGACATATATCCATGGCCGAGATGGCTTTTTCCATGGCTCTGCTCAGCACTGCTCTCAGGGATGCTTCAGGGTCGGCCGTCTCAGAGGAAATGCTCAGAATCTAAATGAATACCACGAGACAAAGGTTTGTGGTTAATATCAGCAGATTTTCTACATGGTTTTCAACTTTAAAAAAAAGCTAATTTCAGGAAGGCACTGCTCCAACTATAACAAGTTTATATCGCTTGTGATACATGTAATAGAGAGCCCTCTTTTCCAAGGAATAGGGAAATTAACAAAAAAAAAAAAAAAGGAGGCACATCTGAAGACAAATGTGCAAATATAAAGAAGGTGCAAGAAAGCATTAAGCATTTCTATGAGAAATATCCTCTCAGAAACCAGGAGTCTCCTAAAGAACTTTCCACATCTTACTATTAAAAGCTTGGAAACCTGTAAGATTTGGGTGTTGGTGTTTCTGTCTTGAAGATCAAAATAATTTTTCATAACATATAACTGCCTCAATATCTGGAAGTAATTCTGCATGATCAGTGACTTTACATTTTTAGATACTTAGATGTACCCTTTTAAACATCGTTTTCTTTCAGAAAGAAACTCTGCTTTTCAAAGAAGGTTCAAATAGGGGCTTTAAAGAGGCCAAGAATATTATTTCAAAGCCGTCCTCTTTCAGAATGTTCGAGCTATCAGCAGAAAGAGTCAGTACACTGAGAAAATAAAGCTAAACCACCCACAGATGGCCAAATGGAATTTTCCTTTTGGAAGATATTTTATTTTTGCTCTTTTCAAGTCTATCTAAATAAACCTGATGTCCCTGGAGGCAGGCATGAGACTAATTAGTGAGGCTAAAACTGATCAACTGCAGAAGCCTCATCTCTGAAGTATGTGGAGAGCTGGAGAGAATCTAGCAGACGAATCTTTCCTCTGAAGCCCACAGAAATGTGTGCCACCTAGTCCCATCTGAGAGTCAGACCAAGGCGGGCTGTCACCTGTGTGGACAGTTAGAAACCAGCCCTTCCATGCCTAGTTGGATCAAAAGGCACTACAGGTGAATTTGTAGCTTAATTTTATGTTCCTTCATAATTCTTCCCCACTCAAGAGACACATGGTCCTGGACTGGACATTCATGAATTCTCCCCTAGTCCCCACCTGATTTTTCTGGGATCCTGGCCACACTCTGAGAAGCCTTACAGAAAATGAGTTGGCACTATTTGCTACCCCATATGGGCAAAAGCTTTGTTCTATCTATGTTTATCTTGGCTCTTTCTAGAAGCCAGAATGGAGCATGTAATAAGACCATTTTACTTTCCTTCCTCTAAAAGAAGTTGCTTCTTAAAACATGTGAGAGAACAGAATCATGGCTCCCTTTGAGTATACCAAGATTTAGACAAATGGAATAAATCTAGGTTTGAGTCACAGAAACCTGCGTTCAAATTCTGACTTCATCTCTGACCAGCTGGAGCACCCCAGAAATGTGACCGGACCCCCCGGAGCCTCAGTTCTCTTATCTGTAAAATATGGACGACATCGGCTGCCACCTCCAGTTGGGAGGATTAAAAAGGCAGAGTGTTATGAACTGTCGAGGGCTCAGCACACAGTAGGCACGCTACAGAAGTTGGTTCCTCCCTTAGGAATGAGGCAGTCGCAGGCAGTAACTCTGTCAAACTCTCTGAAATGAAGCGTTTTTTTATCCCCACCACACCTCTTTCACAGTCTCTGCCCGGCGCTCCTCCCCTGAGGGAGAGCCCTTGAGTTCAAGCCTGTGTTGGATGGCCTCTAGGATCAGTTTGCGATGCCTCAGGATGGTCTCTAAGGCAGCATTTTCTGGGCTGGTCACTGAAAGACAGGGGGATGGCAAATTCATTAGTGAAACTCTGAGCACCATTTCTTCTCTTCACCTCCTCTCACTTCAGCTCTTCAAAATGAGAAGACACCTTGCCTGTCTCCTACCTGGCACTGAGAATGAGGCAAGTGGCAAATAGCACTGTATTCAGAATGCTCGTATCATTATTCATATCAGCTTAGAATCCTTACTATGTATTTTATTTAAAAAGATTTACATTCCAGAACAAAACTTCCAGGCCTTATTTCCAATGGTAGGGCTGTGGAAGACTACCGTAAGAGAGCTCTATTTTCTGGCAAGACTGACAATAATCTCTAGCGGGGGCAAAGCTATGACAGTGGGCAGGTAACCTACCTGCCCGGAAGAAAGCATCAGCACCAGGCTCCCTTCGTATTTCCTCCATGAGCAGGTTCAATGGGCAGGTCTTTGCCTCCTGAGCCACCAGCAGCAGTTGCCAAAGGGCTGTTGCAGAGAGAGTCTGCTTTTCTAGAACAGCTGACATCAAAGAACTGAAACCACCTGAACCAGAGTCATGTTTCACAAGCTTCTCCATGACCTTCAAGATACAGCACAAACATACATGTGAGGGACTTTCTAGCCACTGGCCCAGCCGCAGAGTTGCAAGTCTGAGCACTGAGTTACAGAGGATGTATTAATATTTCTGGGGAGGCGTTTTTCAACATCCTACACCTCTCTCCACCTGAGAGATTTTTATATTTAACAAAGTTTGGCATTCCTCTCTTTGAATGCCTTTCCTTAGTACTGCAGAAATGACAACTATCCTACTTGTGCCTTCGAAATTGAATCACCTTCTATTGCTCCTTCTCTACTGACCCCTTAGCATTCCTCAACATGGCTGTTTTGTTTGTATATATTCATATAAAATATAAACATATTTAAAAAAATTATATATATATATGTACATATATATATATACACACACACACACACACACACATACACACATATTCATTTTTTTCCCCTCTGTCTCATTTTACCCTCCCCACTCCCTCTTTTTCTCCCTCTCTTACCTCTCTTTCTCCAGGGGCTAACCTCTTCATGGGTGGGATCATTTCTAGTAACATCTGGTTGTCTGTGAAAATTTCACAGAGGTTTTCGTGATACCGTCGTAATAACTCAGTCCCATAATCCTCAGGACTTGCTTGGACTGTAAGGATATTAGCAAAACAATAACATTAAACAGAACAAAACCTCCTAAAGGGCTTCTCCTACAGAAGACAGGGGGGAGTTACAAATGAGAGAGGAAGAGATATCAGCACAAGAGCTCTGTCTCATCTGCAGAGAAAGTTCAGCTCCTGGCTTGGGGCCTCATACACATGTGTTCAAATCTCCTTCGGTCTACACTTAATCACTTGGTGCTTCAGGGTCACAGAACGGATAAGCCTTTGAAAGTTGGCACCTGGTGGCAGCAGCTAGCAATTGCTCGACAGGGGCATACTTAGAAGGCTGCACTTGTAAAAGATTCAGATGTACAGATCCGAAGGGTGTTATTCTTCAAGCCTGAGGTAAAGCATCCACATGGTGGTCCCAAATACGGCAGGCAGGAGCTAAGACTGGTAGTGAAGCTGACCCATCGCTCTCCTGTTTAGATGCCCTTTGAGCCAATCTGCTAGGTGCTCTTTTAAGCAGTCGTATTTGTTTTCGAATAAAGAAAAATCAACACTATCAGGCATTTTCCTTAGCTTTGCAGATATTTAAAAAAGTATTCTCCTCTTTGCTCCACAGTATTTCCACTTGTAGGAATCTAATCTTAAGAAATGATCTGAAGGCAAAAAAGATCTATGCACCAAGATACCTGTCGGTGCATAACATGTGGTGATAATAATGGTGAAGATGAAGATAATAACAACTAATATTTACTGAGTGCCTATTACGTGCTGGGCACTGCGCTAAATGTTTTGCCTGTGCTATGTCACAGTAGCCACAAAAACGAACATGACAGGTACCTTTCTTATCCTCATTTCACAGAGGAGAGAATGAGGTTCAGAAAGCTTAAGTCACACAGCTACGAAACGAGTCTTGACAGTCTTAACCATTATGCTACATGTGCCCCCACACACGGGCATGAGTAATATGTCACATACATCCTTATATGGAAAACCACATAGCCTTCAAAAAATAGGATCACAGGGAGGTTTCTGAAACATGGGGGAGAATGTTTATGTTGTACTGTTAAATGGGAAACAATGAGAAAATTAAAAAATATGGTAGAGTATCTCAACATTGTAAAAATAATGTGACAGATAGAATACGTGAATGTGTGATTACTGATGTACTCAAGTGGTAGGCTTTAAGATTGTCTTCTTTATTTTTTAAATTGTTTAGATTTCTATAAGTATATACAACTTTCATAAGCTAGGAAAAAAGTTCTTCCATTTCTCAAATACGCTTTTTTTGACAACCATCTAGTCTTAAGTGCTTGAGCGTAGGGGAGAACTGGCTAGAATTGGTGTTTTTCTAACGAATGGGATATGGACTCATTGCCCCAAACGGAAGGGACACGAGGGGTAGTGAATTGGGGGACCGCTGGAACCAAACAGCACTCCAGTGGGAATGGGGAAATCAAGATTTGAGTTTTTGCTGCTTACATTTGTCAACGTAACTTGTCAAAATGGTGAGCCTTGTGAGCCCATCTGCTCCGTAGGCATTCACAGGCGACACGTGACAGCCCGGGGGAAGCCACACTTTAACAAACTCTGAACCACTGGACCATCAGGTGGGAGCTTAATGGAGAACAATAATTCTCAGATTTCAGATCTTAACTCCAGAAATACAGAGAATCATGGATTTGTGACAGCTAGTTTTTGTTCTGCAATGGCGTTTCTTAACATGATCTTACACCCCCAATATGGAATGAAAGGGGTGTTTAAAGCTGTAATTTTCTGTAGGAGTGGTTCCAGTCCAGAGAGTCAACAATTAACGAATACCTGTGGTGCTCGGCAAAGGGGCTAGTTTCTGCAAATTCTCCAGCAGAAGGCCCAAGTTTGGGAATGTCATCTTCACAGCCTGAAGGAGTTTTACCAGACTCTCAGCAGTCAGGGTCTTCTCTTCAGACATTTTGTGCAACAAATTTTCTATTGTCTCCTTGGGTGTTCCCCCCTCACAGCAATTCAGAATCACCTGCGGTGGCAAGCAATCAACCAGACACCAGTTACTGACAATTCTAAATGTATCTGACACACCACTGGAAAACCCAGCAAGATGGCATTACTAGATGCCCTCGCTCCAGGTCCTTCTCTGCTTGTCTCTAGTGCTACTTTTTTCGTAGTCTCTTCCTTATTCTGTTTCAATAAAAATCCAAAACATTCTCCAAATAGCTCTATGAAAATCCATCTTTCTCAATTGCAGGTCTGTGTGTATTCTTTGACTCCCCAACAGTTTGCGTTTTGTGAAAATATTCTTACCCTTAGGCCTATATGGCAGAGCAAGTAGCTTACATCTAACTTCATTCTTTAGAGTTAGTTTGTTCAGACACTAAGATTGAGAAACAGATTGGCAATTAGCTAATACTTACAGTGTTTTTCGATCTCTGTTCAGTAAAGTATGTGACAGTGGTACAGGTGGCAATTTCAGAGCAATTCTATTATTTTACTTCCTTTTATTTTATTTGCATAGCAATTTGAATACCCAGATAATTTATACATTAGTCTGTGGCCTCTAAAATAATAGATTTAAAGTCTATTTATGGATTCTTTTTCTTATGGATTCTTATTATCTATCCTTCTCATTCTCAATGGCTACTCACATCAGCCCAGTTGTCATCTCACAGTTCCACTCTTTGTTATTCCTTGATGTGCTAGAAGATGTTCTAAGTCAAGAGGGCAGAGGACTCCAGGAAAAGGTTGAAAAATAAAACACGGGACCGCTATTTTACAGATATTTTCCTATTACAATAGAACTATTTCTTAATGGAGTGTGAATCAATAAGCACAACATGGCTCTATGGAACTGTTAATGCAGGATTATTTCAATACATGTAATCTACAGATTCATAGTAGCTGAATTGTGAGCTTTCCTTTGGGAAAGTGCCAGCTCTCAGGAGAAAGAGTCAAGCAGCTCAGTCATGGTAACGTGCCAGAGGACGCCGTTGTCACATTAACTCCCGTTTTAAAATAATGAATTTTGCTACAGAGCCAATTTGGTTTTATATATATATGAAAGGAATAGCTACATTATCTTTATGAAAGGAATGTATATACTACAAATCAAAGATCAGTACAGAACGGAGTCATTCTTTTGCTTTAAGGTTTAATATGTATGAGATTTCTACTAAATGAATCACCATTTAAAATTTCAGAGCTTGTTTCTAAAAACCATCCTGATTTCAGTGCTATCTCTTAGTTCCTAAGCAATTAACCTGATACGTAATGAGGCAGCCAGATACTATGAAGAGTAGGAATGGATTTTAAAGCCAGAAGGCCTGGTTTGAATGCCAGTTCTAAAATTTATTGCCTGTGTGAGCTTAGGCAAGTTACTTACTTCTTGGGACTTTATCTTCCTCATCTGTAAAAGAAGGTAACTCTACCACCTCTTGCACAGTTCTTATGAGGATTCTATAAAATGAAGTTGCTGTATGTGGAGCCTAGCGTAACTCCTAGGACATATGTGATCATTAATAAATGACAATGGCTACTGATACCATTAGGCAGCAGTATGCACACTGGTTAAGAGAATGTGCTTTGTTTAGAAATCTGCCTTCTAGTACTGGCCATAAGCAGCGGGGTCTTTGGGTGAGCTCCTTAAGTGTCTGTTTCTTCATCTTTAAAATTAGGACTGCATAAAGTTGTTGTGAGGGTAGAATTTATATGCTTAAAAGGTCCTCAGCATACTTCTTGGCACACGGTGAGCAGAGACTAAACGGCAGCTGTAGTAATTACTATCTTTGCATGTTTCCACTCCTGAAGACATCCCTATTTACCATTTCATGTAGAATCCACGATACGTACAGATGAGGGCCACGAGGCCACTGACTGGTATCACCCATGACAGAAAGACATCCCGAAAGGCCAGAGAGCATATTCCACGGGACGTCAGAACACTGTGGCTGTTCCATCAACATTCACTTTCTAGACTCCTGCTTTATTATTTTGCTGCAATTTTCGTGAAAGAAGTAGCTTAATGAAGCTCTGGCGGAACCCCAATCCTAAGAAGTATTTTTGTGACTTAGAGCTAATTTAATTCTTCTGCATTAGCCCTTTCTGTCAGGTAAACTGAAAGTGACAGAAGAAAATGACAATGTGGTCTGTCCTCGTGCAGAGAATGAGGCTGAGTTGGTGTTCGTTCTCTCTCTCTCTCTCTCTCTCTCTCTCTCTCTCTCTATATATATATATATATATATATATATATATAAATATATATATATATATATTTATATATATATCTGTATAAATGTTGTTTTACCATGATAATAAAACAGTTCAAAGGACACATTCCATCCAGCTAATAAGGAAGAGGTCTGAGTGGGTAATTGAATAAAATCACTGAGGGAATCGGGTACCTTTAGAGCTACAAGCAACCTACTTTAACTTAGTGCCTGGAATCACACTTAATCTGAAGTCTAAGGAGAAAACTGGTTTAATCTTAATCTTATTTTGTGTATTTTCTTTCTCTAAGAAGTTCAAAGGAGTTAAAATTTTAAAAAATATAACTAATTTGCAAAATATAATTTTGAGATTAAAGATTATTCCCATTTGATATGAAAAAAACAGCAATACAAGATTACTGAGAAAAGAAAATCTAGAATCCAGTGCTTAGCCATTACACCAGTGGTTTCTAAATGTTTTCTCTCCTGAACATTTAAGCCACTTCCCACAGTTTTAAGAATTGATGCCACAAAAGTTCTCTGTGTCTATTCCTTCCTTCCAGATATAAAAATATTTTTAGCACAAAGTTGAAATCAATAACACCAACAAACACAGTTATCCAGTTGACTGGAGAAGTCATGCCAGCAGTTTTATGAGGATTTTAGTAGCTAGCTGGTGGGAGAGTAAATTGGTATAACCTTCTGAAGGGCAATTTGGCAATGTATGAGTATATCAAGCACTTGAAAAATTTTATACTATTTCAAAATCCCACTTCTTAGAAATTATTCTAAGGAAATAACTTCAGAAGTATACAAAGATTTGTGTGCAAGGATGTTCTCTGCAACATCATTTATGATAGCAAAATACTGGGAATAAATAAATGCCCACCGATAGAGAATTAACGAATTATGGTATGTCCATTATACAGAATACAATATAGCTACCAAAATCCACATTGTAGGTACGGAAATATATTCACAATATATTAAATATAAATATATTAAATAAAGTTAAAAATTGTGTAACCCCATTCCAGGATGATTCAAATGAGAAAAAGTGGGAATACATGCTCTAAAATGTTAGCCGTGATCATTTCTGAGTGATGAGATGGTGGGAGATTTGAACTTTTTTCTTTCTGCTTATTTTCCCAATTTTCCGCAGATAAACAGTGTATCATATCTGTAAAGTGGAAAAGACTCATAGTAATTACAAATGTACCTAGACACTTCAACTCTTGGGACAACTATTTTATAAGAAAAACTCACTGAGTCAGAGCAGGCATATCCCTCTATCCATGAATCTAACCATTTAATGCATGGCTACAATATGCAAGTTATTGCAAGGAAAACAGACGCCTGAATCAAGAATCTGAACTTCAAGGGGCTTACTATGTTGTATGTATAAAACACTGCAAGGCAAAAAGTGCTACACGACATAAAAGAGGTAAAAAAAAAAAAAAAAAGTGCTACATGAATTCAGAAGGGAGAAAGAGATACTTGACACAGTTACCCTTTTCTCAGCGCCAGTCAGGAATTCCTCCTTGGCTGTTTCCAGGAACTCCGTAATAGGTCTCAGCTGCGTTACACACTGGATCAGGTCCTCTTTGTGTTCTAGTAACAGAACAGACAAGGTCTTTCCCTCCTCTGTGCTCCCTGGGGGGAGAAAGAGTTAGAGATGCAGAGAGAAGCTAGTCAATTTGAAGAAAATGACAGCGTGGTTTGTCAAGAGAGATCTAACAGAATAGTAAAGTGATTCTCTTAGCCTATTCTGAGGACCCAAATGCAGAATCTCTCTTTTAAAAAGGAGAGGAAAATACTTTATTATTCTGTTTAAACTCTATGAAAGGAAAAATGTTTCATTTATCTGTCGAAACACAAAGCTGCAGAGCCAGCCAGAGGTTAACTTCTGGTTGGCAAGGCCACAGCTTTGTACCTAACCCAAATGAGAGAGACTTCAGCCTTTCAAAGTGCTGTCAGCAAACCAGTTCACCCTGGGCACTCAAAACATTTGGATGTGTGGCTTTTTGAAGGGCAGAAGAACATTATGGTATTCTCCAACTTCAAGGTGCCAGACTAGTTGAGTTAACTAGGGGATAGAAATGGAGACTCAGATTTACCTTGTCTATATTTAACATGCAGCTTCTGGAATTACATGCACAGTTTATGTGAAAATCGCTTACCAGTATCTAAGCCACTGAATAAGTGTGTCGGTGGGGCAAACGTTACAGCATCTGCCCAGAATCACACTGAGTGGCCCGGGCGGACAGGGCTTTGTCCTACCTTTCGGCTGCACTGCTTCCACATCTTCAGGCATTCTGCCTAACAGCGCTGTCTTTACTGCAGGATTAGAATCTTGGTACAGCCTCAGCAGGTACACAACAGCCTGAACATCCAGGCTCCCATCTCTTACTTTCTCCAGGATTCTCCGGAATGCTGAATGTCCTTCTTTACCCTCAAGACATTCCATGATGGTCTATGGAACACAAGTACCCAGAAAGAGAGATCAGCCAGATACAAGAAGCCCACACTCCTTGGATTTGCCAAGTATGGCCCTCAACAATTTGATCCCGCCTTTCCGTGACACTGGCGTTATGACTGCCTCTGCATAACAATTCTCTAACTCCATCCTACTGAAGCAGTCTAGATAAGCACCACTCCTGTTCAGCATTCCTCATTGGATCTTCTTCCAAACCCATAACCATAAGCAGTACCGAAGACTGGTCTCAACTCTATTTCTTCTCTCTTTATTCTCTCCCTTTTGAAAAGCTCTCACATATCTAGATTTTACTACCACCTTTATGCAGATAACCCTGAAAAACAACTCTCTAATCCTGAGCTCTGCATTTAACCTAGAGCCACACAGTTTCTGCTAGATAGGCCTTATCCTCCAGCGGTCTCAGAAGCCAAATTCACCATCTTGACTCTTCTAAACCTGGAGTACAAAAGAAACATCAACAACTCCAGTGATAAATGAAACAAAATTAGCATTTCTGCCTTTGGTCTGATAGAGCGTCTCTCACACAAATGGGAAGAACTATTTTAGCAATGATGAATTTATCTGGAAAAAAATCTGGTGACCAAAACTTAATTTCATGTGTATAGTCTTATTTATAGTCTTTACATTTCTACTTGGCAAAACGACAACCTACCTTTGATGCTTTTTACTGTTGATACCATAAAAGAAAATAGTTTTCTCATGAGTTTTTAGAGAGCAAAAAGTTAAGGTTTTACACACACACACACACACACACACACACACACACCCCATGAAATGATTGCATCAATATCAACACTTGCAAAGTTCAGCTGGACAGTTATAAATTCTGGTGGTAATTATGTCTTTAAAATTTTTGTTTTAGAGATTTTGTCTTTCTCCCTTCTCCCAAATAAATAGGAATTATAGATGAGTTAGACTTGTATTTCTTGGTTTTGCTTTAGCTTGTTTCCTCATCACAGAATGGCTGTATAAAGCCAAATTAAACTTTTTTTTAAAAAGGTCCCTATGTTTTTTTTTGTCATCTCCCAGAGTAAATTTAGATAAAATGACACAGTTTAGTAATCCACATTAAGATTTTACTGGAATAAATAACTACTGTGAACTTATCTCAGCTCTATTTTAAAAATAATAAATGAGATAAAGACATCAATTGAATGCTTAATCCCCTTGATTCAACCCTTCATGCTTTTGTTAGCTGGCCTGCAATCTCTTTAGAATGCCTTTCCCTGACCGCGGCAGGGACCTGAGGTAGGCAGCCTCTAACACGGCTCTCTTGTCCCTACCTCTAGGTACTCACGCCCTTGGGTTGAACCTAATGACTGAAGAGGATAATATGGCAAAAGTAACAGGATGCCACACCTGAGGTTAGGTTACTAGACTTCCGTGTACATCTTGCCGGGTGCATTCTTTCTTTGCTCTGGACGCAAGCTGCCTTGTTGTGAGCTGCCCTACAGAGAGGCCCATGTGGCAAGAAGCACGTCTCCGGCCAACACTCAGTGAAGATTGGAAGTGGATCTTCGGAAGCCTGCCAACAGTCACGTGAGTCGGCTTAGAAAGAACACTGCCCCGGTTGAGTTTTGAGAGGTCTGCAGCCCTGTGCGAGGCCGAGCCAGGCACGCAGCTAAGCTGTGCCTAGATTCCTGACCCACAGAAACCGTGGGTAATAAATGCTCGTTCTTTTAAGCTGCTAAACTTTAGAGAGTAATTTGTTACACAGCAGTAGATAACTGACACATTCCCTCACTGCTAATGCCCTTAGCAGACATGCGTCTCCCTCTTTAGTTTCCCTCTCCTTCCTTCCTTCCTTCCTTTCTTTTGCGCATCATAACTGATACAGCAGATGGCTATCTCATTCTGTACTTGGCCAGTTCTGTTCACCCAAAGCTCTCCGAATATCCCAAATCCACCTTTCTCAGCATCTAATTTGTCTGGCATTATATCATTTGAACCACTGGGGAAGAGAAGCTTTCCTCAATGGTGGCATCTGATGCGCTTCTCATTATCCTCTCTGCTGTCTCCTCCTCTGCAGAACTACTCAGCAGTGAAATTAAAACATTTGTTAACTTCGTTGCTCAGCAGTGACGCTAGGGTAACCATCTGGGAAGAGAAGCGAGGGTGGGCTGATGAAAGGGCCGGGAGGGAACAGCCTATTGCCTGGATGGTCCTGCTCTCTGCTCTTTCTTCCAGAACCTACCGGGGACCTGTATCAGAGCCAGCATTCCTAACTGTTACTCCATCAGCCCCCTCTGCTGCCTGGGGCTCCACAGTGGAGTGAGCCCTTTTCTGAAACAGTGAATCTGCCTAAACAGAAGGGTGTCACATATTGCTACAGGCTGGGGCTCACTGATTGCTATTATGGAACAGAACTCTAAGAGATGAACCAAAACAGAGTTTTGTTTTTTATCTATACATTTGGAACTCTTTTGATTCTTAACGGTACTTCAACAGATTCATATCAATTCATAGTCACATGTGAAATCAAAGCACTTTTATCTTTGAGTAAAAAATAGGTCAATATATTTAAAGATGGGACAGTTTCCTTTTCCTCTATTGTATGTGGTAAACCATTTCATCTTTCCCTATGCTCAGGTCTTTTAATTGAATTTACTTATTTTCCCAACTGTTTGCCTACTGCCTTCGGGTTTGGGCTACACTGTATTCTTGTGCACTCGTGCCTCCCCTCAATGCCGGGGCCAGCGAGTGGCAGTAACGATACAGACCTCAAAAGCTCAGCACCACCCCAGCCCGGTGCATTCGAGCCATCCACTTTACCCCTCACATCAGTCCTAGGAGGCATCACTACGACTCGTTAAATGAGAGTCAGAGAGGTGGAGTAACCTGCCCAAGGTCACATGGTGAGTAAGCAGAGTAGCTGGGATGAAACCTGAGCTCATTCCACTGACCTGGAACCCCCTTCGCCCAGTTTCATTCCCCAGCCTTTGAGTGTAACCAAATCCATTTACACTGGATTCTACTGGACTTACTAGAATCAACATCATTTTGAACACCTGTGTGAGTAGTATCTAGACAATCTGTAACATTCCTCTATTAGTGTAGAGACTGGTACACAGTAGACACTTAATAAATGTTTAACTGAATGAAGTTCCCTTGCCATAAAACCACTAGGCCTTCTATCTATGGCAGTATATCTTAGACTTAATTAGCACAGAAGAGCTTTATTAATAGAAAAACAACCATTTTCATCTCTCATACACCTGCGAAATGAACCCTATTAACTCATTCTCAAGAGGGTTAGCCTACCCTGCCAGCGAACGCAGTCCACAAAACATATAGACCTGCCTTCTTGACAAACCTCCAAAGCAGTGACACAGTTGGAAACATTAGATTTACACAGGAGAGGAGACTTGTTTGAGAAAAAAATGTTATGACATCGTCGGCGTTAGGAGTCTTTCTAGAACTTTCGGTGAAAAGTGGATCAAACAACAAGGAAATCAATAGTAGAAAAAGTTATCTCCTTATTCTAGTGAAATAGAGACTCACTTTGCTATTTACACAATTAATTAAAAGCAGGGACGTGGCTAGGCATAAAGAATACAATTAAAAGTTCTAGTGTAAAAACTGAAAAAAAGTCTGAGTCTGCCTTTAAGTCAAGATTTCACTCAGTTTGGCCAGAAAACCTCTTAGGTCAGTACCTGCTTTTTCTAATGGGTGGGGGATATTACACTGAGAAAAAGACAGGTAGAAGACATGTCCCCATCCCAGCACCCAAGAGACTTCTCCTTAATCAGTTTTGGCTTTGGTTTTACACAATTCAAGCAGCCCAGCCTCTTCTCATATTGCTGCAGTCATTGCTCAGGGAATGGCTTTGCCACCTTTCATCATTTCGCTCAGGAAATAAAATAATCAGGACACTGGTTCATGGGACGCTCCGTAAACTCAATCCAGGCCAGCTGCATACCCTGTATTAGTTTTTCAGAAAAGGAAGAAGCAGGTCCATCTTAACCAGAAATCACTCACAAGCCTTAAAACAACTCTCAAAACTACACATCTAAGGGTAGATTCTTTTGAATGTGAAGCTATCTCAAGTTGTGTTTTGATTGATTAACCAAATAACAACAACCAATAGCAAAAAATATTCAAAGCTCTTTGGGAGCTGAAAATGTATAAACAGAAAAACAACAAACACCCGCTCCAACAACCTTTCCAGTTACAGCTGAATTGATGCGCCAAATGAACAGTTCTTAAATACACCCAACACTGAAGGCTTTTGGTGATTCCGGTAGTTGGGTGACTTCTGGGTACACTGTCCCCAAAATTACACAGGTGGCAGGATTTCTCCGCTATCAAGACTTTCTATAAAGGTAAGGATCCAGCCTTATTTACGTTTGTTTTCTTAGCAACCAGCTCAATGCCTGGCACATACCTGGCACAGTTCAGTAAATATTTGCTGAATTAAGGGGTTAGCAAAGAGTAACACTTGGGGAAAATGGGGTCAGTGACCCCTCAAAACTTTGAGAGACATCAGCACAGACACTGTGACATCTGCTGTCATACAGTAAGAATTTTGTAAGCCATTGATTTTCCCACAGTGTCTCTCAAAATGCGGTTTAGTGATACCAAAACAGCAGCCCACGGAGAACCTGTTAAAGATGGAGATTTCCAAGTTCTGCCACAACCTAAGAATCAGATTCTTTGGAAATATAGCCTGGAGCTGTACAGTTTCAGAAGCACACCCGGGGACTTTTATATACACTGAACCATTGTTTTAGAGACCGATGGCTTTGTACAAGACACTACATCTGCAGTTCAGGAAGCCACTTGCAAGGGAGAAATGGTACCTATTTGAAAACATGACTTCCAAATTATGCCTGAAGTAACAGTAAACCACCTCATGTGTCGGAGTAAATGACCACAGTACTGAGATATTAAAAGGCATTAAGTGAAAAGGGGCTTCAAAGTCCACTAAGTCTAAAATTACTGTGTTCATGTATCACTAGCAACACAGTCGCCATCTGCTGAGCTCCTTTCATGTGCCTGGCATTTTAGTGTGAGTTTTATATAAATAATCTTAATTGCGCAATGATTCTATACTATAGGTGATAACATTCCCATTTTACAAAATAGGAAATAAGGCTTACAGAGATTGAGTTGCAAAGTCACAATGCTAGTGGATGCCAGAGTTGGATAAACTGTACCTCCAACTAAAAAAATGAACATGCAACCACATGGATGAACCTCAAAATAATTACGCTGAATGAAAGAAGCCTGACCAAAAAGAATACAGAGTATGACTCCATTTATTTAATATTCTAGAAAATGTAAATTAATCTACAGACACAAAAAGCTGATCCGTGTTACCTGGGGACAGACAAGTGGAAGGGGCAGGGGAGGGAGGGATCGCCAAGGGACATGACGAAACTTTTAAGTGATGGATTGTTCACCATCTTGATTGTAGGTTTCAAAACGTATCAAACTGCACACTTTAAATATGTACAGTTTACTATATGACAATCACACCTCAATAAAGCTGTCTAAAAGAAAGTGAAAAGACGAAGAAGTACAGAGCCTAAGTACAAAGCAGCACCTCCCAAACTCTGTATTTATTCAATTTAATCTTATGTTCTTAAAGAACTTTTCCCCCTTTTCTTTCTGTAGCAGGAAGATTTATTATGTAACATAACAGAATCAGTTTTAAATACAGCCACCAAATGATTTGTAGAGCTCTTCCTCTGACCTCTAAAACCGAGACAGAAATAACATAAGCCTATAATGATCACCAACAGTGATTCAGTGTTCTTTCAAAGTACTGCTAATGTTATTGCCATCGAAAGATTAGGACAAGAATTGGTGGGGAAAATAATGTTAAATGAATCCATGTACAGTAAATCTTTTTGAGCACCTGTTATGTGCCAGACACAGTGTTAGGAAAAAAACCATGCATAAGACACAGTTCAAGTAACTACAGAGGTGTCACTGATAATTTCAGTATTGCTGATCTAAGGACTGAACTTGCTCCTCTGTATCCAAAGTTAAGTGGAGAGGAAGTCTTAACCGAGAGACTAAAGAGGTGTGCCTACAGCTATCAAGGTAACAAACTAGTGACAAAAAGCAAGGACTGAATAGTTAAGAGAACATCCAAGAGCAAAAATGTAAAACTATAATGTCCTTCAGCACAACTGGTACAAAGGGTGCCAGGATTGACAACTTAGAACCTCCCTCAGAGAAGCGTCAGGGTTAGCAGAATCTTGTAAACAGCTTCTCTCTCAAGAAAACAATTTATAGTCAACTAGCCAACTGTCCATTAACCATGGTTAAAATAAATACTTGACCTTGAATTGGTTTTTTGAAAAAGTAACTTGCTATGCACCGGGGATACATTTAAATATTAGAAGGCATTTATTTCTTGGATTAATAGTAACTAACAAAAACTAAATTGCCTGCAGCAACAAGGGAGACCTCCCTAAACGGAGGCAATGCTCTCTCACTCTGCCCGCACCTCTCAGAACAGAGGCAGGGCTGGGAGGAAGAGGAGGCAAGGGGAATTCTGACGTGGCCGTGGAGTTAGTCCTGCAAGGTCGTGAGGAATTAGGGAGTGAGACAGCCCACAGGTGAACATGCCTTTCACTGAGATAGTGAAGGAAAAACAAAAAACTGTCAGCTAAGAAATAGAGCGTGATAACCATGTGGCAGTTTTCTGTCAGTCAGTACCGAAACGGTTCTACATACGTGGCATACACACATCATTTTAAATCCTGTTGAGAGGCAGTATTAACTCAATGTGTAAGAGAACAGCTCGAAGTCAGAATGCGTAGGTTTGAATTCTTGCTCAGAGCCTTACAAGCTCTGTGACCTTGGCCGAGATACACCACTTCTTTGAGACATTTTTCTCATCCCTAAAACAGGGTAAAAAATAGTACAACAGCATCCACCTCGACGATTTTTGTGAGGATTAAATGAGGTAACATATGTACCAAACGTAGCACAGTAACTGTTCCATAAATGTTCACCATTATTGTTTTGGTGTCTGAAAATGGCCGCGGTGTTCCCAAACACTGGATGCAATTTACTATGTAAGTTTCTACTACATCCTTTTTGTACCATGTTTGAAGTATTTGTTTTTGTTTTGTTTAATCCTTGATTAAATCCGAGGGAATGGTATAATCAGTTAAGTACCCTGGATCAAAACTGGTTGTAAGCTGGGATTCCCCTGGTAATCAAAATACAATTTCGTTTTGAAAGGATCTTGCCTAGTACTCTTGCACGGCTGCCCTTTAGAGAATAAATGTCAGGGGGGAAAAATTAAAGTTTGAAAAAATTGAGACTCTGGGATATTTTGCATTTCCATATTTCTGCCCCATATGGGAAGCGGACCTGGTACCCTGAGTACACTAAGCTAGCAATCAAAACTCATGGTACCTACCTTCTTCTGTGCACCTTTAATTTCTGAACATTCTTCTAGTTTTTTAAAAATATCCTGGGTAACCAAGAGTGCATCTGAGAAGATATTTTCATTTTCTAGAAGAAAATTCAGCTGGTAATGTTTCCTCTCATACTCTGCATGTAAAACAAAACAAAATACGAAATCAGTGGTTCACTGCTTGAAGTGATTTTTAAAGGTTGAAGCTAACCTTTAGGTCACAGACTGTATTTATAATGGCTATCTAGCACATCAGTTATGAGTAATGGGAAACCATGTCTCTGACAGCTCCCTCCCCTGTGCCATCTCCTCCTGGGTAAGTATCAAAAATGGTACACTGTTACTTCAACACTGCTTTTCTGTTCTGTCGTTCAGCTTCAGACTTCCAACGCTCACAGACAGACACTTTAAAAAAAAAGAATGCCCTACTGGGAGTAATGCATTGGATTTTGATATCTATCTAACAGTGGTCTTTCGTGAATTTGTCAATGAAACAAAGAAATTCATAAAGATCACCGAATCTAGGAATTGACGACAGATCACAAAACAACTCTCACGTGAATATTACCTGGTTCTGGGCTTGCCTCCTTCGCCTCACTAAAGACTTGTACAACCGGGGTGGGAGAACCAACTTCAGCGGTACGAGGGGTCTCCACGGGGATCTCTGCGTCCCCCTGAATCTCCTGGGTGGTGGAAGAGTCCACACTAATCTCTGGTGCACCCATTCGGACGGCTTCCTGGTTCTCAGCTCTCATGGGGGCCCCCGCAGGGGTAGAGCCCTCTGGGGAAGAATGAAGTTCCCCTGCACCCTCTGAGGACAGGATTTCCACTTCCGGCTTCTCCGATTCCTTCCTGGGTGCGTCTGAGGGGGGCATGGAGACATCCCTCAGCACCTGACCCTGCACAGAGCAGTTGACAAGGCTGGTGAGGAGACTCTTACAGCTGACAGCCACGTCAAACATCTGCAGGCTGTCGGCTAAAGAGATGATTTTGGAGAAGTTGTGCTTGCCCACAGGGAGCTTGCCCGTATACATCATTTCTAACAAGAGGGCGAACTCCTCCGGGCTCACCACAGACGCATCAATGGAGATGGTGTCTGTGTTGTCCAGCAGGGTTTTGAACAGGAGGCTGGCAGCGGCCAGCACGAGTTTGTGGGCCCTGAAATAAATGGAACCAATGGAAATGGTGCAGTCACAGAACTGCTGCTCCTTGCACAGCGTGTAGAGCTGCTGCAGCAGCTGCCGGCTATAGTTGGGGAGCTCCATCGTGCCAGCTCTGCGCTGAGGACTTCTCTTTCGCCCTTATTCCAGGACCCACTTTGTAAGGCTCAGCACTGGACCCTAGAGAAAACCGAAAAATGCCGTTAGTACATCACAACACACAGGGAAATGCCTGGAATGAAATATTAACACAAACCTACCAACAAAAAGGCAATTCCCTCACTCAATGAACGTTGCTCAATAGGGAGGGGCCCTGTTACAGATGCGCGGAATTAATAATAATCACAACTGTCCTGTGTTTATATGAACGGGACTGTACTTCGTGCTTCATCTCGATGGTTTCATTTGCTCCTCACGATGACTCAACGGAAAAGATACTATATCCTCCCCATTTTACAGATAAGACTGAAACGCGAAGGGACTGAGAGAACCAGCCTAAGGGAAAACAGCCAGTAAGTGGCACGCCCGGATCTCCCGATTTCAAAGCTGTAAGTAACTACGTTCCTGCTCCCAGCGAGTTCTCAGTCAACTGAAGGAGACAGATACATAAACAAAGACTTAACGACATAACGTCCTCATCTCATTCTCTCCCCCTAAAATGCATTTTTCCCTTGCTCCTGCTCTCTGGTTCTCCGACTGCCTCACGCGCCTTCTCAGTTTCCTTTGCTCAGACGTCCTCTGCATCACTTTGGCCTCTAAAGCCTGGAGAGCCCCAGGACCCAGTCATCTCACCTCTTCTCTTCTCTCTCAGCCGATTCCGTACCTTTGAAATCTAAGTGCTGACGGCTTTCAGATTTGTATCTCCAGCTCAGACGTCTACTCTGACCTGCAGACACATCCCTCTGACTATGTACTCAGTATCTCCAACTGGAGGCCTGATAGGTTTCTTAAACTTATATCCAAAACTCTCCAGCCATCTTCCCCACTTCACAGCAATCCTGTCCTTCCGGTAGTTCAGATTGAAAACCTCCAAGCCTTCCTTGTCTCCTGTTTGGTTTTGTTTTTCTCTTATACCCCTTAGCCAATCCTTTATAAATCCTGTTGGTTCGTCCCTCAAAATATATCCAAAATCCAATCACTTACCACCACCTCCACTCTGGTCAATCCAAGACACTATCACCTTCTCTCTGGCTCATTCCAGCAATCTCCTAACTGGTCTCCACGCCTCCACCCCTTCTTAAGCACTACCCCATCCCACTCTATCTTCACCCCGTCGGCACAGTGACCTTTTTCGCACACAGCCATATCCTGTCATTTCTTTGCAGAAAGCCCCCACAGTTTCGGGTCTCACAGTAAAAGCCCAAGCCCTCAGAATAGCCTACAGTCGCTCATGAGCCAGCTGTCTGTCATGGGATCACTCACGTCACCCACCACTCCCCTTCACCAGGCCTGCTCTAAGCACAGGGCCTTCCTTACTGATGCTGGAACAGACTGAGCATGCGCCTCCTCACACATGTGCATTCGCACGCGTGCACGCCTCCCTCTCTCACGCCCACCCGGTTTCTGCTCAAAGCACATTAGCAGGAAGGCCTTCCCTGACCATGGTCTGTACACAGCAACCTCCGCTCCAACCTGAGAACATCCCATGCCTCTTACTCGATTTTTCACCATAGTAATTATCACCTACTGACATACTGTATTTTTACTTGTTTACTATGTATCTCTCTTCATTGGAATGGAAGCTCCATTAGGGAAGGGACTTTTTTTCTTATCATCTGCTATATCCTAGTACTTAAAATTCTGCCTAACACAAATATTGTTGGTTAGTTGATGGAATGCATGAATGGATGAATGGGAGGAAATGTAATGGCAGAGATCTGCACGGAGAAACTCAGTTTGGGGAAGAGGGGAGTCCAGGAGTTAGAGTAAGTTTTGAGGAGGGGCTAACTGCTGACCTGTCAATAAATGACCGCAATGAGGTGGAAAGTGTTGGAGAACAAAGGCATTTCAAGCAGGGAAGCCTGCAGGAGGCGCACAGGTAAGAAAACATCAGAGTGGCAGGGAGTAGGTTAGGAGGTCAGTGAGAGCGGGACATAAAGCAGGGGACAGGGAGAGGCAGGTGGGGGTTCTAGCCACACAGAGAGATAGACAGGCCATGCTTGGGAGCTTGGATTTATCCTAAAGGCAAAGAAGGGCCACTGAAAGGTTTGAATGGGTTTAAGCAGAAATGTCGCATGGCCAGATATGCATTTTAAATCTATCATCTAAGTAAGATTTGTACAGAACTTGAGAGGGATAATGCTAGAGACAGACTCTATTATTGCAGGAATTCAGGGAAAAATCAATGACCAGGAAAAGTGGCAATAGAAGAGAGAGAAAGAGACAGCCAAAACTATTTAGAAAGTGTAACTTGTGATTTAGGGTCAGAATGGATGTGAGGAACGAGATAAACAACTCCCAGTTTCCTGGTTTGATGAGTGGGGATAGATCGTGAGCTGCTCCAGATAATACAAGGAAAAGATAGTTTAGGAAACGAGACATCTAGTTCCGTTTTAGGTTTTAGGATCTGATGATGATAGCAAAATTGTATAATCTCACTTGTATAAAGAAAAAAATATACAGTAAGAAAAGGATAGATATGTTAAAATAACACTGCTTGCCTTTGTTAGCAGGATTATAGATGATGCCCTTTCTATTCCACCATTATTTATTGTCCACTTTTGAAACTGACAGATAAAAATAGAAATTAAAATATTTCCAAGTTCCAGTTTCTGGTCCAGCATTTAAGGAGTTTAGCAGTCACCATTTCGTTCTGACAAGTAAAAAACTGAACAAACACAAAAATCAACAACTCTTCTTAGATTCATCAGAGAAGTGAGGTCACAGGGCAAAACTGCTGCTCCCCAAACTGGAGAGACAGAAAGGCAGATACAGAGAATCACAGCTTATCAGAGCAGAAACCCAACAACAGAAACCTCCACGGGAACCAGTGCCAAAATAGGAAAACTAAACTGAAATTGATGAATTGCTGCAGGCTCAGTGTGGACAGTCTGAGTGTTAAAAACTCCAGAGGGGCTGAGTCATGATTTTGTGAATTTTACCTCCAGGAGCTCTAGCAGATTCTCATAGTGAATGTTGGAGAAAAATTCCCTCCCACTTTTGGGAGAAGGAAGAGAAAAGCAACCATTTAAAAAATACACTAGAGCATTCTGTTCTTCTTAACAAGGCATACCCTCAGAGTCTAACCTAACTGGAGGAAGGGAAATACCCAACTTCTGCCCATTCTAGCCACCCTGCACCACCTAAGGGTGGTGAGGGTGGGGACTGAGAAGCACTGGTGAAGTTCACAGTTCAGGGGCTCATGCTCACCAAAAGACTGAGACCTAATCATAGGTTTATAAAACACTTCCTCCTCCCACACCTTACCACCCCATCACTAAAGGGCTATTTACCACAGTTCTTTCTCCCCAGTACTTTGTGTCTACCTTTCATAAAAAAATTACAAGGCGTACTAAAAGGCAAAAAACAATTTGAAGAGACTTAGCAAGCATTAGAACCACAGTCAGATATGTCAGAAATTATCAGACCAGGAATTTTTGAAAACCATCATTCACAGGCTAAGGGATTTAATGGGAAAAGTAGACGACATGCAGTAACAGATGGACAATGTAAGCAGAGAGATGGAAATTCTAAGAAAGAATGAAAACGAAATGCCAGAGATCAAAAACACTGTAACAGAAATGAAGTGTGCTTTTGATGTGTTCATTAGCAAACTGGATGTGGCTAAGGAAAAAAATCTCTGAGCTTGAGAATATGGCAATAGATACTCATACTTCCAAAATTGAAGAGCGAAGTGAAAAAACATCTAAAAAACAGAACAGAATATCCGAGAATTGTGAAACAACTATGAAAAACAAAACACACAGGCAATAGTAATATCTAAAGGAGATGAAGGAGAGAAAGGAACAGAAGCAATATTTGAAGTGATAACTGCTGAGAATTTCCCCCAAATTAATGTTAGACTCCAAACCACAGGTCTAGGAAGCTCAGAGAACACCAAGCAGGACAGATGCCAAAATAACTGCACTTAGGCATATCATATTCAAACTACAGAAAATCAAAGTTAAAAAAATTCTGGAAAAGAACACCTTATCTATAGAAGAACAAGTTTAGTAAGAATTATGTAAGACATCTCAGAAATCATGCAAGAGAAATATGGAGTGAAATATTTAAAGTGTTGAGAGGAAAAAAACTACCAACCTAGAATTGTGTACCCTGGAAAACTATCATTCAAAAGTGAAGGAGAAATGAAGACTCAGATAAGCGAAACTGGGAGACCTAGTTACCAGTATACCTGTCTTGCAAGAAATGTTAAAGTTCTTTGCAGAGAAGGAAAATGATAAAGTACAACAAATTGAATCGACATAAAGAAATGAAGCATTGGAAAACGAAGAGGTTTCCAATGGATATAACTTTTTTATTCTTTATGGATATAACAGTAACAATTTGTTCAAATTAATAGTAGCAACAATATATTCAATTTATTTACTTATGTGTATATACGCTTACGTGTAAGTGAAATGAATGGCAGCAATGATATAAGGGATGGGAGGGAAGAATGACGATTGTTTCATTAATAAAACATACTTGCACTACCTGTGAAGGGGTATAGTGGTTAAGTGGACTTGGACTAGTTGTAAATGTATATTGCAAACTATAGGGTAACCACTAAAAAGAAGTTTAAAAAGTAAAACTGATGTGCTAAGAAAGGGGAGAGAATGGAGTCATGTAACATGCTCGATCATAACCACAAAAAGGTGGAAGACAAAATAGGAACAAAGAACAATGGCAATATATAGATGACGTTAACAAATATGGTAGATATTAATCCAACTGTATCAATAATCACTATAAATGTCAATGGTCTAAATACACCAATTAAAAGAAAGATTGTCGGAGTGGATCAAAAAACAGGTCCCAACTCGATGTTGTCTACAAGAAATCCACCTTAAGTATACATACAGATTTAAAGTAAAGGGATAGAGAAAGACATGCCATGCTAACACTCATCAAAAGAAAGCAAAAGTAGCAATATTAATTTCAGACAAACCAGACCTAAAAGAACGGAGAGTTACCAGGAATAAAAAAGGGCATAATTAAAAAGGGGTCAATACTTCAATAAGACATAGTAATTCTTAATGTGCATGTGCCTCACAACAGAGTATCAAAACATGTAAGGCAAACTGCAAGGTCTGCAAAGAGAAGCAGGTGACTCCACTGTTCTAGTTGGAGACTATCAGAAACAGACAGTCCATCAGGCAGGAAATCAGTAAGGACACAGCTGAGGTCAACAGCACCATCATGTAACTGGATATAATGGACGTCTGTAGACCACGTCATCCAACAGCAGATGACACGTTCTTCTCAAACTCACATGGAACATTCACCCAGACGGACCACATTCTGGGCCATAAAACAAACCTTAACAAACTGAAGAGAATAGAAACCATACAATCTCTGCTCTCAGACCAAAATGGAATTAAACTAGAAATCAGTATCAGAAACATAGCTGGAAAATCCCCAATACTTGGAGATTAAACAAAATACACTTCTAAATAATACACGGGTCAAGAAAGAAATCTCAAGAGAAATGTTAAAAAGATTCTAAACTAAATAAATGTGTAAAAACAACTAATCAAAATTGTGGGATGCAGCAAAAGCAGTACTTAGAGGGAATATATAGCATTGAATGCACTGATTAGAAGAGAAGACAGATCTAAAACCAACAATTTAAGCTTCCACCTTGAGGAACTAGAACAAGAAGAACAATGTAAATCCAAAGTAAGCAGAAGAAAAAAAAAGTTAGAGGAGAATTAAATGAAATTGAAAAGAATAAATCAATAGAGAAAAATCAATGAAACCTAAAGCTGGTTCTTTGAAAAGATAAATGAAATCTATAATACTCTAGCCAGGCTAACTAAGAACACAAAAGAGGACACAAATTACTGATATGAGAAATGAAAGAAGGCACATCACTACAGACCCATGGAAAATAAAAGGCTACTAAAGAAATGTTATGAACAACTCCATGGATACAAATTTGATAACGTGGATGAAACAGATCAACTTCTTAAAAGTCACAGTCTGTCAGAACTCACCCAAGAAGAAATAGACAATCTGAATAAGCCTGTATGTATCAAAGATATTGAATCAGTAATGAATGACTTTCCAACTGGAAGCACCAGGTCCAGATGGTTTCACTGGTGAATTCTACCCAACACTGAAGGAAGAAATTATACCAAGTTATCTACAATCTCTTCCAGAAAATGGAAACAGAGGGAATAATTCTTAATTCGGTCCATGAGGCCAGCATTACACCAGACAAAGACATTACAAAAAAACTACAGAACAACATCTCTCATGAAAATAGAGGCAAAAATCCTCAACAAAATATTAGCAAATCAAATCTAACAATATAGAAAAAGAATTATACACCATGACCGGGATTTATCCCAGGTATCCAGGCTGTTCAATATTTGAAAATCAATGAATGTAATCCATCCCATCATCAACAGGCTAAAGAAAAAAACACATGATTAAAACAATAGACACAGGAAAAGCATTTTACAAAATCTAACATCCATGCATGATAAAAACTCTCAACAAACTAGGAATAGAGGGGAACTTCCTCAACTTGATAAAGAACATCTACAAAATACCTATACCTAACATTATACTTAAAGGTGAGCTACTTGAAGATTTCCTGCTAAGATCAGGAACAATGCAAGGATGTCTCCTTTTCCCACCGCTTTTCAACATTGTACTGGAAGTTCTAGCTAATGCAGTAAGACAAAAAGAGAAAATACAACATATGCATATTGGGGCGGAAAGAATAAAACAGTCTTTGTTCACAGATGATATAACTGTCTATGTAGAAAATCAGAAAGAAATTGACAGAAAAGATATTAGGTTGGTGCAAAAGTAATTGCAGTTTTTGCAATTATTTTTAACCCTTTAAACCGTAATTACTTTTGCACCAACCTAATAATAAGCGATTATAGCAAGGTAAATATACAGAAGTTAATAGCTTTTCTATATATCAGGAATGAACAAGCAGAATTTGTTCATTCCATGGTAAGTGGAACATTACCATTTTACCAGCACCCCCAAAAAGAATTTAAAAAATAAAATATTTAAGGACAATTTAACAAAATATGTACAAGATGTGTATGAGAAAAACTACAACATTGATGAAAGATATCAAAGAACTAACTAAATGAAGATATATTATATGTTCATGGATTAGAAGACTCAGTATTGTCAAGATTTCAGTTCTTCCTACATTGATCTATAGCTTCAACAACTTAATCAAAATTCCAGCAAGTTATTTTGTGGATATTGACAAACAGATTCTAAAGTTTATATGGAGAGACAAAAGACTCAGAAGAGCCAACACAATACAGAAAAAGAACAAAGTTCGAGGACTGACACTACTCAACTTTAGACTTACTACAAATCTATAGTAACCAAGACAGTGTGGTGTTAGTGAAAGAATAAATAAATAGACCCACAAAAATAAAGTCAACTGATCTTTGACAAAAGCAGCCATGAAAATACAATGGAGTAAAGATCGTATTTTCAATAAAGGATGACTGAACAACTGGACATCCACATGTAAAAAAATGAATTTAGACACAGACCTCACAGCCCTCACAAATTTAACTCAAAATGAATTGACGACCTAAATGTAAAATGCAAAACTCTAAAACTCCTAGAGAATAACAAGGGAGAAAACCTAGATGAACTTGGGGATGGCAATCACTTTTTAGATACGACTCCAAAGGACTGATGCCTGAAAGAAATAACTGATAAGCACTGGACTTACTTAAAGTTAAAAACTTCTGAACTACAAAAGACACTGTAGAGAATGAGAAGAGAAGTCACAGACCGAGAGAAAACATTTGCAAAAGACACATCTGATAAAAGACTATTATCCAAAATACACAATGAACTCTTAAGACTCAACAAGAAAACAGACAATCCAGTTAACAAATGAGCAAAAGACCTTAACACACACCTCACCAAAGAAGACATACAGACTGCGAATAAGCATAGGAAAGATGTTCACGTCGTATTTCATACGGGAATTGCAAATTAAAGCAAGAATGCGATACCACTACACACCTATTAGAATGGCCAAAATCCAAAACAGCACCAAATGCAGGTGAAGATGTGTAGCAATGGAAACTCCTATTCATTGCTGGTGAGAATGTAAAAAGGTACAACTACTTTGGAAGACCGATTAGCAGTTTCTTATAAAACTAAACATACCCTTCCCATACGATCCAGCTCAACTGAAAACTTATGTCCACACCAAAACCTGCAAACAGATTTTTAAAGCAGCTCTAGGCATAATTGCCAAGACTTGGGAGCAACCAAGATATCCTGATGAATGGATAAATAAACTGTGGTCCATCCAGACAATGGAATATTACTCAATACTAAAAAGAAATGAGCGATTGAGCCATGGAAAGACATGGAGGAAAGTTAAATGCACATTACTTAGTGTAAGATGCTAATCTGAAGGCTATGTATTATATGAATCCAATTGTATGACATTCTGAAAAAGGCAAAACTATGGAGACAGTCAAAAGATCAGTGATTGCCAGTGGTTTGGGTGAGGGTGGGATGAACAGGTGAAGCACAGAAGACTTTTCTGGCAGTGAAACTATTCTGTGTCATATTACCATGGTGGATTCATATATTATACATTTGTCAACATCCATAAAATGTATACTACCAAAAGTGTACCCTAATGAAAACTATGGACTCTGAGTGAAAATGATGTAGGTTCACCGATTATAACAAACGTTATCATTGAGACTTTAGGGACGGTTGTGCATGTGTGAGAACTCTCTGTACTTTCCTCTCAATTTTGCTGTGAGCCTAAAACTGCTGTAAAAAACAGGCAGGTTGTCACTGTGTGAGGGATATAAATAATAAATGTCTAACGATTACATTGTTTTGTGCACCTGAAACTAATATTAAAAAAAAGAAGACATAACTATGGACAAATAGACAAATCTCAATAATAAAATTTTGGCAAAAATTAAAAACAAATAAATAAAGATCATTTATTTAAAAAATTTCTTAAAGTGAATGTAAAAATTTTCAGTCCTGATCACCATAAATTCTAATACACCATGGTATCTAACATTGTAGGGCATTCATTATTTCATAAAATATTGTTAGTTTACTCAAAGAGTATCTTTGAGAACATCCAGCCCTACTGTTTGAGTTGTCTGTCTTAATATTTGCGTTATAAAAATTTGTACTTTTTATAAACAGGTAAAGAAACAGTGGCCTATGAGCTAATTGGTTTGAGGTAATAGTAGCAGCAGAAGCAGGACTGGAATCTGTATCTCCTGGTACTTGTGGGAAACAGAAAAAAAATCCCGTAAGATTTCGAATGGGCAAAAGTAGGAGCTATCTTTAGAAAAAAGCACATGGTTCTGAAAATTTATAAATTAACTTATTTTAATACCTGAAAAAAAATCAGAATAATTCATTTTGGAAAGAACACAAAACATAAACTACTAAACAGGCACCGATGTGGTTTTTCTAAAGAACAAATTACAGCAGCATAATGTGTTTTTTCCCCCTTAGAGAAGACACAGGACTTATGGATTACAGTAAATCAAAAGACTTATCTGGACATACATTAGACATTTTTAAACATTCTTATTAACAAGAGACAAGTCATTGAAATTATATGTTCTGAACAAACAAAAACTTACTTAAAATGTCGTATTTTGGTCATATTTCTGGGGAAAGTATCCATATTTTTCATCAGATTAAAAAATAAGAAAATATATCAATAAACCAGAGGGAGGTTTTTTGAGCATTAACTATAGGATTTTTTGGTCAGAGCTATTTCAGATTTTTGTTAACAACTAAATTAGATGAGAAAATAATAGAATAATCTTAGCAGAACAAGCAACTGCTCAAGGTTAAAAAAAACGGAACAGAACTATGTGGCTTATCAATACATAGATACTAAAATCAGGGTTATAAACTTCACCAATAAAAGGAGAATGGGGACAGACAGTTAAGGTAGAAAACATTCAAAGGTGATCAAGGGTTACTTAATGAATGTAAGTTGGCAATGTTGAAAGTTGAAATTGTACTGAGATTAACAGGAATATTAATTAAAGAAGAGACTTTTGGCAAATGGTACACTGAGTTGACGTAAATGGATCTTTTTTTCCCACCACACATACATAGAAATGCTGGATAAAACAAAACAAAAATGCTTTAAAAATATATAGTCAAGATGGAAAAAAAAAAAAAAAGGAAATTCCCAGGCACAGGAAATGAAAGAGACATCAAAATCAAAGCCAGAACAATAAGTGAGAGTTGAGACCACGGTGGCCCATAGGGGTTTCACACTCCAACACAAGCCCTAGGCTTAGAGGGGGAAGACGCATTAATGTTCCACAGAGACTGGAAATATAGCTTCAGGCAGGTAAGAAGGTGGGGGATTTGGAACTGAGAACCTTGCACAAAGAGCCTCAAATACCTATCCCTCTTTGATATGCAATCTGAAAAACCTCCCTCACTGGCTCAGCCAACAGCAATAAAAGTTGCCCATTTTCTAGGACTTGAGTATGGAAAAGGGGGAAAGACACTGGCAAGAAATGTAAAATGTAGGCCTGTGCCACAGAGGTGTCGGATGCAGATTTACACCCTGCATTATACAGGAATCCTGAGCTGCGAGATTAGCATAAAAACTGGTCTTTGACATGCAGCAGGAAAAAAAACAGTATTTTCATAACCCAAGGCTCAGACACTCATGCACGGAAAAAGAAAAACATAGAAAAGAGCTCACTATTACAAACCACATGAGGAAGACACGATGTGAAAGGTAAATCTATAAAAGCTAACAGCAGAAAATGTCAGAGGGTATCTTTGAAGCAGGGGTAGGGAAACTTCTTAATGCCCCAAAAGCCAAAAAATAAAGGGAAAAGGATGAATTTGACCATACTGATATTAAAGGTTTCTGCCAAAGAACTCTGTAGATGTGATTAACAGACAAATGGTAGAATTAGGCGATAATATCTGCAAAGTTTAAAGGCAATAAGGATTTACTATCTAGACTATATAAGAAATTCTTATAAATCTTAGGGAAAAAAATTGAAACCCAAGGGGTGGGGGATGGGCAAATAATATAACTAGGCAATTCAGAGAAGGAGTTCACTTAATTGGTAACAACATTAGTAATAGTAATTGTTATAATAGCAGCTAACATTTATTTTGATGTCTATTATATTCAGAAAGTGCTCATTATATATATATTATATAATATGGATTGTATATTAACTTTATATATATTAACCATATAGTTATAAAATATATATATATATATATATATATACACATATATATGTATATACATACACACACACACACACACACAGTATATTTTATCCTCTAAACAACCTGATGAGGTAGTTGCTATTATTATCCCTTTTTACTGATGGGGAGACTGAGGCCCAGAGAGGTTAAGTAATCTCTCCAGTCTCACAGTGACACATGGTAAAACATGGATTTGCATCTAGGGCACCACTGGTGGGTACATAAATTGATATTTGCTGTTCTGAAAAACATTCTGGCAATATTTAGTGAAATTTTGTGTGCATATATGCCTTATAAGCCAGGAATCAGACTCCTGGGTGTATATCCTAGAAAAATCCTTGCATAGATCCATAAGGAAATATCGCTAGAAAGGTCGCTGGGGCATTATTTGTGATAGCGGGGAGATGAGAGGAAATTTAGATGGCCATCACTAAAAAAAAAAAATAAGTACGCAGGATATATACTATGGAATATTGTGCATTGGAAAAAGCAACTAACTATTCAGACAAAAGCATGGATAGCTCTAAAATACCCAGTGTTGAATGAAAAAAGTAAGAACTAGAATGAGATCTAGAGCATAATACCATTTATATAAGTTTAAAAAAACAAACAATCAAAACAATACTATATGATACATAAAGCTACATATGTAGCCAAAGACATTTTCTCAAATACATAAGAGTGAGTGCCTATGAGGGGAGGGAAATGGGATTAGGGGTTGGAGGTGAGGAAAAAAATAAAAATCAAACAAGAGGGGCCTTTCCCAGATAGATAAATGCTAGTGTTACAGATGAGGAGGCTTCCTGTACCACCCGAACTGTTAAAAAATAAAAATAAAAAGTTACATAAGGAAATGAATCACCAAGAAGGAAAGTCACGAAATGCATGAAACTACAAGAATTGAAACCATAACAATCCCCAAGAATTGAAAACCATAACAATCACAGAATACTACGAAAAACGCTATAAATTAATTTGCATTTTAATAAACAGGCAAAATGAAGTGAAGCCATAGGAAAGAACAATACAAAAAAAGAACAGGCAGATGTGAAAAAGAATTTCTAGGAATAAAATACAATGTCATTGAAATTCATCCATTGATGAACTAAACAGATTAAAGATATCTAAAGAGAAAATTAATGATTAGGAAGAGAAGTCTGAGAAAATTACTCAGAAGGTAGCAGAGTTAAAAAAAAAAGAAATATGAAACAGAGGCTAAATGACATGGAAAATAAAATGAGAAGGTTACACATGCATCTATCTAATAGCTATTCCAGATGGAGACAAAGGAGAACATATGGGAAAAGCAATTTGAAGATATAATTTCTGAGAATTTTCAAGAATTAAAGACAGGTATGAGTCTTCAAAATGGAAACTTCAAAATAACAGCACAGAGAAAAATAATTGTAAACAACCCAAAAGAAAAGATTACTTACAAGAGAATGACAACTGTACATTCTCATTAATAACAACAGATGTCAGAAGAAAATGGAGTAAATTTTCAAATATTAAGGAATACAACAATCAACCAAGTATCTATATCCAGATTGAAATAAAATCATCTTCAAACAAAGATAGGAAACTCACAGACATCACTGAAAAAAATTACTGTAAGAAGAAAACTGAACCAGAAAGAAGGGACAAGATCTAAGGGGGTGGGTTGGGGGGGGGGAGAAAGTAGCAAGCAAAGAAATTGCTAAACGTATCCACTAGAAAAGTTAAAATCAGAAAGACTGATACTACCCAGTGTTGGTGAGGATATGGAGTGACTAGAACTCTCATACGTTGCTGGTGGAAGTGTAAAATGGTACAACTACTTGGGAGAACCGTGTGGTGGTTTCTTACAGTAAAGAATGAACTACTGACACAGGCAACAACATGGATAAATCTTAAAAATATTATGTTAAGTCAAAACCAGGCACAAAAGAGCACATACTATGTCTCAATTTATAGGAAATACAAATACAGGCAAAACTAATCTAGGACGATAAAGTCGAATAGTGGCTGTGGAGGTTGTCGGGTGGTATGAGAAAGGGAATTGAATGGAAAGAGACACAAGGGAACTTTCTGGGGGAATGGAAATGTTCTATATCTTATTCTGAGTGGCCATTAAAGAGTAGGTATTTGTCAAAATTCTTAAAATAGAAACCAAAGCTCATTGTACTGCACATTAATTCTATCCCAATAAAAAAGAAATTAAGAAATGTTGATACACCTAAAATGCACTGACTGTTTAAAAATGGGCGTGGGAAGAAGAGGTTAAAAACAAGGTAGAATAATGATAATCCTAGTAGCTACCACTTATTAAATGTTTACTATGTGCCATGCGCTGTTCTAAGTGTTTTACATATATTAGCTTAATTAATCCTTTCAAAACTCTGTGAAGTAGGAACTCTTATTATCCCCATTTCACAGATAAGAAAATTGTGGCACAGTGAGGTTACACAACTTATCCCTGGGCTACACAACTAGTGTGTGGCAGAGCTAAGGGCCAAACTCAGGCAGTGTGGCTTTGACATCTGTATTCTTAAAAACCCACACTGCCTCTCTGAAATTAAAAATCAAAAACATGGAAGATGAAAGAAGGGAGACTAGAGTTAGGGTGTTGCAAGAGTCAAGGGGGTGACAAAAATAATGATTAACTTTATAGCCTTTGTTAAGTGAAGTACGCATGCTAACAGGTACAGATATAAGGAAGAAAAAGCTAAATAAATATTTGCAAAAGAAAGGTATAAAAGGGAATAATGAAAATGAGATTGATCCAATAGCAAGTGGGAAAAGGGAAAAAGGCCAAGAAAGTGTAGTAAACAAAAAATCACTTAAGATGGCAGAAGTCCAAACGTATTAGTAATCATAATAAAGAAGCAGATTAAACTTTGTTAAAAGGCAGAGAGATTCTCTGATTGGATTTTTAAAAACCAGCTATATGCTGCTTATAAGAGAATTAATGTGTGGGTGTGTTTACACTTAAAACAGTGCTTAGCAAGTAGTAAAGATCACATGTGTTAGCTGTTATTATTACCGAAACAAAGGTGTGAATCATTCTCATTAAACAGTTTTGAAACTAGCCATCTGACAAGACAGCTGAGTATCTATCTGTAAATAAACAATTAAACTATATAATCTTTGTAGACCACTTTCAGGTACAGAATACTGTTATTAAATAAATTTAATATGTAATCATGAAGATTACACTAGTGATTTGGGAGCTGCTGAAATATACTATACAGAGAGGCTAAACGATACTTTGCTGTCTCACAAGTAAAGTGTAAAAGCCTTTAACATGTATTTTACTGAGTTTACCCCTAACTCACTTTGCAAGGAAGTTAAATGGAGGAGAGAGAATATAGTGCTAGATACGATGTCGTGAAAGTGTGTTTTCGGAGTTAAGAAACTATAGTGTAAACACTGCATGTTGGAATCTCTGAGTCCTATAGATTCTGGTATAGAGGCAACCTAAATTATGTTATTAAGTACTTACTGAAACTTCTCGGCTTGGGAAAACTGTCAAAGGTCCCAAAGGAAGGACATTTAAGCAACAAAAGAGCACCAGACAGACGAATGTTTCTCAAAGAAACAATATTAAAGCCTCAAGAAAAGACTATTCTGATACAGAATAAAGATACTTAGAAAGAAAAACTTAATTGGTTGAAGCAAGTGCTGCATAATGACCCAAAACACAAATGGGAATTCAACACAAAGTGAAAACTAGGCCAGCTTTCTAAAGAGAGCACAAAGAATATATATATTTAAAATTTTATTCTGTCTACTACCAAAAAGGAATTGAAAGTTTGGGGATTCTTGACGTTACAAAGAAATAACAGTCAGACACAGGAGAAAAACCAGCAAATGCAAAAGTGAGAACTAAGTCATAATTGGCAGAAAATATGAAATCCTTTTAATGAACAAAGAGGAATATAAAGACTTACAGTTTCGATATGCATTGTTTAAATAAAGTCAATGTTCTGAAATCCACAATTGCTGGCAATGACCTTAGCAAAGCACTCACGAAGCCCTTTACGGCTACTACCGGAGAGTAAGAGTCTTATCTGTGGCTCGGAACTGGACCTGCTATTCCCCGATTTACTGTATTTATTTTCCCATAAGTCTCAGGCCAGCAATACACACGTCAACCAATGACTATTCATGGGTCAATTGCCTACTATTTACTCGGCACATTGCTAGGTGTTGTGGGAGCCAAGTGAAATACAAAACAAGATTCTTGTGTCCACAAGGAGTTTGTAATAAAGTAGACTCAACTTGAGTCTTAAAAAGACTCAATCCATGAGAGACAAGATGGGGGAGAGAAGGGAAAAAAACCAGATGGATCCCGGGGAGTGGCAAGGAAAGGGAAAGGGCTGGAACAGGTAAATGCAAGTTAGGTACAATTTCAACAGGCAAGGGCAAAAAGGTAAAGAACTGCAGCCAGTGGGAGAACCATGAACCCAGCTCCAGAAGAGGCACACTTGGCATGGATGCTGGAAATAACGTATGTGCGTAGGCAACTGGCACTGCACCTGGCATTGAAAAGGCATCCAAGAAGTAGTTGCCATCATTCTATGGACACTGAGCTGGGTAGGGTAGGTCTCCCAAAACACCCAGGTACAGGAAGTGTGGAGCCTTACAGGCTGCCTAGGTTAGGGAGGCCAGAAAAGGAACAGAGGAACTTACACCTGTTTTGAGGGAAAAGCTTCTGAACTAGAAACAGCGCAATGAAAGCGGAGCTTTACCAGTGACAGGTAGGATGGACGAAGGAGGACAAGTAAGCAGCAGTGGGAAGGAAGAATGGGCATTCTGCATATATTGTCCACCACGAAACAACTGCAGTTCCATGGAGCAGACGCTGGACCCACCTCTGCCTGGCTTTCTGTATCCCAACATTCAAGAGAGGAAAGCCATTCTAATACCTGATCAAGGGTCCTCTATTCTGGTTCCCCTAACAATTTTGCACTCACCTCGGGCACAGCTATTTCACGGTATGAGACATCTCTCTTACGGTCAGGCTCAACGCAGCCTTACTGCGTGAAGTGTTTTTCCCCCGTTGCTATTGATAATCCCTAGCTCCTGAAGAAAACTTTTACTTCTATCTTGATGCCTGGGCTCTGCTGGAACCAGAAAGCTGGAAGAGACCTTGCTGAGCCCTACTCATTGCTTTCAGCAAACACAAGTTCATTACTGTGTCACGTACTCTTGTTGCATGACCAAATGACCTTAGTCCAATCTCTTCCCTTTTTAAGGGAGGAAACTGAGGTCCTGAGAGCCTGAGTGGCTCTTTGATCTGAGTCAGTTCTAACCCCGTGGCTATTTAGTGTCGCACAAACAATCCAAATCAGGTGAAATAACAGGCACTCTCAACATAATTAGAGCAAAGATCACACATTTAGAGACAAGAAATGGGGCATTTACTACACGCACAAAAAGATTTAAAATGTAAGGTATCTAAGGAATCGGCTAAGTTAAAAGAGAACGACTAGCAATTATTTCTGAGAATGCAAGCAGGATTGGTGAGGTTAGAAAAGGGTGACTGCGGCTTTTAGCGGGCCCAGATTTCTCAAGTTCAAAAGCAGTTGTCATTTGGTCTCTTACACTGAGGGCCTGAAAGGCAGCAATGTGTACTGTAAGGGATGGAGACTTTTGTATCTGACTCCTGGGGCTACGGTGCATCTTTTCATACGTATTGTCACGTTTATTTCTCACGTTATCATCATTCCATCCCCAGTGCTAATCTACTGCTGTTCCAAAGCCTGAGATTTGTAGCAATGTCTGAATGCCCTGCGTGCTTTCCTAAGGTGCATTCTGGTCATTAGTGCATCCAGGTAGCCAGAACAGCTCTGAAGGACTCTAGTACCGAAGATTCCAAAGTGGCTGAATCGGGCATAAAATTCACCTCTGGGGATTTGGGAGGCTGGCCAGTGAGCAGATACCAGGTAGGGATGACGCTGAGATAATAACATCTTGCTCGTATACTGGGATTTGCACCTCGTCGTCCCATTTATCCTCCTTTTACAGAGAAGACTCTGGTTCAGAGACGTCAAATGGCTTGTGTAAGGCCACAGAGCTAAGAAGGGGCAGAACTGAGCCCAGGTCGCAACTCTCAAGCCCGGTCCTTTCCTTTATAACATGCAGGCCACGCTGGATGCCGAGACTCAGCTACCAGCTGTGCAGGTAATTCTCCCTTCCCAGAGCTCAGCAGCCATTAAGAAGTGTAGCTGTCAACTCTTGGTTACTTAACAAGTACACTTACAGTCTCACCCTGAGGGAACTGGTTAGTGAGCCAACCCCATCGGCTCAGGAGACCATATTTTTCTCAATTACCAATTCATGTCTCACAACACACTCCTAATGATGTCCTGCAATCTTTTCATATTCTACCGAATTATAGCAGGATATTAGTCATCAAAACACCACTAGTAAGAGCTACTAATAATTAAGTACCTTATTGTGTTTCTAAGAACTGTTTATACGTTACTTCCTTTAATATAACAACGCAGCAAGATCGTTAAACCCATTTACAAGTAAGTCCAGATAATTGAAGAGGTGAAGGAACAGGCCCAAGGTCACACAGCAAATCAGGGGAGGAACTGAGACTTTAACCTAGTCGGCCTGATCCTAAAGCTCACACCCTTCTCGCCACTAGAAGTTTCTCAAACTTTAATATGCGTAGGAATCACCTAGGGACCTTGTCATAGAAAAGATTCTGATCCAGGAGTTCTGGGCTGGGACCTGAATTCTGCCTTTCTAATAGGTTCCAGGTGCTACGAATGCTGTTGGTCCAAGGAACCCTCTCTGAGTCACAAAGGACTATACAACGTTGCCTGTTCTCAAATCACATTCTTTTCATAATGAATCATATATTTTAAGCAACGCTTCACCTCTTAAAAGTCACAAGTCCTCCTCATTATCCTTTCCTTTTGCAGCTGCCCTTGGCTCCAGCCGGAAAAACAAACTCCAAACAGCCCTGGGAATAAAACCTACACAATGTGAAGGATTCCAATAACCAGGCCTTAGGTGACTACTGTGGCCTGGCATCAACTCAAACTCCTTTAAAATGCATCTCAGCAACCTGGGCTTCCAGGACTAGCCAGCTTCCCTGGCTGCTGCCAGAACAATTAAGAGGTCAAACTGCTCCTGACCTAGAGTTAAGTGTCAACTGAACCTAGTTAAGCCTTGGACGGGTCTAGAATGGTGCAGCCAATCAATAAATGCATGCAGAAGTGAATACAGTGAAGAGATCTTAGCTCATGACGCTATACATGACTTGCTGGGACGTATCCTTTCTAGCCACTGTGCTGTTGGTCTCCCCGTACAGAATCAGACAACTCTTCCTCCTACCCAGACCCCCTGAAAACTGTATTAAATAGCATTTCAAGGCCTGTGTTTTCTTTCCTAGCATAAAGTCTAAAATTAAGGCTCAATATTATGTGCTGCCTCGATATTTGGTCAAATCAGGAGAGTCTCCACAGGTTTAACCATAAATTCCACTCCCCACTCTGCTCCCACGGACAAGGTCCCCTAGCCAAACAATCTTCGTTTTCAAAGGGACCAGGTACAGTTCCTGCTTATCTCGGAGTCGTGGGGTTCAGTTCCCTCCCAGCCCCTCAATTATTCACATAAGCCAATCACATCCTCTGGCAGGAACCAGGGGTACCCCACCCGCTAATACTACAAAGCCCCGCCTCCCAAAGGCCCTGGCTCCTCTGCCCCTGCATGGGGTCAGCTGCATGGGGTCCGGCATGGCAGGCTGTGTCCTTCCCTGGGGCTGGAAGGGTGTACGTGTGACTAAGAAACTGCTGTCCGTCTCATCTGTCCAGTGTCCTGTGTTGTGTGTTCAGTCACAGCCCTAGGGAGGGAGTCCCTCCCTTATCAGTGGGGTGAAGAGGAGGTGATTACAACTTCTTTGCCTAATCCACTGGTCTCTGCTCTTTCATATCCCTGAATCTCTTGGATGCCTTTGGCAAAGTCAACCGCTCTCTGATGGGAATAATACACTTAGCACTGTGCTAAGCATTTCCATACACTTCCCATCTAATATCTGAGGTAGATATCATTATTATCCCTAGTTGACAGATGGGGAAACTAATGCAACAAGGTTATGCAACTCGCCCAAGACACACAGCTGCTAAGTCTGAGCAGGGCTCAAACGCAGATCTGCTTGGTACCGCGTTCTGCATGACTACCTTAGTCTCAAGAGCATTTCCCGGCTCACTGCTATCCTTCCTCAGCCCCTCTCACAGACAGAGATGCGCGGCTGGACGGGCTCACAGGGGGCCCCTTGTTTCTTCTGCAGGTCTCTGCTGCAAAGGTGGATGAAGATGTGTATCTGGGAGAGAGTGCTGTTGGAACAGGCCCGCTGACTGGCTTGGCTGCCAAAAGACTTCCCTCCATGGCTTGAACTTAAGGTCTGGTTTGGTTGTCAACCTTGCAGATACAAAAACCCTATCCTATACAAGTCTCACCGTTAATTGGACTTGGGGAGGTTAGACAACACCGTCTAAACTCATAAGAGAAGAAACAGAAACCAGAAAGTCAATTTATTAGTTCATTGACTAGTGAAATATGCCTGCTCTTTGCAGTTATCTATAAAAATAATTTAAGCAGCGAGGTCAAGTCTCATCAGAAAGCCTTTTAGGAATCCCAGTAGAGACTGTATGCTACCTCCACGGAAGCCTGGTGCGTCTGTCGTTGCCATGGAAGTGAAGTCCTGGCCCTCAGACTGGTCAGGTAGAGTCTGAGGTCAATACACACCGCACGGGCAGCGCCAGCTGTCACTGTCTTGTCACTTCCATCACCGAGTTAGTTCCTAGTCTCTGCCACTCTCTTTTGATCTAGTTGGATTCAGCTCTGTCCTTGAGGTAACCTTGTGCAGGTACCTAACGGCACTGACTATGTCCTCATTTCTCAGTCTCTCTAAGAATGTAAGGAGTGCCCTCCCGTTTCTCCTGCCCACAGGCTTTTGTCGATGCTCCAAACATCAGTCTACCGCAGATGAGAACTACTGCTCCTTCCAGGAGCCTAAGCCCAGTGAAACTCAGCTCACTTCCAACTTAGCCACCTTCTAAGTTCCACCTGGGGCATCTACCTTCCACGGGCTACCCCAGAGGCTGGCCTCATCCCCTTGCCCTCTGTGCCCTCACCCGCTCCTTCCTCCCATACCTTTCTTTCACCTGTTACGCTGCCTGTCTTCAGGCCACTCTGCCACACATCACTGATTAAAACTTAGAAAATTATTCATCGATACCCAACATAAATGAAATGGTTCCTGATCAGAAGGATAATAAAAATCAGAGAAGTCTGCAACTAGAATTATCGTTAGAGACTGTAATTCAGCCCTATCATTTTACAGATGAAGAAACTGACTGAAATTTAAATGATTTGCCAAGTCCTGTATCTAGGTGATGGCAGGGCCAGACCCAGAGCCCAGTACTTGAACTAAAACACCCAACTGTTAAGTATACACAACATGCCCTCCGTGGGGAGGGCTTCCTATGAAGTATCTCACAGACTGGCAGCCACTAGTACTAGGTAAACACAGCACAGTTACTGTGCTTTTTTTTTTCCTTTGAATGCTGATTAAATATCAACCATTGATAGCTCTTTCAATGAGAAAAATAATTGTCATTAAGCCATAAAACTGCCCAAAAGTGCCTCAGGGAATACATGATTGCAAATTTCCCAATTTACTATCATTAGTAGAACTCTAAGCAAATTTGTGACTTAACAAAAACAAAAAAATTTTAAGTGACTATTTCAGATATTTAAAAGACAATATATTAATGAATTTTTTTACTGAGGTCAGGATGAATGATTAAAAAAAAAAAGAGAAGCCTAGGATAGTAGAAGAAAAAAGAAATTAAATATTTGTGTCTTTAGACCCACTTCTAGGAATGTATATAGAAATAATTAGATATAATGAAATATTTATGTATACTGTATTCGGAGCAATAGCATTGATGGCTAAAAACTGGAAACTTAAATGTATAATATGAGATTTTAAAGTAAATATGGTATACAGTCATATTATGGAATGTTACTCTACCTATAGCACACGTAACGCCCTCCAAAAAATAAATTGGGACTTCATCGAATTGAAAAACTTTTATATATCAAAGGACACTATCATGAAAGTAAAAAGACAACCCACAGAATAGGAACAAATATTCTCAAATCACATATCTGACAAGAATCTGGTATCCAGAATATATAAATATAGTATATCAGAATATAGTATCCAGAATTCCTACAACTCAACAATAAAAGGATAAATAAGCCAATTCAAAAGTAGGCAAAGGATATGAACAGACATCTCTCCAAAGAAAATAAAGAAAATGGCCAATAAGCTCAGGAAAAGATGCTCAAAAATCAGTAGTCATTAGGGAAATGCAGATCAAAACCACAATGAGATACCACTCCACACCCACCAGGATGTTATAATAAAACAAACACAGAAAATACAAGTGTTGTTGAGGATGTGAAGAAATTGGAACCCTCCTACACTGCTGGTAGGAATGTAAAATGGTGTGGTTGCTGTGGAAAACAGTTTGTTTGCCAGTTCCTCAAAAAGTTGAACACAGAGCCACCACATGACCCAGCCATTCCACTCCTAGGTATACACCACCCCCCAAAATTGAAAACATACGTCTACACAAAAACTTGCACACTAATGTTGATTTGGCTGTTACTTAGCCAAAAAGTGGAAACCACTCAAATGTCCGTCAATGGATAAATGGACAAACAAAATGTTGTATATCCTACACAATGGAATATTATTCAGCAACAGAAAGGAATGGAATATTGATATGTGCTACAACATGGGTGGACCTTGAAAACACTATGTTAAGTGAAAAAAGCCGGACACAAAAGACCACATAGTGTATGAGTCCATTCATATGACATGTCCAGAACAGGCAAATCCACAGGAACAGAAAGTGGATTAGTGGTTGCCAGATGCTGCGAGGAGGGGAGCTTTGGGAGTGAACGCTAACGGGCACGGGCTGTTCACGGTATATGGATTATATCTCAATTTTTAAAATTAGGCTCTTGAAGATTTTTAATAATGTGGGGAGATGCTTTCAATATACTAACAGAAAAAAACAATATAACTATATCTATAATTCCAATTTGGTTTAAAAACATATGTACATGCAAATACACATTTGCATTAAAAAAGACATAAACTATTTGAAAATGCTAACAGTGGTTATCCTGAGGTGGTGTTATTGTGAGGAACTTACTTTCTTTTTCATACATGTCAAAATTTTCTATAGTAAACATGCATTATTTTTACAGCCAGGAAATTTAAAAATAGAAACCCAGGTAGGTCTGTCTGGCTACACAGCTAACATCATTTCCAACATACTATTCACTCACTGCAAGGTACCAGGCAAAGTCAATAAGATACAATCTCTGCCAGCAAAGAATTTACATAAGCCTAGGGTGGGGTTTTCACCCCAGTCCATGGACTGCGGAGTGGAAGAAAAGTGCACATGCTCTTTAAATTACATGCAGGGTTGTCCATTTGCGCACTCTCTGGGGGGCAGGCCCCACGGCTGTCACGAGCAGCAGTGTAGCTTAGTGGTTAAAGGCTGGAGCTGGAGCCAGACTACCTGGGTGTGAAGCTTGCATGTCCAGTTAGCTTAAATGTGTGATCTTGGGGAAATTACCTATCCCGCGTGGGGCACAGTTTCCCCATCTACAAAATAGGAGTAAAAATAGTACCTCTCTCACTGGTTTGTTAGAAGATTAAAAGCGTTAGCACTCCAAAAGCACCAGTACTATATGCTAGGGACATACTAAGTGCTCAACAAATTAATTAGCTGCTGTCTGCTGCGTCATCGTCATTATCACCACCATCACGTCACCACCAGATTCTCAAGGAGGGAGAGACACCGCAGATTAAGGACCACGAGTTGGGTTGCCACATCTCAAAACTAGCGCTGGCTCGATAAGCCTTAATAACCATTACATCCAACCAATTTATTTTTTCAGAGTCTCTCGATTTCTAATGAAACTTCTTTTGAGGCATGCTATAAAATACAATGAGGCAAAACATCAAAAGGCTTGACAAAACAAATTGCTTGTGTCCTCTTATCTTCTAATTCCTAGAAACAAGCGATTTTTCAAGGCTATTAAAATGGAAGGAGGCTTTGAGAGACTTATCTGTGCCTCCCCTGCCTTTCTGGGCCATGCTGCTCTGATCCAGTAATTCATCCAAGATGACTCTTGACAGGCCAAACTACAAGATCTCCTAAGCAACAGATTCATCTAATGAGCGACTGGGGTTAGTGACTGCATTACACCCAATGCGACTCTTGCATCCTGCAGGCCCGAGCTGCAACAAGCAATCATCGCGTCAGTGCTTTCACATCCAACCTCTTAGGTATTAAAAAGGCCCTTGGCTTTGTCATTGGCCCTGATAGATATTTTGCTCTGCCCTGAACATGTGGATGAGTTCTGAGTTTTCACCAATTTGATGATAAGATACAGTTTTCTTCAGCAGGGAATAAATCTGGACCACACAGTAACACAGTACCAAATGCCAACTTCAAAGATACTAGTCTAATGTAAAAATCAAAGAGCTCAGACAACTAAAGAATAGCAAATCAGGCCTTGGAACTCCAGAGGCTGTGTGCTTACAGTAAAGGTTTGGAACACAGGCGCTGGAAACAGAGGACCCAGGGGGTGAATTGCAGTGGTGCCCTTCTTACTAGCTGTATGACTTCAGGCAAGGTGCTTCTCTCTCCAGGCCTCAGTTTTCTCATATGTAAAATGGGGATAATATCAGTCTTCATCTCCTGGGATAGTGATAAGCAATAATAAGCCACTGTACTTAAATAAGTCAACAATATACATAAAGGACATGTCCTGTAATATTTTAAACATTCATTAAATGTTAAAAGGAAGCATAAAAATACACCTGCCAAAATATTTGTTGTTATAGTTCTTAGGCCGGGTGGTCAGCTCACAGATATACTTTTTAAAAATCACTCTGCCTCACCATTTTATATGTTACATATGTATCTTCTATATATGTTAAATATTACATGACTTTTTTAAAAAAGAAAATAATTTCTAGAAAACCACATTATATTCATATGATACAGCTGGTCTGAGATGGGAGTCAGCTAGAATGGGGAGGGTTAGGCCTGTCACAGATAATTGGGCTGTAATTAGAGATTTCATACAAAGCCTTAAACTGACTGAAAACTAGGAGAAGATACAAAGAACTTCTGAAATCACCTAGTCCAATTCCCGGGTTTTGCAGATGAGAAAACCGAAGTGTTAAGGAAAGTGTTTTTAAGATCTTCCGGTTCACTAATGACAGAAATGAGACTCTTACTGTCACCTATGTCTGAACTATATATTCTAAGTGGAAAGCAATGAGGAAGACATTTTGGAAAGGAGAAATAGACAGACACAGTTGGAAAGGGTGAAGGTAGTGACCTAACAATATGGAGTTAATATTTACTAAGATTTATTATATCCCAGGCACTGAGCCAAGCACTTTGCATGGGTGGCCTTATATAAATTTTGCAAAACCTGTGAGGCAGTTACTATTATTAACTCCCCTTTCAACTGAGAAAGTGGAGACCTACAGAGATTAAACGACATCCCCCAAATCACAAAGCCAGTGTGAATGGTAGTCAGTAAATGAACCCATGCTGTCTGACTGCGGAGCTGGAACCTTTACCACTGTACGTTGCCCAAGCTGGAGAATTTAAAAAGCATGAAGCTCTCGATCTGAGTCTTTTTCCTACTTTTTTGGTAATGTCTCAGCTCAGAGACGTAATGTACGGTAAAGCTACACAGTAAATAAAGTGATTATTAAGTAAGAGCGAATGACATTATTTAGAATCTACTCATTCTGTGCTCTATGAGGCACCACACACACATTCCTCAAGCCCCCACCCCGACTTGCCCAGGGTCACACAGCTGGTACGAGTGCCGCTGGGGTACGTGGAGCCCTTGCAGCTCTAGTGTCACTCCAAGGCCCCACTTCCCAACCTCATCACTGGACAGCACGTCCAGATCTTTACGAGCTCAGCCAAATGCCCTGAACTGCGGCTTGGCACTGCGCAGAGAAGAAATTCAGCATAATCCCTGTTCTCGAAGAGCTTATGGCACAGGTGGGAGGAAGAGGCCACTTTCAGTTTAAAATCCTTCTTTTCTTGTACCTTCATAGTGAAGCGGCAGAAGTACTGAAGAGACTACGAACCTTCGGCTTCCTGCAATCCTGTTCTCACGCCACTCCTCAGATCCCTACCTTCAAACACCCCTGCGGACATTCATAGATGAACTCCCTCTCCTCTCCTCCTAGTGCTGTAAGGTTTTTTTGGTCTTTGAAGAAATGGGATGATTTTCATCTCTTACCTTTCGCCAGTCCATCACCAGGGAGTATGAAAAGAGAGGTAACTTAAGGAACTAACAAAAACAAACAAACAAACAAATTGCACAAGGGCGTAACTTCTCTATTGTCTTGAACTTTGGGAAAGAGTCTGTAGGAATCCATACTATTTGCTCAAAAATGTTCAAAGAAGACATGGACAATTTCCCTCTCAACGTTTTGCTGCCCGGGGTAAAACATCCAGAACTCTAGGGGCCCATTAGTCTGCTGTCTTGGACTTTGACCTTAGAAAGTCTCCCTCTGGTTTGAACTGACTGGAAGTGAGGCCAGGGGACAGCAGAGTGCCAGCTCTGAGCAGCTGGTGTCCAGGGTGGCCAAATTTAATGACTGCCGGGGCTTCAGATCAACATCCAGAAGCTACAGTACCATACCAGTCTAAGGGCTAAATGAGTAAGAACAGCAAGTTTCACTGTTATTTAAACATATAGGTTCCTGACATCGTGCTAGGTAGGGGCTGGGCACACAAAACAGTGGCAGATTGCACTAATAAAACTAGACCAAAAAACAGGAAAGGCAAAGCGTGAGCAGAGCACATAAGGAGTAAGGTAGGGGGGCTTACTGTTTGCAAACGGTAGAAGTGAGGGCAGTAGCTGGGATATGAATTAGCAGGGAAGACTAATAAAGTGCAACCAGTTTGAGTTTAGAAGAGTGGCTCTGGATTGTCTCCCTTGCCTGGGCTTTTCCCTAGCCAGCTGGTTAAAATTTGAAAAACCTTAATAAGGAGCTAAAAATAAAAGTCGGGTTCTAAAGCCGACTTTAGCTTTGTAACCTTGAGTTACTTAACCTTTGAAAACCTGTTTTCTCAAGAGTAAAATGGAGTTAACATGTATGTAGGAGCTCATAATGTTATTTTCACTTTTGTATGTTTGAAATTTCCATACCAATTTTTTAAATGGGGATTGCTTAGCTGCTGCAAGGATTACAAGAAATATTTATGTAAAACACCTAGTACAGTGCCTGCACTTTGCAGGCATTCAATAAATGGTAACTACTATTACCAACATAGTATTTTTTAAAGTTCTAGGGCAGGGATAAGGAGAACAAAATGCTGTGAACCAGTGAATTAACAGCTGCAGAGTGCAGACTCACAGGTCTTACAGACTTCTTACTCTTTCTTCCACTTTCATTTTCCCCTTACTGCTTTATTTATCCATTCGACAACTACTCCTATGTACTGACTACCTACTGTACGTAGGACACAGAGTTAGGTGGTAAGAAGGGGAAAGACAGGTAGACAACAGAAGGGATTTTGAGGGGACAATATAACAAGATGGGCTGTTGGGGGTGTATCTCAGAACCAAATGAAATGATATGCAGAAAGTCTGGAATATGTGGGTATATGCAACTTCTCTGAGAAGTTCTGGGGGCATTCTCAAAGAAATTATTTATTTTTTTAAAGTTAAGAACAAAAGTTTAGGGCGGCCAGTTGGCTCAGTTGGTTAGAGTGCAGTGCTCGTAACACCAAGGTCGCCAGTTCAATTCCCACATGGGCCAGTGAGCTGCGCCCTCCATAACTAGATTGAAAACGACGACTTGACTTGAAGCTGATGGGTCCTGGAAAAACACACTGCTCCCCAATAAAATTAAAAAAAAAAATTACAAAAGCACTATGTGCTAAAAAAAAAAAGAATGAAAGTCTAACAAACTGAACAAGAAGCACACAAATTTTACATAAGGAAAAACATAAAGCATTCCTGAAAAACCATAAAAGTAGCCTTGAGCAAATGGAAAGATAGACTGTGATCTTGGATAGGAAGACTCAATATCATAAAGATGTCAGTTCTCCCTAAGCTAACTTATAAATTTAACATGATCTCAGTAAAAATACCATCAAGTTGTTTCCTCCTGAAATTAGACAAACTGATTATAAAGTTCACATGGCAGAATAAACAAGTCAAAGCAGCCAAGGAATGCTGGAAAAGGGCAGTATGAAAAAACTGGCCTTTCCAAATAGTAAAACAAATTATAAAGCCTCTAAAATTATGATGCTTTTGTAATGACATATGAACTGACAAACCAAGGGAACAAAATAGAAAATCCAGGAATAAATCCAAATGCATACAAGAGGTTAGTATCTAAGAAAGACAGCATCTCAAATCAGTGGAGTAAGGTAAGAACTTTTAGTGTTGGGGCATCTGGCTGGCCAATGGGAATAGATAAAATTGGATCCTCCTTCAAACTAAATGCCTAGAAAAATACCAAATGGATCAGAGTCTTAGATGGGTGTTTTTTTTTTAAAAAAAGTGAAACCAGGGGGCGGCCTGGTGGCTCAGGCGGTTGGAGCTTCGTGCTCCTAACTCCGAAGGCTGCTGGTTCGATTCTCACATGGGCCAGTGGGCTCTCAACCACAAGGTTGCCAGTTGGACTCCTCGACTCCCACAAGGGATGGTGGGCTCCGCCCCCTGCAACTAACAAGGGCATCTGGACCTGGAACTGAGCTGCGCCCTCCACAACTAAGGTTGAAAGGACAACAACTTGACTTGGAAAAAGTCCTGGAAGTACACACTGTTCCCCAATAAAGTCCTGTTCCCTTTCCCCAATAAAAAATCTTAAAAAAAAAAAAAAATGAAACCATGTATGTACTAGAAGAAAACATTAATGAATTCCTCATAAACTGAAGAGTAGGGCAAACGTCCTTACTCTGATTCAAAATCTAAAGCAATACATACACTGAAAGACTGATAAATATGACGATATAAAGATATAAAACTTTTATATAGCAATAAAACATATGCAAAGTCAGGCATGTGACACACTGGTAAAAATATTTTTGCAACTTATACCACAGACATTGGGGCAGATATCCTGTATCTCATAAAAGGAGAAACAAATTTAAACTATACTGATATTTTGTTTCTTACCTAACAGATTGGCAAAAGCCCAAAACTCTGACAGTAAGACTCGAGAAAAATAAAAAGGCAGGTCGGGCATGAAATACAAACTTTTGTGAATGTACCTTGTTATATAGTTTTGATTTTAGAACGATATAAATGGTTTACATTGTTAAAAACAAAATCAGACTTTGAAAAGCAATTCTTAAAGTTTAAAACAAATGAAACTGTTTATCAAGTTTACCAAGTTGGTGGCATAACCACACAAAGAAAATAACTACAAGTGACTTCAGGACAGTATTTGACTATATATCTCAAGTAGCACATAGTGTGAGGACAAAGGAATCACATAGAAAACTAAAATATTCAGTAATCTAATGATTCCCGTGGATGACAGAACTGCTGGTTAATAACACGGCCAGGGACATCACAGCCTCAAAGCCCCCCAGTGTGGCCCAGAAAGGATGAAGTTCTGTGACCCAATGAATGGCTACTAGCGCTCCAGTAGAAGGGTGAGAGGGGAGTGGAAAGCGCTGAGATGTGGCTTGAGACTAGCGCAGCCAGAGAGCTTGAGGGCAGGCAATGTTCCTGGTGGAGCTGTATGCATGGGAGTGACATGTTCCGAGCTGTGCTTTATAAGGATCCCTGGCAACCATGTACGAAACAGACTGAAGAGGAACAAAGCTGGAAGCCAGCTGACCAGCTAGAAGGTTTTTGCAGTAATCCAGGACAAGGGATTATAGTAGCTTTTACCTAAGGAGAAAGGGGACATCCAACAGGCTTATAGTCCATATAAATGTGTCTCTTTGTGGGTGGGGAGTGGAACAGGGGGTGGCAGGTTCAGAGAAGGGGAAGATCCTGGGAGAACTCCCAGGTTTTTCTGCCTTTAGCAACCCTGGGGTACCATTCACTGAGACTAGGAACCAAAGAGAAATACCAGATGGAAGAAAAATGGCAAATTCACTGCTGCCAGACCCCCTGACAGCATCTTTCAGAGCTCGTGGGGACACAGAGCTGGAGGAGTCAAGAAGGGAAACCCACAAGTCAGGCTGCAGTCCTCAAAAGCTGAGAAACAGAGGAAGTGAGCGGGTTACAGTAATTTGCAATATCTTCTCAAAGTCAGAAACAGAATCACATACTGTTCACTTTTATTTTTATATTTAAAAAATTCAAGTAACCAATATTTGGAGCCTCAACAGCTATTACTCACCTTTGTAATCCTTTGTTTCTAATCTCCCTCATCCTACCTGGGCCCTTTCCTTCATAAACTATTCTCTATTATTTGTCCCAGAACCAGATTCTAGGGCCTGTAGCAGAGGGCATTCATGCAAATACCTCCAAAGATCATACAGTTATAAAATCTCTGATGTTTAAATGTAAACAACTAATTGTTAAACATTATATGGGCCAAATAAACTCTGGCCGACTGAAATTTTCTATTGAGGTACCATTTTTACAAGAAAGCCTAAGATAAAGATTTAAAAGCTATTTCCTTCTTTTTATTTCCCTTTGAGTACTAATAAAACCAGAAATTACAACTATGAATTGACTTTCTCAGAGGTCCTAGTATTAGAGAAATTCGGAGATAAGTTTGGCTTCAAAACAGAAGCTCTTTACTTTCGCAGATGTAGAGGGACTCCTGGACAAATGCTGGGGAAGCATCCTCTCCTTCTTGACACCTGTCTCTGTCTCTTTGAATCTATCCCTCTCTTCCTCCTCTTTCCCTCTTGACCCTCCTCTCCTAAATCGGAGGAACTGACACCGTCTGTAAGAAGTGGAAGTCTAGAGCCAAAGGATTAGGCTTCTACTACTCTTCCTTTCACCTGTTCAAAGAAACAAATATGGTATCTGCTAACACGGTTGCCAAGACAAACACTATGCCTCCATTTCAGCAGCCTCAAGTGAAATGAGGACAAACAGGGTCTCTAAGGGATTTCTGAAGCACCTCATTGGGTAAATATCTCTATTACAAATGAACATTCAACTATGCTTGACCACTTTCGGCAGGAATCAAGGTCTGAAAAGATATTTTTAAAACTCAGAAGTCAACGCCACAGAACAGTAGGACGTAACTGGCTTTGGGGGGATTTTCATCACTACTGTGATTCAGTGATGCGCTATTTCATTGTTGGCTCTGCGCCCTTTGAGGGGTCAAGGACCCCCTCTGAAATCTGATTGAGGTAATGCACCCTCTTCCCAGAAAAACGAATTCACACAAATTTGCAAGCAAATTCCAAGGATTTGTGGACCCCTTGCAACTCCACTGTTCCCCCAGATTATCACTCCCTGCCTTAGGGGCATCAGCTATAACACATTTACTTCATCTAAGGAAATGAAATACTTGGTGTCATGATTTGAAGATCTGACAATACGGTCTGGAGGATAACGACATCAGGGAAATGTAGCTTTCTTTCTTTACCCGTCTCTCTCCCAAGGCCTGCAGGAGTCTCAAAACTGCATGCTCTCTGCAAATGAACTACCACACCCTCTGCGTGACCTAAAAAAAAAAAAAAAAAAAAAAAAAAAAGGGACAATCTCATCTCTGACTTGAAATGCCCTTAATGCTTAATTTTTCCTCTATGTGGTGACAACTGGCTTTCTCCACATTATTCAAGGTGCTGACTTTAGAAGGCAGGCTATTGGCGATCCAGAAAACCAAATAGCCCAATTCAATGTCCTTGTAAAAATCAAAGAGCTCACTTTCCTGAAGGGCTGAAAGAGGCTGAGAGGTCACTGCCTTCCTCCAGGGTGCTGGTACAGGCAGAACTCCAGAAGGGAAATGTAAACACTCAGTATGAGGCAACAGGGCATACCAATTTGCTTTTCAATCTATTTTATTTCAGTTCAAAGCATCTTTGCAGACAGATAGTCCCAGAAAATAAGCCACACTTTGGTTATACTCAGTCTTCCTCAATCTCCAAAAGCAGCTGAGTATTGCCAAAGTGCGGCTCTTTTTCCTGCACTGCCTGTCTGCCATGATGCTTTGAACTGAAATAGATTGAAAAACAAATCAGTATGCCCTGGCTCTTCCTGCAGTTTTATGTTAGCCTTCAAAGCTAATGTTACCACCTACTCTTTACTGGAACCCAAAAGACCCAAATCACAGAGTAAAACTGAAATACTTTAAATTTGAAGGTCCCACCCAAGCCTAAAATAGCAATTTAATTCAAGGCTTGTTGTTTAACGTTGCATTAACACGCCACTCTGTCCGGTTCCTCGCTCCACTTGGTGGGCTGGATTACATCTTCTGATGACATGTGCCATCTGGGAACTGGACACAGTTTAAAGCAAAACTTGACATTGCTGATCTTATATAGTTCACTCAATTTATTACGGCCTCTGTAATTTTTCATGTTCATGAGCCCAAACATATTATTTTTACTTACTCAAAAAGTCTGCTACTTGCTTTAAAGTATTCAATTCCCTGCTTAAAGTATGCAACATTATTTTGAAAACTTTTAGAGGTAACCCACAATCATTTGTAAACAAATTTTGAAACGATCACCAACTAGAAGAAGCCTTTCATTTTCTTAGAATGCCATACGAAAATGCACATGTACACAATGGAGGAACACAAATGGTTTTGAGCTTGAAATACTAAAATGATGAAAAATGCTCTGAATAGACAGTTGTAAAATTTGGCTGGAAAAAAACTTATATCCCGGTTGAAAAAAATTACATCCCAGCTGGAAAAGTTCATCTCTTAACAGAAATATTAAGGAAAAACAAGATCTGTTCCCCTACCTCCAAAAGACAGAAACACCCCGTCCCACACACACAATTTTGTGTGTAACACACTTCTTGATTTTTGTTATTATTTAGCATGTTAAATAAGTTTCCATTTGGGGCCAAATTTGGTTAGTTCTCCCTGATTAGAATTCAGTAACATGTGTAACAACAAGAAAACTCAGAACCTATTGTTACAGTTCGTCTTATTTAATCCACACAATAACCCTTTGAAGAGGTACCATTATCCACATTGGACAGATTAGACAAGTAATCTGTAACTGGCCCAGCAGCATGCAGCTCTGTCAGCAGCAAAACTGGGTTTAGGGCCAGAGATCAGAGCACAGGACTGTGAAACAGCACAATCACTCACTCCTTTCGGTCCTCCAGCATCCCGGGTTCCTGCCACTGTAGTCTCTGAACCTATTGAAAAATTCTGCCTCCCCACTTCTCTCCCTTTTCCCTTCTTGCTGGACTGGTTCCTTGTCACTCAACAAGTTTCAACTTAAACTACCTTTCTGGAGGGAGGCCTTCCAGGGCCATCCTGGGAAAAGGAGTCTGTCAGGTTAGCATTGTTTTGTTTCCTTTATAGTAGTTGCCACAGTTTGGAGTAACTTTGTTATTTCTTTACTGTCATGGACACTAGGTTTTAGGTCCATCTTGCTCACCCTGGCTTAGCACGGTGGTACCTGGTACATAGCAGGCACTCAAATATTTGCTCAGCACATGGCCTGGATTTGTTGATTTAATATTTACCAAATGACTGGTTGTGGGCACTGGCTAGCCCCTGATACAAAAAGGTAAGGTGTGGTCCATGCCTTTGAAGACCTCCCAAGTTGGTAGAAAAGATAAACAGAATAATCTGTGGTGAGTGGCATCAGTTTAGGTTCAGGTCCCAGCTGCCGTATGCATTCATTAGCTATGTAATCTGGACATCTCTCCTCTGAGTCTCAGTGTCCTCATCTTTAAAATGGGAATATTAATACTACCTATGTCATAGCGTTGCTGTGAGGATTAAATGATAATCCACATAAATCAAGCACATCGTGCAGTCCTTAGCACAGAGGAATCACTCAATAAATATTAACTACTAATTTTATTATTATGATGCTATGACAGCTGTATTTGAAATTATCTTTATTTACTTGTGTACCATCTGTCCAAGCCCCTATAGAATTTAAATTCTGTGGAAGGGCAAAGAGTATATTGATCTTGTTCGCCACTGTATTTCCAAGGATTTGAATCATCTCTAGTACAGAGTAAGTGCCAAACAAATGTTGAACAATTCATGAATGCATGCGTGCAAGCATGGGTTGTTCTAAAACCATTTGTTCAACTAGTGATGAATAGCTAGGTGTGGGAACTGCTGCCATCTAAGAAAGGAATCTAAATTAGAAAATGGGGTGTGGCAGAAGTTTGATGATGTAGCCAAGAAGAAATTTCACTTTGGGGTTGTAAGTGAATCTCCACAAACCACACAAAGATTGGAATACAATTCCAAGGAAGAACCAATGATAGCCCCAGATTGACCAGGTAGGGGACTACCAGAGGTGAGCTCAATTTTCAGACCTATAACTATTATAGTACACCCTTAAAGAGCTTAACCACTCAGAATCTAAGCTTCCTTCTCTTAAAAGAGAAACATGGACACTTGCCTTTAAAGTGTTGTTAGCACAAAAATGCTGGATATGAATATAAATAAAGCACCTAGCTTATCATAGCAATTCCCACTTTGAATAATAAGTCAGTAAGACCAGCCGAGATAATGGAAGCCAGTGTTTTGTCAAAGAGCTCTAAGTGCATGGGACAGTTGTTAACTGGAGTTTCCCATTCCGTGAGAAGCGGCCTGAGGAATCGCTGGACAACACTGACCCAGTCTACTTGTGTCTATGGCAAGGGTCGGCACTCTTTTTATGTAAAGGGCCAGATAGAAATATTTTCGGCTTTGTGGGCCAAGTGATCAAAGTCTTGCGACATCTGTGTCAACTACCCAACTTTGCTCTTGTAGCAGGAAGGCAGTCGTAAACAAAGCATAAACCATGAACATGGCTGTGTTCCAATAAAACTCCACTTATGGACTCTGAAAATTTGATTTCATGTAACTGTCACAATTCATATGAAATACTGCCCTCCCCCCAAAAACCATTAACAAATGTAAAAACCATTCCTAGCTCCTGGCAGACAAAAAGCAGGACGGGGTGGGGGTGGGAGGGCGGATTTGGCCCAAGGCCAGTTTGCCTGTGCCTAGTGTAGGGACTCGGCGGGGGAGGGGGACGAGACTAAGAGCGTCAGCAGCGAGAGGCCTGCGACCGACCGACCGCGCGGGGTAGGAGGCGGTGCGGGGCTAGGGCAGGCCCCAGGCGGAGAGAAGGCCCCAGAGGGAGCGAGCGCCCCGCCTGGGACCCCACAGCCTTTCCCCGCCGGAAGCAAGAGCCGAGCCTGGCTTTGGGTGTGGGCCGCCCGTGGGGGTCCGCGTCCCAGGGCGGGGGAGCGGCTGGCACTTGGCAGGGCCGGGCGCAATTCGCCCTGCGAAAGGGTCTCTGCATGCCCCTCATTTGGGGCGCCTCTCTCCGGCATCAGCTACAAAAGGGGTCTCCACGCTGAGTCCCAGCCCCGTTTCTATGGTTACCTGTTCAGCACCGATTCAAACTGCCGTTCTTTATTGACAGCGCCATAAAGGACACGAACACTCCTGCCCAAAGGGAACAATAAAGATTTCTTCATTCAACAGCGCCATAGACGCCAGAAGACGGCCATCTTGAGGCCGGCGCAGACAGGCTATAAGCGGCAAGGGGGAGGTCCGGCCTGCCCCGCGCGCTACAGTCACGTGCTGGGGGGGGTCTTGGGGGTGGGGCCTGTGTCACGCGCGCTCTCTCCACCAATACTAGGACACTGGAGTAAGCTGGTTACTGACCTCATCTCTGACCTATAACCCCTAACCCCTCCCCTGCCTACACTCCCTTAGGAAAGTTCAAGTCGAGTTACACCGCCCCTTGCGGGGGGGCAGCCCTAGGGTTAGGATCAAGTAGACACCACAGGTTTCTTTCCATTTTTCCAAAACAACTTGTTCACGTGCAAGGCGGAGACGTGACCTGAGCCTCGTCCCCAGACGCATTCTCATTGGTGGAGAGGCTTGGCGCTGCTCAGACATGATAGGCTAACATACCCGAATCAACCAATCGTGATGTACTGAAGGCATTTTGATCCCGCCTCTCCCTCCTCCAATTTCAGCATTTAGGGATTTGGGGGGAAGGTGTTCACAGACGTTCTTTTTCTCACTTTCTCATGCGCTTTGTCGCACACTACGCGTTCCACGTTGAAGCTCCTCTTGCCACCCTCACACAGCTAAACAGATGAAGTCAGATCCAGACAATGTCAGACTAATTAAGTCACATCAGCGCTGCCCTACTGAACCTCACACTGTCACTCTGTCACTGCCACGCAGCTAATTTTTCTGTCACTGCCAGTCATGCTGCCCAAATCCAGTTGTCTCAGTACAATGCTGAGTTCCCTCTGTGGTTACAGCTGTTACATCAACAGTGTCAATATCCAGCCATTCTGAGAGCTGTCATTGTCAGACTGACTCCTACACCATTACCGTTTTTAATCACAAATTCAATCTGCGGGGCAGAACTGTCACTCACAATGTTGCTGTCACCTGGTCCATCATCTTTTACTGTCACTGTCCGATATGCAAACACTGTCAATGACCACAAACTTCAAACAGTTCTGTACAACATAGCACTTGGAATGTGTGCCCAGCGGTCACCCTTTCAGTTGTAGTCACTGTCATTGTCACTCACCTACTTTCACTGCCACATAGTCAAGCCAATAGTTAACAAACCACTACTGGGTACACAGCTGTCCTTGTTACTTCCCAATTAGTCACTTTCCCTATTATACTCACACATCACTGTCACATTCAGGGTCAGATTTACTGTAGCTGACATGCAGTCACTGTTGTAGGCGCTAGAGCCACAACACAGCTGTGTTCATTTTACTACCTCCACATTCTCCTTTAGTGAATATCCCCAATGCAGAGTGGCCAGATTTAGCAACAAACAAACAGCTAGAATGGTGCTTGGCACATAGTAGGTGCTCAAGAAATATTTGTCAAATTAATGGAGTAAAAAACAGTATTATTCTAATGTACTGTATGTGAATGTGGATGCCTTAGGCTTATGAGTCTCAAACAGTTGGAATAAGTTTGCAGGCCCAATCGGTCCTCCCTCTTTCATTTAGCAAAACTCTACATTCTATAGGAAGTAGAAGAAGAAAGCACAAGAAGTGTGGCTATTGTACCTCCACTGAATTCCTGGGATGATGGTTACAAAGAATTTTTTAATTTTGTTTTTATTTCTTATTTTAGTTCATGTTTTAAAACCAAAACATGTTTGTTGTAGAGCATTTAGAAAACACAGGAAGGACTCTTTCCTTCTGAAGGATTGTTTTAGACATAACAAAGAATGCCACGGCCCAATGCACCCCTACACACTCACAAGGATCAACGGCTACAGTTTCTCCATAATTGTTTACTTAAGGTTTGCATTATTAGAAATTCCCGTGGGGCTACCTTGCCTACAGTTCATGAAGAACAGCATAGGGTCATGGAAAGCAATGGCCCTGGCTTCTGGGTCGCCATTCTATGAGAGAATAAAACAGTGGCTGGACCTTCTAAGGACCTCATCCCTTGGGAGAGCCTCAAGGGTTTTGGAGAAATAACTTCTCCAGAAGGTCCCAATCCTTGACCTCGAGTGGGAAGGTACTTGTAGACTTTTCACCCTTTTTTCTACCTTGACAGAGAATATTCCCAGGCCAATGGCTGAGATGGTTCCAGCTAAACTACCAACTGTTTCCGGAGTGACTACTATATGCCAAGAACACCGGGGTGAAAAGTACATGGTCCCTGCCCAGTAGGAAACAGCACAGCCACTACCATATCTACAGCAAATAACAGCAGTCATCATTTATCTTGCTTTTACCCTCTGCCAGGTACCATGCCAAGCTCTTTACCTAGATTATCTCATTAATTCTCATAACCACCCAATGAGGTAGGTAACATTATTACCCCCTTTTATGCAGGAGAAAACAGACTCGGAGAAGGTAAATAATTTGCTCTAGGCCACACAGCCACTAAGCAAGTGGCTCTGGAGTTTAAACCTAGGAAGTCCGACTCCAGAGCCTTGACTGCCTCTCCGATCCAGAATCATGACTCATGATATGTGTACATTATAAACAATTCAAGGATTATAGAAAAATACAAACAAGAGTTAAAAACAGAATCACTTTAAATCCTACCAATTAGCAGTAGCATATTATTACAGATGAGCATTTCTCCATCTCTGGGCACATATATATGTAGGTAGGTAGATGAAGAAGTAATAATGATAATAATGAATGTTTCCCTCTAGTAAGCGCTGTTCTGAGTGCTTTCCATGAATTAACACATTTAATTTACTCAGAGAGAGATGGATAGACATAACTTTATTAAAATGAGCTCATTTAACATATTCAGGATTCACATCAGCAGCCAACCACCTGGTGATGTTTTTTTTCCCAAATCTGGTTCTTTTCTCAGCCTTTACTGTCTTCTCTCTGCCTTCCAATCAAATCGTAAGCCCAGAGTCCTTGGGCTGCAAAAGCTGAGTCTTTAAATAGCACCCTCTGCACAGCTGCTGCCCAGTCAAATGTCTCTGCTGTTCCCCAAGGCAGTGGTGTTATTTGTAGAAATGAATTTTGCTAGAGGCTCGACATATGCTTTTTATTTCTTAGAGTAGGTATCTGGGCATTGTTTTCCCTGACTTTCTAAGTGTTAGGATTTTACTATCCTTTTTTCCAATCCAACTGAAGCTTGGTCTTTAGATCTTGCCCAGTGGAGACCAGAGTCTCAGATAAGGATGATATTGGAATTTGCCGAGTGACTCAGAAAGGTCAACCGCCTGTTCATTCATCCCTCCGGGATGACAAAAGACGAGGAGAAGGGAGATGGCCTGGCTCCCACGGGGCTGCCTAGCCAAATGGGAGTCTGGAGCACTTCTGTGGGTCCGGCTCTACCAACGTCTTATATTGTGAAGAAATCCCTTGCCTCAGTTTCCCCAAGACAAAAGGCACTCTTACATTTAGAATGATGGAATCAGCATCTCCACGGAGGATGGAGACTCCACTAAAGCTATGATTTTTCCAGCCAAACCTGCGTCTCCTCTCTAGCTCCCCAGCCCACCCACCATGTTCTGCGGGATTGCTCAGATCAGACACCTGGAAATTGTCCTCGACACTTCTGTCACTCACCCTCACCCAGTCACTCTAAATATACTCTATTTCCACAAGCAAAGCTCAACTGAACCTTTACCTGTCACCTACTGTACTAGCCTCCTCATGCAGGCTCTTAGGATATCCCTTACATTGTTCTGTAGATAGCAGGCCAGCGTAGTATTTCATTTCTACTAGAATCAACTTTATTTAGGTACCCTAAAGTTGCAGACAAGAAAATGTACTCATTTAAAGTGGAGTGTTAGCCAATATATACACCTGGGTAACCAACACCATATCGAGACATAGAACATTTTTATGTTTAGAGCCGTTTTACGTTCACAGCAAAATGGAGAGGAAGGTACAAAGATTTTCCAGAGCCCCCTGCCCCTACCCATGCATAACCTCCCCTACCAGAAATATCTTTCACCAGAACAACACAGTTGTTGCCATTGCTGTACCTCTACTCATAGATTGTTATCCCCCAAAGTCCATAGTTTACATTAGAGTTTACTCTTGGTATTGTACATGCTATAGGTTTGGACAAAGTATAATAACATGTACCCACTATCATAGTATCATACAAAATAGTTTCACTGCCCTCAAAACTTCTTCTGTGCTCTGCCTATCATCCCTCTTTCACGCCAACCACTGGCAACCACTGACCTTTGAACTGTCTCCATTGTTTCGCCTTTTCCAGAGGTCATATGGTTGGAATCGTACAGTATGTAGCCTTTTCAGATTGGCTTCTTATTCTTGGTAATATATTTTTAACTTTTCTCCGTGTCTTTTCATGACCCGATAGCTCATTTCTTTTTAGTGCTAAATACTATTCCATTGTCTGGGTGTACCACACTTTACTCATTTACCTATGGAAACATATTTTGTTTGCTTCCAAGTTTTGGCATTTATGCCTAGAGCTGCTATAAAAATCTGTGTGCAGGTTTTTGTGTGGGCATAAGTTTTTAGTTCATTTGGGTAAAAACCAAGGAGCACAACTGCTGGATCGTATGGGAAGGGTATGTTTAGTTTTATAAGAAACTGCTCTCTGTGTTCCAAAGTGGTTTTACCATTTTGCATGCTAACCAGCAATGAATAGGAGTTCCTATTGCTGCCCTTTTCCATCTACAATTGGTGTTGTCAGTGTTTTGGATTTTGGCCATTCTTATAGGTGTATTGTGGTATCTTGTTTTAATTTGCATTTCCCTGATGATATATTATGTAGAGCATCTTTTCATACGCTTACTTGCCATCTGTGAATCTTCTTTGGTAAAGTGTTTGTTAAAGTCTTTGGCCCATTTTTCAATTAGGTTGTTTGCTTTCTTATTGTGGAATTTTAAGAGTGCTTTGCGTATATTGGATAATAGTCCTGTATCAGGTGTGTCTTGCAAATATTTTCTCCCATATTGCTGGTCTTCTCACTCTCATGATAGTGTTCTTCACAGAGCAGAAAACTTTAACTTTAATCAGTCTAGCTTATCAATTCTTTCTTTTGTAGATCATGGCTTTGGTACTGTATCTAAAGAGTCATTGCCATAGCCAAGGTCGTCTAGATTTTCTTCTACATTAGTTTCTAGGAGTTAATATAATTTTGTTTTTTACATTTTGTTTTTAACCCATTTTGAGTTAATTTTGTGAAGGCTGTGTCTAGATGAATTTTTTTTGCATGTGGATGTCTGGTTGCTCCAGGACCATTTGTTGAAAAGCTATCTTTGCTCCATTGTACTGCCTTTGTTCCTTTTGTCAAAAACCAATTTACTTTATTTGTGTGGGTCTCTTTCTGGGCCCCCTATTCTGTCCTATTGATCTGTTCTTTGGCCGACACCACTGCCTCGACTACTCTAGCTTTATAGTAAGTCTTGAAGGTGCGTAGTGTCAGTCTTCCAACTTTGTTCTTTTCCTTCAACATTCTGTTAGCTATCCTGGGTCTTTTGCCTCTCTCTAGAAACTTTAGAATCAATTTGTCAAAATTCACAGAAGAACTTGCTGGGGTTTTCATTGGGATTGCATCGAATCTATAGATCACGTTGGGGAAGAAGTGACATCTTGACAATATTGAGTCTTCCTATCCATGAACATAGAATATCCCTCCATTTATGTAATTCTATAAATTATTTCATTAGGGTCTTGTAGTTTTCCTCCTATAGATCTTGTACATATTCTGCTAGGTTTACACATAAGTATTTTATGTTAGGGGTTGCTGATGTACATAATATTGTATTTTTAATTTCAAGATCCAGTTGTCATTGATGGTGTATAGAAAAGTGTTAAACTTTTGTATATTAACCTTGTATCCTGTAACCTTAATGTAATCACTTATTACCGTGTTTCCCTGAAAATAAGACCTAGCCGGACTATCAGCTCTAATGTGTCTTTTGGAGCAAACATTAATATAAGACCCGGTATTATATTATATTATATTATATTATATTATATTATATTATATTATATTATATTATTATATAAGATTGGATATATTATATTATATTATATTGTATTATATTATATTAGACTGGGTCTTATATTAAAATAAGACTCGGTCTTATATTAATTTTTGCTCCAAAAGACGCATTAGAGCTGATGGTCCGGCTAGGTCTTATTTTCAGGGAAACACGGTAGTCTAAGTTTTTTGTTGTTGTTGATTCTTGATAATCATGTCATCTGTAAACAAAGACAGCTAATTTCTTTCTCCCCAATCAGTATATCTTTTTTTAATATAATATTGTTTTTGTTTTGTTTTTCTCCCCCCTTCTTCCACGCCCCCTCCCCCACTCCGGTTCAAGGGGTTGTTTCTCAGTCTAGTTGTGTAGGACACAGCTCCTGGCCCATGCTGGTATTATGAGCCTTGTGCTCCCCCCCGGCTGAGGCTCTCAGTGACTGGTGGTCCGTCAGGTGCTCACGGCAGCACACGGTGGTAGCCCACTGCAGCCCAGCTCCAGGGAGAGCTATTGTTCACAATCTTAGCTGTAGAGGGTGCAGCCCACTGGCTCAAATCGGCGACCTCGGCATTAGGAATATGGTGCTCCAACCACCTGAGCCACTGGGCCAGCCCCCAGTATATCTTTTATTTCCCCTTCTTACCTTATTGCATTAGCTAGGTATTCCATTAAGATGTTGAAAAGCACTGGTGAGAATTTGATATTCTTGCTTTGTTCCTGATCTTAGCGGGAAAGCTTCTATTAATACTTTCTCACCATTAAGTATAATGCTCTCTCTAGGTTTATTGTAGATGTTCTTTATCAATTTGAGGAAGTTCCCTTCTGTTCCTACTTTGCTGAGAGTTTTTATCATGAATAAATGTCGTATTTCCCCAAATGCTTTTTCTGTTTATATAATCGGGTGATTTTTCTTCATTAGCTTGTTGATGCAATAGATTACATTTACTGATTTTTGAATATTGAACCAGCCTTGAATGTTATGATGTATGATTATTTTTATACATTGTTGGATTTGATTTGCTAATATTTCATTAGAGATTTTTGCATCTGTGTTCATGAAAGATACTGGTTTGTAGTTTTCTTGTAATGCTTCATTCTTGGTAGTGTAATACTGGCTTCAAAGAACAAGTTAAGAAGTATTTCCTCTTCTTCTATCTTCTGGAAGAGATTATAGATATTTGGTATAATTTCTTCCTTAAATATTTGGTAAAATTTATCAGTGAACCCATCTGGGCCTAGTGCTTTCTGTTTTAGAAGGTTATTAATTATTGATTTAATTTCTTTAATAGATATAGGCCTATTCAGATTGTCTATTTCTTCTTGTGTGAGACTTGGCAGATTGTGTCTTTCAAGGAATTGGTCCATTTCATCGAAGTTATTGAATTTGTAGGCATAAAGTCATCCATAGTATTCCTTAATTATCCTTGCGACCTATAGTGATGTCCCCTTTTTCATTTCCAATATTAGTAAATCGTGTCCTTTTTTGTTTTCCTTAGGCTGGCTAGAGGCTTATTGATTTTATTGATTTCTTAAAAAGAACCAGCTTTTGGGTTTGTTGATTCTTCTCTATTGATTTACTACTTTCAATTTCAGTGATTCCTGCTCTAATTTTTATTTCTTTTCTTCTGCTTACTTTGGAATTAATTTTCTCTTTTTTTCCTAGTTTCCTAGAGTGGAAGCTCAGATTAGTGAATTTAGATCTGTGTTATTTTCTAATATCTCTTTTCTTTTCTATAATAAAGTTATAATATTATATAGTAGCCCCTTGAACAATGTGGGGATTTGAAGTGCCAATCCCCTGCACAGTCGAAAATTTGCATATAACTTTTCCCCCTTCCGCCTTCTGCCCCGCCCCTGCCCCCCTTCCCCACTGCAAGTCAAGCCATTGTTTCTCAGTCTAGCAGTGGAGGATGCAGCTCACTAGGCCGTGTTGGTATTATGATCATTGTGCTCTACCTGGCTGAGCCAGTTGGTCGCTGGCCACCGCCAGCCGCTCACGGCAGCACATGGCAGCTCACAGCAGCACATGGCAGCTCATGCCGGCTGGTGGCTGCTCCCAGCAGCCCAGTTCCAGATCAAGCCGTTGTTCTCAATCTAGCTGTAGAGGGTGCAGCTCACTGGCCCATGTGGGAATCAAACCGGCGACCAGGGTGTTAGGAGCACAGCGCTCCAACAACCCGAGCCACCCGCCGGCCTCTACGTATAACTTTTGACTCCCCAAAACTTAACTACAGTCAGCCCTTGGCATCCATGGATTCAACCAACTATGGATTGAAAACTATTTTTGATCCACAGTTGGGAATGAGAAAATACCATCCATAGTTGGTTGAATCCATGGATGCAAAAGCCATAGATACGAAGGGCCACCTGTATTTATTGAAAAAAATCTACATATAAGTGGACCCACGCTGTTCAAACCCATATTGTTCAAGAGTCAACTATAATTTATATCATAAATTTCCCTCTAAGGACTGCTTTTATTGCAGCCCCCATATTTTGATAAGGAGTGTTTTCATTTTATTAGTCTAAAATATTTATAAATTTCTCTTGAGATTTCTTTCTTTACCCATGTGTTATTTATTAGTGTGTTGCTTAATCTTCAAGTATTTTGAGATTTTCCTGCTATCTTTCTGATGTTGATTTGTAGTTTAATTTCATTTTGGTCTGAGAGCAGAGATTGTATGGTTTCTATTCTTTTCAATTTGTTAAAGTTTGTTTTATAGCCCAGAATGTGGTCCGTCTGGGTGAATGTTCCATGTGAGTTTGAGAAGAACGTGTCATCTGCTGTTGGATGACGTGGTCTACAGACGTCCATTATATCCAGTTACGTGATGGTGCTGTTGACCTCAGTTGTGTCCTTACTGATTTCCTGCCTGCTGGACTGTTCGTTTCTGATAGTCTCCGACTAGGACAGTGGAGTCATCTGCTTCTCTTTGCAGACTTTTCCGTTTGCCTTACATGTTTTGATGCTCTGTCCTTAGGCACATTGAGAATTACTATGTTTTATTAAAGTATTGACCTTTTTGTTGGAGTATTGACCCTTTTTTCATTATGTAGTGCCCCATGTATCCTTCATAACGTTCCTTGCTTTGAAGTCTGCTCTGTCTGAAATCAATAAAGCTATTTCTGTTTCTTTTTGATTAGCATGGTATGTCTTTCTCCATCTTTTGCTTTTAATTTATATGTGTCTCTGTATTTAAAGCGGGGGTTTTGTAGACAACATGTAGTTGAGCCTTGTCTTTTAATTCATCCTGAGAATCTTTCTTTAAAAAAAACTATTTTATTGAGGTATGATTGACATAAAAAACTGTACATATTTAAAATATACAACTTGATGAGTTTGGAGAGACGTGTATACGCATACGTATTGAATTCCTTTGTCTATTTTAAAATCGGGTTAATTTTTTTTTTTTTTACTATTGAGATGTAGGAGTTCCTTATATATTTTAGGTATTCACACCTTATCAGGTACGTAGTTTGCAAATATTTTCTCCCATTCCATAGGTTGCCTTTTCATTTTATTGTTGCCATTGCTGTGCAGAAGTTTTTTAGTTTGATGCAACCCCACTTGTCTACTGTTGCCTGTGCTTTTGGTATCATATCCAAGAAATCATTGCCAACGCCAATGTCAGGAAGCTTTTTCTCCAATTTTTTCCTGTAAGAGTTTTAGGAGGTCATGTCTTAAAGATTTTAATTCATTTTGAGTTGATTTTTGTGTATGGTATAAGGGCTCAATTTCATTCTTTTGCATATGGAGATCCAGTTTCCCCAACATTATTTATCGAACAGACCATCATTCCCCTATTTTGTAGTCTTGGCATCCTTATGGAGGAAGAGTTGACCGTGTATGTGTGGGTTTATTTCTGGGCTTTCTATTCTGTTTCACTGGTCTATATGTCTATTTTATGCTAGTACCATATTGTTTGATTACTGTTGCTTTGTAATATATTTTTAAATCAGGAAGTTTGATGACTACAGTTGTTTTTGCTCAAAATTATTTTGGCTCTTTGGGGAGTTTTGTGGTTCTGTATGAATTTTAGAATTGTTTTTCCATTTCTGTAAAAAAAAAAAAACAAATTCCATTGGGATTTTGATAGAGATTGCACGGAATCTGTAAATCACTTTGAGTAGTATGGATATTTTAACAATATTAATTCTTCCAATCCATGAACATGAAATGTCTTTCCATTTATTTGTGTATGCGTTAATTTCTTGTATAGTTTTCAGTGTGTCTTTTACCTCTTTGATTGAATTTATCCCTTAGTAGTTTATTCTTTTTAATGCTATTGTAAATAGGATTGGTTTTGTAATTTCCTTTTCAGATAGTTTGTTGTTAGCTTATAGAAATGCAACTGGTTTGTGTATGTTGTGACAGTCTCTTTTAATAGGTGCATTTAGACCATTGATATTCAAAGTGATTATCGATAAATTTGGGTGAATATTTTTCATATTTATTACTGTTTTCTATTTGTTGTTCTTTGTTCCTAATCTTGTTTTCCACACTTTTTCATTCTTTTGTGGTTTTAATTAAGCATATCATATGATTCCATTTTTTCTCCTTTTTTAGCATATCAGTTATACTTCTTATTTTACCTTTCTTTTTACCCATTGCTTAGGTTTTGCAATATACATTTACAACTAATCCAAGTCCATTTTCAAATGACACTATATCACTTCACAGGTAGAGTGAGTACCTTATAATGACAAAATAATCCTAATTCTTCCATATTGTCCTTTGTGTTATTACTCTCACTTTTTCCATTTATACATAAACATACATAAGAATATATATGCTTATATACGAGTATGTGCATATTTATATAATCAATAGATTGTTGCTATTAGTATTTTGAACAAACTATTATGTTATGTCAATTAAGATAACAAAAAGAAAAGTTTTTATTTTATCTTCTCTTATTCTTTCTCCAGTGCTCTTCCTTTCTTTATGTAGATCAATTTTCTGACTTACATAATTTGTCTTTTCTCTAAAACACTTCCTTTAATATTTCTTGTAAGGTAGGTCTATTGGTAAACAGTTCCTTAAATTTTTGCTTGTCTGAGAAAGTCTTTATTTTCCCTTCACTTTCAAAGGATAATTTTATAAAGTGTAATTCTAGGTTGGTGGGGTTTTTTTTCTTGTAAACATTTTAAATATTTCACTCTAGTCTTCTGTTGCTTGTATGGTTTCTGAGGAAAAGTTAGATATAATTCTTATTTTTGCTCCTCTATAAGTGATGTGCTTTTTTTCTCCTCTTCTTTCAATTGTTTTTCTTTACCTTTGATTCCTGAAGTTCAAATATAATATGTCCAGGAGTAGTTCTGCTTTGTTTCTATTTTTGCCTTTTTTTTCCTCTTTGGGGGAAATTTTGGAGGTTTCTATTGAGATATCCTCAAGCTCAGAAATTCTTTCCTCAGTCATAGCCAGTCTAGTAATATGCCCATCAAAGGTATTTTTCATTTCTGTTACAGTGTTTTTGATCTGCATCATTTCTTTCTGGTTCTTTCTTATAATTTCCATCTCTGTTTACATTGCCCATCTGTTGTTGCATGCTGTCTGCTTTATCCATTGGCATATTATTCATAGTTGTTTTAGATTCCTGGTTCGATGAGTCCAACATCCCTGCCCTTTCTGAGACTGGGTCTGATGCTTGCTTGTCTCTTCAAACTGTGTTTTTTGCCTTTTAGTATACTTTGTAATTTTTTTGTTGAAAGATGGACAAGATGTACTGGGTAAAAGGAACTGCTGCAAATACACTGTTAGTAATGGGTGGCAAAATGTAGAGGGAGCAGAAGTTTTTATAGTCCTATGACTAGTTAACAGGTTTTTAGCAAGCCAGTGCCTCTACACTATAAACTTCACAAGCGCTTCCCATTCCCTCAACTCCATTAGATGAAACAGGATGGCTAGAGTGGGCTAGAGTTGGGTATTTTCCTCCCCTCAGGTCAGTTAGGCTCTGATAAAAGTAACTCTACCAGGTTAGAGTCTGATTCAATAGTTTATTATGAGGGCGACCTGATTCTTAAGAAGAACAGAATGCTCTGGTGTATTTCAAAATGGTTTCTTTTCCCCTCCCTCTGCCAGAAGTGCTCTGATACTCACTGCGGGAACCTGGGAGAACTCTAAGAGGTCAAACTCACGAACGTGTGCCCCACTCCCACCACCACCACCAATGACTCCGTCCCTCTGGAGTTTTTAACTCTCAAGATTTGTCCACACTGAGCCTGCAACAATCCATGAATTACAATTCCAGTTCCTTTATCCCCAGGCTGGTTCCTGTAGAGGTGCTGCTCCTGGGTTTCTGCCCAGTAACTTGCGATTCTATGTATCTGTCTGTCTCCTGAAAGTGGGGACAGCAGTTTACCCTGTCACCTCACTTCTCTGATAGATCTAAGAAGACGTTGATTTTACAGTTTAGCTTTTTACTTGTTAGGATGGAGTGTGACTTCTAATCTTCTTACATGCTGGCCTGGAAACCAGAAGCCCTATCCTAGAATATTTTCATCCCCTGAAAAAGTTTTCTCCTTCTCCTTCCCTATTCAACTCCCCCCACCCCACACATACCCAGTCTGCGAGATTCACCAATCTATTTCATATCAGTAGAGATCACTTTCGTCCTAGAATTTAATAAGTTAAAATTATATAATATGTTGTATAAAATTATATAATTCTGTAACTACAGCACAACTAGAAATTTTAATTCCAAACTATTAAAATAAAACTAAAAAACTACAAGGAAAAAAAAAACTATAAAAGAATTTTGCTGTATCAGGATGCTCTGGGCTGAAAATAATAAAAAAAGAAATCTGTCTAAACCAATTTCAAGAATAAAAAAATGTATTATCTTATATAACAAGGAGCCCAAAAGTTGGATAATTCAGGAGCTGGTTAACTGCAACACCATGAGGTCATCACAGTCAAGTTTCTTTACATCTTTCTACTTTCTACTTTTCAGTGCATCAGACTTATCCACAGACTAGCTCCCCTCCTGGACACAAAGTAGGTGTAGCAGCCCCAGGCTTCTCACCGTCATAACTACATTCATAGGCAGAATGTTTCTTTCTGTAGTTCCCATTTTGTTAGAGAAAAAAAAAAAAAAAACATCTTTCCCCAAAGCCCCTCATCTCCTACTATATGCTCGTCTGCCTCATTGCACCATAGAGTCACATCTAAGCTAATCACTGACAAGGAAAAGGAAACCATTATGTTTAGCATAGGTCAAAACTAGGTCACTCTCCAACTCAGTCTCTAAGGTTGGGATGGGCTAAAGTATATGACCAAGGGGAGAAAAATGGAGGGATAGGGAAGCAGGTCACAAAACAGGGAAACCGAAAACCAGAATGACTAATAAACAGATGAAGAGATGTTTAATCTTATTTATAATCATAGAAATGCAAAATAAAGTGAGAAATGGATACTACTTTACATCCAAAGATAAAATATGGAATAATAACCAACTGCCAAAGATGTGGGGAAAATGCAACACTTATGTGCTGCCAGGGAAAGTGAAAATTAGTGCAGTCATTTTGGAGAGCAATTTGAAGGTTTTTAGTGGTGGACAAAATGCATATCGCTTTATCCTGCAAATCCCGTCTTGTGTATAAAACTCAGAGAAATTCTTCTTTAAGTACACAAAGAGAGATGTTCATTGTAACCTTGTTTATAATAATAGAGCTGGAAGTGACTTAAATGTCTGTCAATAAGGAATTACTAAATAAAATATAATATTGTATAAATAATGGAATATAATGTAACAGTCAAACAAAGAGGCTTAGACTTACATTAATCAATCTGAATAAATCTCAAAGAAGCAGAATGAGCTGTGCAGCAAGGTATCACTTAGGTACATGAGATGCACACACCTAACAACACCATGTGTTATTTATATGAATGCATACAGATGCATGTAAAAAATGTAAAATATGTTCATAGGTATAAATAAAATGGACAGAGAACCTGAGAACGGTGCCTATGGGAATAGAAGATGAACAGAGAAAAATTAAATTGAAAAATAATATTATAGTAAATAAAATAGAAATACATAATAAATATGTGCCAACCTGGGGCAAGACTGAAGTTCCTTAAGCATGGATCTGAGCTGGATTCATCTTTCAAGCCACAAAACACCCAGTTTTACAAGTAATCGGGCGCTCCTTCCTGTTTCTTGACTGATTCCCCAAACAGAAAACTGCTGAGTCTGATGTGCTACGAAGTGAGATCTGTGTAACGATTCATATGAATATTTTCCTCTTTGGGGCTCGCATCATTTGCTTCCAACTGTTTAATCTCATCAAGCAGTGCACTCACAATTTCAAGTTATTTCTTGTGAGGCCATTATCATCGCTCGGTTTTTTTTTTGTTTCTCATTTGGCATTGTGTTTCTCAAGCAGCTCTTTCCCTCCAGGTTTTGAGCCATCTGTGATAAAGAAGGTACTTAAGATTTCAATAACAACAAAAACAGATTAACTAAAGGTTTGCCTTTCATGTTGAGTGTATTTCTGTTCAACTTGCAGGCAAGGCACTACAAAGCGTCTTTATTTTGTTTCAGTGGATCGAAAATGAGGCCGAGATACTGGATGAAATGTATTTATTCTCTTTTCATCTGTTTCCAAGTGTGGAAATCTCTTCCCTCAGAGACCCACGTGGCTTCCTATGTCATGTGTCTGTTCAAATGTCATTTTTCTGAGAGGCTTTTCACTATTTAGAACAACATCTCCATTACTCCCTACCTCTTTTATTCTGCTTTAGTTTTCTCCATGACACTATTTTATCATATTCTATGTTTATTTGTTTATTATCTGTCCCCCCAAGCTAGAATGTGAGCTCCATGAGAACAGAGACCCCCCTTGCTCACTGCCTGATCCCCACATTGGAAAGAGTGCCTGGACCGGAGAAAACGCTCACTAAATGAGCACTGAACTGCATGTAGGAGGAATTTTCTGGTGAATTTTGTTCTTCATTATACTCCTATTCAGTTCAGTATATTTCTTATAATTAATGCTATCAGAATTTCCCCCTTTTGCTGTTAATCTTTCCACCCTGTCCATATATTTAGTCATCTGATATTTATTGAGCTCCTACCATGTACCAGGCACTGTACTAGGTGCTGAAGGATTCCGTGGCAAACGAGACAGGCCTTGCCTCATCGTTTTTTGCTTCTGCGTTCAGCATGACAGTAACCTCGATTTCCTAAAATTGGCATACACTGATTAAAAGTGTACTCCATGCCACGCACAGTGGATCTCGTTATATCCACGACCTTTTTCAAGCCTCACAACAGTCCTATGAAGTTGATATTGTTAGAGTGGCTCGAAATTTCTTCCCCATAAGCATTCAGTTTATGGACAATACAGAAGACAACAGAATTATTTTGCCAAAGCCAAATAGAGGCTTCCAGAGAGCAGCACGCAGGCCACAATATGTGGAACAGGTGCAGAGCCCCTGCAGAGACGGTCCCACTCCCCCACCTGTCCCCCAGGGCCTCTCGGTGCTCTTTTCCCAGTAAGCACACCTTTCTCTTCAATTTCACTGATTTGTTTAGCGACTGTCTTATCCCTCAAAGCTTTTTATCCAGAAGAAATGTAAACATACAGAGTCACAGGGCTTTAAGACGGATTTGAATGGGATGCCAAACATGTTGATATACATTCTCCTTTTCCATTCCACACCAACACTGCCCCGTCACGAGAACAGAGTTTTGAGTCACTTTAGTATTTTTTCTATCATCTTAGAGACAAGGAAATGAACAGAGAGGCTGAGAAACTTATTCAAGGTGAGTAAGTGGCCAATTCGGGATTCATACCTAGGTCTGCCTCCCAAGTCCACGTTCACCTCCACTGAGCTATGCCCACTCCATTGACCCATTTTTACCCATTGAGGCCGCTGCCAATTTCCCTTTCACGTTTCCCTTCCAGAGCAGGGTCACTAACCTGGGAGATGGAAGATCTGGATTTCAGTCCTGACTCTGCCCCGAATTTGCTGCGTGACCTTGGGCTGTATGTCTTCCCCTCTCTGACCTTCAGTTTCCTCATCTGCAAAATGAGAAGGGGAAGATGAGCATTTTGTCGTATGTTTTAAAATAATCCCTTTCATCAAATGACATCACATTTAGAATACAGTATGCAAAGACGTAAAACAGGTGAACATGGAGTTTCTCTAGTTGAACCTGGAGTTGGGGGTTCCGAGCTTCTCCCCCATGTCCCTCCCCCACCACTGGGGAGAGTCATGGATGGGAATCTGTGAACCTCCAAAACTGTGTGCTGAATTGCGTGTGTGTGTGTGTGTGTGTGTGTGCGCACGTGCAAATTTTTCATCAGTCTCAGAGGGGTCCATGATCCCCATTAAAAAGCTGTGATGATGATGAGGATGACATCAGTCACAGCTGACACACACCAGGAGCCACACCAAACACTTTATATGCATTAACTCATTTCATCTTTACAATAACCTGATGAGTAGGGAGTAATGATAGAATCTTCATCTTATAGATGAGAAAACCGAGGAGTTAAGTCAAGTTGCAGAAGGTTGTACAGCTAACACATGCTTTTTCTAAACATCTCCTAGCTTTTTATAAGGACAATCAACCTACTCTCTTTGGTTAAGTTTTATATACATAGAAAATATTATACTGTCTCCTATGGGATATCATTTTTAATTAACAATATGTTTTGCATTCAAGTCGCTGTACCTTTTAAACAGGCCTTGCCCAGGACACACCTCACAGCTTTGATTTCCTCTGGGCTGTCCAGCTCGATCTCTGCCTGAGTGTTCATGCCTTCCCCGGGCTCTAGGACAGTGTTTTGCAAAACTTGGTCTAGGAACCTCCCCTTGGGATCACCTGGGAACTACAGATCACCTCTGATCTGAATCAGAGCCTCTGGGGTGTGTCTCTATGTGTGCATTTTTCACAAACTTGAGCGTATAGAGGTTGGAAGCTCCTGATTATGAAATCCCACTGCCTGAAAGCCTTTGTAGAGAGGGTGTGGGTATGTACGCCAGGTGGAGCACAAGTAACAGGAAGGGAGGGAGGTAATGTCATACAGCTCTGCATTGAGCTTTGTGCTAAACACCATATTTGCTATCTGAGGGCAGAGACTTTGTCTTAAATCAGTATTCCTACTGATTTAATAAATACTCTTCGGTACATGGTAGGCCAAACACTATTTATTGAAGAAGTGACTGACTGACTGACTGACTGACTGACTGAATGGCTGGGAGGGTTTTAAGCAGGGAGATCATAATCTAGTTTTAAAACGATGACTCTAGTCGTAGAATTGCAAATTGATCCCAATGGGATAATATTGCAGGCTGTTGGGCAGGCTGCTAGGTGTCCAGGCTTGAGATGGTGGTGGCTTCGACCAGGGTGGTCATGAGGGATGGTGGAAAAAGGGGACAGAGAGAGGCTTGGGAGGGCAATAGCTCCAGGACTTGATGATCGGGGGCCCGAGGGACAGGCAGGAATCAAAGGGGGTCTCCATAGTTTTGACTTGGACAACTGGCTGGTTGTGGTGCCATTCGGAGCTGGTGGCTGTAACCTGATCGCGTCAGAGGTGAAACCTCAAGCCCATGGGAATGATGTTGGGGTCACCTGAGTGACTGCAGAAGACACTGACTAAAGACCCAGGTCCTCTTCAAATCCACCTCCATCTTCTAGGGAGCAGAGCGGGGGGATGGTTCGCAGTAGGAGAGGGGAGAGCACCTGCAGTGGAGGGGCTGCTGGGCGTAGATTATGTCAGCAATTTCAGCAATGCAGGTATTTAAGACTTCCTGGCAGTCACATAATTGAGGCTCCCTTAGGGCCCTGGAAGAAATATCATCCAATAACCAGCAAATACACCTGGCCTCTCAGAGATGCAGTGCTACCGATGACCTTGATGGTAATGACCTTCAGGGGAAGATGCAAGTGAGCACAAAGCCAGTCGGAGGAAACTCTCTAACCCAGGGGCTGCAGCCACACAGCTCAAAGTGCATGGCGGCCCGCTTGCCTCTCTGGCCTGGTAGCAATTAGAATTCTTCTCCTGCATTGAGCACCTCAAGATGAAACAGGTGGAGATTTGCCGAAGATCTGTCTTCAGCCGGCACCCTAGCCTTTATTCTGGCAACTCTTGGGTCACAATAAGAACTTGGCCTCCATTCCAGTTTCAGTCACCCAATGGCGAATTAATTCATATTCACAGCAGCACAAAGGCCCACGCCAAGCCAGTCTCCAAGGCAGTCTCTCCTTAAGTGTCATTGATTCGGATCCTGGTTGGCAGTTAGGGTAAGCAGGGGTTTCTTTACAAGAGAACCTCTTTGGTGTGGCTGCTTCTTTGCCATGGGGGTAGCCATCCCACTGGAGGGGGCTTGCTACCCTGCACAGGCCCGGGGCATTGTGGGGAGCATTTGGTACCCGGTCTCCTTGTCGTGGGCTCTGCAGAGGATGGCCTGGTCTTTTTCTGGCCTCTTTGGCACATACCGTTCCTTCAGCCTGGAAGGCCTTTCCTGGCCCTTTTTTACCTGGCCAACTGTCTTTGTCCTGAAGGGCTCAGATCAGTTATCACTTCCTAGAGCAGTGCCTCTCTGTCACTCCCACCTGCTCGCCAGGTGTCCCTCCTCTGGCTCCCACAGGCCCTGGCTCCCCACTGCTGATGCTAACTGATCAAACTGGGGTCTCTTGCTATCTACTTGCTTTTCTATCCTGTGGGCCTAACACAGCCTCTGGCCTGTGGCATGGGGCAGGACCCCGGTAAGTACTTGTGGAGGGAAAGAAATACATTTGCAATGTTGTATTGGTAAACAAGAACCAGAAGATTTAAATTCCGTAAGTGACCTTGGAAGCAGGACTCCTTTGTACCAACTGACATGGGAGACATCAAGAATGGAGACCAGGAGTTGGGCTTCACCTGCTGATTTCTCTCTCTCTCCTTTTTCTGATACTGGAATCACAAACTTTAGTTTGAAGACCTGAGACTGAGACTTAGCTCAGCCACTCTGAGCAAGGTCGTTTCCCCTCTGGGCTCCAGTGTTCTCTCCTTCGTGAAGTAAAGTGGTTGGACTACATACACAGAGCTTATACATATAATTTTAAGTGCTTACAAGTGCCGGGCAGCGTTCTAAGTGCTATACTTGTGTTATATCATTTAATCCTTATAACAATCTTATGACATGGGAAGTATTTTCTTATATTCTTAATGGGGAGTCTGAAGCACAGAAAGATTAGAGTACTTGCCCAACGTCTCACAGCCAGTAACAGATGGAGCTGGGGCTTTCACCCAACAATCTGTTTTTCCAGAGCCCATCTCTTAGCCCCAAAGCTGAACTGCCTCGCAGCTGGATGATTTCTAAGACCCATTCCTGCTTTACAATGGGAACTCTCATTCTTCTATTGAAGATATTTACATTTGGTGCCTTCAGAGCCCGTTTTTAACTGGCTGCTTCCACAAGAGAACACAGGAATCAGCCTTTTTTCTCTGCCCTTCATTCTGATTACAGAGGAAATCAGTGAGGGCATAGATTCAGAAGTTGGGTCGACCTGGGTTGGAATTGCAGTCCCACCGCTCACTGCGGGTAGTTCCTTTACCTCTTGGGACCTCGGTTATGGTGCCTATGAAAGTGGTTCCAGAATCTTCCTCCTTGGTGGCTACAAGGATGAAATAATATAGATAGGGCTGCCAGATTCAGCAAATAGAAATACAGGATGTTCAATTAAATTTGAATTCCAGATAAGCAAGGAGTAATTTTTTAAAAATATAAGGCCCATGTGATATTTGGGACATACTTACGCTAATAAATTATTCCTTGTTTACCTGGAATTCAAATTTTACTAGGTGTTCTATATTTTATATGACAACCTTACGTGCAGAGGAAACCCTTAGCATAGTGCCTGTCCCATCGGAAGTGTTTAATAAGCTCTAGAAAGATCTCTACTGAAACCCACTACTTTGCATTTCCTGAGGACTCACTTAGCAGTCCTGGACGGTAGTTAAAATCTGCTGTGGACCCCTGATTAACCATGTGGCTCGATTGTCAGGATTTGAGAGGACTGACCTAGGATTTCAGTAGACGCGGCTTGAAAGGGCCTCACCAGAGGCAGGGCAGAAACTGCAGGTCTCCTGGCAGTTGGTCTCCAGCCTGGCCGGCTCACTCCAGTCCGTTCCCTATCCAAGGGCGCCATCTGGTGTCCGCATCTGGTTTTGCAGCCTGGTGTATGGCTCTGAGCAGAGGTGGAACAGGGGTCGGGATGGGTGAGGTGGGGGTGCAGAGAGGCCTGGTTTGTCTCGTCCTGTTCTTCGCCCCAACAGAGCCTCCCTTCCTAGTTCCCCAATCATCCTGCTTCCTCTTTTTCCATCCACCTCTGCCATCTGTATCTCTCCGTCGACACTCACTTCAGCCTACTGAGCGGCACCTGCACTACATCTTAGATTCTCAGAGGCTGCAGGTGTGTGAGAAATACCACCAATCAGGAGTCAGAAAAACTGAGGTCAGGGCCCAGGGAAACCGTGTACTAGCTATATGACCTTGAGGGGATTCACGAAACTCCTCTGAAACGATTTGCTTCGTAAAGTGGTGATGATCATCCCTGCTTTGCACGTGTTGAAGGACTTTGGTGAGGAAAAATTGGTTGTGCACGCGAAAGTGTTCTGAAAACTCTCAAGTGCCACGACAATGTAATTTTACAGTATATTATTCCAGAGCATCTATAATAATAGACTATATTATTAACAGTGATAACAGCGGCCTTTCCTGGGCATCCTAATACCCCAGCTCTGAACGCCTGAGTCGTCTGTACCTGCTTACCTCGCTTTGCCTCTGACTTTCAGACTCAGGATGTATCCCTCCAGGTTGGCCTTTCTGTGCTGCATTAGGTCCCACCAGCATTAGGGCGGCAGAATGGGCGGCAGAATGGCTCATGTGGCAGTATAGAGGCCTGCATCTGCCGGCTGTTACCCAAACTCCCTGTGCCTCAGTTTCCTCACCTATATAATGGGGATGATAGGCAGCAGCTTCCCTTGTGAGGATTAAATGACATGGTAACGTGAAGCACCTGACAACTTTAGCAAACCCTAAATAAAGGTTAGTTAGTGTTTCCTTCACACGCTGGCTGTTATTCTGACTTTCTTTTAAGAAACGGTGTGGAGAAATGGAAACTGCATGGGGTTTGTAGGCAGAGGGAAGTGACTTTGAATATCGGCTCTGTCACCAACGTCATCACTATTGGACTCTGGCAGATGTCTCTACCTCTACTGAGCCAGCTTTCTCTCCCATGAAGTAGGGATAGAAATAGAATCGATCTCCATGGTTGGGGTGAGCATTTCATGACATCACTTTGTAAAGTAGTCTGCATGTTTCCGTCACTGCCTAATGACCAGATAAATGACAGCTTTTACGTATTGCTCTCACCTCTTTCAGCCACATCCATTCATCTATTCATTAAAAAACATCTATTAAGCTTCCTCTATGGGACCAATCCCATGCTAGTTGCGGGGGTTACAAAAATAAATAAGACATGAGTCTGGCCCTCCAGGAATACGCTGTCTTGTGGAGAAATGGTAATAAAAAGAGCCACTTTCATGTATTGAGCACCTACTATGCAGCAGACACTGTGTTCGGGCTTTCTGCCCTTCCTCTCAGTGACTCCTCAGGAAGACCCAGGATTTCAGCCCAAACCCAATGACAGGAACCCAGAGGCCTTGATCTCAAACAATGCTTTCTCCTGTCTTCCAGGATTGACTGGTCGGGTAAGAAGGGCCCGTGCAGGAAAGAAGGGCCATCATGGAGGTCTGAGGGAGGCCAGTGTGGGCCAGAGGAGGAAGTGCTCAACTCCACGGAGGGAGAGTCGGAGAGGTAGGGGCAGCCGGAGGGTTTGCAGAGGAGAGTTTGGAGAGCGATGCTCTGAGGGGGTGGGGCAGTGAGCAGAGGCTGGGAGGAACAAGCAGCAAGGTATCTTCAGGGGGCCTGAGTGCTTCGGGCTGACAGATGATGCTGGAAACGTGGGTGGGGAAGGTGCTGGGATCCTGGGGGCCTCTGGGTGTCCTGGCTCTGCTGGGGACTCCATACTGTAGGGCAGTGTGTGGGTTTCAAGAGAGGTGCGTGAATGGAGAAGGGGTGATGTGAGCACGATGGCAGCAGTGTGCAGGGTGGAAGGGGGAAGCCAGCAAGGAGGAATTTGCTGTAACCTAGTTCCGGAACAAGAGCAGTGGCCAAAGAGGGTGGAGAGGGTCAGCCGTGCAAGGAAGGTGTGACGGGATTGCCTTCCTCTCTTACTGAGCTGACACAAGGGAATAACTGAGGCGGGATTTTCAAGGCTCTTGTCACGAAATATGAGCCTGGTGGTGCCCAGTTGTTAGATCTGGGCCCTCAGAGTCATTCCAGAAACCAGGAAGGTATTGACATGCCCACGTTCTCCTCTTGGCCCCAGAGAAACTCTTTGGGGGTTTTAGCCCTTCTCTGAGACTCCGCCTTGGCCAAGCTCACCCTGGGCCAAAGCAGCCTGCTGACCTGCAAGGAGGCAGTGCCCGTGGTGCCACTTTCCAGTCCCTGACCAGGCCGTCTTCTCACACAGGAGAGACATGAGATACAGGTGCTGGGGATTCGTTTCCCACTTTGGGGTTTCGTGAGAAGAAATAGAATGAGAGAAGGGCAGGAGGAGAGATGTAGGCCCCCCAAAAGTGAGCTAGTGAATTAGCAGCATCAAACAAATAATAATAAAAATTGTAGCAGCCATCATGATTTGGGGCTAGAAATAAGCCCCAGTTAAGATCGTCAGCCAGACGAACGCTTTTAGTACATTATAACGATGTTCCAGAAGAAGATGACATGACTGTATTTGAATAAATGTAGATTGTTGTACATGAAAAACTTAGATATCCCCTGAAAATATGCCCTGATGCATCTTTTGGAGCAAAAATTAATATAAGACCCAATCTTAGTTTAGGGGAAATACGGTATAAGACCCGGTCTTATTTCCAGGGAATCACGGTACCTACCGGGTATTGTGCTACCAGCCTTTCCTACTTTACACCATATCTGGCCCTCACAGCAACCCTGTGACATAGGCACCATTATTTCCCTCATTTCACAGAGGGGGAAACTGGGGCAAAGAGAGATAAATAACCTGCAAAAGGTCACACAGTCATCAAGAGTTTGAGCACCGCAAATAAAGCTGCAGTGAACATTGGAGCACCCTTGTCTTTATGGATAAATGTTTTCAGATTTTTTGCGTAGATACCCAGGAGAGGGATTGCTGGGTCATATGGTAATTCTGTTCGTAATTTTTTGAGGAACCGCCACACTGCCTTCCGTAGCAGCTGCACCAGTCTGCATTCCCACCAACAGGGTATGAGGGGTCCTTTTTCTCCACAGCCGGACTTTGGGTGGTGAACACACAATGTGATTGATTTATAGAGGATGTAATACAGAATTGTACACCTGAAATTTATGTAACTTTACTAACAATTGTCACCCCAATAAACTTTAATTTAAAAAAAAGGGTTTGAGTACCTATCACTGACACTCTTTTTCTTCAACCTGCCCCACTCTACCTGGTGTGTCTGACAGCCCTGTGGGCACAGGGGAAAATGGAGGCGGGGCTGGGGCAGGTGCAGACTCGGGGGATCCAGCCGCCCTGAACTTCCTGCTGGTCTGAAGGGGGTGACAGGCGATCCAGGCTCTGGTCTCCACTCTGCCCTGACTCCCGGTGGGACCTTGCATGTGGTGTCTTCATTCTGAGTTTAACAATTCTCTCTGTGCAAAGAGAGTTGGTTTAGGTGGTGTTTAAGTCTCTTCCCAGATTAAAACGATACCATTATAAGAGCCGTGGAACATTGGGGTACCGAGGATCCAGTGACCCTGGCACTCAGCTGGACTGGTGAGGGCAGGAGCCGGGCTGTGCACGGTCTCCTCCCGGCTGCAGCCCTGATGAGACGGGTTCCCCGACTTCGGCTCCCTTACTATTGCACAGAAGCCACTGGAGGGCGCTGTGTCCTTACAGTTCTGGCTGAGCGTCCCTCCGAGGGCCTTAGAAAGTCCACTTGGAACTGATGGGAACTGGCAAGGCGGGCGCCAGTCCCTGGGAGGCCTCCGGACGAAGCGTAGCCCTCTCAGGCCGTATGGGGCAAGTAGGACCTGACCCTGTGAAAGGATGTTCACGGCCCCCGACCGGACGTCGCGGCCCTGGCTCTCGGTCTGCTGCTGACTCACGGCGATCCCTGGGCAAACCGCTCCGAGGCTGCTTGAGCTTCCGTTTCATTCGGCAGCTGTAAATGGGGACAGTCATGTCCGCCTTATGAGCCTGTTGTGAGAAAGGCTCTACCTGGGAGAGCACGTGTGAGAGCTTCCAAGAACTTGGATGCTCCCTATGCCAGAGAATCTATTGTTAGTGCCCTCGAAGGATCATTCCAGAACCGTCTCCAAGGGACGAGAGAACATCCGGTGAGGGCCTACCGTGAACTCCGAACGGGCGCTGGCACTTTCCCCAGACGACCTCCTTTACATTCTCACAAGGCTCCAGGAGGTGCGTTAGTATCACCTTCGTTTCACAGCTGGCAAAGCCCAGAGAGGTGACATGGCTTGCCCAGGGTCACCTAACCACTGGTGGCCTTGGTGGAACTCAAACCCATTGTCGGTCTGGCTCCATAGACTTGCCTTTAAACCTGACACGACCCCACACCGCTGCCTCGCGCCGAAGCAGGAGCGAGTCCCGTGCATCTCTCTCACATCTCCGAGGCTGAGGGGTGTGGGCACCCCTCCCGATGGCTGTCCCATGAACTAATATGTCCTTGACATGGAAGCACATTCTAGTGGGGTCGGGGACTCCCTAATTTGGCAATTGTATCTTCCCTTGGATTTCAGCATGATTCTTCCTCTTCCCTGGGAAGCAGAGCTGGCCCTGGGATGCAGGTGGCCTCACCTGTCACTTGACCAAACTCTCAGTACAAGTAAGTGACAGATGGATGGAAAAAGCTCGAGTTATGGTCCGTCCCTAGGTTCCCTGATGTGTTTGGGGTACAGGGCGATTTCCTCTGGTGGAGGAACGCGCCTCCATGAGATGGTCTAATTGAAGGGCTGGTCGATTTCTCAGTTTTTGTTTTCTATTTTGATTAGAGAAAGACTGTGCTATCTACATGGTTGTAGATAGAGTGTGGCTTAGTTTTCACAGTTTCTGTTCTTGTTGTCCTTATCCTTCCGTCAGCCTGAGAAGGGGGGATGGAACAGCCAGGTGAATTCTGGAATCCACCAACTTGGGGGGTTCTTGGAGTCCCAGAATCATGGAATTGTGGTGCCGGGAGGAGCCCTAGACACCAGGTAAGCCAGACCTCTCAGGGTAGAGATGAGACAACGGAGGCCCAGGGAGAGAACCAGACGTGCCCAAGGTAGCCCAAGGTCAGTGACAAGTTGGGACCAGAATCTGCCTGCTTTCCTGGTCTCATGCCAACGCATTTTGCTAAGTCACTTGCTGCTTGAAGTACGGTTAGCTTAGAAAACTCAGACAAGCAGAGAAGGGATGGGACAATGGAGGGGGGACAGGGTGATGCTGACCTTGCTCTTTGAAAGCTCTAGTGGGGAGTAGATTGTCTTCATCTGACGTCAGCCCCTGGGCAAATAATGGCCATAGAAAGCAAATATTATGAGAGTAAATGTGTAAACATGGAGCTGGCGACAGTTTTAGTGTCAGAAATAGGCTGAGGACTCCAGGCTCTATGAGGCTGGCCCCCTGATGCTGCCTCTTACCGAATGCTGGGGAAACAGGACCTGTCTGCAAAGATGAGGGGTGTGGGTCCCCCTGAGAAGCTGTGATAACTGGGGAGTAGCTTGCCCAGGGACTAAAGGAGAATGTTCAGTGATGCAGGAAGGAAAAAACACAGTCAGTTACTAAGTTCCAGACCCAACTGAGCACTTTATAGAGATTTTCATTTAATCTTCCCAGTAACCCTGAGGGACAGGCATTTTACAGATGAAGACACTGAGGCTCAGAGAGGTTAAGTTACTTGTCCCCAGTCACACAGATAGGAAGTAGTGGAGCAGGGATTTGATCCCAGGTCTGTCTATCCTGGGTGTTTCAAAATCTGGACTAGGGAACTTCCTTTATCAGAAATACTAGATACCCTTGTCAAATAAGAGATACCCTGGCTTTGCTCCAGATCTACCAAATTGGAACCAGTGAGCCAGTACTTTTAACAAGCTCCCAAAGAAGGGGTGGGGGGCCAATGCTGCTAAGACCTGAGAATAATTGCTTAATAGCAGGAGTTGGCCAACTTTTTCTGTAAATGGATAGATAGTAAATATTTTAAACTCTGCAGGCCTTATAGTCTCTGTTGCAATTATTCAACTCTGATACTATAGTCTGAAGGAAGCCACAGACAATATGCACATGAATGAATGTGGCTCTATTCCAATAAAACTTTATTTACAGACACAGGTGGTGGGACAAATTTGGCCCATGGTAGTTTGCTACCTCTTGCTTAGTCTACAGCATGCAAAGTATCTCCACAGCCTGTCTCTCTTGTTTACCAAGCAGCTCCATGACTAGGGTATGGTTATCTCCATTTTGCAGATGGGAAAACTGAGGCCCAAGGAGGTAAAACATCCAAGGTCACAGAGGGAGTGCTTGGCCACGCTGGGATTAGAACTATACTTCCTGATACCAAGTCCAATGGCACTGAAATGTATGAAGCCTGCCAAGAATGCCTGGACCACGGGGATTGTCAGTATTTAATGAAAGCAGTCACCATTCATTGAGCATGTACCGTGCGCCAGGCAGAGTCATTCCCTCATTTATATGCTACCCAGATGTTGAATGTCATTGTCTCTGTTACATGGGGCCGTCACAACCTCCCTGGGAGGTAGTAAGGCATCTGCTGTGTGTCAAAACCAGCTTATCTTGAGTGCCCCATACACCTGATATGCCACAGCTGGACACGGGAAGATGGAAACTGCTGACAACACATACTTGCCTTTCCATTCTTGAGTATGTGTGCACACCCCCCTCTATTCTCAAACAAACATCAAACAGACATGTGGTCAGTTCAGTGACCTCCTTGTCATAGGTAGGAGAACACAAAATTCAAGACCTACAAATGACTCATGGGGTTTACATGAGATGTCCCCAAGGAGATCAGGAACCAGGAAACTGCCTGGTGTGGGGGAAAGAATGCTGGACTTCCAGCTGGCCTAGATTCCTCACCACGCTCAGCCCCTGGTCTGCTAGGTGACCTTAGGTGTCCCTTTCCTCATTTGTAAATGAGTGTCACCCTCCTGATTTGTGAAATCGATGGGAAATAGGTTTTCTCAGTTGTTTCAGCCACCCAGTCATTCAACCAATCCCTCACAATATATTAAGTACCTACTACGTGCCAAACACAACTAGATCATTTTGATTTGAAATTCCAAAGGTTTGAGATTCAATCCTTCCTCCTCCTGAATAGGGGTTAGTAGATAAATGATAGGTCTTTTGGTTCAAGGATGCCTTGGGCTAGGATTTCTCACTAGGTAAAAAGTTTCTCTCTGTCCCCTGCATAAAAGTAGGTCTTGGCAAGAATCTAGAGCCAGCTCCTCCCACCAATCCATTCATTAATCCAACCTTCCACTTACCCTTACACAGAACCTTCCCTCTGTTCACCTACCTTTGCATCGCTCCATCCAATCATCGATATGTTTCTATCCATCCATTGATTTACCCAAGTACTCTTTGAACACTTACCATGTGCCTCATTTAGCATCGTGTCTGCTACTTCCCTGCCTCCAGGAAGTCCCCACTTGTGCCCACAGCAACCTAGGGTTTGAGGCAGAGGTAATGGAAAGCCCGGAATCCACGTAGCAATAAGTCTCCATTCTCAGAATCCAGGGAATTTCTGGAATGCCTTCAGGCACTTTTAGAATAGACAGGGCCAAAGACTGATCTGCTCAGGCTGCACATTCCTTCCCATCCAGACGTGGCCCCTCCTCCTGGTTCTGCTCTGAGGACACTCGAGGCCCCAGCCCTGGGCCTGCGTGAACTAAAAGCAATCCTATGTGACAAGGTAAACAAAAGGTGGTATATCCATTCAATGGAATATTATTCAGCCGTGAAAAAGAATGAAGTACTGACAGAAGCTACAACAGAGATGCACCTTGAAACCACCATGCTAAGTAAGTAAAAGAAGTCAGACACGTAAGACCACATAGTGCCTGATTTCATTTACAGGAAATTCCCAGAAAGGCAAATCCGCAGAGACAGAAAGTGTATTAGTAGTTGCCAGGAGCTAAGGGGAAGGAGGAATGAGGAATGACGGCTAATGAGTACAGAGCTTCTTTGGGGGATGATGGAATGTGCTGGAATTCGATAGTAGTGATAGTTGCACAACCTTGTGAATATAATAAAAAAAGTAACGTTGGATTGCATAGTGTAACAGGGTGACTTTTATGGGATCTGAGTTATTTAAAAGGATTTAAAAGTTATTAGGAAACATTAAAAAATTTAAGCAGTATTCTCATGTGTGATCACTTAGGCTCCTCCCCACTTCGGGTGACACAGCCAGGGCAGGTAGCACTGATGCTGCTTTTCAGCTGAGAAACTGGGTACTCAGAGGGAGTGAAGGACCTGCCTTGCTAATTAGTGGCGGGTGTAGGGGGCGAGATGCAGACTCAGACTCCTGGTCAAGTGCTCTTTCCTTCACGTCAGGCTGGGTGACGAGTACATGGTGCCTCGTGAGCCAATCCCGCAGCAATGTCGATTTGCCACTTAGTCCAGGGGTCTCTGCAGGCAGGAACTATGCTAGCAGAGGCTACCACAATAGCTAATGGCTGCCATGCAAGAGCATTCCTCGGTGCCAGGAACAGGGGCTTGCAGACCCCTGTCACAGACCTCCATGGTTAGCTCCAAACCCCTTCCCAGGTTCACCCTGCCAATTCCTGGGGAATCCCCAGTGAAGATGGACTGGTGGGAGGTCACGCTGTCCCTATTACGGAAACCAAATGGGCAGGGGACAGACCTATAACTTAGGTTGGGCCATAAACATTGAGCAACACCGGTATGAAGGTTCGGGGACCACTAGCCTCCTGGTCATCATGGGGACTGCAGCCGTCCACAGCTGGGCTGCTCCCATCTGCTCTGATCTCTGCTGCTCTACTCTTCATCATTCCTGGTTTTCTATTCACTTTCTAGGCATGGTCTTCCAGCTTCCTCTTGATTCTGTGGGCTCCCAATATCGTTTCAATAAATTCCCTCTTCCACTCACGGGAGACAGAGTCTGGCTCTGTTACTTGCAACCATTCACTCTGACCAATGTACTCAATGAGATAGATACTTTTATTTGTCCATTTTACAGATGAGGAAACTGAGGCTCAGAAAAGTGAAGTAACTTGCTCAGAGTCCCCCAGCGGCAAATCCATGATTTATACCCAGGTCTGTGAGTCCAGAGCCCAATCTCTCAACCTCTACAAGAAAGAAGGGACAGCAAATCTTTCCTATAAGCCAAAAACTGAGTGGGCATATTCTCTCAACAGCTCTGCGAGGGACAAATTATCTATATTTTAGAGCGACGAAAACTGAGGCTTGGGGAAAGGAGGTTACTTAGTTTACAGGTCCCAGAGCTGAGCCAAATCCTGTGCTATTTGCGGACGTGGGAACTGAGTCTCCAATGGTGGGTGTCCCCTCTTCCCAGTTGGCACTTCTGATCGGTGCTCTTGGCTCCACCAGCACCTCCCTGCCCAGGCCTGAGGGGGTAGAAATGAACTCAAGCCATTAACATATGAGCTCAGGGGTTGGAGCAGCCCCTGAAAAGAATCCTGCCCCAACACTAGTCCCGCATAAACCAGGGGCTCAGGAATTCACAACACTGGTAAATACTGTTTCTTCAAAAAAGTCTCTCTTGATATATTTTATTTGTGAAAAGGCAGTCCATGGCAGGGCCCCGTTGCTTTTGGCCATCCAGCAGAGCTCAAAGGGTGCTCTGTCCCAGCTGGCACCCCTGGGGCACGTCCATGTCTCTGCATCTCAGGCCACAGCACCAGGTCAGAATGTGGCATTTTGCTTGGGCTCCAGTGGGCTGTGGGCAGGACTCTGGGAAGGACGCACTGGGGAGTCTTGGTGGAGAGACACATGGGTGATAGAAGGAAGGGGGCCCTGGGCTCTGTTTTTCTAATAGCCCCAGAACCAGCCTTAGCCCAAGTCCCAAGGCCATTCCCAAACCAGCTTCAATTTAGGCTGGACATTAGTGCCCACCTCAAGCCCCCTTTCAGCCCTCATCCCAGCCAGCCCTCGGCACCAGCCCCAGCTTGAAACACCACCCACAACTGCCCTAGCCCCACCCCCCATCCACAGTTTAACCAGAATTCAGCTCTGTCCCGAGTTCAACTCAAGCTCTGTCCACTCCAGGCCTAGCCTCAGACCCATTGCAGCTACAGTCCAGTTGGAACACTCAGCCCTAAGCCAGGCTTGAATCCTGCTCCCAGCTCTGCCACACCCTGGTGCTAACCTCAGCCCCAGCTCAGCCGGGAACTCCAAGGCCAGCCAGTGGTACGCTCTGGTCAAGGACAGAGGGGTCACCAGATGGCTTTCCTCTGCATTGCTGTCTGACACAAATTACTTTTAAATACCTCCTAAGTGCCAGGCCTTCTTTAGGTGCTGGGGACATATCTGAGAACACAAACATTGCCGTGGGCAGAGGGAAGAGCCTCCTTCCTTCCCTCCCAGCCTTCCTCCTACCCCGACCTGTACTTCCTTCCTACGCTCCCTTCTTTCTCCCAGCCTCCATTCTTTCCCCCTAACCTCCATCCTTCCCCTCATAGACGCCCTCCTCTCCTTAGTCTCCATCCTTTCCCCAGCCTCCCAGCTTTGAGACCTCTATTCGCTCCCCACCCCCACCCACTCTCTGCCAGGAGGCTCCCGCTGTGCTTTGAAACAGCCACTATCTTCCTTTGTGATTTGGGCAGGTCTCCTCCCTCGAGGCCTTGAATACGTTTTCTAATGGACGGTAAGAAAGGGAGGGTTGGACAACCTGGCCTTTGAGGTTCCACCAGTTTGTGACCTTCTAGAAATCACCCATCTATGCACCAAGGTCAATATCTGAGTGGTAAACAGAAGCTAGGTTTTCTGGATTGGACTTCAGTGGTAGAGAGAAGGCGCTGGTATCTGGGACCAAACAGTCAGTCTTTTCTCTGGTGGAATCTGGAAAACAGGAATTCTTTCCTCTACCCAAATCCAGAGTCATGCGGCAGCAGGAGTCATGCAGCCTGGGCCCCGTGGCCACTTGCCCTCCGACTCTTCCCCATCACTTTAGGACGATGTCCTAGAGCCCCCATGGGTCAGGCCCTGATCGGGTTCTGACCCCCTCCCTCTGCCCGAGCTCCCCGGCTTCTGCCTCTCCTGGTCCGGCCTCAGCCTCTCTTGTCCCCACCACTGGTCTCTCCTCTCCTCGTTTTCTCTCCTTCTGCTCTTCTATGTGTTATTTTTCACTCCCTTTAATTGTCTTAGGCGCACCTCCCTCCTATCTTGTCATTTTCTCTGCAGTATTTTTCTTTCCTCCGTTTATCTCTGTCTCTTCCTTTCAATTCTCATCGTCTGTCACTTAACAACCGAAAGAATGCAAAGGAACTGGCACTTCGGATCAATGGCAGTTGAGGAAATAAGAGGAATTTTAGCCCTTAGTCCTCAGAAATTCTTGTGACTTGTCCATTGGGAGGAGACACCTGCATTGTCTGTTTAACATAGCTCTAGAGATGGTGCTTCATCTTGGATGACCTTCAGCGCACTGTTCCTTGAGGTTTTACAATAAGTTGCATAATCTCACCTGGTCCTCCTGGCCATCCAATGAGGAAGATGGGGCACATGTTAATGTCCCCATTTTCCAGATGGGGAAACTGATACTCCGAGCGGACAGTGACCTCTCATGCAGGTCAGGAGCTGCCCCCTGAGTTCAGTGCTCTCCTTTGTCTCCTTCATTACACCGTGGACTGTACACCCACCTCACACACTGGGAGGAATATTTCCAGTTGCTTCTGGGATGCACAGGGGCCTCCAAAGCTGGGTGGTAGGTGATGTTTTGCACCCAGTGCCACGATCCACCGGTCACTGCAGCCTCTGCGGGAACGCAGGGTGGCACTGTGGAGAATTTGAAGGAGAGGCTGCTGGTGTTGGAAGCCCAGAGAAAGGGGATCTTCCTTATGGAGAGAAGACCCATGGGTGAGGGGGCTGCTTAGGGAGATAAGGCCCTGCCCACTCCCACACAAGACCTTGGCATTCAGCTCAGAAAAGTGGCCCAATGAGAGAGCTCGCCCTGGCTCAGGGCACAGGCTTTGGGTTCGAGTGTTCGCTGCCATGTGATCGCTCCAAGCCTCCCACTCCTTAATGCAATGGGGATGCTGCCACTTCTGAGGGTGACAGATATGACAGCCCTTTGTTAAATGTATGGCAGGCAGGTGCTTGTTGTCAATAACATGGACCATTTATATTGAATGTCAAGGACCCAGCATTTAGCAGAGGTCTCTCTGTTGACCTAAGAGCACAATAAGGGGTTTGTGATTCTCACCCAGTTTGAGAAAGCAGTGAACTTGAAGTTGATTTATTCCACCATCTTGAAAGGGAAACCTGGCAACGGGTAAACCATCATTCGAATAGTCTTGTAGTCGTATGTCATTGAGTTCAAATTTGGATGTGAAGGTGGCGTTTACAAAGATACTGGTTGTATTAAATAAGCACTAATAATTGCCGAAATTTTTGTTTTATTGAGCACTTACCATCTGCCAATAACTGGTAGGCCCTTTACATGCATTCTTCATCCTTACAATATAATGGGGTTAATGTCTCCATTTTAGAGACAAGGAAACTGAGGCTCAGAAAGCGGAGATAAGTTGCCCGCTCTTGGGTGATGGATCCAAGATGTAAACCTAATCAGGCTGGCTCCAGAACTCAAGTTCTTAACACCCATGCTCTAATATGTGCTGAGAACGTTGCCCACGTGATCTCATTTCATCTCACAATAATTACGCTAGATCAGAATAGTAATACTTATTTTAGCTAGCACGTGGGGAGCTTTTGCTGTGTGGCAGACCCCGTGTGAAGCACAATACCTGTATCATTTCATTTCATCCTAACAGCTCTGTGAGACGTCCCAGTTTTGTAAACAAGGAAGTAGAAGCTTGAAAACAAGGTTCAAACCCACCTCAGAACAGTGTCCAAGCTCCTTAGTCCAGCATTGGAGGTGGAGGAGCTCCCTCCTGGCCCGGCCCCTGCCACCCTCCACTGCCTGATTAGCTGCCTGTCCCTCCCCTTACACTCAACTTCCCAGCACTGTTTGCAGTTCTCTGAGAGTATCCTGGTGTTTTATGCCTCTGAGCCTTTGCAAACCCTGTTTCTTGTATTTGGGATACTGGATCCTTTTATATTGCCTAACACATACTTGTATTTCAAGGCTTAACTGGGATGTCGCCTCCTCCAGGAAGCCGTCTCTGATTGCTTATGACTGGCCAGGTGCCTTTGTTATGTTCTCTGGTAGATCTCTGCCCCTAGTACACTGGGTTGTAATCACCTCTTTGCTGGTCTGCCTTCCCTGCTGGACCGGGAGCACTACGAAGACAGGAACCTGTCTGTCGCGTTAACGATCATTTTCCTAGTTTCCAGACTAGCACCTGACTCTAGGAAATGCTCAGTTTATACTTGAGTAGACAAATAATAAAACACATCAAAGTAGACCATGCTAAGTTCATTGAGTGCTTACCCAGTGCCAAGTGCTTTGTGTGTATCATCTCATTTAATTTTTACACCAACCTTAAAAGGTAGAGACTATCATTATCTCCATTTTAAAGATGGGAAACTGAGGCACGGCAAGGTTAATTCTTTGCCCAAGATCACAGCTAGGACTGATGATGCTGGGATTCACACCCAGGTCTCCCTACACGATCCTGCTTCTGAGATACCTAAAAGGAAGTCAAAATACTCGGGAAGGAGTAAACTCACAGTATAATGATCAACATACAAGTATAGTTGATTATTCAAATGAGCAAGCGCTTTTAGAAAAGATGAGCTAAAGTAAAACTCTTTCAAATGCTCAAAAGTAGGCAAAATAGGGGGAAAGCTCTCTAAAAGTTCAGCAGAGTCTGCATCCCCCAACCTGAAATGCTGATTGAAATGGGGAGCGGGAGGAGCTGAGGCTAAGCTGGCACAGGTGATGGTCAGGATTGGTCCCTGGCGAGGAGGTAGCAGGACAGCTCCCTAGACCAGGTAGGTGTACTCTCGGCCCATTTCAGGCTCCCCCACCTCTCCTCTCCACCCTGGCTGGACTCACTCAGGCTGCTGGATGGATGGGCAGACTCCCACACTCAGCCTTGCTTCGAGGGCACATTCTCAGTGCTGGGACAGGGGTGTTCCGGGCTGTTATCTGTCTGGTTTGAATTAGATGCTGGGCTCTGCAGAACCTCGGGCTCATTAGTGGTTTCATCGCCCAGCCTGGCGCCTGCAAGATGGTAACATTTTATTGTTTCCTTGCTTTTTCTTTCTTTTTTGTTTCTGTCTCTTTTTCCCCTTTGTTTAATGTTTCAAATTTCCACCTCATGCCACAAAAATGCAATGGCTGCCACAGTCCCGCTGGGACACAGTCAAGACAACGGCACATCTGGTGCCTGCACCCCTCGCCACTCTCCAGGATGCCACAAGCTACGGACCCACGGATCCCTCCCTCAGGGCTGGACTCACAGGGAAGCGGGTCTGTGTGCTTCCCTGCTCCCCTTCCCAACACACAATACACCCCCATACTGGCATGTTACTGGGAACTCAGGGTGGCACAATGGTTGGCAGGCATTTCTGGGGTCTCTCTGCCTCTGTTATTCTGCTTTTTTGTTTTTTGCCCTGACCCAGCTTTGAATTCTGATCCACAATTCATTCTTTTATTTAACAACTCAATTTTTGTCACCTGCAAAATGGATGTAATAAGAATATCTGTCTCCTACCATTGATATTAAGTTGAAAGGAGACGTGAGCAGAAGGTTTTTACCCCAGACGTGGCACGTAGTAAGTGCTTAATAAGCAGTATGCATTGCTGTTATCCTGCGGATGGGGATAGCTACTACCACTTGGAGAACAACTACCTCCATGGCTTCAGGGAAGAATAGACAAGAAGTCTCACCGTATCAGGTGTGGAGAAGTGCTCAGGAAGGTGTATCAGTGTTCACCATCATCACCACCATCACCATCACCATCACACCTATCATCACCATCAGCATCACCACCACCATCATCACCACCATCATCACCATCACCATCACACCTATCATCACCATCACCATCACCACCATCATCACCACCATCATCACCATCACCATCACCACCATCATCACCACCATCACCACCATCATCAGCATCACCACCACCATCACCACCACCATCATCACCATCATCACCACCATCATCGCCATCATTATCATCAACATCATCATCATCACCACCATCACCATCACCATCACACCTATCATCACCATCAGCATCACCACCACCATCACCACCATCATCACCACCATCACCATGAACAACATCATCATCAACATCATCATCATCACCACCATCACCACCATCACCATCACCATCACACCTATCACCATGACCACCACCACCACCATCACCACCATCATCACCATCATCACCACCATCACCACGAACAACATCATCACCATCTCTAATTCTACTTCTGTTATTCTTTCCCTGTTTTCTCCTCAGCAGACAGTGGGAGAGAGTGTGATGAGGAGAAAGGGAGGAGGGCTGAGCTGACTTGGAAGAACTGAATTGCAGGCTGAAAGAGACTCCTGAAAAAAGCGATGGACTAAGTTAGGTGGGGCAGGGGGAGCTGAGGGAGCTGGGGCATTGGGTCCAGCCCAGGAGAGGTGGGAAGGAGGGGGAAGGCAGTTGGAGGGAGGAGTTAATTTCTGATGGCTGTGATCAGAGCTTACTTTCCAGACCATACATTCTGTTACCTTTGAGTTGACAAGGATTCCTCTAGGTTCTGTAAGTGTCACAGCAAATCTTTGGAGAGGGGGTGATGAGTCCCATGCCCAGTGCTGCTTTGTCAGGCAGCAGGAGCGGGTGGGTGTGGAGGGGGCAGGTATTGCTGGGCAGGGCTTCTGGGAAGTTGCACCATGTGTGTGTCAGCTCATCCTGGGCAGGATGAGCTGTGCCTGGTGGGGTCTGTGAGGGCTGTGCCAGGACACCGGCTGACACTTTCTTGGGACCCTTCGCCAGACACCTGTGTGAGCAGAGGTGAGGTCATTGGTCTGCCAGGGGGTCTGTGGCTGGAACTGGGAATTGGGAGCTCTGGGTCCCTGGATTCCAGAAAGAAGACACCTTGCGTAGCGGATGACCAGCTGCCAAAGTGGGCAGCCTCAGCCCTCATCTTCCTCCCCCTCTCAGCAGCCGTTGTCAAAGCTGCTTTCTCCCTCCTGCCTTAAGCCCTGGCTTCCAGAACACCGCTCTCTCTTGGTTTCCCTCCTTCTTCCGTGGCCTCTCTTTCTCTGGCTCCTTTCTGGGGAATTGTGTCCTTTTCTAAATCCATAAATGCTGGAGCATCCCAGGGCTCCGCTCCACCCCCAGGTGGTGTCATCCAGTCTGAGGTTGTGGACAGTCTTTCTATACACTGACATCTCCCAAAGGTCTATCTCTCGAGACCAGACCTTTCCCCTGAGGTTGACTCTTATGTCCAACCTCCCATTTGGAGAAGTCCCCACCACGTCTCACACCAGATTGTGTTCCTGAAACCCCCTCTTCCTTCAGTCTTCTGCTTTTAAGTAAATGACACCACTGGTTGCTCGTGCCCAACCCCCTGGAGCCATCCTGCCTCCTCTCTTCCCCTCATAGCCTGCATCCAATCCATCCACAGGTCTGGTCAGTGCAATTTACTAATGAATATTGACTCCCACGGGCACCCCAATGCCACCCTGGTCTTGTCCCATCACCTTGTATCCTTATTGTTGAACTAGCCTTATACTACCTACTTGCTCCCCGCCCTTCCCTGCTGCACTCCAGTCCAGTGACCTTTTACAAGTGGACATCAGATCTTGTCACTTCTTTGCTTAAAACTCTCAAATGCTTCCCTGCTGAGATATAATAAAGTCCTCCATGACAGCCCAATCCATACGAGTGTTATTAACTCGTGACTCTCCGTCTGCATCGCCTACAATTCTGCCCTCCTCACTCTGATCCAGACCCTAGTCTCCTTCGTGTTTCTGGCCTTTCCAAGCTTGTTCATACCTCAGGGCCTTTGCACTTGCCATTTCTCATGCCCGGATTGCACTGCCCCACATGTTCTTAAGACTCCCTCCCTCCCTTTGTTCAGATCACTTTCTCAAATCTGCCTTATCAAAAGGGCCTTCTCTAAACGACCTCCATGGCTTTCCTGCTCAGACTCCCACACCAGTCTGTTCCAGCCCTCACCCTACTTTCTTCTTCATAGGACTAACTTCCACATTAATTAGATCATGTTCCCATGTGCTTGTTTGGTGTTTCTATCTCTCATTTGATTGTGAGCTGAACTGGGGGCTCTTTGTCTTGTTCACCACTGTTTGCACTAGGCCTGGCACGTAGTTGGTGCTTAATAACATTTTGTTTGGCGACCGAGTCAATGAAGATCCACTCTGGCTATGCTGAGACAACGTACGCAGGAACGCCTCACACAGTGAATGTAGGTCGAATGAATTAATGTGAGATTGCTGTATTTGCGTTTTTGACTGTCCGCTCCTGAAGGGCAGACCCATAGCTTACTCCTCTGGGTATTTCTCATGAGGCTTTACATAAGCTGTGTGACCTTGCTCAAGTTATGTAAACTCTCTGGGCTTCAGTTTCTTCATCTATAAATGAGAATAATAATGGGACCCACATCATAGGGTTGTTGGGAGGATGAAATGAGTTAATATATGTAAAGCTCTTAGAACAGTGCTCAGTACAGTGTAAATGCTCATTAAACATTAGCTGTTAGAACAATCCTCGTTTCAGTTAGCACACGATTCCAAAGCTGTAAGAAAGGGGATCGAGGAGACACTAAATTACCTTGAGCTAAGCCCCAAGAAGTCTGTTCAAATTGTCCTTTGCTTTTCTCAAAGTAGGAGCTGGAGAATCGTCTGATAACATGAACTGAACTGAAATTAGAAACCACATTATGCCGTCAACTCATGCTGCGTTTGTGGTCAGCTAAACCCCAAAGCCTTTCTTCACAGCCTTATTGCTCAGCCAGTGAGCCCTCATCCTGTATTTGTGGGTTTCGCTTTATTTTTTTGTGGTCTTTTGCTTTTTTTTATGTTCCGGATTATAAAAGTAATATATGCCCACTGTGGAAAGTTTACAATGAGCATAAAATTACAAAGGGCAGGAAAAGAGCAGGTTACAAATCAGCATGAATGGTTTGAATCCACTTGCATAAAATGTTTTTATATATTTATAAAGAGAGGCAGGGAGAGAGAGAGAGAGAGAGTAAGAGAGAGAGAGAGGTGCTTTAGAATATGTTCACTGAAATGTTTGCAGTGGCTGTTTTCTATGTGGCTACACTCGTGTGATTTTTATACTCTCCCTTATATATTTTTCCTTTATGCTGTTTGAATTTTTATAAGAACAAACCTGTATTATCTCTTTGAAACAACGGGTTTTTTTGGATAATAGCTCTTTTAAAATGGAAATCGGATCATTTAACCCCCCACTACTGAAAATCCTTTAAAGGTTCTTTATTCATTCAAGAAATATTCAGTGAGTGGGTACTAAGTGCCAGGCTGGTTCTTTCTCCTCCTCTTTCCCCGTGCTTTGTGGACCCCACAGCTCCCAGAGTCACGATCTCAGAGTATTATTCTCCATAGGTTCTGGGTTTAATGTCTGTCTCCCCGTAGAATTGACCTGTGTGAAGACAGAGCTCTGCAGAATGCCTGCGTCTGTTTTGTGCACAGCCTGACCCCGGCGTTCCAAACAGTGCCTGGCGGATGGTAGGCACTCAATAAATGTCTAATGAGTGAGTGAATGAATGTTGAAAAGCAAAAGTGAAGACGTAAAAGAAAATCTTTCATAATTCTAGCGCCTTATTGTTGGCATCCTGGTATATTTTCTTCCAAACCTTTTTCTATTGTATGTATGAATATAGTTGAAAACACGTTTTGCATCTTTTTCTTTTTTAACCCAGCATAACAGCATAAGCATTTCCCATGGTGTTAAGAAATATTTTTCTTGACTACACCATGGTTCTCCACCGAGGGTAATTTGCCCCGTAGGGGGCATTTGGCAATGTCAGGAGACATTTTTGGTTGTCACCATTACTGGTGGGGGCATTGCTACTGGCTGCTAAGCATCTTACAATGCACAGGACGGCCCCCATGACAAAGAATTATCGGGCCCCAAATGCTGATCACACTGAGGCTGGAATCCTGCTGTCTAGTGGTCTGTCATGTGGCTCTGCAAGACTTATCCACCCCCTCTCGTTGGAAATAAGAGTTGTTTCTAGTTTTTCACTGATACAGATGAGGTTATGATAAAGAGTTTCAGACATAAATTCTACATTTTCTTAGGAACTTAAGGGAAGGACAGCGTTGACCTTGCTTGAACTTCATTTCGTCAATTTCAACTGTGTAGTCCAGCCGCTCGGGTATTCTGTCCTCTGCCACATTTGTGGTTTCTCCCAGCTGTGAGTCATGTCAAAGAAAATATCCAGACTTTCATGGCCAGGGTGCTTTCTGTGATGAGGGCAACCCCAGCAGTACCTCACCTGCTATAACAAATTGCCACAGACGAGGTGGCTTAACAATAAACCTTTGTATCTCACAGTTCTGGAGTCTGGAAGTCCAAGATCAAGATGCAGACAGGTCCAGTGTCTGGTGAGGGTCCTCTTCCTGGTTTGCAGATGGCTGCCTTGTTATTGTATTCTTACATAGTGGAGAGAGAGGGTTCTGATCTTTTTCTTTTCTTATAAAGGCACGAAGCCCGCCATGGGGCTCCACCATCAGGAAGCTGATCACATCCCAAAGGCTCCACCTTGTAATACCATCTCATTGGTGGGTAAGGTTTCAACATATGAAGGGGGGCGGGGCGGCTCAACAACGCAATCCATAACGTCACCTGTCCAAGATGTCAAACCCTCATTTGGGTAGAGCCTGGTTAACCATGACCTATAAATAATGTCTGTCATGGGAGTGGAAGGGCAGAATCGAAGAAAGGTTGCCATCCTTGAGTTATGCCAACAAAAGCACTAAGAGAGTGTGGACACCTCTTTGGGAATTGCTTTGGGGTGTACAATGTTTTCCCCCAATAAGCACATTATCTAGGTGGGAAGTGTTGCTCTGTGTACAAATGCAGCCTGAGCGAAACAGAATCATCATGTATTTGTTCAACAAATATTTACTGATCCCCTGCTGTGCACCAGGCACTGTTCTAGGCACTAAGGAGACCGAGATGAAACAAGACAGAGAGAGAGCCGCTGCCTTCATAGAACTTACATTCTAGAAGGTACACCATCGCATAAACAAATGATATACAATACAATGTCAGGGAGTGATCAGTGCTTGAAGGAAAAGTACAGCAGGGACAGAGAGTGGGAGAGTGAGGAGTGCTGTTTTAGGTGAGACAGAGAGGGGCTCTCTAAGGAGGGGTTATTTTAAAGTGATCTGAAGTAAGAGAATGAATAAGCCAGGGAATAGCAAGTGCAAAGGCCCTGAGGCAGGCATGTGTTGGGCAAGGGTGAAGAGCAGCAAAGAGGCTGGTGTGGGTTGTGTGAAATGAAGGAGCGGGGGAGCCATAGGAGATGAGGTTAAAATGACAGGCGGTGGCCAGCTTGAGTAGGGACTTGTAGGGAGGACTTGATGTTGTACCATTGGAGACTTTAAGCACAGTAGGGAAGAGATCAGATGTCCATTTTAAATGATCCCTCTGGCTGCTGTAGGGAAGATGGACCATAAGGAGACAAGAGAGCAAGTGGGAGCCCAAGGAGAGGCTGTCGTAATAGTGCAAGTGAGAGAGGATGGTATCTAGAGGACGAGAAGTGGCCAGATCCCAGACATATTTTAAAGGTAGAGCTGGTGGTTTTGCTCATGGACTGCATATTGGGGAGGCATGAAACAAAGAGGAATTAAAAATGACTAACAATTGGGAGTTGAGAGGGAGCTCTTAGTTAGAACTATGAGAGTTCTCTGCTGAGATCTGTTTTGTGACATGCCCACATATGATGGATCCCCAAGACAGTCGGCCAACCCCTGGACAGTTGGATGCTGATCAGCTGGCAAGGCCAGTCATGCTCTAGGGTTTGTTTTCCCAACCATGGGCTTTTTTCACTCTTAATTTGGTGGCTCGGGACAGGCCCCCCAGCCCAGCCCCAAGAGAAGTCTTGCGTTCCAGCCAGAAGACTGTCAAGAGAGGGCCCGCTGGCTGTGCCCAGCCAGGAAAGTGGTTTGAGCCGCTCCTCTCCTGGCCGCTTGGCTGGACAGAGCACGACACTCCTGATGAAAGCTAAGACACCTCGGTCCCCAGGCTCTTGGGAAAGCTGCTGCCCACCTGGCTTTCCACGCTCAGCTTGGCTGTATTGTCTCAGTGAAGCTGGCCTGCATGATAGAGAATAAATTAGCACTTCCATTAAGGGGGAAAAAAAAGTCTGCTTTTATTGTTTGGTGATGAAATGAAGTATGGGAAAATGTTTGGTTTGGTTACAGGGCTGAGAGGAGAGGGGCGTGGGGGCTGGGCATCCAGGGGCATGAACAGTAGGACAGGACAGGAGGGGCAGCTGGCAGGAGCTGTCCTCCACCAGACCCGGGGAAGAGGTCCTGGAGGTGGCATTTGCGTTTGAGGTCACTGAAGGTCTCCCAGTGCTTCCAGAGACTTGACTTTAGCAAGTGGCACTGGGGTTGGACGGAGTTGGATTCTAGCCCCAGGCAGATGTGGCTGGATGACTTGAGGCAAATCGCTGACCTTTGCTGGGCCTTAGTTTCCTCATCTGTTACGGTGGAAGTTGGTCTCAATGTCCTTTGAAGGTCTCCCTTGTTGCCACTGTCTGGGATCTGTGGGGAACAGAAGCTTTCCCTGAGGTTGTTTCTTGAAACCAGATGATGTTTCAAGAAAGGGCAGTGCCTAACGCTAAATATTATAATTGCTAATGGGGGAAATTCACGCCGTAAGCACTACCTCTTCTACCTCGGAGAAGGCTGGGGAGTATTTAACTATGTCAGAGCCAGCTTGCTGGGAACTCCTGGAGAGCAAGGAGACTGGGGCAGAACAGGGGTAGTGGCAGCTTGCGTGGGGGAGGCTGGGGAGACCCCAGAGAGGGCAGGGCTGACAGAGAGAGAGAGAGAGACAGAGACAGAGACAGAGAGAGAGAGAAAGAGAGAGAGAGAGAGAGAGAGAGTGTTGGGATGGGGTGGGGAGGTTCATTGACTTTTGTTACGGGCTACACTTAAAGCTTCTGATCCAAGGGGGGCTTTTAGCAGGTTTTGGTGTCAGATGTAATGGCTGAACCATGGATCAGTGTGGACAGCCACCACCAGTGCCAGGGTCCAGACCCAGAGCAAGGATGGGCAGCCAGGAGGAGAGGGTTGGACTCCATCTCTAGCGGGTGGTAGCATGGCGCTGGGGTTCTGTGCTTGGACTCCAGAATCAGAAGCAGCAGGTTCGCAGCTGGCCAGAAACCTACTGGGCTAACCTGCCTTCACTTCTCTGGGTCTCATTTCCTCCTCTATACAAAGGGAAAGGAACAGTCCCACCTCACAGAGCTAGGGCAAGGGTTCAGCAGGACAAGGGGTCATGCAGCGGGGTACCTGGGCACAGCTCACTATCGGTTGGTGTCATTTTCAGGAGGACGGGAGGCCTATCCAGCCATCTCCCCTACCCCTGGGCTGAGCCAGGTGAATCTGAGAAGACCCTACTCCCACCAGCGGACACCGTGCCTTGGGCCGGGGACAAAGCTACGGAGGCAGACTCTGAGAGTCCCTCGGGTGATGTAGATTCTTGGCTCTGTCCCAGATTTTCCACCAGCCCCTCCCCAAGCTTCGGCTAGTCCCAGTCCAGGCACAAGACTGGGGCTGCTGGAAGCCTCCCCCTCTGATGGCTTGGAGAGCCAGGCCCTCGTTCTGCTCCCACAGACCCTGCCTTGTCCCCAAGGAGGTATCTGTGTGCAGGGTGGGCGTGCTCTTTTGCTTCCCCCTCAGGTTCCAGTGTGACCAGCTGGTGACTCACAGCCCCAACCAGAGTGCTTGGCACCTCCTAGCAGACAACGTTTGTCCCATTCCCAAGCGCTTAGAGGAGACGCAATGACCGAGTGTGCTTGGGGGCCACCCACCCACAAAATTACCTCCTTTGTGGATGCCTGAAATTCCACCATTAATACTTCATTCTTTTGGAGGATATTGTTGCCTTATCTCAGTTCCACTCTTTCAGTATAAGCCCCTTGGGATACATAACATACCTGAATATGGATGAGCATGTCAAAACATTTTCCTTCCCTGCGGGAGGGATCCACATTCTCAGGCTCCAAGTTCAATGCTCTTTCTAATACCCCGCACTTTCAGTCACCCACCAAACATGATCAAGCCCCTACTATGTTTTGGGCCCCATGCCCGGAGCAGAGGTGAGGGAGCTATGGTTCTGTCCTTGAGGCACACAGTAGGTCCTCCCGAAATGTTAGTGGAAGGTGTTACTCTCTGCATCTCTAGCATCTCACTCAATGCCTGGTGCATAGTAGGAGCTCACTAGATAATTGTGGAATGAATGAATGAAGCTCTATAGCTACAGAAATAACGCATACCAGCCTTGGGAATGTGAGCACAGATCTGAAGCCCACAGTCTGATTTTGTCTCCTGGCTCTGCCACTTACCAGCTACGTGACCCCCAACAAGTTTCTGCAGCTTCCTCTGCCTCAGTCTCCTCATTGGTAAAATGGGAATGATAATGGCTTTTATGAGGATTAACTGAGTTAATCTTTGCAAAGTACTTAGAACATTTCCTGGCACACAGTGCGTACTATGTAAGTGTTTGTTAAATAACTAAACCTCAACAAACATTATTGACTACACATGGAAGGTATTCAGTAATGTTTATTGGCTGGTCTGAAGACTACACACGGCAGGAATGATGTTTTACTATTCTCCGTAGCCTCAGAGGCTGGCACGGTACAGACATCAGGAAATGTTGGCTTACTGGATTGATCCCGTCCTCCTGGACTCATCCTTGCTTCTCCGACCCGGAGCTGTGTGTCTGGGAGTGCTGGGAGCCACAGCAGGGCTGGTGCATGTTGGCAGCCTGCAATCTCAGAGACGCAGTCGTAAATCCAGTTGTCGTCGGGTCCCTCCAGCAGGGCTGTTTTTCCTGCCTGTTTGGGTGCAGACAGAAACTGTCAATATAGAATCGATTTTTACAAGGCAGAGACTAATGTGTGGGGCAGTGAACTGTGGTGTGGAGACAAGCAGGAACAATCCGTACTTCTCACGACCGCCCCACGGTTCTGGGAGCGTGATCGGCCCTGGGTAAATGCTCATTACTGGCGTCTGAACCTGGCTTGGAGCAGTCAGTCTCCTCTTGACTCCCCTGCACGCTATGATATGTCCACTCCAAGCCTTTGCTGGGGCTGGTTGTACAACACAGAGTGTCTTTTCCCATCCCCTTCTCTTTCCTGAATTCCTTCTACCCTTCAGGGTCCAGCCTTGTTCACATGGCTTTTTCCTAGATCTCTGCTCAGTTTTTGTTCAATGTCTTCCCTTCTATGCAAACAACACTCCAGCCCCACCAAACTACTCCTTGCTCTTTTGTTCCTTCATTCACCAGACATTCACTGAGGCTCTACTCCAGGCCAGACAGAGTGCTGGACTAAACTTACAGTCTCGTGTGAAAAGTGGGAAGTAAACAAACAAGAAAACGATCACAGTAGGCAAAGGAGAGGTGGAAATTGCTGCGGGGCTACCAGCATGGAGATCTAACCCAGTCTTGGGGGGTCAGGTAGGGCCTGGGTTAGGGGATGAGGTTTCAGCTGAGTGTCCAAGACTAAAATTGAGTTAGCAGATGAAGAAAGGGAGAGAGCAGTGCAGATTTTAAACGTTATACCAAGGGCAGTGGGGAGTTTGAAATGGAGACTCAGACGATGGGATGGTGATTTTAGATAGGAAGTGAGGTTGAGGTTTTAAAATATAAAACTGGTTTCTTAAATTTTTAATCAGCTCTATTAAAGTATAATTTACGTATGATAAGATTCGCCAATTTGAAGTGTACAAGTCAGTCATTTTTGACAAGGGTATACAGTTGTGTAATTACCACTATAATCAAAACATGGAACATTTCCATCACCCCCCAGAGCGCCGCCCTGCCCCTTGTCAGTCAATCCCCATCCCAGCCCTAGGCAACCGCTGACGTTTTCAAATCCGCAGGTTTGCCTTGTCTAGACTTTCTTATAAGTTGAAGCACACAGTAAGTAGCCTTCTGTGTCTGGCTTCCTTCACCTAGCACCATGCTTTTGAGAGTCCCCATGTTGTCAATCAGGGGAGTCCTTTTTACTGCAAAGTAATATTCCTTTGTACGGCTATGCTACAGTGCGGTTATCCTTTCACCAGCTGGTGGACATTTAGGTTTCAAGAAGGCTACTTTTGATTCTCTGCTCCTCTACCCTAAAGCATGCCACCTTGCAGCCTGTCCACCTGGGAGGAAAGTCCAGGAGACTCATTGACTGGGGAAGGAGAGACCAAGAATTCTTTAGAACAATGAGGCCAGACTACCTTTCTGAAGCTTGCAATGAGGTAATTGTCTTGAAAGCCAGCCTTGTGAAGAAAGTTTTCTTCAAAATGTCCAAAATTCCCTTTGTATTCACAAGCCAGACCTGACCAACTTGGACCAGTGGGCTTTACCGAGAGCCTTAGACAGAAGGGACGTACATAGGATTCGAGAGAAGCACCCAGTCTAGAGAGAGAGTGGAACTGGGAGTCGTTCCTGTGAGGTGGGGAGGGAAGGAGGAGGGACCAGCCTGGGGTGGACACCAGCTGGTTGGTTGGGGGAGAGGAGAAAACAGAAGCTTTCTTGGGCACCTCAGGGAAGGAAAGGGGGAATTAAGAGCACCAGGCTGGTGCCCTGCTCCCTGCCAGCCCTGCTGGCTCAGGCCGACACTAAGGGACACGTCCAGACCAGCGAGTCTGAGAGAGCTCTGTGGGTGATAGACAGTCCCAAAAGTCCATGTATGCCTCCCAAAGTAGGGTTCAGAGGGCCCAAGCGGAGCAGAGGAAGGAGGCCACCGAGAGGCAATGGCAAGGTCCACCATCAGAATCACAGATGCGGGCACACACCCGCAGGCCAGAGGAACCAAGGACAGCACCAGCATTTGGTGAGGTAAGAGGGCAGGACACCTGAGGCCAAGCAAGGGGCCACAGGACACAGGTGGACTAGTGACTCCCTTGCCACTCTGAGAACCGCCTCAGGAAGGAAGGATGGGATGGCAGGGTAAAAAAAAACCCTTGAAAGACAGCACATCCCCACAAGAGACCAAAGTAACCCAAAAGGGATGGGTCATCTTTAATGGGTAAAATCAAGTTGATTTGCTAGTTTGTTTTCCTTGTTGCCAGCAAGATGCAGAGACTTATGAGGAAGTTGGTTCTGTTCAGGCCCTCCGTGATGTCAGTTAGAGAAAATAAGTTTCATTTCTACACATGTTGGGTACACTCGATTATAGTGGGTGTGATGTTTTTTCCTGCTATGGAAGCTCATTGTGGCTGGAGTGTGGGGGCGCGGGGAGCTGCCCTAGAGGCTAGCCTGAGGACGGTCATAGTTGTCCTTGTAGGAGACCAGGATGGTGGGGGCGGTGGGGGTTTGGGGAGGCCGAGAGGGACAGGGGCAAGCGCAGTGGGTCTCACCCCCAGGCACACACTAGAAGTGCCACATCTTGATGCTCAGGCCACACCCTGGACCAATTCAGTAAGACTCTCTGGAGGTGGGATCCAGGCATCCGTGCTTTTAAAGACCCTCAGAGGAAGTCAGTGTGCAGCCACGATTGAGAAAATTAGAAGGTGGGGAGCAGGGCTTCTCAAGCTTTAATATTCATATGAATCATCTGGGGATGTTGTTAAAAATGCAGTTGTAGTCTGTAGGTCTGGAGGGAGGCTGAGATTCTGAGGCTAATGCTGCTGGTCCATGGACCACACTTTGAGTCGCAAGTATCTGGAGATAATAGTGAGGAGTTAGCATCAACAGGGCTTGCTGATGCCCGGATGTGGAGGAGGGCGGGGATTCCAGGAAGATTTCTAAGTTTCCGGCATGAGCAACTGAGAGGATGTGGGGCCTATAACCAAGTTTTGGAAGCGGATGCTGCGTGGGCGTGAGGATTGGCGTAGGGTGGGGGCCAGGCCGGTCTAGGTCTCTTTGAGCACAGCTGTCTATTGGCCTGGAGCTCAGTGGACAGCAGGAGGTACAGATTCAGGAGTTATCAGTACGTCACTAACGTCAGCTCGCATTTACCGAGCACTAACTATGTGTTGAGCTCTAGAGCAATCGTTTTGCGTATAATAACTCACTTAAAGGCCACAGCGACCCTCTGAGGTAAGTAGTATGATTATCCCATTTCTCAGACAAGAAAACTGAGGCTTAGAGAGAGTAAGGAACTTGCCCATGCTTGCACGTCTAGTCACTGGCTGAACTTGGATTTGAACCGAGATATCAGGTCCCAGAGCGCGCACGCTAACCAAAGTGCCCTGTGCCCTGGGAATGGGAGTGCTTGCCCAGGGAGTCAGCGCTGAGAGAAGAAAGGATGTTCTGTGGTAGGTGTTCTGAGGAATTCCAATCCCTAAATTGTACTTGGCCTCAGACTCTTACAAGGTCCTGAGGATGTAATGCAGCCTTAGGATTCTTTTGGTCACAGGTGATAGAAACGCAGCTCAAACTCTCTTACATAGAAAACTGGATTTATTGGCTCAAGTAACCAAAAACTCGAAGGCCAGTTCTGAAGAACAGGCATGCTTGGATCCAGGCACTCAAATGATGTCAAGAACTTGCTCCATCTCTTGCCTCTTCTTCCACGTGTCAGTCATTGTCAGGCAGCCCCCCCTCAGGTGTGACAATGATGGCCCAACAGCTCCAGCGTCTTGTCTTACCAGTTTAGCAATTCCCGATAGAAAGAGGGAGAGACTGTTTCCTAACTGTTTTTGCAAAAGTCCTGGCCCTGCTGCTTGCTGGCTCCGATTGGCCCAGCACAGGTCATGTGCCAACCCCTAAGCCAATCACTGTGGCCAAGAAGCTGAGACGGCTCACAGTCTGTTATCTGCAAGCTGGAGACTCAAGAAAATTGGTGGTGTCATTTCAGCCTGAGTCCAAGGCCTGAGAACTAGGAATGCTGATGGTGTAAGTTGCAGTCCAAGGCCAGGAGAAGACCAATGTCTCAACTCGAGCAGTCAGGTAAAGGGAGAGAAAATTCAACTTTCATTACCTTTTAGTTCTGTTCAGGCCCTCAGTGGATTGAAGAATACCCAGCCACATCGGGGAGAGCCATCTGCTTTACTCAGCCCACCAATTCAAGTACCGGTCTCTTCCGGAAATATCCTCACAGATACACCCAGAAATTATGTTTAACCAGATAGCTGGGCATCCTGTCACCCAGTCAAGTGGCCATCACACTGGGATTCCATCCCTAGTAAAGTGATAACACATGAGCTGTCTGCCTCAGCCTCTGCTTTCAGAGGAGCTTGGGCTGGGAGACAATTAGTCACCCCTCAGCACTTCTATAACTCTTAGGTTTTACTTCTCCTACATTTCAAATGAACTGCACAGCAGCGTCGTATTTCATGCATGATGTCTGCTTCCTGCAACTCAGCAGGCTGCAGGACGCTGCAGGTCTTACGAACTGGGCATGTGAAGGTACAGGCACACCTCGTTTTATTGCATTTTGTTTTATGGTGCTTCACCGATGTTGCATATTTTACAAACCGAAGGCATCACCCTCCACCAGCAACAAGATTATGACTCGCTTTATTGCGGTGGTCTGGGATGGAACTTGCAGTATCTCCAAGGTCTGCCTGTACTAAAAGGGCTTCCTAACGTGGGAGGATTGGATGGCACAGGGCGAGATTTGGGGTGCTATGTGAATGGGCATTTCATATCAGAATAGGAAGAAAGCTATTCCTTTATTCCAGGTGTGACTGAGTTATATTTGAAGTACAATAACCTGCACATATCTCAATTGTACAATTTTGGTCAGTTTTGACATATGTATACAACCATCACCATAATGGGGATAAGAAACATTTCACTCCATCCCGAAAACACTAATCTGCATCCATCACTACAAATTGTTTGCAATTCCTAGAGTTTTATATAAATAGAGTCACATAGCATATATTCTTTTTTGTCTCGCTTCTTTCACTCAGCTTACTTTTTTTGATTCATCGACATTGTTGCATATATCAATATCAACAGTTTATTCCTTTAAATTGCTGAATTGTAGCCCCTTGTATGAATATATGACAATTTGTTTATTCATTTGTCTGTTGACAAACAATTGGGTTGGCCCCAGTTTTTAGCTATTACAAATAAAGCTGCTATGAACATTTTCATACAAATTTTTGTGAACACATATATTTCCTTTTCTCTTGAGTAAGTACCTACAAATGAAATGACTGGGTCACATGGTAGGTATAAGTTTGAGAGTTTCATCTTCACCAGTACTTGGTATGGTCAGTCTTTTTAATTTTAGCTATTTTAATTGGTGTAAATGGTATCTCATTGTGGTTTTAATTATCTGTTCTCAGGTGATTAATTATTTGGAACATCTTTCATGTGCTTATTTGCCATTCATATGTCTTCTTTGGTGAAGTGTCTGTTCAAATTTTTTGCCTTTTTTTTTTTTTTGGTTGTGCTATTTACTTTCTTGTTATTTTTGAAAGTTCTTTATATAGTCCAGATGCAAGTTCCTTAGCAGATATGTGATTTGCAAATGGCTTCTCTCAGTCTGTGCCTTATCTTTTCATTTTTTAAACAGTCTTTCAAAGAGCATACATTCTTAATTGTGCTGTCGTTCAATTTGTCCATTTCTTCTTTTATGGGTAGTGTTTTTGGTGCTGAATCCAAGAAATCTTTGCCTATCCCAAGATCACAAAGATTTCTTCCTATGTTTTCTTCTGGAAATTTTATATCTTTATGTTGTATATTTATGTATGTAATTCAATTTTATTTCGTTTTTAAGTGTGAAAACGCACAGTATAGCTCATAGGACAAAGCATTCAAGCTTTCCACGGGTGAAGTACGCTGTTCACTCTAGATTTTTCATAAAGGCCTTTTATCAGGTTCAAGGCCTTCATATTTTCATGTTTTTTTTTATGTTGGTTTTTGGATTGCACCCTGAATGTTATGTTGTGTAGATCTTGGATTGTTATTCTCTTTGAAGAGTGTTGAGGATTTTCTTTGAGTAGCCAAACAGCCTGGCTAGGTTCACACCCTAAGTTCTGCGTGGCTTCTGTGGGTGGTGGTTCGACTCCCAGTTCAGTTCTGAGTCTTTGCCCTGTTGGTTTGGATCTGTCCAGTGTTCGCGACATTCTGGGTTAGGCTGACAGTTGTCTGGGTCGTTCAGATCTCTGAGCCCTGTCCTGATTTGAGCTGTACAACCCTTTGAGATGCACGAGGCACAAATCAACCTCTTTATCTAACAGATGAGGCATCCAGGGCCCAGAGCCATATAGGTGCTCAGGGGCAAAGCCCACAGTAGTGTGGTCCTTCCCTGCCAGCTGTGAGGGCTGAGGGAGTTGTACATCCGTGTCGCTGGAGGGGGGAGGCTTCTCTGGCATCTTTGCGCCATACAGCAGAGACATGAGGCCAAGGGCTGACCTCCCCAGCCACACCCTGGCTCAAGCTGAAGTCTCCCAGCTCCAGGCCCACCCCCCATTCCCCCCACCCAGATGACAAGCACTCTGACTCAGATTGTCCTCATCCTTCCATCCCATGGCCCAAGAGCATGTGTTGGGGGCGGAGGAAGGGAAGGAGAAGTGTGAGGAAGGGGTGATTCCATCTCTCTGGGCGTCTCTGGGGTCCACCATGAAGTCAGCAGAATCCCAGCTGCTGATGTCAAGGAATAATAGTAATTAAAAACCATGCTTATTGGGTGCTTGCTGTGTATCAAGTACTGTGCAAAGCACATGTATGTAATACATATGCTCCTGGACTCCTGGTAACAACCCCAGGAGACGGGGCTGAGACGACACCCATTTCACAGATGAAGAAACTGAGGTCCCCGAAGCAAACTCTCTTGCCCAAGGTCACACAGTTGATAAATGGCAGGACCCTTGAAGGGGGACCTCAGAATTGAATCCTTCTCTCTATAACCTGGGCTTCTCCGGCAATTGAATCAGCTCCCCAATTCCTTGTCGTGTTCTTTGGAATCCTCCTACCCTCCTAATACCACTAGAGGTGCCAGAGCCCTTTCTTGGGTTGCCCAGAGGAAAGAATTAACCTCAGCCATGGACCCAAAAGATAAGGGGCAGATTCCCAGGGGCCCTCAGGCTGAGCAGACCCCTGCTTCTAACTGGAAATTAACTCAAAGGGTGAAGGGTGCCGTGTCTAGATGCAGAGAGATGGGGCTGATTGTTTTCTGTTCTTCGTTAAGTAACAAAGGGAAAAACCAACTGGGCATGGTGGATGAACTTCCCCACCAGCACCACCCTGGACTCCTGGAACATCTTTATCCACTTACCCAGAGATTCAGGAAATTCTCCTCCAAGCCAGTTTTATTGGAGATTTTGGAAGCAAAGCTCACAGCCTCCCAATCAATAACAGATGAACAATGCTCGCATCGCATTTTTTCAGGAGGACATTTGGCCCAGGCTTGTCCCAAGGCCTAGCCTTGGACATTCCCATTTGATCGGACGTTGCTGGGAAATGAGGTTCAGGACAGTTCTAGAAACCGGAGTCATCGGTATGTGGGTGTGGTGGGAAGGGGTGTCCTGGTCTGGGCCAGGCCTGGGGAAGCCCTGTGTTTTACAAGGGTTGGGGTCTGGCCCGCACAGCTCCCCCTTGCCTTTCCTCTCCCCACCTCCTCCCTGGCTCGTCTTCCACATGTGCTCAGCACGGGCATCGAATCCACAGGCCATAAAGAATCAATCAAATCCAGTCCTGGCTGGGCCAGCGAACGCGGCGCCAAAGCGCTGATGGAGGAAGCGTAGGCAGTGCGGGTGAAGGCACGCCCAGCTGTGCAGAAGCAATTCCGACAGAAATCTTCTCCTCACCCCGCCCTCCACCCCACAGATACATGACTCTGGAGAAGATGGCCAAATGGGGACCAGGACCACCTCTTGGGCCTCCATGTCCCCCAGCCCCATAGCTGGAAGTGTGGGACGGGGGGAGCAGTGAGGAGGACAGGAAATGGTGGTAACATTTTGTTACCATCAGACCGTCTATAGTACAAGAAATGAACTACTTGTAATGAGAAGCAGGGTCCATAGCTCCTATTCTGTCTCATCAACACTTATTGAGCACCTACAGTATGCCGGACAGGGAGAGTGTGAAATACAAGTGAGAAAATGCAGGCCCTGCCTGCCAGAGTTTACGATCTGGTTGGTAGGTTTGTAACAGCTCTGTCAATATCACAATTCTCTCCTCAAGAGAGGAAACACAGCAAGAAAAACTATCCACATTTGGGGATCTGTCAAGGGATGATGGCTCGATTGCACCATTTTGGAGATACTATGGCCAGGTCATCCATCTCCTTTGTTGAAGAAACTGCTAAATATTTTGATCCTTCTACAGCCATGCCCATCTTCTGGCAGATATTTGTTGAGCACCAACTAGGTTCAGGGCCCTGAGCAGATATACTCTCTGAAGGCAGGAGGCTGGCCAGTGATCAGAGAACCTGATAGTGAAAAACCCAGGCAAGTTTCAGTCCACAGACAGGAAGCCCCGTGCAACAGGGTGGAGTAGCCCCGATCCACAAGGCACCAGTTCTGGTTCAAGCCTGGCTCTGAGAGTGACTTTGGGCCAATCAATGTCCTGCCCCCCTGACCTCCGTTTCCCCGTCTATAAAATGGGGTGGTGGATAGGTGTTTCTACAAGTGTAGTCTGCGGACCCCTTGCTCCAGAATCATCTCAGGGTTGAGTGGACTTGGTAAAATGCAGATTCCTGGGCCCCATGGTGGACCTCTGGCACAGGTCCTCAGATGGGGAGCCTGCAACCCTGCATTCGTACACTTCCCTTGGGGATTCTGACATCCTAAAGTTTGAGCAAGACCCCTGGAGGAAACAATGTCTCGGCGCAAGACAAGCTTGCTGACTTGGATTCTACTCTAAAGGAAGTTGGCTGATAGGGACTCCAGGGGTCGGGGAAACTTCATGAAGATGGACACGAACTGAGCTTGAAAGCATAATAATAATGGTCATCATTGTGGTTGTTTACCAAATGACTTCACCAGACTTCAGGCACATCCACCAATTTCTTCTTGGTGGGCTAAGGGCTTTATGTACATTTTATCTCATTTAACCATTGTGACAGCGCTATGAGATCAGACCTCTTGTCCCCATTTTGTGGTGAGGACTCTTGGGCTTTTCCAAAGGTTAAGTGACTTGCCTACCTAAGCTGCTCGGACTCCCTCTGAGACAGACTGAAAATTCTCCCTAACAAAGTACCACAAGCTGGGTGCTGCTGAAAGCTGGACCAATAGAAGAGGCCTTTCCAGGACTAAGAAGTGTTAGTATCTGAGGCTCAGAGAACAAGAACACATTGTTTCCTAGAATGCTTCATTCACTCACACATTCATTCATTCACTCACTCAGTCCCTAATTCAGTCATTCGCTCACTCATTGGTTTTCTCCATCCCTCATTAATGAATTCGTGTACTTACTTATTAATTCATCTATTTAATCACACACTCTTTCTGTTCATAGCAGACTTTATTTCTGGACTGTGTAAGTCAGAATTTTTTCATTACAAGAGGCAGGAACACAACTCAAATTCACTCGTCAGAAAAAGGAATTTTTGATATGTGTATCTGAAATGTCCAAAAGTGAGGCTATATACAGCTTCAGTCATGACTGGATCCAAGTGCTCAGATGTTGTCAGGAGCTCACCCTATACCCTTTGGCTCTGTTTTTCTCTGTGTTGGCTTTACTCTCAGGCAGGTTGGATTTTTTTTCTCTGTTTGTCAAGTTGCCCACCAGTAGCTGCAGATTTATGTCCCATTGGCTTAGCCACTCTAGCTGAAAGAAGATCCTCTTTCCCAAGAGCTCAGCAAAAATCCCAGAGAGGATTCTTATTGGCCTAGCCTGGGTCACATGCTCACCCTGAACCAATCACAGTGGCTGGAGGAGTCAGCGCTCTGATTGGCCACGCCTGGTTGTAAGGTGATAGCATCAACCTCAGCAAGTTGCTTAGACTGAGCATGGAGAAGGGGCAGTGTCCCCAAGGAAACTTGGGGTGCTATTACTAGAAAATGAATTTGGGGTGGACAAAAATTAAGAGGTGTCTTCTACATAGGGATAAGAAGTTTGCATTGTACTGGGCTCCTCCCACCCAGTTCCAATTTGACTCTAGGCATGTCCACCAATTTCTTCTTGGTTTATGATGGAGTTGGGGAAATAGCCTTCTGGTTTGGAAATGCCAAGCCATTTGTCCTTCTGTGGCTGAGATTATGATATCCTGGGCATTACTTAGCTGGCTAATCGCTTTACAGACAGGTCCCTTTAATCCTGTCAGCAGCCGCTGACCGAGGTGGGCAGGGGAGAGTTCTGTCCCCATTTCACTCTTGAGAAACCTGAGGAACTGAGAAGTTAAGAACCTTATGCTTATGTGATGGCTAATTGTATGTGTCAACTTGACTGGGCCACGGGATACCCAGACAACTGGTAAAATATTATATCTGGGTGTGTCTGTGAGGGTGTTTCTGGAAGAGACCAGCATTTGAATCAGAAAACTGAGGAATGACGATCCCCGTTGTCAATGAGGATGGGTATTGTCCAATCCTTCGAGGGCCTGAATAGGACAAAAAGTTAGAGGAAGGCAAATGTACTCTCTCTTCTTGATTTGGGACATGCGTTTTCTGCCGTTGGACATCAGTCCTTGGGCCTTTTGGACTGAAATCTGGATTCACACCGTTGGCAACCCTGACTCTTGGGCCTTCAGACTCAGACTGAATGACTTCACCAGCTTTCCTTTTCCTGGGTTTCCAGTTTATGGAAGATTGAATTTGGGACTTCTCAGCCTCCATAATCCCATGAGCCAATTCAGTGATAAATCTCCTCTTTTATGTATCTCTATATAGCCTATTGGTTCTGATTTCTGGGGAATCTTGACTAATACAGCCACAGTCACAGCTGCCACGTGACGGAGCTCGGGTTTCAACCCAAGTCTACATCACGCAAGAGTCCACGCTGTCCATCTGTCTGCATGGTGAAGGTGAATTCTTGCCCACGGGAGAAGTTTGGTTGTGTTTGGGGTGAGAGAATGGGGAGAGGGCAGAGTTGCCAATTTGGAACTGGTCAGAGAGAAGCTTCCACAGTTACTGGAGGCTTTCTCAGACACACCCCGGCTGAACAAGGCCCTGATTTCTGTTGCACTGGCCACACGGATGCAGGCCGCACGGGGAGAGGGCTTAGGCAGGGCACACCCTGCAGGATGCATTTCAAGCCTCCTGGGGTGTAGGGTAACTGAGGTCACCAGGCAGCGGGGAGGGGTGGGAACCAAATGTTTGCAGAGCGTGCATTGTGTTCCCAGAACTGTGCCGTACTAAGTGGGATACCAGGAAACCGAGCTATCATAATCACGGGCCGAGATTCTTAGGATATTAGCACAACAAGTGGCCCCAGAGGCCATCTCGTTCAGGGCTGGCAACGTCAGATGGCTATCAGGGCTGCACAAGTGACATTGGTGAATACGGTCGGAAGGACATGAGGCCTGGTACGGTGAGGAGTCATGAGGAACACAGACCCCTCTCTAAGGGGACAGCCACCACTCAGCATTTGCCACGTGGCCGTGTGAGCTCTGTGCTACTGTACCTTCTGGTTTTTCAGAGAGAACCTAGAAGTCAATTTGTATGGGAACCTGTCCAGTCTTTAAAAAATAGGTTTGAGTTTTTTAAGGACAGCACGTAGCTAAAGCACTAGGTCTACAGATTTTTGACCTCGCCTCGCTTTACCGCTGGGGATACTCAGTCCCTGAGAGGGGTGGTGATGTGCCCAAGGTCACATAGCTGAACATGAACCAGCTCGTCCCCCTTCCAGGCCTGTGGTCTGACCCCAGGCCACTGTGTTCCTTACAAGTACATGTCCAGCATGCAGCAGTTTACACAGCACTTTTATACCCAGTATCTCAGTTGATCTTCACCTTGCCCCAGGAGGAGACGGAGTGGGGACAGTCACCTCCACCTTACTGATGAGGGAGCAGAGGCTCAGAGGAGCTACGCATCATGCCTAGATCCCACAGCCAGTGAAAGGAATGCAGACATCTGGCTTCCAGGACAATGTCTGCTCTACTAGTTGGTGCTAAATGTTGTGGTCTGGGTTTCAGCCAGAGCCAGGCCTTCCAGAAGCCTAAAGCCTATCAGGAGAGAGAGTTGCACTGGGAGACAAGACTCACATTAAATATGCTCAATGGAGCACAAATGTATGAGACGGAAAATGAGCAGCAGCTGACGTGGGCCAGGCGCAGGGCTAAACGTTGCACATCTCATTAAGTCTGCACAGCTAATCCCATGACACAGGTACTCTTGTTTTATTGACGAGGAAACCGAGGCACAGAGAGGTGAAGAGACTCAGCCAACGTCACGTCTTGGAGATGACACAGCTGGGATTTGCACCCGAGTAATGTGGATCCAGACAGCCCATGCTCTGGAAAGATTACTGGAAATGGGCAATTGGTTGGCGCCTTCAGGGCGGACGCCTGGGGGACACGCCATCAGATCATTCCATTGGTGGGTCAGCATGAGCAAATGTTTGGAGGCAGGACTCTGCAGGTCAATGAAAGATCAGCCAGGAACCCAGCCAGCCAAGGATGGCAGAGCTAGAACAGAGCTCTGAGACCAAGAGACCCCAGCTCTTCTGTGTCAAGAGGACGCTGATGTCAAGAGAGGTGGAGGCCCCAAGCCACACAGTCCCTTGGTGGAAGAACCAGGGCCCAGGACCCAAGTATCGCACCTCCCGACTGCTTTCCTGCCGCCCCTAAGCCTTTCTCTCATAGTTCCTTGGTGTTTGAATTTCCATTTATGGGACGTTCCCAAGGTGGGCCCCACAAGTGTCAGAATCCTACCTGTCTCACCTCTCTAGGTCTTCATGACAAACCCTCCCAGAAGTTAGTGGCGTAAAACAGCAGTTTTATGATCTCTTGTATGCCTGTGGCTTGACTACGCTCAGCTGGTGGCTCAGATACTGCTGGGGCTGCAGTCACGTCGGGGCTCAGCGGGGCTGGGACATCCAAGATGGTGCCTTCACGTGGCCCATGGTTGGTGCTGGCTGTAGGCTGGGGCTGAGCCGAAGCTGTGGAACAGGAGCCTACCCATGCCCCAACCCCCATGTGGGACGGGCTTCTCATAGCATACCTGTTGGCTTCTGTGATGTTGTGATATAATAAGGTATATGCTTTGATCTTCACTCCTGGCTCCTGGCCAGAGCTCCTGAAACACTTATAATTTCCTCCATGAGCGATAAGAGCAATAGATAGGAGCATCTTTTGTTGTCATATTTGGTTTTTGTCCAGAGCTCCCGAAAAGCCCCCGAAACATCTTTTCTTATTCATTATGAGCCCCTTTCAATCACACCTGAGTTGATGTTAATGAGGTGACTTTTGGAAAGCCCCTAGGATGGGAGCTGGTTGCCAGGGGAACCGACCAAGGGATTAGAGCCTGTTGCAACATTCAGCTCCCCTTCCCATCTCTTAAGCGGGGAGAGGGGCTGGAGGCTAACTCAGTCACTAGGGGTCGTGACGTAAGCAACCATGCGTAGGTAGAAAAGCCTCCATGAAAACTCTCACCGAAGGGGTTTGGAGAGCTCCCAGGTTGGTGAACACATGGAGGTCCTGGGAGCCTGGCACAGCCGGAGAGGGCACGGGAGCTCGACCCCCTTCCCGATACCTTGTACCTCTTCCTCTGGCTATTCATCTGTGTCCTCTGTGACGGCCTTTATAATAAACTGGCAAATGTAAGTCAATGTTTCTCTGAGTTTGCGAGCCATTATAGCAAATTATCAAAACCAAGGATAGTGTCATGGGAACAGGTGACAAAAGTACAGGTGGCAACGTGGGACTTGAGGTGGACATTTCAAGTAGGGGGCAGTCTTTAGGGATGGATCCCTTCACCTGTGGGGTCTGTGCCAACTCTGGGCAGTTAGTGTCAGAATTGAGTTAAATTGCAGGACACCCAGTCGGCGTCCTCCAGGAATTGGAGAATTGCTTGGTGTGGAAAAACCCCCACATCTCGTGTCAGAAGTGCTGTGAGTAGAGGAAACAACAAGAGTTTTTTCCTTTAGGTTCCAAGAAAGGGTGTCTCTAGAGCAGGGGTGTCCAAACTTTTTTCAACATTTTTCACCAAGGGCCACATGCGGTAAAATACACAAACAGCCGGGCCACTCACTCGAGGTGAAGTACGTATTGCCTCACCTGGTTTATTTAAGTAAACTAAATATATTTTTGGAATTTGCTGCAGGCCAATCAAAAATGGATTGCGGACGGCAGTTGGCCCGCGGGCCGCAGTTTGGACACCCCTGCTCTAGAGTGAGCATTCTGGGACCCAGGTGAAAGCTGCCAGGCTTCTGAGCCAGGCTCAGGTGTTAAAGGCAGCACTTTTGCAGCTTTCTGTTGGTCAAAAGCGAGTCACAAGCCAACCCAGGATCAAGGGGAGGGGACTACACAGGGTGTGGCTATTGGGAGGGGTAGCTCATCTTTGGGGACCACTATTGCACTGTCATTCCCACACCCCCTCCATTTCTCCCATCCTGGCTGCAGGGAATGTCTGCTCCTCAGTTTCCTCCGTCCACCTCATCCAGAAGCTTTGCAGGCCACTGATGTCCAGTACAGTGCTGGCATCTAGTAGGTACCTAGGAAATATTTGTTGGAGGAAGGGAGGGAGAAGGGTGGGTGGGAGGGAGGGAGGGAGGGAGGGTTCCCTACTACAGCCAGGGTCGTCATCTAGCCTTCGCCCCGAATCTCCAACACACCAAGTTCCTGCCCACTTGAGGTCTTTGCATTTGCTGTTCCCTTTGCCTGGAACCTTCTTCTCCCTAAATTTTCCATGGCCAGGTTCCCCTTGTTGTCTAGGTTTCAGCTCAAAAGTCAGCTCCTCAGAGAGGTCCCCTCTAGTCACCTAATGTCACCAGCACCTCTAGCCACTCTCTTACTACCCTGAGTTATTTTCTTCAGAGCACTTATCACCATCTGGAATGATCTTATTTATTTATGTAAGTGTCCCTGTCCCCCTCCCTCTAGGCCAGGGTTTCTCAACCTTGGCGCAATCGACATTTTGGGCTAGATAACTCTTTGTTGTCAGGTGGGGTATATGTGTATGTGTGAAAACGTATCCTGTATGTTGTAGAATATTCAGCAGCATTCCTGGTCTCTACAGCATTTAGGTACCAAGAGCGTCGCCTACACACTGTGATAACCCAGAAAATCTCTAGACATTGCCAAATGTCTCAGGCAAGAGTGTGTGTGTGTGTGTGTGTGTGTGTGTACGCGCACGTGCGCAAAATTGTGCCTGGTTGACAACCACTATTCCAGGCCCTTGGGTCTCACATGTTATCATGCATTAGAATCACCTGGAAGACTTGACACAGATTGCTGGCCCCCACCCCAGAGTTTCTAATTCAACAGGTCTGGGATGAGACCTAGAATTTGCATTTCTCACCAGTTCCTGGATGATGCAGGTTCTGCTGGCCCGGGGACCACACTTTGAGAAGCACTTGTCTGAAAGCTCCATAACAGCAAGGAGAGTGCCTGTCTTGCATCTTCAGTGTCTATAGCAGTGGCTGTGCTTAGTCGGCACTCATAAATATTTCTTAAATAAACCATCTTAAAATTTCAGCAGTAAGGAGACAACTCCTGGGGGTTTACAATGAAAAATTATCTGGCAAAGGAAGGGGGAAATTTATGTGTTTGGGGAGGGGGCATGAGAGATTATTTGAAATTGGCTGGTTGACTTTGACCTGGGTGGGCTTTATGGCTTGGCCATTCATCTTGGATTTCTCCTGCGGTTCACTCTGATCCATTTCTCCTTATCATTGGGGGATTATTTGCTGCTGGAGCAGCAGGCAGCAGGATTCCTGTGACTGACACACGCTCCCTCCCTCGGGGTCCCTGGCCTCTCTGAGAACTGATGCTGCCTCCATCCCTTGCTGCCTCGAAGCTGGAGGATGGAGAAGGTGATGAGTCTACCAGTGGTGAGATGGTGCCTTATGCAGCTACAGTCATATTAAAAACAACAACCAGAGCTGACGTTTAGAGGGGCTTACCGTGGGCCAGGCAGAGTGAAGGCACACGCGTGCATGGCTTTATTTGCCCCTCATCAAGGCTCTGTGAAGTAGGTACATGTTCTTACACATGTTTTAGAAATGAAGAAACTGGGACTCTGAGAGGTGATGTCATTTGTCTAAATTTGCATAGACTAGTAGAAGAGATGAAGCTGGGATAAAAGCCTAGGTCTTTCTGACTAAAGCTTTCTTCTTCAGCTCTACATGAGTTTCTCAGTGCTCTGGAAGATGCTAAAATGTGTGTGGTGGTGGTAGGGGGATAGTTTGGTGGTCTCCCTGCTGCTTCTAGATCTCACCAGGCATGCTCAGACCCCAGGGCCTTTGCACTTGTTCCCTCTGCCTGGAATGTTCTTTCCCTAGGTATCTGCAAGGTGGCCTTCCTCACCTCTTATAGGTCTCAGATCAAATATCACCTTCTTAATTAGGGCTCCCTCACCTCCTTCCTTAACATTACAAATCACCCCCCACTCCAGCACTCTCCATCCTTGCTCACTTTATTCGCCTCCATAGCACTTGCCTCCATCTGACATACCTTATGTTTTACTTATTACACATATTTTCTGTCTCCTCCCTGTGAAATGCCAGCCCCATGGAGTCAGGGAGCCTTGGTCTGTTTTGTTCACTGCTGTATCCCTGACACTTGGGACAGTCCCTGGTGGATATTGGGAACTCATTGAACATTTGTTGAAGGAAGGAGAGCGGGAGGGAGGCAGGAAGGGAAGGATTGAGGAAGGGAGGGAGGGAGGGAGAGAGGGAGGAAGAAAAAAAAGCACAGAAATTCTGTTAAAAGTCCACAAATTTTCCTTATTGCAGGACTTCTCAGAGCCTTCATTACACTAATGTATATATTACATATTTAAAGAAAGATGTAACTATGGCCTTTATCGAACTTAATGACAGAGTACTTTGTGTAGAGCTGCATTAACGTTCACTGTCCCAAGGCACAGCCTTTGCTCTCCCACCCTCTGGAGCCATCTCTTCTCGCCCCTGCCCTCCCTCCTGCACAAAGTGCACACCTAGATAGCAGGGGATATGGACACCTGCCTGCATACTGTTTGCGGGCTGTAGTGGAGACCTGCCTGTGGACAGGCGGCCACCTTTGAATAGACCAATTGTCAAAGACGCAGAAAAGGCATCTCACCTTTGAAAGAGGCCACTCACCAAGCAAAAGCAAAGTGGCTTGCACTTGGGACAACACAACAAGGCAGACAATGAATCTATTAGAAGCAGTCGGGAGCCACGGGGGCTGTGTGAACTTGGCTTTCCTGCACGAGAAGGACAACAGGGAGCCAGGTCACACTGGGACAGCAGTTTCCATGTCTTTTTATCTGCAATCAAAGCCAACCGCCCCGGGGGCCCGAAGGACTCAGAAATCAAGGACTCTCACCCACTCGACCTCTGAATTCCTACTACCCAGCTGGACTTTCAAAGCAGCCAGACCCAACCTTGGAGACTTTGTACTTTTCTTTATCAGCAAAGCCACCTTTCCATGGGACTCCATCATTTAAAGAGAAATGATGTCAACAGTATGCACTTTGGAATCAAAAGGCCTTCGTTCAAATCCCTGCTCAGGCAATGGTAGCTGGGTAAACTCAGGCCAGTCACTTCATCACGCAGAGCCTTGATTTCCTGCTCTCTAAAATGGAGCAATGCTACCTAACTTACTTTCTTCCCCCTTGTTCTGCCTACAGTCAGGTGGATTAATTCATTCATTTCACCATTCTCCACATAACATTCTGGGCTCTTCTAACCCACAGCGATCGTCCTTGGCCTCCAACATCCCTCAGGACCGACGTGTGGTCCAGAGGAAGGACCCCTGGGCTGGGCACACGGGGGGCTGGGTTCCAGGCCTGCTTCTCCTGCGCTGCCAGGGTCCTGCTGTGTCGCACATAGTGGTAATGGGGACAACATTTTCCTTTCTTCTTCGACAACCTTCTGTTTCCCCCGATTTCCAAAGAGATAAGGAACTCTCAAGAGAGGTGCTTCTAATATTTCATGTATGTCCTACCAGTATGTGTGTGTGGACGTGTGTAAGTATATATATATCTATATGATAGATAAATGGATGGATGGATAGATGATAGATAGATAGATGCTCCTCGACTTACCACGTGGTTATGTTCCGATAAACCCGTCGGAAGTAAGTTGAAAATGCATTTAACATACCTAACCTACTGAATATTGTAGCTTACTGTAGCCAACGTTACATGTGCTCAGAGCGCAATATCCAAAAACTGCTGGCCACACAGCACACTGTAGAGTGTGGTTGTTGACTCGGGGTGGCGTGGCTTTCTGGGAGCTGCGGCTCCCTGCTGCTGTGCAGCAACAAAACATCATAAATTGAACTATCGTCAGGGACCTTCTGTATATATGTATATCTGTGTATATGGGTGCATGTGTATATATACATAGATACTTATACATGTCATGATTTTCCAAATGCTTGCGATGCACCAGGCCTTGCACTAAGCAAATTGAATCTATCATATTCTTTAACCCTTCTGATGACCTGATGTTGTCTGTACTATGGCCATTCCTCTTTTCTAGCTGGGGAAGCTGTGACTCTGTTTAAGAACTTGCCTGAGGTCACACAGCTGCTAAGGGATAGAGGCCCCCACAGGCAGGCCTGGCCAGTGGGGCAGAGCTATCTGGGTGGGCAGAGAGGGCAGGAAAGGTTGCATAGACCAGGTAACTTCGGTCTGGAGGGTATTTCAAACACGTAGCAAGGTGGGTGGTTAAGGACTATCTTACATAAGCGATGCATGCTCTCCGTACAAAATGAAGAAAAGCAAAGGAAAACAAAGAAGGAGGTAAAAATAAACTCCACACCCACCTACCACCCAGAAATAATCAGAGTTGAAACGTTGGTGAATTTTTTGTTCACCGCACTTCTGTTTATTTCTAGAATCCATGTCTCTCACCGCCATGCTATGGCACCTGTTCTGAGAATGCTTTGTAGCTGGCTCTTTTCACTTAATGGAGACACCATGGTCATTTCCATATGCAATGAAATATTCTTTGGGGGGAGAAATTATTATACAAAATTTCGTGTTATTCTGATTATGGGATGGTTTATCCCCAACAGATAGATTTATCTCCAGTTTGGCATCTTTAAATCGTTATCTATATTTTAGTTGTTACAGATGACACTGGGATGAACATTCTTGTAGATAAATCTTTTTCCACATCTTTAATTATTTCCCAAAAAATTTCTAAGAGGAATTGTTCCTCTTAGTTCTTTGCACAAAGTGTGTGCAAAGTACTAAGCATCTGATGCCCTTGCCAGATTAGAAGGGTGGCTTTTTGTTCAGGCATCCAAACCTCTCAACTTCGGCCCACTTTGGTGGGAGTGGCAGCCCACTATTTGGACTAACCACTGAGGTCCAGCAACATTTGGCTCATGCAACGGTCCTGAGGTCTGTCTTCACAACTCCAGCGAAAGTGGCTATTTTGTCAATAGTGTTGAATTCTTTTTAAAGCAAAAGGAAAGGTACAGTATTAATAGATGTAAAGAACCTATTAATAGATAACACTCCAGCACTCCTGCAACACTAGTCAATCAGATAAAATCCTGCCCAGGTCGAGAGACCTGAATTCTAGTTCTGATCTGCGTGAACTCTCTGTAGTACCTTGTAAAAGTCACATCACCTGTTTCCTCTCTTTTCATAAGGAGGGGATTGGAGAAGACCACTGGGGAACCTTCCAGATTTAGAACGCTATGGTTTATTCAGCCCTTTGACCTGCAGATGCTCACTTATTCAGGTCACTGGAATGATCACGCTGTGAAATTACTGAACTCGAGGTGCAGTGTGGAAAGCTTCTTACCTAAGGTCACACTGGAAAGTAGCAGCAGCGCCAGGACCAGAATCCAAGTATCGGGGCCCCCAGGTTCTTGTAGTTTCCTCTCTGCCACACGGCTTCTGACGAGCGTGTGCACACATCTCTCTGGAAGGGTGTGTTTGTGTGCGTGCGCATGTCTGTGTGCGTACACTTAGCTGTGGGCATGCATATCTGTGAGTGTCCATGCTTCTGTGAATGCACACGTGTCTTTGTGTGCATGTATGTGTTTGGGTATATGAGTGTACACATTTTCTGTGTGGCACAATCTGTGTGCACACATTTTCTATGTGTACACGTCTGTGTATACACGTACCTCCATGCATGTATACTTCTGTCTGTGAGTGTGTGTCCCTATCTCAGTGGACATGTGTATTTGTAAGAGTCAGGTATATGGTAGGACGCTAACAGCAAGGTGGAGCTCTGTGTTCGGCTGTCGCCTCTGTGTGGGGATCAGGGTCCTGGCTGCCTGGTGTGGCAGGAGGGGGTGGTGGGAAGTGCTCGGTTTGAGCACATGGGATAGCAGGTCCTCCTTCAGTGGCAGCCAATCAGACATTTTCATTTGGACAGGGTGTCACCCGCTCTGGGAGCGCTGCTTGGGCAGCCCTTGGGAAGGAATGGGGACTCCCGCTTGGGCTTGGCCTAGGAGCCACCCATTCTCTCATCCTTCAGCCAGGCAGTCACCCCCGTAAGGCACCTCTCAAACACATATGGGATGCTTACCATGGGCCAAGCCTCACCGCTGGGCGCTGGAGAGACAGAGAAGGGCGAGGCAGGCGTGGGGGAGGGGTGCCTTTGCCAGAGGCCTGAGTCCAATGCCACGGAGAGGTGATAACAGTGAGTGTCCTAAAACATCGAGGGGCTTTGATGGAAGAGAGAACATAGGTTGTGCAGGATGCACAGATGGGTGCAGACACACAGGGCAGAGCTACCTGAGTGGGCAGGAAGGGTTGCCTAGGGTTCCCTTTTTGGGGCCTGGAGACTGTTTAGAGCGTGTAGTGACGTGGGTAGGTAAGAATTATCTTCTACAAGTGGTGCATACGCATGGTACAAAATGAGGAAAGGCAGAGAAACAGAAGGAGGTGACTAAAAATGAACTCCAAACCCACCCACCAGGCAGAAATAAACAGATAAAATGTTGGTGATTATTTTTCTGTGCATGTAGACATGTAGTTTTGCTAATCAAATCGGCATCACAGCATCTATATTATTTGGTAACTTGGCTTTGTCGTCCATGCAATACAATGTTCATGTACGTTTTCTACTATAAATGTTTTACACCATAAGCGTAGCCTAGAGATTTCGAGCAGGAGCAGTGGAGACTTGGGTCAAAACCTGGCCCCACCACTTGTGTCAGGTCCCTGGGCCTCACTTTCTGCATCTGTACAAGGAAAGAAAAGTAGGGCGTCCCTCACAGGGCCGTTTCGAGGATTAAACAGGGTAACATACGAATATATGTAGATATAGCACGAGCACAGTATCTGGCACACCTTAGGGGCTTACTGTTCTACGGGAGCTTTCTCCTGGCTGCAGACTATTCTAATGTATAGATTTGCCCCCATTGGTTCAATACATCCCTTACAGCCGGGCATTTAAGTAATTCCCAGTTTTTGCTGCTATGAAAACAAAACTGCTTGCTCTGATCACCGAAAGAAGAGGGATTGTCCGCCTTATAGGTGGAGTAGGGCATTCCAGGCTGAGGGGACAGCAAGCAGCAGCCAGGCACAATAGAGAATTGGCCAGAAATTCCGCTGGGTGGGGATTGGGCTGCGACACGTCTGAGCTGGAGGGCCAGGTCCTGCTTCGGTGCTTGGACACTGGCCTCTTGGTGACAGTCTGGCTGGGGATTAATGATGTAGTGTGAAACTGCCACTCTTTGCAGGCCTGGAGACAGACCAAGGAGTGAAAAGAAGATAGGGAGGGGTGTGTGGGAACATTCCAGTGATGAAGAGGAGAGGCAGGGGAGGATGCAAGCCTGGCACTACTCTCAGAGACTATCCCAGCTCCTCTACTTAGTAGCTCTGTGATCCTGGGCAAGTTGCTTAACCTCTCTGTGCCTTAGTTTCCTCATCTAGATGGAGACAACGACACCACCCACCTCTTGGGCTGTTGTGAGGGGTAAATGAGTTCATATGTGTTGTTCCCAGAACCATGCCTGACAAGCAGTAAGCATTACAAGTGGTGGTGGTGGTGGTGGTGGTGGTTATTATTCCGTTAGTGTGGAAGGCAGAGTGAGGGGCTCTGACACAGTGGCCCTGCTGTCCCCAGATTGAGCACTCATGGGTTCAGATGGACAGCGTCCCCGAGGAGTGGAGGTGTGACAGCTGCTTCCCCAGTGGGCTCCTCGTCCCCAGGCTCAGATCAGAGCAACAGCACCTGGAGAACCACCCCCCTGGGTTCCCCCCTCCCGACTTCTCTCCCCTCTCCACCGTTTCCCACGGACTCAACCTGAGTGTATGTATGTGTGCACGGCGGGCGGGGGTGGGGGCTCGGGGGGAGACTTCCACGGTGGTCTGCGGTTCAACTGGAGTATTCCAAACAGACAGACAGACAGACAGACAGACAGATGCGGTACGATCTTTAGCCCTCAGAAAATGAGCCTCCTACCCTCAGGCCTCCTCTACCACACCATGCTAGAAGAGTATCTCTCTGCTTCCTGCCCTGAGTTATGTTGTCAAGGCTCCTTCTATTGCCTTAGCTTCAGGAAACACCCAGCTTTGGGAAGTTACAGACAATGACACCTCCTGTTGAGCCAGTACGGTCTGCCCTTTAGTCCACTGACTCCTCTCCAGAGCCCTGTGAGGGGAGCGCTACCTTCTCCATGCACAGAGTGGGGCAATGACCCACTGCAGGCACCCACAGCCAGCAAACCCTGTGTGTTCCTCACTCGGTGCCCGAGTTAGAGACAACTCTGGCTGCCTGAGCTGCAGACACAAGGACCCGGCCCCCTGCCCAGCCCCACCCAGGCCCTGCTGGGTGTGGGGAGCTGAGATAGTGGGAAAGATGCTGCCCAGGGCTCAGCTGATAGGGGCCAGGGTGAGGTCAGAGCTGGGAGGCCCCATGGAAGAAGTGAGTATTCAGGAGGCACTGGCAGGAGGGGAAAGGAGCTCACTGCTGATGTGGGAAGCTGGGGTGGACGATATGCATGTCCTGAGCAGAGGGAAACTACCTTGAATGTGGGAGGCAGGAAGCGCCTGTGTTTTGGGACCAGATGGCCACATATGCACAGTAACAGCATTGGTGACACTGACAACTTCCTGAGTGCCTGCTCCTACCAGGCACTGTACATAGTTCTCATTTAGTTTCCCCGATTTTCATATGGGCAGGTATTCTTGGCTCTCTTTTTCAGATGATGAAACAGGCTCCGAGAGGTGAATGACTTGCCCAGGGTCACACAGCTAGTGCCCGGCAGAGCCAGGTTCACTCCCAGGACTGTGGAACTCCAAACAAACTTCTCACTGCAGGATGGATTCAGGATCTAGGAGAAAGACGGTGCATATTCCTAGTGGTTGTCAAACCTGTCTGCCTGTAGAGTCATCTCTAAAATACTATAAAATAATATTGGCAGGTCCACGCTAGAACTACTGTCAGCTGGGTTTCGTAGAGAGCTTCCTGTCACAGAATGGGCATGCCCAGAAGTAGGCTGTAGCTCCCATGAGGTGTCTAGAGGAGAACAAAGATTGAACAGACGGTCACGTGGCACAGAGGAAAGCCCTTACGCTGTGGACCTCGGCAATCACGGGTTTTAATCTCACTCCTCCCCTTCCTTACTTCCTTCTCTGCAAGGAGGGAGACAACGATCTGTCTTATAGTGTAAAGGACTAGAGAGAAGATCTGGGAAGCCCCTGGCTAACACTGGGGGCTCGATGAGGTCTCTCGTGTTTGAGTTCCAGGATTGAGAGCAAGGGCTTTATCTTCCTTCTCTTTGAATCTTCCATATATCACCTGGCATGAGTCTTAAGCCTTTGACTGGTGCTTAATACAGAGTTCTGGAACAAGTTCCAGTGCATGTTTAAATATAAGTCCACTTTTTATTAGGCATTAACACTTTAGTGTGAATTAGTGTGTAGAAGCACTAGCTCAGGTGGTCAGAAGAGAGCCCAAACCAAAGTGTTTAGGAACCAGGTCAGGACTCGGGGGAAAGGGATCCTAAAGGAGAAAGTGGATCTGGGGAAAGATGTCAGAGCTAGAAGAATCCCTCCAAATTCACAGGTAAAGAAACTGAGGCTTAGAGACAGAAAATGAATTGTACAGGTAGCCATCAGTTAGTGCCAAAGTCAGAACTTTCCCCCATGATAACCAGCACGTGCCCTGTTCCACGGTTCACCAAGCTCCTACTCCATCCAAGCTCCCCATCCCCTGTCACCCACCCTCTGCCTTGTACCATCCTTTCAGTGGTGATCCCACAGGGTCAGCACTTACATTAAATGGAGATTTCTCACTTTTCCATTCCAAATAGCTTCCTGACGTCTTTTAGCAAGCTTCTCAAAATCAACATGTCCAGAATCAAACTCTTTATTTTCTAGTCTCACCTCTTCTACCCTGATCTTCCTCATCTCAAATGGCATCACCAACCACCCCGGTGCTCAGGCTGCAAGCAGAGCTGCCGCCTTGAATTGCATTCTCTGGAAGCAGGGCCTGAGCCAGGAGTCCTCGTGCAGTGACTTATTGGGGAAGAGGTGTCAGGAGAAAGCAGGCGAGGGCAGCTAAGCAAGGCTGTGGTCTCTGCTGGAGACCAGCTTTAACCAGATCCCACGGGAGTCCTGGAGGGTAAATTGTGACACAGAGTTAGTTTCACCTTGAAATGTCAAGGAGGTCTGCCTTTTGTAATCGCCTGTCAGTCAGTCACTGGCAGGGAAGTGTATGGATTCCTGGTGGCTCAGGTCCCTTTGGTTAAAGGCAATTCTCCAGAGAAGGCGGACGTGCACAGGAGCCAGGGGTGGGTGCTGCAGGAGCACGGGCGATCTGGGGGGGCAGTGACAGCAGCCATCACACAAGTCGTCCTTCGCTCCTCCTTCCGTCACGTCTCACATCCAGTCTATTGGCTCAGCTCCTCCTCAGGCTATCCCTTTGGGACCAGTTGTCACCACCTGCATTCCCTTCGTCTCAGTCCATGTCCCATGACCTATTGCCTAGAGCAACCCCATAGTCCCCTTCCCAGCTGGTCTTCTGGTTTCCACGTTTACCTCCACCAGCCACTCTGCACCTAACCACCAGAATAATCTTTTAAAAACATAAATCACGTTAGCTCACTGACCTGCTTCTGAAAACCTCCAGAAGCTGCCTGTTGCTCTTGGAGTAACCCCCCAAACCCTGAACTTGACCTACAGTGTTCAGAGTGAGCTGCCCTCTCTCTGCCTCATTGATCTAAATTCTTACCATCCTCCTCCTCACTGACTACTCTCCTTCCCACACCCCACCTCACCTCGGCTAAGTCCACGTGTATTAGTTGTTGCTAATTGGTAGAAACACAGCCCCAATGAGCTTAAGAGAAAGCTCATTCGTATCCTTGAGAATACTGGGGATGGGACTGCGTCAGACATAGCTGGATCCAGGGACGCAAGTGTGGTTACCAAGACGCCGGCTGTCTTTTCTATCCCTCTCTCTATAGTTTTCAGCTCTGCTTCCTTCGGGGGGTTGGTTTAAATTGAGAAGCTTTTCTGCACGGGGTGAGAAAGATGGCTCTACCAGGCCTATGTCCACAAAGCTTATGATCTCATTGGTTGTTTTCCACCAGAGTCCACATAGCCGACCTCTTGGTAGGAATCGGATTGGTTGTATTTGGGTCAACGACCCACCCCTTGGGCCAGTTACTATGTCCCGAGGGGTAGATACTGTGACTGGCAAGGCAGTAGGCACAGTAGGTGGCACTGTAATGGATCTTTCCACAGGAACCACATGAGGTGCAAACCTGGGAAAGACATAGTGAGAAATGTCCCTCGTACCTTTTCCCCCAAAGTTTTCCTTGGTTCAGGTTGAAGAGAAAACAGACATGACTCTTCAAGTCACAACCCACAAGCACTGTAACTGTTTTCACACAGGTCATGACGTTGCTAAGGCACAGAGAGGCTGAGTCCTGGGCAATGTCCAGGGCTCACGCTGTAACGCCACACCATCCTCTGTCACTCAGGAAACTGTGCAAAAGTGAGTGAGTGAGAACTATGATAAGTTCGAATCCCCTCTGAGTCTCAGTGGCTTTGCTACTTACACCATGGAAAGTACAAAACTGGTGGAGACACACCTCTCACAGATCATCAAGCACCAATGCGAACACTGGGAAGCTATGGTCATAATGCATGAACATTATAGTTGGGATATAATACAGCAATTCCCAGAGTATGTCCCACAAGGGACAATTATCATGGAAAGGAAACAGAGTTCCACGGTCAAATAAATTCAGGCAAAAATGAGATGACACAGAATCAGTCCAGTTTCTTTCATGCAGGACTTCTCAGAGCCTTTAGTTTGCTAAGGAGTTTGTGACTTTCCAAGGAGAAATAGTTTGCAACATTTCTCGAAATACTTTGCCCCAAAAAGTTATTTTTGGCATACTATCTGGCATCTCTAACAGCCCCTGAAAAAACATTGGGGATTGGAAGAATTATAGGATTTGGCATCAGAACACCTGGGTTTGGAGCCCAGCCCTGCCACTTGGCAACTGTGTGAACTCTCTATTTGGAGCCTCAGTTTCCTCATCTGTAAAATGGGATCATTATAATTATTGCCTTACTTTTGCCTTGTTATAAGGAAGGGTTATGGATATGAAGTCATCCAACTGAATGCCTGGCACAATGATTTCCTCTCAGAACTAAATTCAGTTCTTACAGCAGAATTATCAAAGGACACTGCCCCTGGTGGTGGCAGTCTCAGAGTGCCACCCACACACTGAATTCCCCAGGTTCAGAAATCTGATAACCTTGGCAACTTGATGGCTTGCTTGCATCAGATATCTTAAGGCTGTCATCCAGATAACTGATGCCTCCCGCCTACGTCACTGGAAGCTTCAGGAATGGTAAATGTCAATGTCAAATGGCTTTAGCCAACCGGTTGGGGTTCATGTATTAGGGGTGGGAGAGATGTCACGTCTGCTAAGAACAGAAAGCTTCAGAGCACGTCTTTGTCCAGTAGCCATTGTTGTCTAATTACCCGAGACCATCTGACTTTCAACGTTAGAACCTTTTCAATTACTAAAACTTTAAGTGTCACCAGCTTTGTAAATCCACCTTTGTGACTATAAGGTGCGCAAAAAAAATTTTTTGAAAGGATGCTGGATTTGGCTCCTCTGAAGTTTTGCATTATATTTCAAGGCTGGCAAAGAGGGTAAGTGAGATTACAGGGAGCCTGTACCCAGAATCTGTCCTTTTGAAGTCAAATGGAGCTGGGAGGAGGTGATTCAGGAGCTGTCAGTGGCCATGGTCTCTGCTGAAACCAGGAGAGCCAAAGAGAAATGAAAGATGAATGCAGATAGCCCTGATCCCCAAAACTGGTCCTTCAAAGCGGGGAGCTTCACCTGTGAGTCAACACATTTCCTTTTCCTCTTAAACTCGGTTATGTTTCTGTCTCTCAACCAAAAGAGTCTTGATCAGTAAAAGGAGTGTTTGAATTTCTTAGTCATAAGCTGTTATTCAACAAATGTTTATTGAGTACCTACTATGTGTCAGGGCCTGCTATGAGCACTGGGAAGGGGACATAGAACAAAACAAGCGTATCCCCTGTTCTCCGAGGCCTGTCTAATGTATAGACTCACTGGATGAATTAACTTGAAAACATTACTGTTATATGCCAGTTATGTCTTCATAAAAGAAAGAAAAGTGTTTTTTAAATTTCTGCTTATAAAACGAATACAAAGTCATTGGAAATATTTAAATCAGAAAGAAGACATATACCAAAAAAGCAGAAGGAAGAGAAAAAGAAATCACTTATAATCCAATCATCCAGGGACAACCACAATTAACATTTTCATGTATTTCATTTTTTCCAAAACAAATATGTTTGGTTTTTTTTTAAATGAAATGGCATGGGATATATGGTTCTCATCGTGCATTTTTTACCAAAGGCATCTTGACTATTTTCCCATGTCATTAAATATTCTTCAGAAATGTTATTTTGAAAAAACATGATTCAAAACAGCTGCCTTACATTTCATCACATGGATGACCAGAATTTTTCGTAACGCATCTCCTATTGTTGGGCAAGCAGGTTATTTCCAACATCGTGGTGTTATAAATAACACGAAGATGAACATCTTAACTTCGTCTGGATCTCGATTTCTTTAGCTATATCTCCAGAGGTGGAATTTTCGTAGGAAAATTAAGAAACATTTCAAAGTAAGAAACATTTCAATGTGTTTTGTGGTAGTTAGCCAGGCAGAGAAGCTGTGTCTGTTTGTATCTCTACCGGGAGGATGGGAGCAGGCCCCTTTCTCCTCACCCTTCTTCTTTGGGGATTTAGCAGGGCCAGGATTGGGTGAGGTAAATGAGGCACTTGGCTTGGGCACAGAATTTAAGAGAGCACCAAAAAAACTCAGTACTCCAGATAAAGAGGATTTGAACGCAATACTTAAAAAAATAAAAATCAATGCAGAAAAAAATCCATAATGAACAAAATATCAAATTTTTATATAAAAACAGTTCCACGAGCCTGAAGAAAAATATGTGCCCCTATTTACATGATTGTATGTGTTTAAAAATATGTATCTTTTCCAGGATGTTAAAGTAGTTGAAAAAAATGAAAAAAAAATTGAAAAGTAGATGCCTTAAAACTCACAATATGAAGTTTAAATATTTGGGAAGTATATTCACATCTTTTGATAAAGCTTTATGTTTTCATCAAATATATTTTCGAAGTTTTGTCTTATTTGTGGTGACTTATGACTCTCAATGAAAAACAAAACAAGCCAAGAAATAGATTTTGAATTTTGAGTTGTATTGATGAGTTTGCTTCTATTCAAGCCAGGAAAGCAATATCATAGAAAATTCTGGTTTGGGTATAAATAAAATATCCCAAATTAAAATCCCCAGGTGAATTCTAATAAACTACTTTTCATTTTTCAATATTCTTTAATGTTCTAGAAAACATTAACTATTAATAACTATTTAAAATACGTATTTAGGGGTGTACATTTTTCCTTTTGTTTCCAGCTCCCACATGGCTCGGCACAGCAGTGGACTTAACTCACTGGTTGTTGATTTGAAAATTAAAACAAATGTCATTTTATCAACAAAATGACAGTGGTTTCAGATTCATTCATTCTGTCATTCAGTTATGTGCACGTATAATGTTGGGTCCTGGGGGAAGACGGGGAGAACATCTAGAGGTGAGTACAACACAGGTTCCTGCCCTGTAGTTTAGAAGGGATTACTGATGAGGGTGCATTAGATCATCAAGTGGACCTGGGTTCTGTCACTTACCGGCTCTTTGACATTGAACAAGCACCTTCAGCCGTTCCAGGCTCAATTTTTCCTCTTGTAAAACAGTGATTATGAAACTTCCCTCTCAGGGTTGTGGTAGGTGAGGTGCTCAGCACCCAGAGAGTGTTCCACGCTCAGTAACTATGGCCGTTGTGATTATGCTCATTTATACGAGGTCTGACAGTGAAGGTCACCAACTTGTTGCACCGATGTTGCTAACCTTTTTTGATATCAGAGGGATTATTCATTGTGAATTTGTACCAACTGGACAAACAGTTAACCAAGTTTACTATTTGGAAGTGCTGAAAAGGCTGTCTGGAAAAGTTAGACAACCTGAACTTTTCACCAACAATTCATGGTTCTTGGATCACGACAATGCACCAGCTCACACGGCACTGTCTGTGAGGGAGTTTTTAGCCAGTAAACAAAGAACTGTATTGGAACATCTTCCCTTCTTACCTGACCTGGCCCTCAATGACTTCTTTCTTTACCTGAAGATTGTAAGGAAGACATTTTGATACCATTCAGGTCATCAAGGGTAACACGATGATAGATAGCTCTGATGGCCATTCCAGAAAGAGTTCCAAAATTGCTTTGAGGGGTGGACTACATGCTGGCATTAGTGCATAGCTTCCCAAGGGGAATACTTCGAAGGTGACCATAGTGATATACAGCAATGAGATATGTAGCACTTTTTCTAGGACATCCAACTAATTTGGGCTATTCATTCTGCAAACAATTATGGAGCAGTACCTATGTACCAGGCATGGTGCTTGGCTCTAAGAATTGTGCCAGTAAAACTTTACACTTACCCTCAAGAGTTTATCATACAGTGAGGGCAGCAGACACACCAATGGCTAAAACACAACATAATGCAACAAGTCCTTGCTAGGAGTTGGGTCTTGCAGGATGAGTAGGAGTTTTCTAGGTAGAGAGGAGGGGAGGACATTATGGCAAAGGGACAGCAGGAGCAGAGACATGGGGGCAGGAAGAGCCTGGGAAAGCATGTCAAGTTCACGTGGCTCCAAATGGTGGGTGGAGGGAATCCAGCAGGCCTCTTCTCACCCTTGGAAAGGATTCCTCAGTGATCCCAGTGGCCAGGGCGTGAGCTCATCATTCTTGTCTGCCTGTGGTCAATGGCACTTGAGGTGCTGAGTGGCTGAGTGATTCGATCCAGGTCACAGAGCAAAGGACTCTGGGGCTATTAGTTAAATGAAGGCCAAACTGGAAAGCTGGAGAAACCATGGTATTTGTGTATTTGTATTTGCTGTTTCTTTTTAAAAATCCCATCTTTTATTGATTCACCCTTCCTTCTGCCCTGGTGCACGTGGACTGGCCCTGCTCTTTGGCAATAGATGTGCTCAGAAACAGTTGCCTGTAAATAGCATCTAGTCAACTTGGAACCAGGGTGAATCTGATCACTGCTAATCTTCCCGCCCCACCCCCCACCCTGTGAATCCTGTGAAGATCCAGGGGGTCCTGTCTGGTCGCCTCCCAATGTTGGGGCTATACCTGGCCGATAGGTGCTGGGCAAACATTTGATGAATTAATACAATCCAGATGACTCTGATGACCTTTCAGGGGTGTTTCATCCCCGGGCTGGCTAAGGAGGGGCCTCTCTCTTTTGCTCTGCATCTTCGCTGTGTCCCTGGCCCACATGGGGCCTCCCAGCCTCTCAGTCTGGAAGTTACTGAGCTATAAACAGACACTTAAATGAACGAGGGCAGCCTTTAAAGAATCCTTTGAAGAAAGGTTGCAATGTGACTAATCATCCCTTAATTTATTGGTCTGTAAATTTGCATTTTCCTACAATACATTTTCCCCATACCATGGACAAAGGCAATTTTAGCTGGGGGTTCAGCTACTCTTTTAGAAGCTACAGATTCTTTTCCAACGTTAGAGTCATTATTGTTTTAATGTCTATGACAAGATCATATGCAACCAGGGGCCAGGAGAGGGTGGGGTGGGTCGGAGCAGGGGAGGGGGCTGGGCTGGGGCAAGGAGGGTGAGCAAGGCAGGGACTGGAGGGGGCAGGCAGCTTGGGCCCCATCTTTGGGGGCCCCCTCCGTGCCCTCTGTCAGCTCCAGTCATTCAGTACCTGGAACCACTCCCCACTCCTAGCCTCTCCCCACTCTCACTTCCCCTCCCCCATCCCTTGGCCTGGGGACAGGCTCGGGCAGGATTTATGGGGCTGGCCCCAGTGGAGAGGATCCGGGGATAAATCTCAGCTTATTTAGGAGCGTGATCTACATTTATTGCACTTAATGTGATCTTTAACGTGTCCAAGAGGGACCCATAAATCCCAGCCTGGCCGGCTCTGCCAGCAGGGCCCCTGGGCCAGCCCTGCCCCTTGCTGGGGCGAGCTAGTGGGAGTTCCTGGGCCTTTTGCTTGGGGCTCCTGCCCTGGCTCAGCAACCAAGGGCTGGTGCCCTCCCTGAGCTGCCTGAAGCCACAGGGCCAAAGTCATGGGTTCACAGGTAGGCTTTGCTGTGTGCACCCTGCTTTGCTGAGGGGAGTCCCTCTCTGGAATAGAAACCATTCATGCCTCTTTAACTAGGTAACTTCTAGGATCGTTTCCCCAAGCTAGGATTTTGTAATTAACATGATGCAAACACAGAGGTGAGAGGTGAACAGAGCACAGAGTCTGTTGAATAACATCCCAAGGCATTAGGCAGGAGTAGAGGAAAGGCAGAGTCCATGACTACTATGACTTAGTATTGTTTTTATAAATACGAGCATGTATATGTATAATAATAATAAGCCCTTCCATGTGGATAGCATTTTACATTTTATAAATCATATCCACACCCATCCTTCCCACTTCTCAGGAGAAACAATGACTTGGAGAGGCCACAACTTGCCCAAATTCACAAGGTTAATTCACAGCTAAGCTGGGCTTGGGAGCTGGATGCTTGTCTCTTTTCATGGTAACTCGCTGCCCATGTGCGTGGCTACCTGAGTGTAGGTACATGTGTGTAAAACCAAGAGCACATACGCACGTGGGTACTGCACACCCAGGTACAGTGAACTTGGGACCACACCCTGTATATAAACACCTGCTGGAACACACCCACCGGAGATTCTGCAGACACACGAGGTCACCCCAGGTAGCTTTTAATCCTTTTGTCTCTGGTTTTCTCCCAGCAAAGAGAAGTCATGCCTTGCTTCTGTTAAGGGTGTGTATGTGCACGGGTGTCTCTTGGGTGTGTGAGTGTGCATTTGGGATGGGATGGGGAAAGGTGGGGAGGGAGTGTCGGTGAACCCATTCTCCTAGAGATAAGGGCAGCTTTAAGAACCGAGTCTAATCATCAAGAGCATTCTCTTCTCTGGGGAAGAGGTGACTGCCCCAGCCCCTGTTTTGCCATCTGCTGGCAGCACGCCCAGCCCCCATAAACACATCTGTGTACACATCTGTCTGCACACACATGTACACGTATATGTAAAACACAAGGGTATGAAGCCCCAGACCCAGCTGGGCTAATGTGATCATCAGGAACCAGGACTGCCACTTGGGGTTGAGGGTTATATGTTTTCCTTGGGCGAATTTCTAGAAACTGTGTCGTGTCTGTAATAACGGCTTGCAGCTGAGTGTTGTATAAAAAATACCAGGGGAAGGATTAATAACTGCTGTTCCATTGAATTTGATGGAAATGTTACACTCTGTGTATTATTTTCTAATTATAATACTAATCCATATTCATCGCAACAACGTTTTAAAAAATCAGGAGAGCATAATTAAGAAAAAAATGTTAAGTCATTTGTAATTCTTCTGTACAGAAATAACTAATTTTTCACTTTTCTCGAATATGTCCTATCAGGCTTTTTTTCTATGTGTATCTGTATTTCTTAAAAACTATGATCATGCAATGAATCCTATCTTGAAAACTTTTTTTCTCTTGATATATCGGGGACTGTCTTGTCTGACATTCCATAGTCTCCTCCCCATTCTTGTCAGAGGACACTTTGCTTCTAGGGCACAGATGAGCCATGACTTTCCTCCCAGGCAGACATGCAGGTTGGTTTCTGTTTCCCACTCGTATAAACAGTCTTCGAGGCGAAACCTCAGATGCCTCCCATGATGGTGTCCTTAGCTTACATTCCTAGAAGTGGAATCGCTGGCTTGGATGTTGTGCACATTTGAGAGGTTTCTAATAACTTGCTGAACTGCTCTCTAGAAAGCAGGGTCTGCTCATGTTGCTCAGGGACGGAAGGGTCCACTCAATTGTGCGAAGGGTTTGTTTCTAAATGAGGAGTTTGGAAATAAGGAACTGGGATATCCCGTCCCTTGTGCTGTGCTGTGGGGTGGCAGAGACAGGGAGAGAGAGGAAGACAGTCTATCACCGGAGTCCTTTGCAGAGGACTGGCCTGGGGCTCTGTCCTTCACACTGTGTCGGCAGACCCCGCCCAGAAGTAGGCACAGGGCAGGAACTGAGTGAACACTGGCGAGCGAACAAATATTTGTTGAATGGATCGATGTTTGTTGAATGTTCAAAAATTTGCTGATAGAACAAATGTTTGTTAAGAGAACACTATTGTTCTTGGAAAAGCTCCTGCTGATTCACAGGCTATTTTGCCTTCTCTGGGGTCCCTGGACTAGAATGTAAGAAAGCTCAGCGCCCACCTCTGCAGAGCTGCCCAGGGGATCAGAGCCTCATCTGTGACCCGCCAGGCAGCTCTGGGAAGGCGGGCTGTGCGCTTGTCTTCTCTGTGACTCCAGGGGACTCCAGGGTGCAGCACATCTCCACCTTCCCCTGTGTGTGAGAAATGTCGGTTGAATGAATACATGACTTAGTTTTAGCTCCCTGCTTGACTGCCCGCTACTCCCAGTGTGGCATGGAGAGGTCTGCTTAACCTCTCTGAAGCATCCATTCTCAAATGTAAAATGAAGAGACTGGCCTCTTGGTGGTTTTCCATCTTTTTCTTTAAAGTAGAATTTTTTTTTTTCTTCAAACAAATCCCATTCCAAAGTGCTGCCTCCCCCCACCCCCCGCGCCCTACCTGGAACCCCTAGGGTTCCCTGGTCCATGATTTGAGAACTCTCAACATGGTTTGTGTCTGAAGTTCAGACTAACCCAAGGGAGCCAGGACTGGGACTCGCATTGCTCAGCACCAGGAATTTACTCGCAAACACAGCCAATCCGTCCAAGAAACCGTAAGAAAAGTGACATAAATCCCGAGGGAGAACTATGGATTAAAGCGTTGTATCCGTGATAAATTTCCTGGATTGTAAACTGTGTGTTCTGTGGTCATGTAAGAGATCTTTCTTCTTAGAAAATACACACTGAAATATGAAGGCAAAGAACAGCATTACACAGCCATTCTCACATGGTTCAGTAAAAAAATATGAATGTGAATATATCTATGTATGAAAGGATGATAAAGCAAATATGGTAAAACGTTACAAATGATGGCTATGGATAAAGGACAGACAGGAACTCTTTGTCCTATTTTTGCCACTTTTCTGTAAGTTCAAATGCTCTCAAAATTAAAAACAATTTTTAAATCAACCTTTTTCAGAACGCTTGGCAAAAAAAAACACACACATTTAAAATGTAAAAATATCTCATGAGAAAAATAATAGAAAAGAAAGCAAAGACTGCAAGGAAAGGAGAGAGTCTGGGCATCTAAGGCCTGACCAGATGCATCCTTTCTTGAGGGGGTAGGTGGCAGGGAGCCTCCATGTCAGGTCAATGCTCACTGGCTAGAAGTTGGGATGCAGGAAGCGGGGGCTCAGGTCCTTCTTTCACAGCTGGAAGTGGCCGAAGTTCACAACATGCTAGCAGTTCCCACTGAGGAATGAGAGCCATTGGGCTGCTCCATGCTGAGCCTCTTAAGGAAGAAGAGGAGGAGAAGAGTGAAGTTCTAGAGGGTATAGGAGAGGGGGAGGCAGAGAGAAAGGAAAGGGCAGGAGCTGGGTGACTACTTGGTGGGGACATCGTCAGAGGGTTCAAGAGATGCCTCTGAAGCCCCTCAAGGATTCAAAGGGGCAAGACATACCCCTGGTATGTGCGTGTGTGTGTGTGTGTGTGCGTGTGTGCGTGCACGAGCCCCGTCCCACCTGCTCCCAGGAGAAGAACAGGGCTCCAACATGCGTCACGAATGAACACATGTCCGTGTTGTGGGGACTGAGCAGCCCACCCGGCTGGGAGCCTCCTGAGAGGTCCTCTGTCGCATACCCGCCATCCTGAAATCCAAGAAGCTCCGAACGCCAAATTTTTACTTAACTCGTGAGTCTGTAAAACACAACTTGAACTGTCACGAGGCTATTTATGGTCTTTATTTTTCCCACTTACTGTGAATATTCATACATCTCACTGCAGAAATATTAATGTGTCTGCGTGCAGAGTGCTGCTTAGGCCACACAGGTGTTATTATAAATGCTGTGGAATGTGGACCGAATTACCCTTCTAAAATCTGAAACGTTCTGAAGTCTGAAACATGTGGCCTCAAGGATTTCAGATAAGGGACTGTGGACTTGTTCTAGGGTGAAGTCGTAGTTTCCAGAAGAGGGATGAGGAAGAAAGTAGTGATGTGCTTGTGTGTGCATGTGCGTGTGCGTGTGCGTGTGTGTAAAGGCTTGATTTGGGTGCCGGTGAGTGGCTATGAGCAAACCTGATCTCTGCAACCAGACATCAGGATGCTGGAGGTTTCACTCCTCATTCATTCATTCATTTTTATTTTGGCGATGTGAATATGGTTGGTTGAAAACAGTAAAGCTCACCGTGTACATAGAACAAATTATAGGAAACGCACAGAGGAGGGCAGGCTGAGCTAAGCGCCAACCCCCACTCTCCAGGACCCTGTGAGGCCTGAGGGCTGTCTCAGCCACGTCCTGGCCAGCTCTTCTGCTTGACCCCTCGGGGCTCCCTGTCTCTAACTTGCCCCTTCTGCTTGTGTTTCCTGCGGGACCGCGCTTCCTCACACCCACCTGGCACCAAGTCTCCGAGCCGGTGTACCAGGGTGGACAGGGCTGGTGATCTGGGGTAAAACGCTTTCAGTTTCTCTTTCTGTGGTTGTTCCCACCCCCGCCCTTCCCAGCTTCCCACCTGGAATAGGCAGAACACACCGGCTACAATGGACAGATTGACAGCTCTGAGTTGGGACCCATGAGCAGGAATTCTGGCTCTCCTACTGACACCACGGGCTTCAGGGAATTCCTTGCTCTTTCTGGACCCCTCTTCTCAGCCACTCTACATGCCTCTGGGGTTGTTTTTCTCTTGGGAGGAGAGGTTTCTAAATGACATGATATGGAGAGACAGTTGAGGGCAGGAAGCATCACTCACGCGTGATGCCTGTGTTTTTGGATGGCCTCGGTGTGGCACAGGGGTGGTCAGAAACCAGGACGACCCCTTGGCGTCCTGGTGCCCAAGCCCTTGCACCTGTGTGAGGACGTCACTTCAGCAATCATCTCTCCTCACTCACCTGCATCACCAGCTCCTTCGCCTCTACTGGACCATTTCCATTAACACACACACAGGCAGAATGTCCCCATATTTAACGCAATAAAAAATAAAAATGACCTTGTCTACTACATGCAACGTGGTATCCTGGGTTGGACTGGATCCCAGAGCAGGAAAAGAACATTTGTGGAAAGCCTGGTGAGATCTGAATCAAGAGTTCTGAGTCTGTAGGTGGGTTGAGAGCATTGTACGTGTATCAGTGTGTCCGTTCTGATAAATGAACTGTGGTTATAGGAGATGTTAACATCAGGGGAAGCTATGTGAAAAGTATATGGGAACGCTCTGTAGTATCTTTGCAACTTTTCTGTAAGTATAAAATGATTCCAAAATAGGAAAGGTTGTTTTTTTTTTTAAAAAGCTCTCTCTTGGTTTCCACATCACTCACCCATATTTTGCTTCCTGTTTATCCAAAAGAACTGTCCACACTCACCGTCTGTGGTTCTTTCCTCTCATTCTTTTGTGAGCCCACTCCAGTCAGAGTTTCACCCCAATACTACCCCCAAACTGTTCTGTCAAGGTCTCCAGTGGCCTCCATGTGGCCATCCAATGGAGATTCCTAGTCCTCGCCTTTCTTGATCTCTCCACAGGACTGCTGACCAACACTCCCTCAAGAAATGCCCCTGACTTGGCTTTGAGACTCCGCTGGTTCTTGTTTCTCCCCTTACCTCCTGGTCCTTTCTTCTCCATCTCCTTTGTTTCATTTCCCTGCTTTCCCAAGCCCCGAAATGTGGCCTGCAGCCCCAGACTCAGTTTTGAACAATCTTCAATCCACCTCCATGACTATAAATACCACCCACCTTCTAACAGCTCCTCCATCTGTGTCCTCAGCCCGGACTGTCCATGGCCTCCACTCGGATATGCGATAGGCCCCTCACTCTGGACAGCTCCAAAACCCAACCCTCAAATACCTGCCCCACCCCCAAACTTGTTCCACACACACATCTTTTCCATCACAATAAATGCCAACTCCATCCTTCTGGTTGCTCTGGCCCCAAATCTTCAATCTGTTCTTGACTTCTCTGTCTCTCACATCCAGTCTGTCAGCAAATCTTGTCATGGCTCCACAATACATCCAAAATCTCACCACTCTCCTCACCTCCACTGCTACCCGCTGTCCAAGCCGTATTGTCTTGTGCCTGGATGAATTCAATAACCTCCCTATGGGTCTCCCTGCGTCTGCCCTGCCCCGCTTCGGTCTATTCTCAAAACAGCAGTCAGAGGATCCTTTGAAAATATGTCAGATCAGGCCATTCTCAGTTCCAAACCCTTGAATGACTTTCCATTTCATTCACAGGAAGAGTCAAAGTCCTTACAGTGGCAATCAAGGTCTCACACAACCTGGTCCCCAATTTCTCTGACCTCATTCTTTCTCTGGCCAACTCTGCGCCAGCCACACTGGCCTTCTTCTTGTCCTTCAAATATGTTAGGCATGTTCCCGCCTCAGGGCCTTTGCACCCGCTGTTCTCTCTGCCTGGGATGCTTTACCTTCTCACTTCCTTCAAATCTCTTCTCAGAGATCCCCTTCTCAATGAGACCTTCACGGACCACCTTTCATAAAATAGCAAAACCCTCGTTCTTTTCTCCAGTTTAGACTTCTCATGATTATGTGCCATGGCGACTTGCTTATTGCTGATTGTCTGTCTCCCTGATCAGGTAGCATAGTCCAGGAGACAGAAATTCGATTTTGTTTTCTCCTAGATCCCTAGTGCCTGGGACAGGACCTGGTGGGTAAGAGGTTTTTTTTGTTGTTGTTGTTGTTGTTGTTGTTTCAAAATCAACTTTCAGGACTTAGGCCAGAAAAACGAATCACTTGCTGTGCTGAATGCTGCCTGAAACATTCTCTGCCGGTTCTGGAAGCCCTTTCCTATAGCCACCAGGGCTAAGGTAGCCTGGCCAGCTGGGCTTTGAGCACCAACATCTTCCTGTCCGCCCATGTGAATCCTCCTACAGGTGGGCACGGGCACTCATGTGCATGATGCGTATGTGACCTGCACGTGTGCGCACTGGGGGGCGGCGTGGGGGGGCCAGCAGGAGAGTGTGGAGCGCACCGGTGGCTGCAAGGTGCTGGTGTCCTCGTGGCTGCTGGGTGAGTCACTTGTCTGTCCTTAAAGATCCCTGTGATATCCCAGGGTGAAAGTGGGTCTGGAATGGAGGCTCGTGGATAGGGAGTCTGGAAAGCTGTAGCCTCTTCTCTCCTCTTCTCATCCCCCAGCCCTTCCCATACCTGCCCTGGCTGGCTGCAAAGTCTACTGGGTCAAGTGTGGAAGGAGAAGGGTCTGAGTGCTGGTAGGGGCCCAGCCTGGCCAGGGGAAGCTTTTGGGGTTGGGTGGGGGCAGCTCTCCTGGTGCCCCCTCCAGCTAATGGTCCGGATCAGCCATCCAGTGCTTAGATCCCTGCCCTGGTTCACAACCTGGTTCCCTAGTTCTCTCTGTGCTGCTCCCCTCCCTTTCCTTCATCCGGTTCACTCTACTTCTCTCCCTGCTATTTCCTTACTTTTCTTCCAGTCTCTATTTCTGCCTTGCTCTCTGCCTCCATCTCTCTCTGTCTCTGTGTCTGTCCCTGTTTCTCTCTGTCTCTTCTCTTCATGTGGTCCTTCTTCATAAGTCTCTCCTTTTTGTTTTCTCCCTCCTTTCTTGCACATCTGTCAGCCCCTCCTGCCTCTCTTTCTCTTTCTCTCTCTCAGTTTCCTTCTTTCGGCCATTCCCCCTGGTCTGTCTGTCTATCTGTCCCTCCTCCATACCTACCCTCGCTGCCTCCCTCGCTTCCCGCCTGTCCCTGTCGTCTTCCTCGCTCGCCCTCGTCCGTCTCCCCGTCACCCTGTCTGTCTCTCTCTCTCTGCTTTCCGGGAAGGCAGCTGTGATTTACGAGCTGCGGACAGGGCCAGCTGCGGGTGCGGGAGGCCCTGATTACAGTTTCCCGGAGGAAGCTGCCTGCTCGGGGATGGCAGGGTGACAGCGTTTATACAGAGCAGCCCCGGGCTGTCAGCCCTAGACGGATGGAGTGCCGGAGAAGGCCCATTACTTCATTCACACCTCTTCGGGCAAACAATAAAACACTTACACACGGCCTTGACTCGGGTGGGCCTCCCCCCAGAACATTCCCAGCCTGGCCCAGGGTCTGGGCCTCTATGATGGGGAGGAGAATGGCAGGGGGGTAAGGGGGTCTCTAGGGAGGCCTACCAGGCCCCAGCTCCAGAGAAAGCCCCAGACCTGGCTCCCATCCAGGGCTTTGGCAATGTCCCAAACCAGCCACTTCTCTCTGGGCCTCAGTTTTCTCATCTGTGAAATGGGATGTAATGCTCACTCAGGATAAATGAGGTGAAAAGCATGTATAAACTGTAGAGTGCCACACAAAGTAAGTGATGTTATCAATATTAATTAAAAATAATATTCACATTATCGTGGGTGGAAGGGAAAGTACCCTTGGCCCTGCAAAAGCAGGTTTTTAAACAAGACGAGATAGAATCTAAGGCTGACATTAGATGGGAAGAAACTAGAAAGTTGGAAGTTACCTGCTTTCTGCCTGTTTCTTGGGGAACTCCTTCACCAGGCACCCAATTCTGGAATCTTTGTTCACAGAGAGATGACAGTGACTATGAACAGCTACTACTGTGTAGGCTCCCGAATGCCAATCCCACCTGTGGGAAGTTGCATTTTTCCCAGGAGCAAAGCTTTCAGTTAAAGGAATGTTGCCCCCCCTGATGGGACTTCAGGAAACATCCAGGATGTGGAGAAAGGATTCGAGACTGAGGTGGCACGGTTTCACTGACTTATTATTGACCCCGTGTTTCTAGAACATGAAACTGGAGTGGAAATACCAGTTATGGCACACTTTCTACAAGCCAGGCACGTGAGCCACAAGTGCCACCACCATTTGTCACACCCTTCCATGTGCCGGGCACGGACCACGTTCTTTGTGCCCACTGCTTTATTGAGTGCCCCCAACACCCCTGCAAGGTGGGTATTATAGCCCACATCTCACAGCCGAGGGAGCGGAGTCTCAGGGAGATTAAGCAGCTAGCCTGACATCACACAGCGAGTCTGCAGTGGAACTGAGATTGGAATCCAGAGCTCAAGCCCATGTTCGTAACCCCGGGTGAGGAAGAGCTGTTGGGAGGTGGGCTCCAGAACCAGGGTACCTGGGGACCCATGCTGGCTTTACCACTTTCCAGCTGTGTGGCTTGGGGCAAGCGGCTCAACTTCTCTTGGGCTCGGTTTCCTCACCCATCCACTGGAGAGGATGATAACAAATACCCCCTAGGATGGCTGTGAAGGTTAAAGGAGGCAACACCTGGAAAGGGCTGAGCGTAGCACCTGGTACACACAGTATACATCCAACAAATGCGCGGCCATGATTAAGGCACGAAGTGTCCAGCCGCTGCGCCCTGCGTCTCCCGGCTCTTCGGCCCTCACTCTAGGTCTCTGGTGCCCATTTAACAGCAATCCTTTTAAGAGGAAGGCAGGAGGCTGAGGCTGTAACATAAGGGGTGAACCCACAACTAGATTTAACTCGGGAAAACAATTGTTCACCAGGCAGCACAAGCCAATGAACCAAAGAGTTAATCTGTTTCTTTTCTTCTATTGAATGACCAGCCGATGTCATCACGCACCTCACCAGGCCTGTGATTCAGAGCTGAAAGATCTGGGCTTGAATCAAACTCTCCCAGTTACTGGGTATGTAAACTGACCAATTCCCCTCACCTTTTGGAGCCTCAGTTTCCCCATCTACAAAGTGAGACGAATCACACTTCCGTAAAGATTGAATGAGCTGATGCAGTAGTGTGGCCTTTAAGCCAATGGTTATTTATTGAACACCTACTATGTGCCAGGCAGTGTTCTAGACATGAGGGATACAGTGATGAACTTGACAAAGTTTCCTCCAGGAGCTTATGTTCTGGTAGGGGGATTTCACATTGTGGGAGGGCCCATGCAGAAGATAAAACAAAGAAGCATGAATGGGGGTGAGAGAGGGGCGTCTATGGCCGGGGTGTCCAGGCTCTCTGCTTGCTCACTTCTCTTTTCCTACCTAAATTATGACAGCCCCACCCCACAGGGGTTGTTCTTTCCACCTCAGCCAGCTAGGCTGTGCTGGGCACAGACCCCCGCCTGGCACTATCCTCCAGGGCTCCTCTGTGTCTATGATCATAAATGATCTGACCAGGCTTCCAGGCAGAAGCCACAGGAAAAGTGCTGCCTTCTGGGTCTTCTGGGAACAGCCTCTCTCTGTTCCCTAGAGCACATGGCCAAGCCTCTGGTGGCCTCTGGCTCCTGCCCCACCCACCTGAGGTATCAACGAGGATCCCTGACCCACTCTGGCCACCGAGGGGAGGCTCCTGGAGAGGACATCCCCCACTTTGACCAGGGTCACAGGGCAGAGTTCACACAGAGGGTGCAGCAGATAGAATTGCCTCAGGCCTGAGGGCAGTGAGTCATGGGTGTCATGACCTCTGTTTCTGTGGGTGACTGGACAAGGCTGGCAGGTGTCCTAGGTGTGGACGTTGGGCACAGCCAGAGCCAGAGTCCAGGATTCCAGCTGTGGCACAGCTGACCACTAGTGCATCCCGGACCCTGAAGGGCCTTCTGAGAGCGCCTGGGGTGAATTCATACAACATGGTCCCCATCCTCTGAGGTACCCCATCTATACGGAGTCCACTGAGGCCGAGAAATGGCCCTCCCTTAAACAGTACAAGCCAGAACTCTCTGGACCCCAGTGCAGCTTTGCTGCTCTGTCCTGAACTGAGGGATTAAGGACCACGAGCTGGAGGCTTCTGAGCAGAGGTGAAAGGGGACATACCTTTCTTAGGCTCAGTCAGAGGAGGCTTCCTGGAGAAGAGAGTATTTTTAAGAATAAAAGATGGTTGTGATAAGTTACATTTATTGAGAGTGTACTATGTCCGGGCACTGTGCAGGGCCTGACGCAACCTGAGTCTCATTTATTCCACAAAACAAGTTCACAAGACAAATGCTTTCCGAGTCTCTGATTACAGACGGGAACACTGAAGCTCATTCACAGTGGGTGAGGGTCAGAGCTGGGATTCCAGGCTTGTCACTCAGAGTCCCTGCACGTAACCACTACGCCACGGGGAGTCCCAGGTCTTAGCAGCGCAGGAGACAGAGGACATGAGACTCCAAGGCCACCAAGCTGGAAGGGGCCCTTACTATCCACATCACCAGTGGGAAAGCAGAGGGACTGGGCCTCCCCCCCGCCCCACCTCTGCCCCTGTTGAGCTCTGGGGAGGGCTGGGCCCTGAGAACTCACATAGATGTGAGGGGGAGGGAGTGTGGTGGCCTGAAGCGCCACTTTCTGAGCACCTTCTGTGCTCTGGTCATTTGCTATTCCTTTCCTCTTGTTATACCGAACGTCTGTCATGTACTCACATTGTATTAAACCCAGGGCCCCGGGCGGGCAGCTGGGGAACACTAAATGTGGGAAAATAAAGGCACAACCCCTGCCTTCAAGGGGCCTGTGATCCTTGGCTAGAAGCAACACATGCTCCCAAAGTTACACCAGAAGGTGAATTTTGTTGTCTTATAAGTGTGATTTGCAAATACTATAGGAGACTAGAAGGGGCCGAGGGCCCAGTGACCAGGGGGCTCCCGGAAAGGGTGGGGGGTGCTCAAGAAAGGCCTTATGGAAAGAAATCCCACCTGTGGAGTGCAGCCTCTGCTCCGGCCAGGGTTCCAGCCTGCCTTTCCTGCCGGCCTGACCTCTGGGTTTGCCTCCACCATCACACAAGTCGATTTCTTGCAGTGATATGTATGTATATAAAGCAAGGCCTGATGGAAGCCTCTAGTCTCTTCCTACCCAGACATGCCGGCTGCTCCTGACTGCATGTCCTTAGTGGGGAGCTCATCTGACTGTGTACACAGTCTGCTGGTCTACCTGGAACTCCTCCCTCTCCTGCAAGGACTCAGAAATGGGCGCCTTTCCCTAGCTTCCCCATCCCTCCCGACTTCCACTGGCAGAATTCATGGCTCCACTATCAGCTACGTGAACTCCCACTTCACTGATCGGGTAGAAATCGGATGGCCTTTCTCTCTCTTTCTTCGAGGTCGCCGTGTAAGTGAGGAGTCAAGAAATAGTGGTGTACAGTGCACAGGGCCCGGTACACAGCAGGACTGCAATAACTATTATTGCTGTTCATGTTATTCATGGGCGCTCAGTGTATTTTCTAATTAAGTGGAATTCAATGGGTGGTTGAGAACAGGAGGAAGAACATATGTGGGGACAGGGGAGAGGGCATGGGTGAGCGGGGAAGGGGCTGGTCAGGAAGGAGCAGGGTGTATAGGGAGGTGGCATCTAAGGGGACTGAAATGGTGTGAAGATGCCTGACGGGGGAGCCGAGGGGGAGGAAGAGGGAGGGGGCTGTGTGATCCTTCACCCAGATGGATGGTTCCAGCAACAGCCCAGACAGGTAAACAGTGGAACTGAGGCCAGACAGGCCCCCCACCCCCTGCTGGATCTGTGCTGGTGACAACTCTTGTCAAGGCTTGATGGGAGGCTGCTGGCTGCTTCTGCACCTTTGGCCCTGTTGGGGGTGGGGTTTTTCCTAAAGTTGGGGAGCCAAGGGCTACTCCAGTGACCCAGCTGCACAAGAAAGCTCACGGGCAGAGAGCAGAGGGGCCTTTGCTTTCTTTCCATCTCCATGGGAATTTTGGAGGACACTAGGTCTGTCAGATCCTCTGTGTTGATCAATGACCCCCTCCTCCAGGAAGCCCTCCTTGATGAGTCTCTTATCTCCCCTTCTAGTCACCACCCCCACCCCCACAGGAATTGATCCCCAAGTGAAGACCCCAGCCTCCACTATCTATCCCATTCACTGACATTTACACTAGCATTTATACAACTGAAGCACAGCTCTGTCCTTGCTGGCTGTGCCGCCTGGACAGAGGTCACTTCATCTACTCTGTGGGGATATGAGCTAGATATTCCTTAAGGCAGATTTTGATCCTGCATCTGCCACTTCCTGGCTTTGAACTTCAGTGTTTGCACCTGGAAAATGGGGATCACCACAATGCTTACCCCACAGTGTTTGCATGGGGATGAAGTGAGATGCCGGTGTGAAGACCTTGGCCCAGGGAGGTGCTTCACGAGTGTTAGTAGTTACCTCTTCATGGACAGGTAAGCACAGGGTCTCACGGAGGCAACCCCCAACACAGCCCCTGGGCAGGGGCTTAGGATAAGGGTCTTGCTCCCATCTCTCTGAGTCAGGGTGAGGGATTCAGGGGGGAAAGAGGGGTGGGGTCTGGTACATTTCCCTGAAGTCCTGTTGACATGTGACCTGTCCACCCACATTTCTACCCCTCAGTCGGGTATCTTAGTTTGTCTGCTCCATTTTATTCTTTGTGTATTGATGATTGTTTAGCTAATTAGTCTAAAGACACTCTGGCTGAATTTGGGGGTGGTTAACAAGTAACTCTTAACTATGCAGTGTTTTAGTTGGGGTGGGTGTCCTTTCAAAATTTATTTAAATTACTTTGGGATGCTTCAAGACAGTGTTTCCAGTTCAGCGTATGATCTCGTCATCAAAATGTAATTTTAGTTAATTACATTTAAATTGTATGTTATCTGAGATAAATTCTCGATTTTGTTTTTCGTTTTAGGACAACTGAAGAGATATAATCCCCTCCCCAAAAGCAGAGGTGCTGTGCCAGGCGAGGAGCTGGAGCTGTTCAGGCATTTGGGCAGAGGACAGGGGCTGACCCCGTCCCCCAGACTCTGCTCTGGAGGTCTTCTGTTACATCCCTGAAGGGCACCCCTGAGGAAAATCAAGTCTGGGGCCCAAGGAAGGGCTGATGCAACCTCACCGTTGTCCCCCCCATCCTCGTGGGGGAGGGCAAATTGGTAACGGGGGTGAAAACTGTAGGTCCAGGTCACTTAGGTGGCACAGAGAGGGCCAAATCTTAGAAGAACGGAAGCAGCATCTCGTCCCTCCGTCCTGTCTGTCAATCCATACATTCTCCTGTGCACCAATCAGATCCACCCACCCACCCCTCCATCCATCCAAACCCCTCATCCACCCACACTACTCCTTCCCATTCATCCTTCCATCTCCTCGCTCAATCACCTATCCACTCACCTACTCACCTACTCATCCACTCATTTAATCACCTATCTATTGACCCACCTACCTAACCATCGATTAATCTCTCCATCTCTCTCCGTCCATCCGTCCATCCGTCCATCTGTCCATCCACCCACTCATCCGTACACCCATCTAATAAACCACCCTTCCATCTATCCAGTGAATACATTTTTTAAAAGAGGAAAATAAAAGTAACAGCAAGATTCCCTGGGGTAGGAAAGAACAGGAATTTGAGGATATGAAAGAAGAACCATGTGGCTGAAGGTAATGAATAAAAAGGTACAGAGAGACGCGTAAGGAGCTAGGCAGGGCCACAATAAGGTGTGAGTCTGGGGCCAGAGGCTGAGCTGGTAGTGGGGTGGACGTGAAGAGGGCAGTAGAGGCCGACAGGACCTCAGACTTTGGAGTCCTTCTGTCACAGCCCTGGGGCCGTCACCACCACTGACCAGCAGCCTTGGCAGAGGCAGGAACTAGCACAGGAAGAATTGGACTTAGAAGCAGCAGAGCCGGGTCTTGGTTGGGTTCTGTGTCTCACTGTCTGTGTGACCTTCCTGGCCCTCAGTTTCCTCGCTGGCAAAATGGGCATGATCTTTCTATCTCCTGGACTGCCGAAAGAAGCAAATGAAACAATGGTTGTGAAAAGCTGTCTGTGCACAGGTGAGGTTATTGGAAGCTGAAGAAATCCAGGTGGGTCTGAAGCAGCTGCAGCTGGGAGGGGGGCAGAGAGTGTTGATGGCGTGCCCAAATTGGCACAGCAGGGGTGAGTGGGATGGGCCCAGGCTCCTGGTCTGCTGGTTGGGGTGGGGGTGGGAGGTTCCAGCTGTGGGATTGGAGGTTTATGACAACAAGAGGTGAGCAGGCGATTATGTTCAGAAGGGACATATTCAACCCACTTGCCCATGGATTGAATGGGGAATTTCATAATAGTATGTTCAGAAAAAGGTTTCCATCTGCCACCACCCTGGCACTCTCTTCACTTGCACCCACTGTTGAGGAGGGTGATGGCGGGCGGCCCGAGGAAGAGCAAACAAGCTTCGGATCAGTGGAAGCTGCCTCTGGCCGTGGGACTTCAAACGCAAACTAAGATGGTTGGGTGGTGGGAAAAAGCGAAAGAACGTCCCCTTCTCTCCCCTCTGTTCCCACTTGGTTCCAGAAAAGTATTTAAGTCTGATATGAAGTACCTGGCGCAGAGCGAGGGCTGATTTATCCAAAACCCTAATCGGGGTAGCCCCTCAGTGGCTGGCCCTGTGCCTTCTGCCTCCCTGGCCTGGCCAGAGACCCTGTCCCACCTCTGCCCCGGGACCTGGTGGGCTTTGCGGAAAGCAGGGGCTGTAGCTCCAGAGAAGCCTGGGGGCCTGTGGGCCCTGGCAGCTGCCCAGGATAATCTCTTACATACAAGCTGGGCAGGGAAGTGTGTGCTGGATTAGGGAGCATCCCGGAATCTGTAATGACTGTTTCTTTCCATAAACTCATTCATTTACCAAACTTCTGCTGAGCATAGGTTCTGGCTTCCCTACGTGTTGGGGGGCGGTGGGGGGGCAGCTGGGGGCCCTCGGGGCCTCTGACTGGCCTGGACACATGTTTCACTGAGCCCAGGGCTGGGGAGCAAGAGGTGGGATGGGGGTGGGAGGTGTTGTCCCAGAGAGACAGACAGAGCCGAGACGGCCCCCAAGCTTAGTCACCACTTCAACTTTTCACATTTGAACCTAAGACAGTGGATGTCAAATTCAGGCCCCTGCCCAGACTCCCACACCCTCCCTCCCTGCTCTGGGCCCCTCTCCCTCCTCCTACCCACCCCCCACCTCCGCCTGGAGTTTATGGATGGTTCCCAACCTCCCCCTGACACTGTGGGATCCTTACTTCCTGTGTTTATCTTGGAGAGGGATGGGGCTCTCTCCTCTCACCCACCCAGTCTGACAGGCCGCCCCACGCAGGTTACAGCGCGTGTGCTCAGACGCACCATGTGTGTGCACGCACGTGTGCACACCCACACCCACACAGAGCTTTAGTGTACTGGGGAGTGTGTACGGGGAGCTGGGGAGTCTGGCTGTCCTTCCGGGGGCTGTGTGTCCCTTGAGCAGGTCGGCAGGTGTGTACAATCTTAAGTGAGTCTGTCCCTGGGTGCCTGAGTGTGGGTGTTGGATGGGACAAGCACACAGGGACTGGGCACTGCCAGGTGCATGCTGAGGTACCAGCCTCCTCCGGCCTCACCACCTCCCATATCACTCCCAGTTTGCCAGGAGAGAGGAGTCTCGGCACCGTGACGTGATCAGAGCTGGGTCAGAGAGTCGCTAAGTGGGTGGAGGTCATCCTAGAACCTAAGACGTCCCTCCTTAATGGCTGTGTGTGTTTTCCCACCAGTTAGAAGCATAAAAAGTATGACGAAGAAAAGAAAAATAATTCATAACTCCACCAGAGAGAACCATTGTTAACATTTATACATGTAAATATAACTTGTTTAATTAAAAGATGGAATTATATTATGCAAACTGATTCCCTCCCTTCTTCCCCTTCCTTCTGTCGTGCGGGGACTCAGGTGGGGTTTCTAGTCCTGCTCCCCACCTAAGAACGCAGGACATGGTGAGGCCAAAAAGGAACACCCACGGAGCCATAGACAGGGGAGTCATACACTATATTCCCACTGGTGGCTGGGTTGGAGACACAGGAAGCAGGAGCCACACTGTCCACAACCTGCCGTCCACTTCTCTCTGCCAACCGACCGACTTGCTAGCTGCAATCTGCACTTGCTAGCTCAGCCACCATCTTCTTGCTAGCCCCCATTTCCTGCTAGTGTAGCCACAGCAGTTATATTAGTGGCCAATGGCTCACTGGTTACAGCTGACGGCCAACTAGTCACAGCTGATGGCCATTTACTACCAGAGTGAGCACCTTTCCACGTGAGGCTGAGAGCCTGGAAACTGCACTCCTGGCTGTCCCCACACTTCCTTTTTCTTTTTTAATCTTTATGATAGAAAAATACAACATATACAAAAGTAGACAGAATAGCATAAAGAACACCCCTACACGTGCACAGAGGCTGGGCACCAGGTTCGGGATGGTAAGTCTGGGTGAAGAGCTTGTCCAGAACTCACTGTCTGTGCCCCTGGTTATTTTCTCAGCATGCGTCCCTCAGAGAATTATCTAGACCAAGGGGGCACAAAGGGCATGGAAGGTTCTGCTCCTATGCTCAGCTGCACCCTCCCAGAGCCTGGTTAACAGTTTACACCCACCACCCTCCTTCTACCTGCAACAGAGGAGAGGGCTGATTCTCTCCCCTTGGAAACACCTGAGGTCCTGCTCTGCAGACCAGGAGGGGGTTGGCAGAGTCTCTAAGGAGTGGGGCCTATGCAGAGAGAGCCCAGACTTCTCCCGTCTTCCCTTGAAGCATCCCTTTCCCCACTGTCGCTCACACTGGCCCCACAGCTGGCTGCGGTTTCTCTCGCTCTGGAACCCCTCTCTTCCCACTCCAGAAGGAAATCTGGGAGTGAACAAACAATGTCACCTGACGGCACTACTGCCTGATGACCAATTTGATTTCCTCTACCCAGTGCTCACACGTGAGGCACTCAAGGGTTGTGGGGGCTCAGGCAGCAGTAGAAGGAGTTGTGTACACAGCTAACTGTGTTGGGGGTTGTAGCCAAGGCACAACATTAGTCTAGCTCAGCCTCAGTCTCCTCGTCTGTGAAATGGGGATAATACTCGCGCCTGCTTCATTAGGTTTTTGGGAGGATTAAATAAGGTCATCTATGGAAAGTACTTTACATGTGATGAAAGCTAAATACTGTTTGCTGCTATTAGCAAGGGAGCTGATGCCTAACCCCAAAGCAGTGCGTTGGTGGCAGAGCTGATTCCCTTTTCCCAGAGGAGTAACACGAAGGGCACGTCCTCATGGAGCTTACAGATCAACCATCAAAACAAATGATTCTAAATCATTCCGAGTACCGTTAGGAAAACAGAGCACTGGGCTGGAGAGCAGATTGGGATACTAGTTGGAGTCCTCCTGGAGGAGGTGACATGTAATCGGAGACCTGAAAGACAAGCGGTCTTGTGAAGGGTAGGGAGCAATGTGTTCCAGACAATAGGAGCAACATGTGCAAAGGCCCTGAGGTGGGGGATGAACTTGCTGAAATTCAAGGCCCAGGAAGGAGCCCAGAGCGGCTGGAGCAGAGTGAGCGAGCTGAGAGTGGCAGACAGTGCTGCGAGTGACACGTGGGGGTCATTCATCGTCACGCTGTTGATTTCAGGCTCTGCCAGATCCCTAGCCAGGGCTTGGGTCTCTGTTTCCTTTTGCCTCCCTCAGCACCTCATCCAAGGCTTAGCAGGCAAGGTCCCTCGAAGCCCCAGACCCCCGGGTAGGCAGGTGCCTCCTCTGGTCCTCTCCAGGCTTTGCAGCCCTGACTTCGCCTTGACCAGCATATGCAGTGGGCCCAGGGCCAGGCAGGGCTGTGGGAGGCCGGTTTCCCTCCCGCTTTCATCTGCGAGTGAGATCTCGTTCATCAGATCTGTTGTTTTTAGACCATATGCTGAGCTGTGGACAGTGAAGGGAAGTTCAGGAACACATCCCCATAAATCTGTGCAGAATAAAAGAAGGGTCCAAGCGTCGGGGTGTCTGACACCCCACAGGCCCTCCCTTTCCCTGTCCCACTAAGCACTCCTTGGGGCCTGCTGTCAGGGGACAAGCTAAGAAAAGCAAGGAACCCGGGTGGGTGGCAGACAGATTAGAGCTGGAAGAGAACCGGACATGTCAAGCCCAGCACCAGAGGGTGGAGACTTGCTCAGCATCACCCAACTGAGCCAGAGCTGGACTAGAACCCAAGCTGTTTCTGTGGAGGAGCTGAGCACCTATTGGGTGCTGGACCCTGTAAGGAAGATGACCAGTTACTGTGAGAAATGCCCAAGTATGGGATGGCACACCAGGCCAGAGCTGGGAACTCTGGGCCAACTGGGTGACCTTGGGCAAGTCCATACCTCTCTGAGCCTCTGTTTCTTTCCTCTGTAAAATGTTTCCCTAATAGTGGAAGGCTCTGACTTCACACGAAACCATGTATGCCAAGAGATTCTACGGGCTGCAAGCTATTATATCTGTGCAAGACTCTTAATCTTTGTTGTATAATTATCTGTTATTTTTAAACCAGTCCATACAGGTACATTCTCTTATTATCCAGCTTGGATTGAAGGGTGGGTGGGTGGGCGTGGGAATCAGACTAACTCACATGAGCTATTTAGCAAACAGCGCAGTGTTAATCCAGCCTCTGGCGTCAACTTGCATCCTTCCACTGATAGGCAGCTTACTACCGAATGAGGCCGCCGGGTTCCACGGTGGAGCAGCTCTGATTGGTTATAAAGCACCTCTTACGTTGAGCTGAAGTCTGCTCCTCAGGCTGATGCGATTGGACGTGGAATAATCCCAATTATTCACCGGTTTCTGTACGGATCCTTCCAGAATCCCATGGCCCTGAGTATGCTTGCCTGCCAGCTCCAAGAGACCAGGCTGACTCGATTTCTGGAGCCTTTCTCTTCGCTCTTCTGAGTTTTCTACCATGAATCTGTGCTGCTTTTTCTATTTTAAAATTCATTTTAAACTGTATCATTGGTGATAAGCAAACAATACAGACTATAAGAAGAGGAAATGAAAGCCTCCCCATAATTCTTCCAAACTCCATTCTAACTCAAGGCCTAGAGAGGTATATCCTTCCCATCTTTTCTCAGTCTTTGGTTATGGATATGCGTAAACACAGAGCAGGGTAAAGAACACAGCAGGCTGTACTGTGGAGGGGTTGGTCTTGCTTGCAGCTCACATTTGAATCCCACCTCTTAACCTCCATTGGCGCATCTGTAAAATGGGACACATGTGGTGCCACTGCCCTGGATTGCTATAGGACTGAGTGAATGCACACAGAGCGCTTAGACCAGCGCTGAGCACACGTGAGTCGTCGCAGGTGTTTTGTTTTGTTTTTTAAATTAAAAACAGACGGGATCATATGGACATTTCTCTCTGCAGCTTTTGCATTTGTCATCATGGACAGCTGTCCATGGGGGCACAGGTAGATGGATCTCATCTTGTGAACAGCTGTAGGGTGGCATGTTGTGGGACTGCACTCATGATCTATATACTTTTAATATCAGGAGAAGTCGCTTTTTAAGAAAAGCCTCACGGTGAGGCCCTTGGCAGCCTATTGCCACTGTTGGTTAGTATTTTTTTCCACAAGGAAACTCTTTGGTTTTCTCCTTGGTGGTCCACCATGGCCCTGAGCAGGCCAGGCCAGCTCTGGGGAGTGGTAGCCAGGCTCTGACCAAAAAGGCAGCTGGACCCCAGTGGTGGCATTGGTTGGGAGAGGGAGGGTACAGATGAAAAGTGACCCGACAATGCTGTGGTGTGGCTAGGGCCCCTCAGAGAGGGACATCCTAGGGGCAGAGGTAGTAAAGGAGGGCTTCCTGGAGGAGGCAGGATCTGTGTGGGGTCTTGAGGAGTAAGAGGGAGTTGGACAGATAGAGATGGGATTGGGGGATGTGTATTCATGGCAGAGATGCGCCTGTTTGGGACAGTGAGGAATTTAGGGTGACGAGAACTAAAGGGCTACACGAAAGAAGAAGATCGTAACTACGAGGTTGCCTGTGGGCCTGCCCTGCCAGCAATGGGGAGCCACTGAAAGCTCTAGAGAAAGGGAGGCTCAACTCTGTGTGACCCTGAGAAAATCTCTAAGTCTCTCTAGGCCTAAGCTGCCTGTGGGTTCTGGAATAGACTTGGGGGAGGTGTTGGGGGCTACTTAGAAGCTGAAATTTGGGATTGGGCCTTGCTTTCTCCAATCAAGGGGACCCAGAAAAGTGGGGACAATCCCAGAGGTCGGTCTCAGCCTTCAGATCCCTGCTTCACAGAATTCAAACCGTTTCCTTTCCTTTTAACCTGCCGGCAATCCCGGGAAATCTGATTTGGCAAACATGTTTTCTTAGCCAGGGGAAATGAGTGCTATGCAAACAATGAAGATAGCTGTTTGTGATAAGGGCCTCCGGGCTGTTCTGGCAGTAGCGCCTGAATGGAAGAGAGGGACTGGGTCAGGGTGGCCCTGGCTGCCCTGCCTGTCTTAGGCACCAGGAAGACACAGTGCTCGCTCCGGCAGCACGTACACTAAAGTAGGAAGACACCAGGCCGCAGAATGTCGGAATTAGATGGGGCCTTGAAGAAATAGATGGGGACACAGAGACCCAGTGAGAGAAGGGACTTGCTTAGGGACACACAGCATGGAGGGCGTAATCCTCTCGCAGTGCTGTTTCCCAACACTCCAGCTGGCGGGCTGGGCCTGACTCCCTTTGTAGTGTAGCAGACTGTGCTGGTTGAGCCCACGCTTGGATTCAGGGTCTGGCCGATGGTGGCCCTTGTGGGTCCTCTGTAGGTAGGGATTCATGGAGGGGGAGGAACTGGGTCCTGGGGGTCAAGGAATGGGGGAGACGAGGGCAATGGGGTGAAGGTGCATCTTCTGCCCCAACACTGGTTTTGAGCTTTGATGGAGGAAAGGGCACGGGGCAGAAGAAGCCACCCAAGCCACTGTCATGGAGACCACGAAAGACCCAGGGCCCAGGGAGGGCTGCTGCATGGCCCAGATGACAAATCCCACACCGGAGTTGGCCTAAGCCCACCCTGTGCCCATCTTACCATGAGCCCCATGGCAACTGTGGCATTTGGAAGCTCGGTGGCCAAGGTAAAGGGTGGGCACACCTCCTGAGGCTTTTTTGTGGGGGCACCTTTGGCTGAGGCCCCTTACTGAGACGCTAAGAATATGAGCAGACTTGTTCCTGGACGTGGGTAGGGCACCTTCCTTGGAAGGTACTGGAAGTAAGTGGCCTGCCGATTGGGGGTGGGAGGGGCTGTCGGGGGGAGACAAGACCTAAGGACCTTCTTCGTTTGGGTATGAGTGTCAGCGTGACTTCATGGCCACTGGGGCCTGGAGACAGTTGGGTTCCAGTGACTTATCACTACCCTTCACTCTACAGCAGGTCCAGGTGCTCAGGGTCTGCTGGGTGGGCCCTCAGTTCAGAACGAACAGGTCTCTTTTGCCCTCTGGGGTGGCTGGCACTGTGCCAGGAGCTCTCACCACCTGGTGGGGTTGGTGTTTCTTCCATTTTCCGGAGAAGGAAACCAAAGCTCTTAAACAGCCCAGAAAGCGGCCTCACGGGTGATATTCCTGCCCTCGCAGCAGCTTGTGCTTTTTCTAGGAGAAGCTGTGAATGGTGAAATTTCTGGCACTACACCGACTAAAGGTAAGGGACGTTGCTGGACTCTTTGCTCTCCTGGGGGTGCCCACAGCTCCAGCAGAGCACCAGGGAAGTGTACCAGCTTCCTTAGCAGCCCCTACCTCCATCCGTGCCTCCTGGTTCCACTGCACGAGCCTGGGATATGGGATGCTTTCATTGCCTCTTCCCAAGGACCACTCCTCTCGGAACTGCTGGCTTGCAGGGAGGCGCAGCCACATCATTTCCACTGTGTTTGGTGGGCAACAAGATGCCAAAGTCAGGTCAGCCAATATCTCACACACGAGACCAGCAAAGGCTCATGTCGTGGCCTGACTTAACACTGGACAGTGAGTAAGCAGAGGGGCCGAGGGTCCCAAAGTCCCCACCTTCCTTTTCCCAGTCATCGTCCTTTCCTGGAGCCAGTCCCTTTCGTGCAACCTCGCTGAGCCTCTGTCTTCCCTCCTGTAAAATAGGCATCATAGAAACAACACCTCATAGGCCCGTCGTCTCTCTCCAATGCCTAATACTGGCACTGAGCAAACTTAGAGAACAAGAGTCACCTGCCTCCTCTCCTATAGAGGGCGAGGTTTCCTGTTAGCTTCTCATCCAAGCCAGGGACAGCAGTAGCCACGGGAGGCCATACTGGGTCCACATCCTGGCACCTCTACTTACCACCTTACTTCCCAGTGACTTTAGACAAGTCCCTGTGCCTTTCTGTGCCTCTGCTTCCTCTTATCTGGAATGGGGACAATAGCAGCACCCCACGCATTGAGTTGTTTTAAGGATCAGATGAAACTGAGTGCAGGGCCTAGTATTTAGTTGGTGCTCAATAACTATCAGCCTTGAGTGCAGTTGAGAAGTACAATGAACAAGGGGAATGGAAAGTGTTTCATCCCCAGGGAGGCCGCATCCATCTCACTTTATTAGGTCAGAAGTGCTTTGAACAAGGCAAACAGCAGACGGCAGGCAGCTGGCCAGCAAGGGCCAAGAACCCAAGTCCAGTTCTCCAAGCCCCTGGACATCAAACACAACAACAGAAAAGGCCAAACATCAAAGAATGAACAACAAGTCCAAATATTGCACTGTGCTCTTATCTTAATTAAAGCAAGTCTTAGGCCTGGTTTTTGATGACACACGTTGAAAAGCCAGGGTCTGGTTTTATTAGCTTTTGCTGACACACCCACAGAGAAGTTTGTGACTAGCCCAAGGTCACCTAGCACCCTGGGGCCAGAGTGGGAGCCCAAACCCAGGACTCAGATGGCAGATCCAGGGCTCCTTCCATTACCCCTGTGCCCCTACCCTAGCCTGAGCAACCAAGATCCAGGGCTGACGTGTCAGGGGAGAGGCGTTAGTCCATTCATTCATCCACATATATTTAATACTGTTTGTTGAAGGCCTTCTATCTTCCAGGCACTGTTCTAGGCTCTGGGGATCCAGCAATGAACAGTGCACTCTCGTGGGGGTAGGGGAAGGGAAGCAGATGTCAGTACACCATGACGTAAATAACTATTTTGATTGCAATTGTGGTGAATGCTGTTACCTATGTCCCTTCTCTTTGAACCTGGACTCTGTGACTGCTTGGTCACTAGAATACCATGGAACTGTTCCTGTCATCCTTTCCAGGCCCAAACCAACTTCCTGTCTCTTGGCACCCCACCACCGTGGTGCGAAGAGGCCCAAGCTGCTCCATGGAGAGGTCTGCCTGGGAAGAGACCAACTCCCTCTCATGTGAGTGTCCCATCTGGAAGGTGATCTGCCAGCCCCAGTTCGCACGGTGTGGAGCATAGATCAGCCATTCCTGTTGAGTCCCGCCCAAACGACAAAATCATGAGCAAAACAAAGGATTACTGCATTTTAAGCCATGAAGTTTCAGGGAGGTTTGCTAGGCAGCAATAGACAACTACAACGTTACGCTTCAACGTCATGGGGTAGGTCCAGTTATAACCCCCATTTTACAGGTGAAGAAACGTGAGGCTCAGAAAAGTAAAATGACTTGCTCAAGATCACACAGGTAAGGAGTGGCAAAGCCACATTCAGTGACTTTCAAATCGTGTGTTTTTTCTATTCTACCCCGTTACTGTTCGCGCAACAGCATGGCAACCAGGAGTGTTTCCATGAACACTCCGACTCAAAAGTAGTAAACGCCAGAGGTGGATCTGCAGGCATGGTAGACCGTGATTGAGGAGACACTTTTTGAGCAAGGGAGCGTCCAGCAGTCTTAGACCCCTCAAGGGTACCGTAAGGACGACCATCTGCCTGTTGTTTGGTAAGAGGAGTCCATGGTGGTGTTTGAGATGAGCAAACCCAGACTCATTTCCCTGTTCTGGGCCTCCGTTTCCCCATCTGCTAAAGAGGAATGAGAAAACCGCCCCTGTTCTGCTCACACTGGGGCTGGACGTGAGCTTGCACACAACATACGCTCGCCATCTTCCCCACAGGCTCCTTGTCAGATGCTAACATTCCATTTGGAAAGAAATGAATAATAGCTGAGACTCCCACAATGAGTATTTTAAAGTAAGGAAGTCCACAGTAGATAGGTGGGAGAGGGCAAAACCCACTCCTGAAAGCTTTGCAAGTAAAACCTTCCCCAAAAGGTGTTGCTTCTGATGTTGGAAGCAGCCTGGAAAGCTCCAGACTGAGAGGCAAGAGTCCTGGGTTCTGGTCCCAGTTCTGCCTCTGACCTGCTGTGTTACCTTGCGCAAGTCACTGTCCCTCTCTGGATCCTCATCTGTCCAATGAGAGGCTGGGTCAGCTAATCTGGAGATCCTGACAGTGTCCCTCAGGCAGGGATGATTAATCCCCCCCAAAAAAACTGTGAGAAGTTTCTCTATCCTACCCCCCACCCCTAGAAGCTCACAGAATTTAGCAGCAAGGAACCAATCCACTGGGCTGTTTCTAGAAACAAGATGTAGGTGTGCTCCACTATGCAAATTCTCCTCCCCCTCCTTCTTTCCTCCTCCATTACCATAGTTATTATTTATTTGGTTTCAGAGGGGCCACCCAGAGCTCTTTATACAGATAAAAATATCATAACTCAAAGCCTCTGTATGATGGAGGGTTGCACACAATGGCTTTGTTCCTTCCAGCTCTGACCCTTCTAAGGTTTTATAACATGGGCGAGTGCACTTGAAATGTTAAATTGAAGATAAGATGCTGGCGCTGACAGGCGTGGTGGTGGCCGTCCCTTGCCAGCACTTACTCTGTGTGCCAGGCACTGCGTGAGGTGCTTTACATGCAGCGTCTTGTTAACGCTTCACAATAACCCTACAAAGTGATCAGCTATCATTATTGCTTTTGTACAGATGCAGGAACTGAGGCCTGGAGAGGGAAAAAAATTGTCCAGGGTTGTAGTTGGCAGTTGGAATTCGGATCCAGGCCGTCTGCTTCCAGAGCCTCAATTCTGAATAATTAGGCTATTTTGCTCCCTAACAACAAGGAGTACTGCTACTATTACTACTACCCTTCGCTGAGCACTTCTTATGTGCTAGGTATGGGGCCAGGGCTTTACATTTTGTCCTAAAAAAAAGAATCCATGTTGCAGAACAAATCACCCAAAACTTAGTGGCTTAAAGCAACTACAGTTATTAATTTTGCTCATGAACCTGCAGTTTGTGCAGGGCTGGGAGGGGACAGCTCACCTCTGTCTCTGCTGGGATGATTCCAACACCTGGGGCAGGAAGAGCTGGGAACCAGCTGGGCATCTCCATCTCCTTTCATGGAGGCTCAGGGCCTCGCCACGTGGTCGCCATGGCCTGCTCAGGGTCATCAAAGTCTTACAGGGTGGCCGGGGGCTCCTTGAGAACAAAGTGGAAGCCGCAGGGCACCTTCTGACTCGCCTGGGAAGATGCGGCAGCATCATTCCTGCCACATGGGTACAAGTGAGCAGTAAGGTCAGTTCGGATTCCAGGGGAGAGAAATTGGACCCCTATATCCCAATGGGAGGAGTGTCAATGGATTTGTGGCCATCTTTAATCCACCACACTTATGCTCTCGATTAAGGATCTTTACAATAACCTACGAGATTCATTTATTCACTCACATTTATGGAACACACACTGTCGGACACTATTGCAAGCTCTGGGAGACAGCAGTGAGCGGGATGTAATTATACCCACTTTACAGATGAGTCGATGGAGACTTGAAAGGTTTAAGCACCAATGAGAGGGCCAGCACTTTCCCTATAGACTCGTTAATTCTTCACAGGAAGCACCTGAGGTAGGGACTGTGCTCGTGGATTCTAAGGCCAGGCAGTCACTCAGCACTCCATGCTGCCCCATTTAGCATGTTTTACATCTGCGCCTCACTGTGACACTCATGGATGGGCTACACTGGACGTGGGGCACCACGAGGGGAGGGCCAGGCTGGGCTCTTGGAGGAGAAGCCGGGTTGGCCCTGTTAAAAAGCCAGCCCTGATGAGAGCATGAGGGAGGGAGGGAGGGAGGGGGCAGGGAGGGAGGGAGGGGCAGGAGCACGGATAATGGCCCAGCCTGAACCGGTCGCCACGGCAACCGCAGGGGCTGTCTGGAGCCAGCAGCCTGCCAGGCCTTGGCCCCACAAAGCCCAGGAGGGAGGCAGAGGGGGCAGCCCGGCGAGGCATAAATCAGGGAGTTCTATGCCCCTGACTCCGGGCAGACGATTTATGGGACTGCTCAGAGCCCACTGGATGCATTGGGGGGAGAGGAGAGGATCTCCCTGTTCCCACCGCCCCTGGGGCCCCTGCTTGGTGTGGGTTGGGCAGGAAGAGGCGCCTGAGCCTAAGAGCCCCTCCAGGCCACCCTCAGTGCCGCTGAAGACCCCTGCCCCCAGCAGGCCTGCAGCGACCCCTCTGTGTCCACTGCACCAGCATGCTGCCCCCATGCTGTCAGCAGAAATGTCAAGAAATAAGTCTTGTCCTTAACTCGTTGAGATGCACGTGGATATTTTCTATCCTGTTCTATCCCTTTTGTAAAATGCTGCTCACCACCCACTGAATTAATGTCATGGCTCACTAATAGTTTATGACCTGCAGTTAGATAAACACTGAGCCAAAGGAAGCCAAAAGGGGAAACCGAGGCTCACTCAGCCCTCCCACCCCTCGCATACAACTGGAACAGACTTTACATTCATTATCTCGTCTATCCTCCCCACAGGCACCTGGGTCTGGCTCCAAGGCCCAAGCGGAGTCCAGTACCCAGCCAGCAGTGGTAGCTGTCCAAATTATCTCGTCTATCCTCCCCACAGGCACCTGGGTCTGGCTCCAAGGCCCCAGCGGCGTCCAGCACGCAGCCAGCAGTGGTAACTGTCCAAGACGGAACCAGCTGCCTTGGAAAGGAATGAGCTGCCCATCTCAGGAATCACCCAAGCAAAAGTTAAATGGTTACCTTCTGCAGTGCTTCAGGGACCCCAGCATCCACTGGGGGAGGGGGCAGACCTGGCACCCCTGAGCTTACACAGGATGACAGGCAGGCAAATGCTGACCACTGTGCCCACACGGGTACTGAGCCAACGATGAGGCGGGAGAGAAGCAGCATGCCAGCCAGCACCAACTGGGCCACGCACAGAGCTCCAGGTTGGCTCAGACAGACAGGGAAGCAAGGATGTCATCAAGAAGGCGCGAGTGCCTGGTGGGAGCCTGGCAGAGACCTGAAGGGGGTTCCCCCCCGCTACCCCGTGAACAAACCTACAATGTCCCCTCTCCTCCCACCTCCTACCCCCGGAAAGGTCTGTTGCTCTTGGTTGCCCTCTCAGCTATATTCCAGAAGGAAGATCTCGCTGACATGCTAAGAGTGGCCAATGACACGATTTCAGCACGGCGGAGAGTCCTGGTACTTCAGATTCAAACAGACGTGGATTCCAGTCGTGGCTCTGCCACTCACCAGGGCAAGACCTTGAGCAAAATACTTCACCTCTCCAAGCCTGGTTCTTGCATCAATAAGAAGGGTCAATCATTTCTACCTCAGGATTATTGATAAGGGAAGATATCCACAGCATATTAAGTAAAAAGGGCAAATATGTTCCCCAATTTGTTAAAGACAAAAGCCCAAAACCTGCATTTACGTGTTTGCTGTGCGTGGAAAAGTTTAGGAGGAAATGCCCAAACAGGAAGCAGAAGGGTTATTGGCAGGGGGAGATGTGGATGGTTCCATTTCATACTCTATACACCCCTCGAGCTTTGGAAAATATTTAAACCAACAAGCGTATATTAAATGTGTAACAAAAAATTGACATTAAAAATATCTGCCCCCCTCACCCCATTCTTGTTGTGAGGATTAAAAGGCAATGCTTTGAGCAGGCTCTGCCAGTGCCCGGCCACCCCTCACCTCCCAGTCCTTCTTCCCTTCCGGGGGTCTTGGACATTCCCAGGGTTGTTTTTAAACTGATGAATTAAAGATGTCTAATGATATATAAAAATGCTCTTCCGACTCATTGGACAACTGATGAGCCTCCTTCTGACAAAGAACGTTTGCTGACAGTTCTGTGGCCGTTCGAAGGAACGAATGTGGAATCTCAGGCAGGGGCACGAGAATGACAAATCCCCCTTTCTCTGCCTGGGAAAAGGCAGCCTTTAAACTTCACACCAACCTGATGAGGTGGGCACTGTTGGTACTGGCATTTTACAGAGAAGAAAAGTAAGGTTCAGAGCTGAAGGCCTTGTCCACGGTCAAAGGGCTTGTGAGGGGTGGGGACCGGGGGAGCCCAGGTCTCTCCACCTGACCCCTGTGCCCAGAGCCTCTCAAGGGTTTTCCTTCAAGCAGGAGTAGATTTACCACTCTGCGTGATCCGAGGACAGAACTAGGAACCAAAGCATGGGATAGAGGAAGGGAAGCCGGTTATTACCAGCCTCCTCTGGTCTAGGTCTGGGCTGGGTCCTTCAGCTCACTTAATCTTCACAGCAGCCCTCTGTCTCCTCAGGGCCTCCACACTGGCTGTTCCCTCTGCCTGGATGCTGTTCCACCAGATGTCTGAATTTGGGATTTTCTCCACATTCAGGTCTCCTCAGAGAGGCTTGTTCTGGGCATCCGGGCTCACCTAGCACCATCCTCCTGACCCACATGGAACCTGGCCAACCACATATCACTCTGTTGCCCCTTCCTGCTCTGTAGGGCATAGTGATGCCCCCTGGCTTCCTGGCTAATGGTCTATCTCCCTCTAGGATGGTCAGTCCTACAAGGGCTGAGCCTGGCCGTTCCCAGGGAGCTGCATTCCATGTACTTAGAAGGATGCCTTGTGCACACAGCAGGCACCCAATAAAGATCTGGCAGAGACTGTTGGTGCCCCGCCCACGTGACCTCAACACCCCTTCCTGTGCGTCAACCCCCACTACGTCCAACTGCCAGCACCTGCAATTCTCCTCTAGGGCTTTTCTGGCCACCTGAGCCTACCCTGTTTACACAGTGGTCAGGACAGAGGGTTGGGACTCTGTGTCCCCAGGAGCATCTTTCAGGCAAGGACACATGGAAACTGGTGGACAAATGGCCTTGCCCCTTCTGCTTTGCTGGGGTAACGCTGAGGCAAGTTATCCGCTGTCTCCCTGAGCTCCCCAGGGGACCCAGCCTCAGTTTCCCACAGTGGCAATCTGCTGAGCCCCCGTACGGCCTTTTTGTTTAGTGCTTTATTACCTGCTGCGTTAGTTTCCTACAACCACCATAACAAAATACCACAAACTAGTGGCTTAAGACAACAGAACTGTATTCTTCATAGTTCAGGAAGCTAGAAGTCTGAAATCAAGATGTCGGCAGGGATAGGGCCTCGTCCAGGGATGGGGCCTCTGAGGGAGGGTCTGTTCCATGCCTCTCTCCTGGCTTCTGGTGGTGGCTGGCAATCCTTGGCACTCCTTGGCTTGTGGCAGCATCACTCCCATCTCTGCCTCCGTCGTCACATGGTGTTCTCCCTGAGTGTGTGTGTCTCTGTGTCTTCACAGAGCCGTCTTCCCTCTGTGTGTGCCCGTGTGCCCCAATATCCCTCATCTTATAAGGACACCAGTCATTGAATTAAGGTCTACCCTAATCTAATATGACCTCATCTTTACTTGGTTACATCTGTAAAGACCCTATTTCCAAATATCGTCCCTCAGAAGTACCAGTGGTTAGGACTTGACCATCTGGGTTTTTTTGGGGAGCTGGGGGGGAGGACACAATTCTGTCCTCAACACCTTCCCTGTCCCAGTCTCCTTTTCTCCATGGTTCTTCCTGGGATCATCTCCCAAATACTTGCACTCAAATCTTTGTCTTGTGTCTGCTTCCAGGGAAGCCCTGGCTAAGACAACATAAATTTTGAATGAATGAATGATATTTGACAAAGAAGGAAACTCAGAGGAGTCAGAGCACTTTCTCAGGGACTGACCTTGACAAACGTGAGCATCAGAGCTGGGACTTTACCCAGATCTGTCTGTTTCCACAGCCCCCAAGAAGAGAGACCGTGCAGAGCTATCAGCAGCATGGTTGCTTTGAAGGTAGTGAGCTCCCCATCCTTGGAAGGTTGCAAATGTGCCAGTAGGGATCACTGCACAAGAATGAGAGTTGGTTTGGGTGACCTCAAAGGCCCGACTAGCCCTGACATCTGAGTCTGTACATTTTAAAAGCATGTGGTAAAAACGCCAGGCCTCAGGGTCGGAGAGCAAAATAACCTTCCCCTGACCTCCCCAGAGCTTCACAGCAAAGCCAAGTTTCTCCAGCATCCGCTTTAATTTGATGTCTCTTCTTCTCGCTTATTAAAGGGACACAAAAGAGAGAAAACCACTTGAATTGTCCCCCAGACGGGCTGGCTATAAATGTCTCCATAAAGGGCCCAGCCTGGGCTCTGCTGCCCAACAATTACAGCTGCCGTGAGACCCGCCCAGACAACCAGCCCCAGGCACCTCTTTGGTCTCCTCCCTGCCCAGGCAGGTCATTGCCAGCAAGAGTCCCTCTTGGGGGACAGGCTATGGACCCCAAGGTTTATCCAGGAACTCAGCTGACACTTGTCCAAGCACAAGGGCAGCCTGGCTCTGAGGGGCTTGTTCCCCCATTTCCTTCAAGGTTACAACAAAAGCCCAGCTGGGAACACATGGAGGAGGGAAGGTCAGCAGTGACTTCTCTGGCACAAATTCCCTCCTTGCCGCCTGGGTTTCCATACGTGTGCCTCCAGCCTTAGGCAAAAGGCAGGGAAAGTCAGGTCCCCTTATTTCTCCTCAAGCGTTGTAAGAGTTCCCTATTGCCCAGTGAACAAAGCCCCAAGCCTCAGTCTGCTTAGAGGAAGAAGGGGAGAGAAAGACCCAATACAACAGTGGTTACAAACGTGGACTCTGGTTCAAATCCCAGCTTCCTCATTTTCTAACTGTGTGACTTTCGGCAAGTCGCTGAACCTGTCTGAGCTTGTGTATCTTCATCTGTTAGGTGGGTTGAGAATATTGGTACCTACTTCATAGGGTTGGTATAATGATGACATTTAGAGTTAACCCATGCAAAGCCCTTCGCCCAGTGTCAGCCACCTGTAGGGTTCAGTAAAAACCAAGTTTATTACCTATTGAGTACTGTCTCTGTGCCTGGTACTTTGAGGTTATCTCACTTGGTCCTCAAAAGTACCTCGTGAAATAGATATTATCTTTGTCCCCATTTTGCTAAGGACAACATTGAGATTTTGAGCAGTCAAGTGGCTTCCCACAGTCTCACAGAAAGGGGTGGAGAGAGCATTTGAATCCTGGTTTCTCTGACTCCAGGACCTGGGGTCCTGCAGGGCTGTGTGCAGTCCCCGAATAGAAAAAGAAGGTCTGTGTCTGGCTCTGCCCCTGATGTGCTACTCTTTTGTTATTCTGTTCCTTCCTTCAATCATTTACTCATCTAAGAAACAGGTATTTGAGTTCCTGCTGCATGCCGAGTGCTGTTCTGCCCAGGGAACAGAAGCTGACAAGATCCACAGGTTCTATGACCTTCAGGGAACCCACATCCTACTGTGGCATCTGGCATCTCAGGAAACGATGATTTTTCAACTGTAGAGTTTTGGAATAATCCTTCCAGCCCATCCCAAATGCTTCTCTCTAGGAAGCCTGTCCCAGTGTATTCTCTTCATCTGATAATCAGTTAACATTTCATAATGTCAACAGTGTGCCAGGCCTGGGGCTGGGTGCCATAGGATGGGGCAGGTCTTTCTGACTTCTGAGGCAGGAGATACATGCTAGGTCCACAAAAAATGGTAATTGACTCCCTGTCCCTTCTCCTAGGGGACGGATCCGTGGCATGTTTGTAAACGCCGGAGTGCTTCCAACGGCCGAATTTGACCTGCCCCAACCATCTCCTCTGTCACTCTGCTCCAGGCATACTGGAATCCTTGCTATTCCTCAATTCACCAAGCACATTCCCACCTCAGGACCTTTGCACATACCCTTCCTTCTGTCTAGAAGTCTCTTCTCTCAAATACCAACATGCCTTGCTTATCTCCTTCAGGTGTCTGCTCAAATGTCACATTATCATTTAGGCCTTGTCTGACCACTGTTTCAAATTGCAACCCCACTTTCATCGCACATTCCCTACCTCCTAACCTTGCTTCTTTTCCCTTCATAGTACTTATCATCAGCTGACATATTAAATATGTAAATTATTTGCTAGCATTTGTCTCCCCACCCACTACACCCCTATCAAGAATGTGAGCTCGAAGAGGTCAGAAATGCTTTTGTTGACTCAAGTATTCCTAGATCTTACAAGAGTATATGACTATATGAAGTGCGTATAGAGTATGTGAAAGTATAATGGGTACTCAAAAAATGTTTGTTGAATAAATAATGTATTTCTGTAGTTCTAAAAACGCTTTTTAAATGCTTTGTAAAAATGCTAGGTAGCCAATAAATGTATGTGGCTTTTAAAATCAGCTGTATTGAGCTACACTAAGCTGCAAGTGTTTAGTGTCCGGTTCGATACATTTTGACATCTGGAGACATCCAGGAAACCAACCGAGAGAGTCCCATTCTAATTCCTCCTTCCTCAACAACCTAGGCAACCACTAATCTGCTTTTTGTCACTAAAGATTAGTTTGTATTTTCTAGAATTTTGTGGTAGAAAAAAAATTCCATTATACAATTCCATTGTATAAATGGAATCATATCGTAGACACTGCTTTTTCAGTCCCCCTAATTATATTGAAACGTATGCATGTTGTCTCATAGAGCAGAGTTTGTACCTTTTTATTGCATCTATGGCTGTATCATAATTTGTTTATCCTTTCACCTGTTGGTGGACATTTAGTTGTTTCCAGTTTTGGGCTGTTACAGATAAAGCTTCTATGAACCTTTATGCACAAGTCTTTGTATGGATACAGGGACACATGCTTTCTTTTCTCCTGAGTGAACACTTGGCGTGGAATGGCTGGATTATATGGCAGGTGTATGTTAATTTTATAAAAAACTGCCCAAGTAGTTTCCAAAGTGTTTGAACTATTTTGCAATCCCACCAGCAGTATGTGAGAGATCCAGGCACTCCATGTCTCACCAACACCTGATATGGTCAGTCTTTCAGATTTTAACTATTCTAGTAAGTGTGTAATGGTATCTCATTGTGCATTAATTTGCATTTTCCTAATGGCTAACTATATTGAACATCTTTTTGCTTGCTCGTCTGCTATCCATATGTCTTCTTTGGTGAAGTAATTGTTCAACTCTCTCGCCCATTTAAAAATCTGGATTGTATATTCTCTTATTCATGGTTTTGAAAGCTCTTTACATATTCTGGGTATAAATCCTTTATCAGATAAATGATTTGAAAAAATTTCCTCCCAGTCTGTGGCTTGTCTTTTCATTCTCCTAACAGTGTTTTATGGACAGTAGAAGTTTTTGTTTGTTTGTTTTTTACTGAAGTACAATTTGTCCATTTCTTCTTTTATGGATTGTGCTTTTAGTGTCTCATCTAATTTTTGCCTAACCCAAGACCACAAAGATTTTCCCCTATGTTTTCTTCTAGGAATTTTATAGCTTTAGATTTTTATACTTAGAACTATGATCTTTTTGAGGCAATTTTAAAATATGATCTGAGGTATAGATGAAAGTCCTTTGCTTTCTTCTTTTTTTTTTCCTTTCTTCCTTTGTTTGTTTGCATAATGATATTCCGTTGTTCCAGCACCATTTGATAAAAAGACTATTTTTTCTCCACTAGAAAGTCTAGAAATATACCCAGAAATATGTGTGGGTCTATTTCTAGATTTTTCTTTCCTAATCCACAAATCTATTTATCTCTATGATAATTCCACTGTGTTGATTACTGTAACTGTATAGTAAGTCTTCAAATCAGGTAGTATAAGTCCTCTCACTTTGTTCATTTTGAAAAATGCTTTGATAAGTCTAGATCATTTGCATTTCTGTGTGAATCTTGGAATTTGCTTGTCAATTTCTACACAAAAGCCTGCGGAGAATTTGATTGGGCTTGTACTGGCTCTGTAGATCAATTTGAAGAGAATTGACATCTTACCAATACTGAGTCTTCTAAACCATGAACTTAGTATATTTCTCCATGTAGTTAGGTTTTCTTTCATTTCTCTCAGCAATGCTTTGTAGTTTTTAGTGTACAGGTCTTGCACATCATTTTTCAGTATATTTATGTTTTTTGATCTAGTGTAAATGGTATTTTTAATCTCCAATTCTCATTGTTCATTGGTAATATTAATATATAAAAATACAATTAATTTTTGTGTATTGATCTTGTATCCTGCAATCTTGCTAAACTTAATTATTAATTCTAGCATGCATTGGATTTTCTCCATACAGTATCATGTCATCTGCAGCAGTTTTACTTCCTACATTCCAATCTGGCTGCTTTTTATTTCTTTAGCTTCCTTTATGGCACTGGCTAGAACTTCCAGTCCAGTGTTGAATAGAAGTGGTGACAGCAAGCATCCTCATCTTGTTCCTGATGTTAGGGAGAAAGCGTTCAGCTTTTCGCCATTAAGTATGATGTTAACTGTAATTTAGTTTTGTTTTGTTTTGTTAAGTGTCCTTTATCAAGTTGAGGAAGTTCCCTTCTATTTCTGCTTTGCTAAGAGTTTTTATAAGGACCCAATGTTGAATTTTGTCACATGCCTTTTCTGCATCTATTGGGATGATCATAGAGTTCTTTTTTAGTTTGCTAATAAGGTGAATTACATTGATTAATATTCAATAGTTAAACCAAAGTTGCATTCTTGGGATAAATCCCATTTAGTTATAAAGTATTATCCTTTTTATATATTGTTGAATCCAATCTGATAGAATTTTGTTAAGAATTTTTGCATCTTTGTTCATGAAGGATAATAGTTGTAGTTTTCTTGCCTTGTAATGTCATTTCCTGGTTTTATATGAACAGTTTAGAGTCATGCTGGCCGCATAGCACGAGGAGGGGAGTATTTCCTCCTGTTCAATTTTCTGGAAGATTTCATGTAGAATTGATATTATTCTTCCTTAAATGTTTGGTAGAATTCACCAGTGAAGGCTGAGGTTTTCTTTGTGGGAAGGTTTCTAACTAGACTGCAATTTTAAAAATACATGTAGGGCTACATCTATTTCTTCTTATCTATTTCTTTTCCTTTGGTAGCTTGTGTCTTTCAACGAATTTGCACAATTCATCTAAATCGTAAAATTTATTACCACGAAGTCATTAATAACATTTTCTTATCTTTTTAATCTCTGTCAAATTTGTAGTGAGATCCCCTCTCCCATCCTTGATATTGGTAATTTGTGTCTTCTCTCTTTTCTGACCCGTATGACTAGAAGTTTATTCATTGTATTGATCGTCTCAATAACCAGCTTTTGGTTTTATTAATGTTTCTGTAGCTTTTCTGTTTTCTATTTCATTTATTTCCTCTCTTATTTTTATTATTTCCTCTCTTCTGCTTACTTTGGTTTTAATTTGATCTGCGTTTTCTACTTTCTTTAGTTGATAGCTGGCATAGACTTCAGACTTTTTTTCTTTTCTAGTACAGATATTTAGTGCCACAAATTTCCACCTAAGTACCATTTTAGTAGCATCCCACAAATTTTGGAATATAGTGTTTTCACTCTCATTCACTTAAAAATATTATGTAATTTCTCTTGTAATTTCTTCTTTGATCTTTGGGTTATTTAGAAGTGTATTATTTAGTTTCCAAATATCGGAGGGATTTTCCAGAGATCTTTCTCATACATATTGGAAAGCAAAGACTTTGACCAGGGATAAAGAAGGTAATTTCACAATTATAAAGGGGTCAATTCATCTAGAAGACATAGCAATGTTTAATTTCATTGTGGTCAGCAAGGATACTTTGTATGACTTAAAAACTTTTAAATTTATTGAGACTTGTTTTATGGCCCAGAGTTTATTCTATCTTGTAGCCATTCCGTGTACACTTGAAAAGAATGTGTGTTCTGCTGTCTTGGGTGGAATATCCTACCAGTGTCACCTAAGTGAAGTTGGCTGATAATGTCCAATATGTTTATTGATTTTCTGTCTACTTGTTCTATCAATTATTGAAAAAGAGGTATTGAAATCTCTGATTATAATTGTGGATTTGTCTATTTCTCCTGGTAGTTCTATCAATTTTTGTTGCTTGTGTAGGTTGGTGCAAAAGTAATTGCGGTTTTTGCAATTATTTTTAACTTTTTAAACCGCAATTACTTTTGTACCAACCTAATATTTTGAACCTCTTTTATTAGGTGCATAAACACTGAACATTGCTATGTCTTCTAGATGAATTGACCCCTTTATAATTGTGAAATTACCTTCTTTATCCCTGGTCAAAGTCTTTGCTTTGAAATCTACTTAGTGTGATATTCATTTAGGCTTTCCAGCTTTCTTTTGATTAGTGTTGCATGGCAGGGGTTTTTTTCCCCATAATTTTACTTTTAATCCATTTGTCTTCATATTTAAAGTAGGTTTCTTGTAGGCAGCATATATTGCTTTATTGTCCAATCTAACAACTCTCTTTTAATGGAGGTATTCAGGTCATTTATATTTAATGTGATTATTGCTATGGTTAGGTTTAAATCTACCACTTTACTGTTTGTTTTCTAATAGTCCCATCTGTTCTTTGTTCTCCTTCTCCTCCTCTATTTCTGCCTCTTTTTTTTTTTCTGCCTCTTTTTATTAGATTAATTGATTTCATTTTATCTTTTTTGCTTGCTTATTAGCTATAACTCTTTATTTTGTTATTTTCAAGGTTGCTTTAGAGTTTATAGTATATATATTTAACTTCTCATTCTACCTTCAAGCAACATACCAGTTTCATGAATAGTATAAGAACCCTAAAATAGTATAATTCCATTTTTCCTCTCTCAGCTTTTGTACTATTGTTTTCATACCTTTTTCATCTATATAAGCTATAAATTCTACATTACTTTGTTATTGTTTTTGTTTACTCAGTTATCTTTTAAACAAATTTAAATAATAAAAAGATCATGCATCATTATCTTTAAAACTGTTATTTCCAGTGCTCTTTATTCCATATTCCATCTGATATCGTTTTCCTTCTGCCTAACGGATTTTTTTTTTTAATTTATTGGGGTGACAATTGTTAGTAAAATTACATAGATTTCAAGTGTACAATTCTGTATCACATCATCTATAAATTACATTGTGTGTTCACCACCCAGAGTCAGTTCTCCTTCCATCACCATATATTTGATCCCCCTTACCCTCATCTCCCACCCCCCACCCCCCTTACCCTCTGGTAACCACTAAATTACGTTCCCCAGATTAATTTTCAAAACCCCCTAACGGATTTTTTTAAAAAAACATTTCCTACTGTGTGGATCTGCTGGTAATGAATTATTTTGGCTTTTGTATCTTTAAAAGTATTTTACCTTCATTTTTGAAAGATTTTTCCCCCCTTGGGGTAGAATTCTAGATAAACAGTTGTGTTTTTGTTTTTGTTTTTTAGTACTCTAAAGAAATTGTTCCACTGACTTTTCACTTACATTGTCTCCAACAAGAAATCTGCTGTCATCTTTATCATTGTTCCTTTGTACATTATGTGTCCGTTTTCTTTAGTTACTTTTAAGATTTTTCTCTACCACTGTTTTTGAGCAATTTGATTATGGTTTGATTTGGTGTCATTTTCTTCATGTTTCTTGTGCTTGGGGTTCATCAAGATTCTTGGCTCAAATTTGGCAAATGTCAGTCAATATTTCTTCTATTATTTTTCTTTCTAATATTCTTTTCTTTCCTTTGTCCCTTTTCTCTCCTCTCCTTTGAGGAATCCGTTACTCATATACCAAGCTGCTTCAAGTTGTCCTGTAAATCACTATGCTCTCTGCATTTTTATTTTTGTGTTTCTCTCTGGTTTCATTTAAAATAATTTTTATTGATATGTGTTCAAGTTCTCGAATCGTTTCTTCTGTGATGTCTACTCTATTAATCCCATACAGTGTATTTTTCATCTCAGACATTGTAATTTTAATATCTGAATGTTTGAGTCCCTTTTTATCTCTTCTGTCACTCTACTTAACATGTTCAGTCTTTCTTCTAGGTTTTTAAAAACGTGTGATACAATTTTAATAACTATTTTAATGTCTTTATCTGCTAATTCTAAAATCTGTATCAGTTCTGGGTTTGTTTTGATTGATTTTTCTCTTCATTATGGGTTGTATTTTCTTGCTTCTTTGTATGACTGGTCATTTTTTATTAGATGCTAGACATTGTGGTTATTGCCTCATTGGGTGCTGGATATTTTTATATTTCTATTTTTAAAATCTTCATCTTTGTTCTGGGACATAATTAAATTATTTGGAAACAGTCTTTATCTTTTTGAGTCTTGCTGTGGAGACTCTTTCAGAGAAACCAGAGCAACATTTAGGATAACTATTCCCACTACTGAGGCAAGACCCTTCTGAGTACTCTGCCCAATGCCCTATGAATTATGAGGATTGTCAGTCTAGCAGGTGGGAATAGGCACTGGTCCACACTCTATGTGATTTCTGAGTACTGCTCCCTCTAAGGCTTTTGGGTGGTTCTTCGCTAGTCCTGGGGAATTCCCACACATGCATATGCGTGTGGAACTTAGAGGATCTTGAGAAGCCATAAATTACATACTGAAAGACCCCTGCATGTGCACTTGTCATGTAGGCCCTCCATCCTATTTTCCATGGTTGTTCCATCCTGCAAGAATCACAGCAAACAAAGGCCAAGAGCCCACTCTCTAACCTGACACCTATTCTGAATTTTAAAAGCAAATCCAAAGACAATGACGTGAATTGGGACCACTAAAGAACAGCTCTGTCTTGTCCTCCTTGGTCATTCCCTCACTCTTATATTTCTCTCTTATTCTTCTATTCATATCATTATCAAACTCAACAGAAAGTCGTAGATTAAGATGAGGCTGTGTAGCGTAACGAAGATCTGGTTCCTGTTAACCAAGAATGGAATATGAATCTCCCCTGAGATGTCAGGAGAGACGCAATTTGCCGGCCATCAACGCCCCAAGCTGAAATTCTTTTTAAACTACACGCTGCACCCCGAACAAAATTGTATCATCTTTTTTCTTCATGTATCCAATTTTATCCTCTTTCGGTGTTATATCAGGATTGACAGCATTCAGTTCTATTTACTATTTTCATGTGTATAGTGCTTCAATGCATTGTCTCCTTAAACTGTACTAACTTTAATCAGATTCTTGAAGTGACCAAAAAGCAAATTAAGAGTAACCATCAGAGGAAAAAATTTTTAACATTCAAAGTTTCCCCCTCCCGCTTTTCTCTGTCCTTATTTCTCCTCTCTCCCTACCCTCTCTGCTCTCTTTTCCTACTCCCTGCCCTTCTCTCCCTGCTTCTCTCACTCCCACCTCAGGTAGAATTCAGAGAGACCTGGGCTCAAATCCCGGCTCCACATCTTTTTGTTGGGTGACCTTGGTTAAAGTGATTTCTTAACCCCTTTGAACCTCAGTTTCTCCACACATAAGAAGAGGGACAATGCTATTTACCTAAGAGGGTGTTATGAAAATCAAATGAGATCATATGTATGTAACACCTGGCACATGTATGTGCTTAGTAATGGGAGACATTATTTCTGCATTTGAAAAACATTTATTGAGCATCTATTCTGTGTTGGGTCCTGGGCTTGGTGTTGGAGATACAGAAAGAAAGGTGTTTGATAACAGAGGCAGGTGAACAAAAAACTACACTGAAGCACAGCAAGAGATATTATATGAATAAAGTTATCAAAGGACAGGGATGCTTCATGCTGGTGAGCTCTCTATCCTTGGAGGGTATAAATGGAGAAAGTGTCTACCCTTTTGTTGGAATGAAAAGACATGTATGGTTTTGTTGCCTGCTGTGTGGGGATAAGGGTTGGGTGGGTGTGGTACCTCTGAACTTCAGGCAGAGTTGGTTCCTCTTCCAGTTGAGTGGGGGGGGGCGGAGGGGAGTGGAGGGGAATGGGAGGTGATACAGGGGACTAAGCCTGGGCAGTTGGAACATTGCATCCTAAGATCTTCTGCAGGACTTGAAGATCGGGGTCTGGAGCTGCTGGCACTGTCTTGCCTCCTTACAATGCCAAGAATAAGGCCACCATGGAGGGGTCAGAGCTGAGGGGTGTTCATAGCCCAGGCCTTAATTATATAGTGGGAACTGCTGGGTCAAGCCGTACCTGAAGCTAAATTCTCCATGGACTTTGAAGTGAACTGAGCCAATAAAATCCCTTTATTTTTCACCTAGATCAGCTTCGGTGCTGTTTTCTATTTCCTGTGGCCAAAAAAGTCCTATAATTGACACGATGAAGATGCTGAGATGCTCAGTAAATGTTTGATGAGGAGGGAGGAGAAAGGAGAAACTAGATGACCTTTAAGAGCCCTTCCGGCCAGAGAGGCTCTGACTTGGGCATTGAAGGGGCTGAATTGGTGGTTGTTTAAGGGACAGAAGACCAGAACGGCAACACAGTGCCCCAGCATTCCTCCGACTCCAGTTTCCATTCCGGGGGCACTTCCTGGTGCATTAAATGTGCCCCTGTGTGTGAGTGCCTTCAGGGGGTTTCAAAATAGCCTGGAATATAAACAGACTGGAAACCCACTCCTTCTCTTCCTCTCACTGCCTTTCCTCCCTCCCTGGGGTGGAGGTGGGGGCTGCAGAACCTCTACTTGGAGGATTTAGAAAACATTTCAAATGAGGTCTCCCTGTTTCTGGGTTTGGCAAACCCACCGTGCCTGGGGGGCTTTTCCCCCTGAGTGCCAGGCCCAGGTGTGTGGGCAGGGAAAAGCAGGCTGTTGTGTTCCACCTTTGGATCCTTCAGGTCCAGGCCCTGGCCTCCACCAGCCTCCAGTTCCCAAGGAAAGGGGCCTGCAGGGGGACAAGGAGTCAACTGGGCAGAGGCTGGTCCCTGTCACCTTCCTGCCAACTGAGCAAACCCCTTCACAATAGAATTCGATGCAACAATAATTTATTAAGCAACTACCCCTGTGCCAAACCCTGTGAGCTACCGCAGGTAGACAAAAGTAAGGAATAGAAAAATGCTTTCATCTGGGGTTCAGGAGATGTGTGAGCTTGCCATGTCACTGGGTACCTTGTTTCCAAAAGTGGCTCCCAGCCTACTCCCCAGTCTTCACCCCCTTGTGTGATCCCCTTCCCTGAATCTGTGCTGGCTCTGGGACTCGCTTCTGACAAGCGGAATACAGTAGAAGTGATGCTGTATGATTTCGGAGCATTGATCAGAAAAAGCACCTTCCACCTGTCTCTCTCTGAACACTGGCTCTGGGCTTCTCCCCATTAGAACTCAGCTGCCAGGCTGTGAGAGCCCAAGCCACAGAGAGAGGTGCCAGAATTCCTCTGTGGAAGTCCTAATCCCCAGAACCTCAGAATTTCTTTATCTGGAAAGAGGTAGTTGGTTAAGATGAGGTCCTACGGAAGTAGGATGAGCCCTGATCCAGTAGGATGGGTATCCTTATGAAAAGGGGAAAGTTGGACACAGAACGCACACAGGGAGAATGGCACGTGAAGATGCAGGTAGAGATCAGGGTGGTGCTGTACAAGCCAAGGAACAGCAAAGATGCCAGCAAAGCACCAGAAGCTAGGAGGGAGGCGTGGGACAGATCCTTTCTTGTATCCTCAGAAGGAACCAACTGACACCTTGATTTTGGACGTCTGGCCTCCAGAAAACTGTGAGACAATAAATTCCTGCTGTTGAAACCACCCAGTTTGTGGTACTTTGTTATCGCAGCCCCAAGAAACTAACACAGGGCTCTTCTTAGACTCCATAACAACCCATGAGACACGGGCCAGAGCGGTTGGTGGTTTTCCCAGGGCCACACAGCAGAGTCGGGTCTTCTGCCGTGTAGCCAGAAATGTGGGCACCAGAGAAAAACTACTTGACAATGATGCCAATGCCCAAATTGTTCAGACAAAGTGTTCTTAGCTCCCGTCAGGCTCTTTCCTTGGTCAGGGAAAAGGCAAGCACACCTTAACTCAATGATGCCAGAGCCGTTATTTTGCAAGGAGTAGGGGCAAGGCATGGCAGTAGGGGTCTGTGCACTCCTCATGCAAGACCAGGCTGTGTTGGGTTTAGGGAAGAAAAGTCAGTGTTTGCTAAGTGCTGTTTGGGACCCTGGATTGAACCCTAGATCAGTAAAAGGGCATTCGTGAAAAAAACAAGTGAAACCTGAATAGTCTGTAGTTTAGTGAGTAATAATACTGTATCGATGTTAAAATGCCTTAGTTTTGAGAAACGTACCATGTCATGTGTGATGTTAACATTAGAGGAAACGGGGTATGTAAGATCTCTCTGTACGATTATTGCAACTTCTCTGTAAATCTAATAATTTTAAATAAAAAATATAGTAAACGAAAAACCAGCACTTGCAATGGCGAGGTCAAAGGCAAGTTGGGACGAATCCCTTGCTGATGAAGAGGTCCTATCAAAACCAATGCTGTCTCACCCTCCCACTTTCAAGTGACCAGGCCCCTCCCCCCACACCCAGAGCACAATCAACATTTGTTGACCCCTGAGAGGGCAGAGTCTGCAGTAGAGAAGAAAGGATTTGGTGGTAGGATGCGGTTATCATGTAGGGGAGGATGGACCGTGGTGGGTGGGGTGGGCTTAGAGAGGGGGCCATGAGGGAGGATTCATTCGGTTTGGAGAAATGAAGGGAGTTGGGAGATGGGGGAATGTCCACGTAAACCCCCCCTGAAGGCCTGACCTGTGGGGCTTTACCCCCTCCCCACTTCCTGTGCTGTGAAGGCCAAGCCTCTGCTTATCCACCACTCTGGGGTAAGGCTCATTCAGGAAAACTGCTGCAGATTAAACTTTTACTTACTCGTTATTGTTTTAAAGAAGTTCTAATTCTGCCAGCCCGCTGTGGGTTTGCCCTAATGCACCTTCAGAAGCTGTATTCGTTACCTGTTGCTGCATAACAAGATTACCACGAATTTAGTACCCTTAAAACAACACTGTCGTTATCCCCTCACAGTTCCTGTGGGTCAGGAGTCAGGGGCGGGACACAGCTTAGCTGGGTCTTCTGCAAGCCTGTGAGTAAGCATCGACACATCTGCAGGATTCATGGGCAAAAGATCCACTTCCAAGTTCATGTGCTGGTTGGCAAAATTCAGTTCTTCCCAGGCTGTCTTGCTGGTTGTGGAATCCACCCTTCATTCCTTGTCTCATGGGCCTCTGCTGGGATAGCTTACAACATGGCAGTTTGCTTCTTCATCCAAGCTAGTAAGGGAGAGAGAGTCTAGCAAGAAAGAAATTATAATCTTATGTAACGTGATCCTGGAGGTGACATGCGATTACCTGTGCTGAATGGATTCTGGTGGTTAGAAGCAAGTCACACTCAAGGGGAGGGATTACGCAGGCATGATAGCAGGAGGCAAGAGTCACGGGGGCTATCTTAGCATCTGCCCACCCAGAAGTGTTTAATCAAGGTCACTGCAATTGGCGAGTGTACAGCTGCCTGATACCGTGGTGTCAGAAGTTGAAGCAATAATGAGGTGGCCAGAGACATAAAAAATAATAGCTACCATTTATTAAGCATTTACTATGTGCCAGACACTGTCCTAGTGCTTTATAAATATTTGCTCATTTAATCATTATAACAACCCTTTAAGAAAAGGGGTTCTGGACCGGCCCGGTGGATCAGGCAGTTGGCATGCGGTGCTCCTAACACCGAAGGCCAATGGTTCGATTCCCACATGGGCCAGTGAGCTGCGCCCTCTACAGCTAAGATTGTGAACAACAGCTCTCCCTGGAGCTGCGCTCTGTGAGCAGCTGGAGGTTGGCGTGGGCTGCTGTGTGCTGCTGCAGGCTACTGTGTGCTGCCATGGGTGGCTGGTGGCCAGTGTGAGTGGCCAGTGGCCAGCATGAGTGACCGGCAGCCAGCGTGAGTGGCCGGCAGCCGGCGAGAGCTGCCGTGAGCTGCTGTGAGCAGCCAACTGACGACTGGCAACCAACTGCCTCAGCCTGGGGGGAGCGTAAGGCTCATAACACCAGCATGGGCCAGGGAGCTGGGTCCTACACAACTAGACTGAGAAACAATGGCTTGAACTGGAGTTGGCGAGGCGAAAGAAGGCGGGGAAGAAAGGGGTTCTGAGTACCTATTTAGAGAAGAGGCCCAGTGCGATTCAGAGAGATTAAGTGACTTGCCCAAGGCCACAGCAGAGTGGTGGCAGAGCTGGGATTCAAGCTCAGGCTGCCGCACGTCAGAGTCCGGGCTCCAAATCCTTATGGTACTGGGTCTGTGTCAGCCAGGAAAAAAGATTTGAATCAATGACTGCTGAATATGGACCTTTCTCTAAAAATAAAAATAAAGGTCAGTTCCTGTCACATGAGGAAAAGATGAAAGAATGGGTACGTTTGATTAGAGAAGAAAAGGAAAAAGAGTCATGGTCACTGACTTCAGATCTCAGAGGGCTTGTCTCAGGGAGAAAGGACACTTTTCCTGAATGGCTCGAAGGCAGCAATGAGGGAAGAGCAAACTCTGGAGAGCGGAGGGAGGTCCACGCTGGAACCCCACCCCAGGCCAGTGTCTTTCCCCTGCATGTGGAAGAAAAGACTCATGAGCTTGTCTTTGCAGCTGAGCAAATATTTCTGTTTCCTCTTTCCAGGCTGGGGTCGGCCTCTTCTCTAGTCAGCTCTGCAGGCCTTCAGAGCAATGGCCTTGAGCTGTGGGGTAGAGGTCAGCTTGGCCACCCTCACCAGATGGAAGACTGCTGGGCCAGGTCAGAGAGGGCACTGCTGATGTTCTGTCTCCTTCTCTGAGCCTCATTACCTGGATGTCAGCACGGGCTCCAGAGTCTCACCTCCTGCCCGTTCTCCATGTGGCGGCTAAGTTGTCTTTCTACAACTTAAAGCTGACCAGGTCACTCTGTTGTTCAAACCCTTCCATGGCTCCTTACTGCCCTCAGGATAAATTGATGTCGGCCACAAGGCCTTACATAATGAGGCCCTGCTCTCCTCTCAGGTCTTACCTCTAGCTGCTTTCCCACCAGGTCCCATCTCACCTTTCAGGGCTCCGGAACAATACGCTCTTCCCAACCAGCCATGCAATTATAAGCCTCCATACTCACTCTGCCTGAGCTGCCCTTCCACCTGGAGCTCTCCTATACATCCTTCCAGAACCCATTCAAGCACCACCTCCTCCGAGAAGCCTTCCCTCAGCTGGCGTTGGTTCTCCTCCTCTGAGCCACACTGAATCCAGGCTTAATCGAAGCTGACATCTATTGAGTACTCACTCCATGCTAAGTAAGCCCTGCGCTCAAGGATTTGCATGCATGAGCTCACTAAATCCTCCTCACTTTTGTCAGCTTGGATCGTCCTATTTTCCAAACCAAGAAATAGACACAGAGAGGTTAAATACTTTCTTCTAGGACAGAAAGCCAGTAAATAGCAAAGCCAGAGCAGGAACCATCTCTCTGACTCCAGAATCAGGCTCTTTGTCGTTTACTTGTATCCGTGTTTTAGCAAAGCAATCATACACATGGTAACAAATGTATTAGTAGCAAAGAGTAAAGAGAGAAAAGAAACGGTCTCTACTCCTCCCCCTGTCCCAGCTTACATCATCCACAACATTTTTCTGAAGTGTTTGAGAACATCAATATTTGACGGGTAAGAGCAGGCCTCTGGGAGTCAGACATCCCAGGGTCCACATGCAGTCTCCACCACTCACCAGCTGTGTGCCTTGAGCAAGTGACTTAACATCTCTGTCCCTCAGCCTCCTCACCCATAGAATGGGGACGATAATAGCATCTACCCTGTACGACTGTTGTAAGGCTTCAGTGAATTAATGCACACTTAGAACAAAACCTGGTACTTGACGGACACTCAGTAGAATTGATTATCATTATTTCTTGTTTTACTGCTTCTGGTCATTTCCTCCATATCATATAGAACATCCTCCTATGTCTTCGTGTGTCAACTGTAGTCAATATCTCTTGACTCATCATTAAAAGCAAGAAGTTCTCTTACATGTCCCTGTCTTCTCTCTGTTCTTCACAATACTTGACAGTTACATAATTTTCTTTCTTCTCTCAGTGCTTACATTTTCTATTCCACGTCACTGGCCTTGGCAGGGACATGTTTCCACATCAGATTGTCCTTCGCCTTGACTCCTTGAGACTGGGGACCTAAGTGAGGACCTAGGTGGGGCATCTTTGCGTCCCTGGCACCAAGCACAGAACTTGACACATGCCGAGGGGTCAGCTCTGTTTCCTGAATGCGTAAATATTTCAGATGAGGGAATGAAAGCCCAGCAAGGGAAAGTACCTGGAATAGAATCCTCAGACTTCAGACTTTTCCACTCATTTCATGGAACAGATTAGGCGGTGGCCTCCTGATTGTCCTAAAGTTTCAGTTATGTCAATGCAAATGGCTCAGCCTGGGTGGACACTGGCAGGGACAGTCCTAACCCACCACTGCGACCTCCCCCTCCCCTACCCCCCCACCCCGCCACAATTTATAGCCAAAGAGTGGGCAAAGGGGAGTTTTGAGAAAAATGGGCTGGATGGCTCTCCAGCTGGGAGTTGGCATCCCAAATCTCCCTCCCTGAGACCAGGTGGGGAGGAGGCGGGCCTCCCCTGGCAGGAGCCAATGAGAGTCTCTTTCTCTCCTCCGAGATTTGGGGGAGGGACCCAGGGCTCAATAAAGCCCCAAGCTGCCCAAACACCTGCGCTAAAGAACTGTCTTGCAAAGAAGACCAGAACCTTGTTGTCTAGGGAGCTCAGCCCCACAGCAGGAGAGCCGCCACCTACTTCTGCACGCCGGCCACCTGGCCAGATGCCCTGAAATGGCCCAGAATGAGAACATTAGTGACTCCTCACACAATCCAGAGTGGATTCTGAGAGCTGGGCAGTTCCATGGAGGAGAAGTGGACTGGGGAAACACGCTAGAGCCAGGCAAGCGTAGGGGATCATGGCTGAGTGAGCATGTGGAACAGATACTTTCAACCATTTCTTAAGCAACGAAAAGGACCCTTTTGTCCCCTACGGAATATTCCATTAGAACTCAATATGCAAAGTCAGCAGTAACAGCAACTGGTGTGTGGTGAAGGCTCACCACAGGCCAGTGCTTTTCTGAGCATTTTGCAGCAAACATTCCTTCAGTCCTCACAGCAACTCTCTGAAGTATCATTGTTCCTACAGGTGGGGCAACTGAGGCAGAGGGTGATTAAATGACTTGCTCAAGGTCACACAACTCACAGGTGGTAGAGATAGGACTCAAACCCAGGCAGCGTTGTTCCAGAGCCCACGCGCTTCTTAAACATCACACTAGATAAAGCCACTCTGGTTAAAAAGGCATGGTGGTAGGAGGGGAGGGGAACTCTCGCACTCGTCTGCCTCCTTGACCACTCCCAAATTGATCACGCTTAAGGTAGCTCTGCAGAACTTCACAGCTCTAAGGGATGTAGTTTAAAAACCACTGTTGTCAGACATTTTTCTGGGTATACCTTGCTCTTCTCAGATGAACCCTGTGACCTGGTTGGTCCTACCCAGGTCAATCTTAGTGTCCCCACGGCTCAGACTTGAGGTAACTCTGGGTACCAGGAAACAGGGTGATGCCAGGGGACGAGCCCAGGCTCAGGAGACAGGGAAGCTGGAGGGGCAGTCACACCATTGCCTGGAGTTAGCCAGGCTCTGGCTGATCAGCTCTGGCTGACAGAAGCAGAGAGGAGACTAAAAGGAGGAGGGGGCACGCTGAACGACAGGAAGCTGGAGAAGTGAGCTGAGGAGTGGCAGATGCCACAGGGCTCAGGGAGCCTGGGAGTGAGGGAGCAGGGACTCCGCCTAGAATGCGTGTGTCTGTGTCCCAGCCCCCAGCCCAGTGCCTTGCCCAGAGTGGTGCTCCCAGAATAACCACTGAAGAAATGAATAAATGAGCCTCTGGTAGCAGAAAAGGCTGATCAGGACATTGCTACAACTGTGATACAAAAAAGAAAGTCCCCAGCTGACTATGAGTGGTGTCGAATCACCACTCGAGACTCAAAGACTTAGCAGAGCACATTCAACTGGGGTGGGCCAGGATGACGGTGGATCCCTCTATTCTGCTGGAAGGAGGGGAGCACCTAGAATTAGCCTCCACTGCCACCATCACCGTCAAGATGACACAAAGGGCAGAGGCCATTCACCCCAAGGAATCCAGAGGTTGGACTCTGGCAGCCAACCCAACCAATGTCTGCTATAGCTGCCTCATACTCTTGACTGTGACCATCATACTGACACTGGCGCTATTTGTTGAACATAAATCTATCCCAAGAGAGTGCTAACTACCTCCTGTGTATTATCCTGCTGAATCTTCATACTAGTTTATGGGCATTACTCCCATTTTACAGATGAGGAAACTGAGACTCAACGAGACAAAGTAATTTGGCTAAGGTCACATAGCCCAGTGGGTGGTGGTAACAGAATCCAGGCCTGTTGGACTCTGGAGGCCAGATTCCTAATTACCACGACAAATGGCTTTCTCCCTCACCATGGTGCAGTGTGGCCTTCAGGAAGTGATTCAGGCTCTCTGGCCCTCAGTTTTCTTATCTGCAAAACGTGGATAGTAACTCTGTCTTCACGGGAAGGTGGTGAACTGTTGTGGGAACAGTCTGGCACACGGGTGGCTGATGGTTACAGGAGCCAAGCTGCGCAGCCCCCTTGTCCCAGCTCTCGGCCCTAACATGGTGCCCAGGTCACTCAGCGTGCACTCAGCACCTTCACAGGCAGTGCCTGGGATTTCTCGCGAAGGGCTTAGGCAAGTCACTTTCCATCCTGGGCCTCAGTTTCCTCATCTGTCAAAGGAGGGAGTGGTGGAGGCAATCTCCAAGAGCACCGACGTGTTGACATCGATTCTAAGCAGTAAAATACCAACAGTGCTCACCTCTGGAAAGCATTCCACACCGGCTTCACGATGTCCTCAGAACTGGCCAAATGAATGCTGTAAATTTCCCTTCCTCCGAGGACCTCTCTCCTTCCACACCCTCCTTCTCGAAGGCTCACACTTTCTCTGCTTTCAGAGACATGTTTTTCAAGCATCCTGTGTGGGGGCTCCAGCGACAGCATTGTGCAGAAGCCCAACCCCAGTGGTAATCCCGGGCGGAAAGCGAGCGGGAAGAAACGTGCAGGATGGAGGCGCCAAAGAGGAGGCCTCACCCCTGATTTTCCAGCAGCGAGCTTGGGGTGGCGGCCAAGGACGGGACCTTGGGGTTGTCCAGCAGGTCCTGGGAGAAGGCCTCACTGGGACTATTCACAGCCCAAGATCTTCATCGGAACCTGGCAGGCGGGGGAAGGCACCAGAGGCAACCTTGCTTGTTTGTGGCACAAACACAGGCTGAGTTGCTAACTCTGCTCTTCCTCTCACCCCCTCACTTAGCTTTAGACCAAATGCCGTCTGTCCTGGAGACTACACAGGTGTCCAAGACCCAGAATGTGGTCTGTGAGCTGTGCGCAGTAAAACGAGCCCTGGATTTAAAGTGCACGATATAACCGTGGGATTTGGCAAGACACTGAACAGGGCTGCTGTGTGTGGTTGTTCAGTTTGCGCACCAAACAAGGGCACCTGGGGCGATGAGGTGAATCCATCCTGTCCTCTGCTTATCAAGTCATGATCACCCTGAGGGGCACATTTTTCTAAGACCCACAAAGGTGCCCTATGGGCTAACAGAGGTCCTGACCCTGAACCTGAGTTTCTGCTGTTCTAATGACCCACCCACTTTCTTCTACAAGGATATGATGAGGACATAGTCATATAACCTATATAAATGCATCTACTATTTGTAATGAATTATCATTATTTATTTATACAAAACCTTTATACAAAGGTTTAAAGGCAGATTACAAAATTATATGTGCTTAACTAAAAAATATGAACACATACAATGTGATACATTGAATGAATGAGGGAAGGCAAATATCAGGTATCTGCACCAGTACTTTCATTCCTGTGCCCAGGTCAGACATCACTAATCGATGCAATCTATTATATATATTGTCCACGTTCTGAAAGTCAGGTTCCACCTTGGTACAAAGGAAACGAGAAAGTTGGCGCAAGGTTGTACCTGCTACACAGTAGGTGTTCAACAAATGGTAGTTATTATCATTGGAGCCCGTGGAGGCGGGGCAGGGGAAGTAAGCTGGACCAGAAAGTCCTGCACTGTTGTGTGTCACAGTTTTAGCCCTGAGCTTCACAAGGACAAAACAAAGAAATAAACACGGAGGCATGCATGGATATGCATGTGCACACATGAGCCCATCAGTGTCCGTGATATACCATTTTCTCCGACTTCACGCAAATTGCCTACACTGGGTTCTGAGTGAGTTTTTCCTGCAGCTCCTCAGAGTGGGCCATGCGATGACTCAGACAGCATCCCCAACAGCAGCCTAAAACCAGCGTGTCAGCAGGTTTTGATTGGTAACTCCACAGAGAGCAAGCCCAGGGTAAGCAGAGCCAAGCAGAGCCCGATGAAAGCACACATAAGCCCTGTCTCCACCCACACCCAGCTCATGGAAAGACTGTGGAGAGTAACAGGAACCGAACCTCCTCCTCACTTTCTAGGATTGGGGACCTTCCAATGGCCCCCAAGCCCTTCTCTAGATGAGGAGACCTCTGAGAGGAAGGGAGGAACCCCAGGTCCCCACCTCCAAGCCCAGGAGTATTTCTGCTCCCCTACTGCCTCCCCAGAGGTTGCTGACCACTCAGCAGGACTTCCTGGTACAGCTTGATCCATCGGCAGGCTGGGGAATCACCTCCAAGTCCCATGGCCCAGGCCCCCAAGCAATAGCCACCGAGAACTCCACCGTTGGCGGGCAAGGCTTTGGGCTAGGCTGCCCCAAGGAACCCCTTTGCAAATGCAAATACCCACAGGAACATGGATACAGAATGTGGTCCTGGGGCCTGGTGGAGGTGGGGAGGTAACATTTGAGAAGACTTTCAAGGACGGGCCCCTCCTTCTCCGTAGCTTGTTGGGATGGACAAAGCATGAATTTGGGGATCCGGCAAACCTCAGTTCAAATGCCCACGCTGCTGCTTGCTAGCTGTTTCTCACCTCCTCTGAGCCTTACTTTCTCATCTGTAAAGTCAGGTTAATATCTGACCCCCTCACAGAGACTTGAGGATGGAGTGAGATCAGTATTTCTCAAAGTTGGTGGTTTATTATTCACACTATTGTCATTTCCAGAGATAAACTGATTCACGGGTGGTGGCCAGAGCACTGGCCTGGAGTTGGACAGATCTGACTTTGAATCCTGGCTCTGATATGACTGGCTCAGTAACTTTCTGAGCCTCAGTTTCCCTGTCTGTTAGATTATTCCAAAGCCTAGCAGCCTGTGAGGGTGCGGTCCCAGTTTGGCCCCACAGAAGCCGGAAAGCCCAGGGGAACCTGTACCTTGTCTGAAGGGAGGCCGGGCCCAAGAGGATCTGAGGCCGCAGAGCTCACCAGCAGCTCCCAGGCTTGGGCCGGGGAATGTGTAGGAGGGAGGTCTGGGGAGGGGGCCGTGGAGCTGGGAGGAACAGCCCTGGCAGGCGGGCAACGGGGGTGACCCAGGAGGAAGGGAGAGCTTGGCTCTGAGCTCATCACTCAGCGAGCTGTCTCCCCCAGGCCCGGAACCCCAGCGGCCTGTCCTCCCCACTTCCTGCGTGCTGGGTCAATATTGTGATTTCCACCATGCTGCCTGCCTGGGACGGCCTGGCCCTGCGCCGCCCAGGGTCATGGGGCTGGGGGGAGACAGGGGTATGGAGAGGTCACTTGCTGCCTGGAAGATGACTCAGGACCTGAAAGCTGCAGGCGGTGCGGCCGAGAGCCAGGAGCCCCAAAGCAAACTCACCTCCACCATCCCCACCCAGTCCACAAAGAAAGGGCCGCCCGCCCAGGAACCCCAACATGTCAGAACTAGACTGGTGCCTTATCAAGGCCTATGCGCTCCACCCATCTAAATGGAGGAAGCAACTGAAGCCCGGAGAGGGGCGGGGCTTGCTCAAGGTCACAGGTGAGTGTGGCCGAAGGAGGCCCTGAAATTCCATCTCCTGACTTCAAATCCAGACCAAACCCCCATCTCCTACCCTCCCGCCCCCGTTGGTCTACTGACTGTCCTTTTCATCCACATTCATGACTTCTTTCCTCTTACACCTCTCGTGAACATAGGAGAGAGGGCTAGACCCACTCTGACCTTGGGAGTGAGGCTTCTCCAGCCGTGAGAGGCCATTAAGAGGGTGCTGTTTGGACACCCGCACGTGGGTAGTTATGGAGACTGTGGTTAGAGAAACAGCCCTGAGAACAGGGGATCTGTGCCTTCCTTTCCACCTACTGAGCTCATCACATCAGGACTCGGTACAGACGGCACCTGCTCCTGGAGCCCCTCACCGCCCCTGGCACTCAGCTGGTACCAGATGAACGAATGGGTTCATGGCCCGTCTTCCCACATCACACGCACTCCACGGGAGCAGAAACGCTGCTCCTCCCAGCACCTCCTCTCCTGGAGCCTCTTCCTATTCTTCCCCTAGCTACCTTCTGCGGTTCCTTTCGGTCTCCACTTAGCTGTTACTTCCTCCAGGAAGCCGTCCCTGACCGCCTTGCCGAAACTGAATTAGCTGGCCCTGCTGTGAGTGCCGTATGTTCCTCTATCAGTGCTCTCATCCCAGGGAAACGGAGTGGCTTGTTTAATGTTCCTTCCCTCTCGGCTGAACTAGGACTTGAGTCTCCGTCTGTGAGTGACACAAGAGGCACTTGTCTCATCATTGTGTCTCTAGCTCAGGACCTGGTGCAGAGCTGGTGCACGATGAATGAATGAATGAACGAATGAATGAACGAATGAACGAATGAATGAATGAATGAATGAACGAACGAATGAATGAATGAATGAACGAATGAATGAATGAATGAATGAATGCATTTCTCAGGGAATCTGGCCCATACTAGGGATTCAGTAAATGTTAGTGGATGGTGATGGTGGCTTGCTCTCTCTTGCTCGTTTCTGTCCAGCATCCTCCATATCCCATCCTTTGTCTAATATTAGCCTCCCGTCTCCTTTGCGAAATTGCCCTTCTTCCCCACGTGACGCTGTCAATCACTAACCCTCGATGCCCTACCCTCACAACCCAGACTTGGTCAATGATTATACCATTTCCCTGGCAGCAGCGATTGGTCCAAAAGTGGGCACATGACCCAAACAAGGCCAGTCAAATTCCTTCCCTGGGACTGACCTGGATTCCAGGAGAAGACAGCCGAGTTTTGGACTGAGGTTGCCAAACCGGGATGATGATGGCCAAGTTCCTTACCCCATAGCAGGGAGAGAATGAGGCCAACCCCAAAGAGAAGGAGAGACTAGCAGAGGTAAGTGATGGAGAGAGAATCCTGGTGGCCCTGAGCCCTGGCTCCAGCCCCAGGCCCTTCTCAAGCCACTTCCCAGGCTATCAAGTTCCCTTATGTCGCTCAAACTGATGTGATGTGGGCTTCTCTTGCTTGTAACAGAAAGAATTCTGAATAACATTAAACCAAGGAGAAAACTGTGAGAGGAACAGAGTCCAAATGGAGACACAGACATTGAATAGTGATTGACTAGCAGACTTGGGGGGATGACGGCATCTCCTGCTGAGGGTGCAGCAGAGACCCTCCAGCCCACTGTGGGCACGGCCAAAGGGCAGGACTTTGCAGCAGGAGGAAAGACCTTGGGCGTCCTTTCACTGCTAATAACAGAAACCCAACTCAAACCAGCTTATTTTGCAGGAAGAGGAATGCATTAGTTCACATAACTAAGACAGCCATGGGGCCCTTTGCTTCATACGTGGCTGGATCCAGGTACTCAACTGTTGCTGTCAGGAATCAAAAAACCCTGGAATTTAATCTTGATTGGCCTTGTTTCAGTTTCATGCCCATTCCCAAACCAACCGAGACGAGGGGAATGCAGTGCTCTCATTGGCCAGGCCTGAGCCCAGGTCCACACTGACAGCAAGCCCCACCCAAACCGATGATCTGAAAGTGGGGGCGGGGAGGTTCCCAAGGGTGTTGCTATGGGAATGGGGAATATATGCTAAACAGGCAGAATTAAAGATGTCTCCAATCCTTGGGAAGAGGTCCTTGGCTGGAAGCTGCTCCCCACAGGAATGAAGGCCTGAGGGAGAGGAGAGGAGAGGAGCTCCTTGGGGGAAGGATACCATTCCCCTTGGCTAGGCTGGTCTTTGGAGGAGGGAGGATGTCCCCCTTGAAGGCAAGAGGATGGATGGGAGGACCTCTCAGTTACTCCCTGGCCTGGAAGTCTCCAGTTTGCAGCCGTGACGCCAATTGTCTGCAGCCAGACACATTCCTGGACCTGACTGAAAGGGCGGAGATGAGACTCAAGCCTCTAGAAGCACCTCTGATTCCCACATCTGCAGGCTCCAAACACGTGAGTGGGCCCATCCTGCGAGCGCTCAGAGAAAATCGCAGCCTTCTCTGCCCAGCCCACCTGAGTTTGGCAGTTTGTGGGAGAGAAAGCCAGGGGCTTCTGGGGTGTCAGGAGAAAGCAACGTCCCAGGGCTACGGCTCTGGGTGGTCTCCAGGCCCCCCTTCACGAGGAGGCTGCAGATGGGAGCTCGGAAACCCCTGCCTTATGCTTGGAGAAAAACAGGAAAATGCTCTCCTGACACCTCAAGACTGCCAGTGTCCCCTGTATTTTACAGTGACAACCCTGCCTCACCCCACATAATGAAGGACTTTCAGTGTGGCTTCCCTCAGCAGTGTACCTCCCTAAAACTCCCTGCTTGCACCCCTTCTCTGGTCTTTAAAACCCAGAATGGACATGCTATCAGGGGGCTGCACACCTCTTCATGAGAGGCACAACACTTCTCTGAGACTCAGTTTCCTCAACTGTGTGATGGAGGAGAACCTTCCCTGACAGCCCTTTGGGATGCTAAGACAGTCAAATACACTGGGGCTATGACCAGGCTTTGGAATTGATAACGCCTCTATCCGGGATGCAGTATACTGATCCCCCACATGGACGCCTGGGGTGGGGGAGGGCTGGAATCCCCAATGTGCAGTCTCTTCGAGATGGGATTTGGGGACAGGGGTGAGTCCTGTCTGATCTGGAGGCAGGAAGATGGACAAGATGAGGTCTTGAAATCCTTTTAAGCCTTGAGTTGACTGGCTCAACCTGGAGATGACATGATCAGACCTTAAATCCCCACTGGACTGGTCTCCCAGTCCTTTTGTTGAAAATGCATGCAGGGGGAGGCTGAGATCACAATGGACACTTCCTCTCGCCTTCCCATCCCTCTCTGGTTCTGTGGATGCTCCTCCGGGATCCTTCTTGGACCCACCCACTTCCCACCACATCCAGAGCTACTGGCCTGGTCCAAGCTACACCCTCTCTCCTGGATGAGTGTCCAGCCTCCTCACTGGCCTGCCTGCATCCATTCCTGCTGTCCTAGCTTTCTTTCTCCACACAGTAGCCAAGGGATTAAACAAAACAAACTATATATATGTGTGTGTGTGTGTGTGTGTGAGTGTGTGTGTGTGTGTGTGTGTGTATACACACACACCAGGGGTGTCAAAAAAATGTATACACATTTTGAGAGATGTTAACATCTTGGTCAACGTTGCTCAAGCAGTAGTTCGCCATAATCAGAAGTGACTGGACACTGATGGGAACCACTTTGAGCACCTCTTGTAATTGCAGAAGTCAAATGTGACTTGTATTTACCTTTCGTTATCGGTATATATTAATACTGTTTTTTCCTTTTTTTAAATGTGTATACATTTTTTTTGTAACCCTCTGTATATATATATATATATCAATTGGTCTCTTACGATGGCTTTCCATTACTCTTAGAAAAATATCCAAACTATTGACCGAGGAGAAAAGATAATCTGATGTTTCTTTTTTTTTTTTAATCGTGGTAAAATACACGTAACATAAAATTTACCATCTTAGCCATTTTGAAGTGTATAGCTCAGCTGTGTAAAGTACATTCAGATTGTTGTGCGACCGATCTCCAGAGCTTTTCCATCTTCTGCAGCTGAAACTCTGTACCCATTAAACACCACCTCCACATTTCCCCCTCCCCCAGTCTCTGACAACCAACTGCCTTTCTACTGTCTCTATGAATTCAACCACTCTAGGTACCTCACATAAGCGGAATCCTACAGTATTTGTTTCGTTTTGTTTTTTGATTGGCTTATTTCATGTAGCATAATATCCTCAAGGTTCGTCCATGTTGTAGCATGTGTCAGAATCTCCTGCCTTTTTGAGGCTGAATAATATCCCATTGCATGGACATACCACAATTTGTTTATTCATTCATCAACGACAGACAATTGGGTTGCTTTCACCTTTTGGCTATTGTGAATAATGCTGCTATGAACAAACGTCTCTTCAAGATTCTGCTTTCAATTATTTTGGATATATAACCAGAAGTGGAATTGCAGGATGATATGGTAATTCTATTTTTAATTCTTTGAGGAGCCGCCATACTATGTTCTACAGCAGCTGTACTATTTTACATTTCCACCAACAGTGCACAAAGGTTCTAATTTTTCCACATCCTCACCAACACTTGTGTTTTGTTTTTTGTGGTGTTTCTTTTTTTTTTGATAGTACCTATCCTGATGGGTGTGAAGTGAAATCTGAAGTATGTTGATGGGAGAAACATCAGTATTGTGTGGAACTCCTGCGTGTTACAGGACATTTATTATCCTTCCCAGCACTAAAATCCCCCCTGGCCGAGAACCATCAGTCCTGCTCACCTCCCCTGTCTTGTCTCATAACAATGCTCCCCCTCGCTTGCCCTCGCAGTCATCCTAGGCTTTTTTCTGCTCCTCAGTCCTGCCAACCTGTCTCACCCCAGGACCTTTGCACTTGCCATCCCTCTGCCTCGCACGCTCTTCTCCTACATCTCACATGACAAATCTCAGCCTTCAGGTCTGAAACATCACCTCCTCAGGGAGTCATTCTCTGACCACCCCCTCTAACGTAGCCCCCTTGCTCTCTCTCACATAACCCTGCCACACTGTCACATCGCCATCTGAAGTTCCCTTCTTTATTATTGGCATGGTCACTGTCATTCCATCAAGAATACAAGCTCCTAGAGAGCAGACCTTGTCTTTCTCCTCCTCAGGTGTAACCCCAACACCTAGAGCAGTGCCTGGCGCATAACAAGTGCTTGATACTCGTCTGTGGACTGACGGAATGGTTGTACTCAATGCCAGAGCTGGAAGGGAGATCACCCATTCTTGCCACCACTCTGTTCCCAGAGGCGGATCACCAGGCTCAGAAAAGAGAAGGGACGTGGTCAAGGTTACACAACGTCCAAGTCAGGGTCAGTCTCTGGTTTCGTGACCGCAGCCTGCTGCTCTTTCCTTCACATCTCACACCTGGAGGCCCTTCCGAGTGGAGTTGGCGCCCAGACACTGACAGTCACAGGTTGTTGTCAGGGAGGCAGCTCGTCAGCTCCAGCCAGTAGGTTTTCCTTTCCATGTGGTTTATTCTTGCGTTGGTGACTAGGTGAAGCAGTTGGCTTGGTTGGCGGCTGGGCAGTATGAAAAGTCAGTCTTTACACTGCAGAACCACGTCCACTCAGTGCGAGGCAAAAAGACCCCCTAGAACCAAGGCTGCTTGTGGAAACACTAAGGCTCCCATGCCAACCCCACAAAAGCTGATTGCAGAACAATGGGCAGAAAGGTCCTCCATGTGGGATTTCTCTCTGTCTCGGTCTCTCATTCACCTTTCGCATCTTTCGATCCTAAAGGGTACAGTTGAATTTAAGCCCAGGAACTGTACAATCGATGTGCCTCCTTTTCCTTGCTTGTCCACACATGGCCTGCCCTCAGATCCACTCCAACTCCAATCCATTGACACAACCTTTGGCCTCCTTGGTGGATGGAGCTCTCAGACAGTGTTAACCTAACGTGGCCGGAAGCTTTTTCTCCAGGGAGGCGGTTTAGCGTAGAGTCAGGCTGACCTCGGGAGTCAGACCCAGGTTGGCACTTCCTGAGTCAGGTGTTTCCCATCTGCCCGGTGGGGCTGCTGTGGAAGGCTGTATGACAGAACAACACATGTCAGAGACTTAGCGCCACGCTGGCACATAACTGAGGGCTTGGCTAGACCCCCTTCCTGTCCCGTAGTTGCAAAGACTGCCGGGCACTGTCCTCATTCCCAAGTCTTGCCCGAGCTCCCCTGGGAATTTCTTCCCATTTCCATTTCCGGAGGATTGGACAAGACCCAAAGACCCGTGCATCTCGAGAACAGAGAAACAAAAGTGGGATGAATACAATCATGCTGGTAACGTAATGCTTGTAACAAATACAATACAATAATTTCTGGAGCATTGATGGTGTACAAGGTGCTAACTCAGCCCTCTGCAGCTGGTAATAGATGGAATGCCCACAGCCACCCTGGAAGAGGATACTATTTGATCCCCCATTTGACTGATGGGGAAACTGAGGCAAAGACAAGCTAATCAAATTGTCTAAGGCCACATGGATAAAAAGTGGCTGGGCCAGGCAACCCGGAGCCGAGAAGAAAGGCCACACAAAGGGAATGCCCAGCCCAGCCTGGGGGTCAGGCAGGCTGAGGTGGAGTTGCCACTGTGTTCTAGTGTCATCTTCCCAGGAGGCCTCACTGACCACCCCACCTAAAACAGCAACCCCTCTCCTCCAACCTCCCCCAACCGGCCCTCCCCTACTTTATTTTTTTCAGAGTACATAGTGTTATCTAGGAAAGGCAGAATATAGTGTTTGGACTTTATCTTTGGTCCCTGGGAAGAGAGGGGAGGATTAAGGGAAAACAGGCCTCCACACAGACATACACACTCCTTACCCCAAACAAGGATTTTGACAGTCATCCAAAGGCATAGATATTAATTCATCTGAGCATGGAATCCAGGGGCCAGGCCATGGCTGGGCCATAGGGACAGTAAGGCGACAGGAGCTTACCCTTGGAGGGACCCACAATCCCCCAGGGACACAGACAGGGGAACTCTCATGGACAATAGCCTTTCATAGACAAAGTGGCTCACGCACCAGTGATGGCAGACCCAGGCATGCCTCCACGCCTCTGCTTATGCTGTCCCTGCTTCCTGGAATGCCACCCACCCTTCCAGCAAATATTTACTGAGCTCCTATTATAATATATACCATGCGCTGGGAAAACAGAGATAAGTCAAGGCAGATATGGTTCCTGCCTTCACAGAGCCCCGGGAAGCCTAGGAAACTCTTGCTCATTCCTCAAAACCCTACTCCAATGCCCTCTCTTCAATGTGAAGCCTTCCCTGACTCCCCCAAGGAATAAGTTGCTCCTTTTCCCGTGCTCACCTAGCATCCTATGATTTTAGTTGGAGAGGAAAAGAGAAAGGGAACGACAGGCCACTGAACACTCACTGTGCACCAGAATCTGGGCCTGGGTACCTCACAGGCAAAATCCCAGGCTCTCAGCAACTCTGCAAGGGAGGAATAGTCCCCCTTACCACAGATGAGAAAATGAGCTCAGAGAGGCTAAGTCTCCTGCCTGAGGTCACACTGTCAGCTGGTAAGTGAGAAAGCCGGGACAGGAGACCATAGCAGCCCCACTCCAGGGTCATCTTTCTCCACGCTGTGAATGCTATGAAGGCAGGGGTGTAGGGCCATGTTGGCATTGCGCCTGTCCCCAGGCCCCAGCACAGGCAGGGCACACAGTGGGTCCTCCTGGTGTGGAGGGTGTGGACAGAAGCTGCCCTGGAGCCCAGCTGGGGCTGCGTTCCCCTCCTCGGGGCCTAGGTGGCGATGTGCACACTCCGTCTCCCCAGCCCCTGCAGGCCTCCGCCTTCAGCTCCCGGATCCATGGCCTGGAAAGATGCTTCTCTCCTTTTCTCAGCTTCCTCTGCCTGCCAGCCTCTTGAACCATTTCAGCCTCTATCCCTGCTGACTGGGGTATCCCTCGTGAGGCTTATCACCATGATGGGACCCCAGGAGGGTCAACTTTCTTTCCTCAAAATGTTGTGGAGGTGAGGGAGAGACTCACTCGTGTCCACAGTCAGATCCAGGAAGCCTACTGGCTCAGGTGCCTGTGGGCAAGGGCGGATACCAGGGACCCATTTCTTCCTGCCATCACCTTCCCTATTGTTTCAGGGCACCCTCCCCATACCCCACAAAGCCAGGAGTTTACACTTACAAACCAATTCAAAACATCTCAGCCACTCTGCCTCACCCAGATGGGAAACTGAGACCAAGGAGGGAACCTGGACAGGACCTTGTGCAAAGCACCCCATAAGTCAGGTGGGAGCTGGGGTAGAACCTAGATTTCCTGATTTATATCCTCAACAATTTCCAGCACAGTCTGAAGCAGTTTCTACAGGGCCCTGGGGGCAACTGGAGAAAAATGCAGTCTAACCAGTTATCTGATGTAGTAATAATAAAAATAACAACAACTCCCATTTCTGTCTAGTTTTCAGCCTTTCACCTGCATTACCTCATTTGTCCTTGCACCTGCTGGGGAGGTGGGTGCCACTGTCCCTCGTTTTACCGATGCCTGGAGGGGAAGGGGTTAGCCCAGTTCCCAGAGTGTTGGGACCAGGTCCCAGGCTCCCAGCCTAATGTCTCACCAAAGGGAAGGACGGAGGTGAGCATGGGGAGGCATGAATGGGGGTGAGAGGCAGAGAAGGCTGAGTTTTAAAGAGGGGTGAGGCAGCCAAGTTGTGAAGTGCAGGTGTACCCCTCCTTCTCCAGACTGTTCCCCCACTTCCCTCCTCCTCCGACCTCTTGCAAAGCAGCAGCCAGGCTCTGTCTGCCCTGGGCCAGGCTACCTCCTCTCCTCCCTCCCCTCCCAGACTGCAGCCCCCAGAGAGCCATCTGGGCCTCCACTGACCATTGGATCTGGTTTTCTCTTCCCTTAGGCAAGTGCTTTGCCCCATCTTGGACAAGATTTCCCCATTTGTATAACAGGTGAGTTGTGCTTTGAGTTTGGCCTTTCAGCTCCCATGATCTGACCCCCCTGGGGGAAAAGGTGAAGGCAACATCAACAGAAGGGAAGGCGACGGCTGTGTATAAGGCATCTACCAAGTGCCAGGCGCCACGGCCTGACTTCTTTGCTGGCGGCACAGAGCAGCCAAAGGCAGATGCTGCCCAGAAGGCTTGGGATCAGTGGACACCTCGTCCTCACTTTCCTGGGCTTCCATTTCCTCATCTGTCTAGTGGAGACGACAAACCTACCTCCTAGGGTTGTAGGAAGAGCCTGATGTGGTAACGTACACAAGGTGCTTCACACAGCACCCACGACGTGAGCACTAAAAAGTGTTATCTTCATCGTCGTCCTCATCTATCCCCTCTCCTGGTCTGGTCCAGCCCATGCAGGGCTCAACCTTAAAAATCTCCTTGCTTGCCATCAAAATCGCTGGGCTCAACTCCCAGCTCTGCCATTAACCTGCTGAGTCACCCAGGTCTCAGTCTCTTCACCTGTCAAATGGGCCCAGTAAGCTTCGTGTGGACAAGTATTATGGGCATGCAGCAAAATCACTCATGAAAGGGTGCCAAGTACGGGGCGTGGCCAATAAAGTCTCTGATGAGCACTCTCATCCCCTTCCTTTTCTGTTGATCAAAATGAAATTTTATGGCAGAGCAGAGCACATACATAACCATATTACAGCCAACATTTAACGAGCACTTTCCACATGCCTGACATTGGCCTCAGAATTTTGCTTATTTCACTCACTTAATCCTCATACACAACACTATGAGGTGGGCAAAGACTACACCCATTTTACAGCACGAGAAAGTAAGCCCCAGAGAAGCAAAAGGCTGTCTTCTCAAAGCCTCCAGTGCCGCTTAAAGCCTGTCAGCAGTCAGCACTTGCGTTTACCTAGTAGCTGCTGTGTCCCAGGCAGTGTCCTCACCCCTTCCCTGTGTTAGCTCCTTCAAGCCTCCTGACATTGTTAGGAGGTAGCCACTGTCATTGTCCCCATTGCCCACTTTTGACAGATGAGAAATTGAGGCACAAAGAGCTGAACTCATTCATCCAATCAGCAAATGGTTGAGTCAGGACTCGAACCCAGGTCTGGGTAATTCTTCTACCTGGCTCTCATAACCACTGCACCAGACCCCACCTAGGGTCTGGCACTCCATGAGGCCTCCGCGGCACCCATGGGTGCAGGCCAGATCTCCAGGGCTCTAGGTGGTTATGGGGAGGCGGGTGTTCATATTTTGTCCCCTCAGGGAGCTGGGGGTCTCAGGTGAGGCAAAGCCACACTCTCTCAAGAAGGCAAATATGCTCCCCCAACCCCACCGGTGTCCCAGACGGGCAGAGAACAGGTGCACAGATCCCAGCCCCGGGCTAGGTGAGGGGGAACTCGTTTGGCAGCCGGAGCCCTGCCGTGAACAAGAAGAAACCCAGCCTGCAGCCCCTTGGCCCTGGCAGGAGATTAACAAAACAAATACCCGAGCAATCTCGATTTCAACACTTGGGGAGGGGGGCCAAGTGTCAGGGTGCAGGGGGCGGGAGGGAAACCTGGAGACATTTTACCACCTAAATAACTTTCCCTCTGTTTAGTTTCACACGAATGTACACTCAAGTACTCACTCTCTCTCTTTTTTTACATTTTTATTTTATTTTTACAAATGCTCAAACTTTCCTGCCACAAATTATTCTTGGCCGGGTTACAAGTAGAAAAGCTGTGTGTATCCTTCACTTGACAAAAAGGGTGGGGGGGAAGGGAGGGTTCTTAGGAAATATTTTGGTTGTGGGTTTGAGGTGGGACTTCTTTCTTAATTTTCCTTTGCCTGGGAGTCCAGGAGTTCTTGCCTCCTCGTGCACGAGCACTTTCCACGTGGTCTAAATCCTTCCACCACTGTCCTTACCTCCAGCTGCCGTAACGGGATTTTGTGGTTCTGGTTTCACAGAGCCAATGTGTAATGGCATTTGAGAAGGGCGGATTGGAGTGGCACTGGAGCATCTCACTTCCCCCGGGCCAGCGGGAGGGTCCTGACTGGAGTCCTAGGGGCTGGGGCAGAGATTCCCAAATTCTGAGGTGGACTTGTCCTGTTCTACCCAGGCCCCAAGGAAGGGGCTGGTTCTGGGGCTCCCCAGTTGTGCAGGAGGGGCTGGGCTGTCAGTTCACCTTAGCCCTGGCCCATCCTCCAGTCGCCCCACTCCTGCAATATGGCCCAGGTCCCCTCCCCAGCCTCACTCCCCAGCCTTCCCCCATCACTTCACTCCAGACCTGTCATTTCTCAAACATATCAAGCACTTCCTCCCTCAGGGCCCTGTCCAGGGCTCTTTCCTCTTCCCACAATTGCTGCTCCTCCACTCTTTCTGGGGCATCGTCCTCTTTATCATCCAGGTCTCAGCTGGATTGTCACCTCCTCAGAAAGACTTTCCTGACCTCCTCCAAAGTAGGGACCCTGGGTGTGTATATATATATATATATATATATATATATATACAGTCACGGGATGTAACGTAGAGCGTAGGGAATAGAGTCAATGGAATTGTAACAGCTGTATATGTGTCGGAGGAGTAGTAGACTGAGGGGGTATCACTTTGTGAGGGGTGTAAATGTCTAACTAGTCAGTTGCTTTGTGTATCTGAAACGAATAAAAAAGAAAAAACACAAAGGAGGGACCCTGGTATGTGACATCGCAGCCCCTTGTTGGTGTTCTTCATAACACTTAGGCAATTTATTCTAGTTTTATTTGTCTATGTTCTTGTTTTTGGCTGGTCCTTCTGAACTAGACTGAATGAGTGAGTGAGTAAAGGAATGAATGAGCTCCTTACGTTGATATTAGCCCTGGGCCGTCATGGCCGCCCTTTGTCAGGGCCACTCCTCCCGAGTCTGCTGCTGGTCTAAGGGTTTCCGATGGCATGCATCAGTCCAGTGGGGGTCTCTGTCGCCAGCAGGGGGTTCTAGGCCATTTGGGGAATCACCAAGAACATTTCATAGCCATTTCTTCCAAAAGCAAAATCACACAGCTACAGCCACATACATCGGTGCCCAGGGCCTCGGGGTCAGGCCACACTAATTCAATTTAAGTCAGACAGAATTCATTAAAATCATGCATCTTAACTTGACGGTGAGCTTTTCAATGCACACTCACACTCTCAGAGGTGCTGTCCAGGCAGAGATTCCGAGTCCCATTTGACAGACGAGAAAACCGAGGCTCAGAGAGGTGACAGGATTCGCATAAAGCCACCCAGCACACCTCATCGGTGCCTCTGCGCTGTCGCTGGGTTTGTTGTCCGGCTTTCATCTGTGATCACCATCCCTGTCCATCCTCTTCCCAGAAGTGCAGGCCAGACACTTGGGAGGCATCCGGGAGTCCTCCCTCCCCCTCCAAACCACATCTAAACGCCCCCGAGTCCTGTGGGGTTGGCCTCCCACTGTGCCACACCTCCACCCATCCCACTGCGCCTAGCGCTCGACAAACGTGTTCTGGGATTACGGTTATCAGTCTCAACTTGTACAGCCGCAGAGCCACGGACAGACCGTGACCCCTGGTGCTGCTTCATTTAGGAGCTGTGTTAGGTCACGAGCGTGATGAACGAGTTTCTGGAGCTCTGAGGTATATAATTATGCGCTCATTTCATTGAGTAGCAGCTGAAGGCTGAACCTTTCTTATCCCTTCATAGAAACCTTGCTGCTCCTCTCCAGCAATTACAATATAATAGAAACGAATGGCTACTTACACGAGATTGAGCCTCGGAGGGTCAGTTACATGTGCTGTGTCTCTTCAGACAGGGTGTCCAGCCAGCAAGCACTGCCCTTGTTATGGTCTTCAGGGGCGATGGGAGTAATTATTGGGCTGGGGGCGAGTGAAATATGTTGGCCTTCTAGGTCCCCCACCTCTTCACCCCAGCCCTGAGCATCGCAAGCGCCCGACAAGCCCTTGTTAATGGGTTCCCTCAGCGTTCTTCCATCCATCCGTAGTCAGGAGCCAGACTAGTGCAGAGCCAGGGGAGCGTGTGGGCTGCGAGGAGAGGTAGGAGAAGGGATTCCAGGTAGCAGGTGCAGAGGCCATTGAACAGGAGGGAAACGTACAGGGAGGGAGCAGGAGATGGAGTTGGGGACAGACCTGGTGGACAGTTTCTCTGCTAAACACCCTCTCAGTCTTGGAGCTCTGGGTACACGTCCCATTGCCACCTTCAACACAGGTATAGTGCATACCTCCCATGCACCAGGCCCCTACGAGGGGCTGGGGACATGTTGTGGGACAATGTGGACAGGAATCCCTGTCCTCATGGAGCTTCTAGTGGGCAGCGATGAGCAAGCAAACGTGTGATAACCATGGTGTGTGGGGTCAGGAACAGACAAGGGAGATGAGTGGGACAGAATGAAGAGAAGCCAAGGCTGGGGAAGGGGCCTGGAAGCACCAGGAGGAAACAGACTCATGATCCTGGGTAGGGAAGCCCTTCCTCTGCAAGTGACAAAACTCCGAAGCCAGAAAGGAGAAAACCGATGGAGTCTGGTAGGAGCCTTGAGGAGCTCTGAGCAGGAGAAGGAGCCAAGGGCATGGAGGTGTGGAAGCTACAGCCATTAGGACCACAGGTGGTACAGCTGGCCCGGGGGGTTGGGGGGGGGGCGCTGAACTGGGCGTGGATAGACAGGGTTCCCTGCACACAGCCACAGCCTGTCAACCCCCTGCTCACTCCATTCCTGTCCCTGCCTCCCCTTCCTAACCTGCCCTGTTCCCACCCTTGCCGAGGCCCAGGAATGCCCCGAGGCAGCAGCTGAGAACTCCCAGGCCCTCTTTTCTCATCCCCACTGCCCCAGTCATGGCCTCTGGGTTCTGGTCGCCCCTGGCTTGGCCTGGCTGCTTAACCCCCTTGCTCGGTCCCCCACTGAGAGACAAAGTAAGCTTGTCACTTGGGCCCTGAGGGAGGCACCTGTCCCTGCCCTGACCCAGGTCTGCCTGGGGCCTCCCTCACTGCTGAGGACTCCACTTCTGCCTTTCCCTGGCCTCGTTCCCAGTCCCCTGGTCCCACCTGGACGTCCTAAGGGCTGCCCCTCCCCTGCCACAGAGCGGCCGCCTCCTCATAGACATGCCCAGGCATCGTGGCTTGGCTGTTCTTCCAGGACCTGCCAAGAGGCCTTGCCTAGCCTCGGCAGCTAGCTCACCTGCAGCCACACACCTGGGAGGTGGCTGAGCCAGGACTCGAACCCAGCTCTGGCTGGCTCTGCCCTCCTTTCACCTCTGCACCTCCCCACTGGTGACCAGCCTGCAAGTCATGCCTACACCCTGCCTGAAAGCTAGGCTTCTGGAGCCAGAAGCCTTTTCTCTGGAGCCAGAGAAAAAGATAAAATTGTCGGGGCTCCCAGGTGCTTAAAACACCTGGAGTGGGGTCTAGATATGTTAGGCAGGAAAGAAGGAGGAAGAAACCTGTGATTGAAGCAGAAAGAGCAGGACAGAAAAACAGAGACTGATTGACCCAGAAGTGTGGAGACAGAACCTGAGACAGGGAGGCAAGTGTGGGCCTCGAGCCCCAGCGGTGTGTCCTGGATCTGGCCCAACAGGACAGGAGGCCCTCACAGCACCTGCGACAGGGCAGAGCCAGGTCACTCAGTGACAGGGACAGGGAAACAGGGGCCAGCAAGGCCATACAGGAGGAAGAAGCTTCCTGTGTCCCAGGCCAGTGGGAAGCCCCTCGCCAGGCCTCCTGCTGCAGCCCCAGGTGTGGAGGAGGAAGTCTCTCCAGGGAAGCACGGAGATCAAAAGGAAGAGAAGCCGATAAATCACCAGGCTGTGCCTCCCTCTCTGTTCTCCACGCACCAGGGAGCCTTCCCATAGCAGCTCCGATGTGGTTCAAGGATCCCGGGAGAACCCAGCCCAGTGTGGCTCCCTCCAGCCCAGCCCCCTCTGCCAGACTCAGGCTTTCATCTGCACAGGGCTGACCCCCACCTCCCACCCCAACAATACACACATACATGACAGTCATACACAGGTGACACACACGCACCACAGAGCAAGGGGCACTCACACCCACTGTCGGGTGGGAGTCCAGCTTTGACCACCTCCAGAATCCCTGCCAAACTAAGGCCATCTCAGAGGACCTGTGCTGGAGCCTGTGCTCCACGGATTTTCTCCATGGAAGTCAGCATTTGTTCTAGAAAAACCTGATTGAAATGAACACCCACGGCCCTGCTGAAGGGGAATTGGGGAGACGTCATGGGGCTATTCCAGCTGCAGTCTTCACACACCCCTGGCAGAGCTTCCTGGGCACGTGGGTCAGTCTTCAGACCTTAACCCCTTCTACACGCCTGAAGCTTCCTTTGCAAAGGCAGCCTGATGCCATTGGGGGGGCGGGGTGCAGAGACACTACGTGGTAATGCCAGCTTCACCATTTCTGTGTGGCCTTGGGCAAGTCATTCAATCTCTCTGAGCCTCTGATGCCTCATCTATTAAGAGGAGCCAAGCCCAGGAAATACCACCTTCCTAAACCCCACCCAGAGGAAGAAAGCGAATCATCCAAAAAGGCTCCCGCCACAGCTTGGGGCTGATCAGAATAATAGCGTCGGGCCAGGTTGTGCCTGGCCTAAATTCTGCAAATGCACCGTCTCATTCAGTCCTCACAGCTTGCCCGTGGGGGAGGTACTGTTATTATCTCCACTCTGCAAATGAGAGGGCGCAGCTCGGAGCAGTTGAGTTTGATATTGGTTGTCCAAGGTCACAGAAAGATGCCAGCCCAGGTCTGTCTGACACCAACACCCAGGGGCCTTTAATCAACCCCCAGAACTGCTCCCTCAGCTCATCTCTGCCTGCTTTCACCTCACCCCTTGTGCCTCCCCCGGGGCAAGGCGTGGGTCTGGGGCCCTTTGCTTCCGTCCTTCAGGGTGTGCACAGACCTGAGCAAATGCACAACGTGGCTCCCAGGCGAGCTAGGCTCCAAACGCTCTCTGAATACTAATTGCTTCTATCTTTGCACCTTCAACTCCAGGCTTGGGTCATCCATCCCCTGAGGCCCGATAATTACATGAAACTCCACATCTCTGAAATGGGGCTTCCTCACCTCCCCTGCTCTCCCCTCAACAAGCCACTGTCACCTCTCAACGAATTCTTGCAACGGCCCCCTCACTGCTCCCCCTTTACTTCCAAGCGATCCTGCTTTAAGTCTCGCAACAACGGCTCCTGCGTCACTGAGAACAAAAGCCAAAGTCCCTGCCATGTGATCCTGTGGCCCCCGTGATCCTGTGGCCCCCGTGGCTTCGCTGACTCCTCTCTTCCCACTGTCCCTCCATTCACTCTACTGTCGCCACACTGGGCTTACTATTCGTAGAACACCCCACGCAGGCTCCCACCGCAGGGCCATTGCACTTGCTGTGCCTCAGCCTGGGACAGCCTTCCCCCAGATAGTCGCATTACCTCCCAGCCTCTGTCCCGCGGGTCTCTGCTCAAACATCCTGGGAGGGCAAAATAGCCCTCCCAGCCTCGCAGTTCCGTTCCATGCACCCAGTTTAACTTTTCCCCTCGCACTAGTCACCATCTGGCATGGTATCCGTTTGCTTATTTGTCTAATGTCTGTCTCATCCCAGGAGAATATGCACTCCTGTGAGATCAGGACTCTCTTCTGTCTTAATCATGCTCAGCGCCTAGAACAGTACCTGGCACCTGGTATACCCTCAATATACTGAGCAGCTGGTTGGCTCAGTTGGTTAGAGCGTGAACGCTGAACAATAGGGTTACGGGTTCGATTCCCACCTGGGCCAGTGAGCTGCACCCTCCACAACTAGATTGAAGACAATGAGCTGCCACTGAGCAGCCAGAGGGGCTGCCGGATGGCTCAGTTGGTTAGAGCACAAGCTCTCAACAACAAGGTTGCCGGTTCAATTCCCACATGGGATGGTGGGCTGCGCCCCCTGCAACTAAAGATTGAAAGTGGGGACTGGACTTGGAGCTGAGCTGTGCCCTCCACAACTAGACTGAAGGACAACTATTTGGAGCTGATGGGCCCTGGGAAAAACACACTGTTCCCCAACATTCCCTCCCAAAAAATATGTGTTTAAAAAAATATATGTATATTTTTATACATGTTATATATATACATGTATAAAAATATATGTACATATATACATTAAAAAAATATATGTATATTTTTTTAATGGATGAAGGAACTAATGAATGCTAATATGGTAGAGTGGAAGATTAGGAAATCAAGGCAGGGAGAGGAAAGGATAAGAGGAAGAAAGAGTTATGCATAAGAATAGACGTGAACTAGATACACAGACGTGTCTGTGCACACAGATGGATGTATGAGACCACACGCACGCACGCACACACACGCACACACAGATCTGCTTATACACAAATGCAAAGCCAAATCTACATATACACGCACCTATGCCCTTGCACACGTGTACATGCACACCGAGCCCCTTACCAGCACTGCATTCTGCCCTGCTTCCCCAACTCTACAGCCCTCTTCAGGCACGGAGGGAAGCCTTTCCAGGCGACCTCACTGAGTGGGCAGTGAAACTCCACCAGCTCTGTTTCAAAGTTGACTTGGCTCCGATCTCCTTGTAATCTGCTCCCGGATCAGTGCTCACAGGGGCACTGGCCCTGGTCTGAGGTCAGGACCTCTCACATTCTCCCAGGAAGTCCCACTGAGGCCCAACCCCCAGCACCGCACTCAGCTGTGTCTCCTTCCCGTGACCAGCATAACCTGCTGAGCTGAATTCTTGCTGGGCACTTTCAAACAATGCCAGTTACTGGAGGGAGGAGTGATACTGTGAGTCTCGGGACCAGCTGGTGGGGCAGGGCGGGTAGGGAGCAGAGGGGATGCCCTCGGGGTGAGACGGTCTCTGCGCTGCTCGGTCTACACCTGAGAGCCCAGCTCTGTCCTCACCCCACCCCCAGCCTCAGTCCTCCGAGGACACTGCACTTCCTCCAACCTCTAGGCCTTTGCCCCCGTGGTGCCTTCTGCCTAGAGTGCCCGCCCCTCACTTCCCCAACTAGTGAACTCCTCTATATCCGTCAAGACCTCAGGCAAATGTCCCTGACACCTCCTGGCAGGGGCTCCCACCATCCTCTGCCTGTCCTCTTCTCTCTCTTACCCTTATCTCTTTAGGTGCCTGTCTCCCCCACTGGATGCCCATCTTTGAGGTCGGAAGCACAGTGCCACCTCCAGACCCCCTGCAGATCTCAGCACAGGGTCTGGCGCAGATCACAGGCCTAGGAAATGCTTGTGGGAGGTGGGAAAGGGATGGGGAAGGCATGGAGAGGCCTGGAGCACGTGCCAGAAGTCCTGGTTCAGTCACTACCTTGCTTGTGATCTTGAGCGAGTCACCCATCCTCTCTGGTCTGCCATCCTTGAGAGCCTGTGAAGGGCTGTGAGGTGACGCTGACCTCAAAGGGAAAGGGTGGTGGTGCTTTGAAGGAGCTGCCATGGTCAAGTGCAGGCCAGGGTTGAGGGAGTGACCAGACAGGAGCAGAAGAGACAGAGAGTGAGGACTGGGGCTGCCTGTCTCACGACTTTAGTCTTTCCTGGCACCAGCACTACTGTCACTAGCACCACCTCTAAGACCGTCCTCACTGTCTCCACGCTCACCACGCTAACAAACACCGCTGTCTCCCCCATTACTGCTCCAGCACCACCAGCACCATCATGGTCATCAAAACTGCTGCGTTCCCCGACACCCGCACAACTTTACGGCTTCCTGCCTGCATGAGTGTGCGTGCACACACCCAGGATTTTGTTCTTCTTCAAAGCAGAACTGTATCTTCTTCACTCTGGACCTCCATCACCCAGCAAAGAACCTGGCACATTCCAGAAGCTCCATGCTGTGGATTGAAGAAAGGAAGGGCCCTGTCCTGTTGCAGATAAGGGTGTGGCCCCATGGTTTGGGCCCCACTTACTCGAGCTCACCTGACCAATAGAGAAAGCTGCGACAGGGCAGGGCCCAAGGTCTAAGATGGTCCCAATGACTCTCCTGTGTCACTGCCCCTGCCCTGGACAGTTCTATGGGAGCCTCTAGCCTGCACTCCCAGGACAGAGCATGTCAGGAAGCCCAAGACCCAATGAGAACTCAGACAGCAAAGACCCCAGCCTCAGTTTCCCTGTCTGTAAATGGGAATCATGTTCCTGCCTTTCAGGGCTGTTGGAAAGATGAAGTGAGTGACAGCAGAGAAGACAGCCAGCTCGGGGCCTGGCATGTGACAGCAGGCACTCCTTCAAGCCTGCCAGCCTTTTATCCCCAGCACTGCATGGCTGCTGGAGGTGGGTGTGTTGGTGTTTCTCCAGGGTTGGGGCTGTGGTGGTGGAGGCACTAAACCTTAAATTGCACTACTCTTGACCTAGACACGTGCCCTGGATTAGCTCACTGGCCTTGTACACCGGCCCTACAGATAAATAAATGACTCGCTCAAGGTTACCCAAGACCATTGGCTCCCATGGCCCCTTCAGCAGGGCAGGGGGCTTGAAGGGGTATTGTGAAGCCCTGAGCACCAGGTCATACCAGCTGCCTGGACCCAAGGCTGCCACCTTCCTGGGAAGCAGGGGACCAGAGCCTGGAAGTATCGAGCTTGGCGGTCTCCTAAGAAAGGGGTCTGCGCAGCTCCTTGGATTGGTGAGCCTGGGCTGCCTGGGGCAGTTCTTCCTTCCATCTATCCTTAATTAGCACTGTGCTAACTGTGTGGTTTGGGGGCCATCCCTGCTCTGCCCCACCCCCACGCTCATAGGGAGACAGGAGATTGGAGGTCCAAGGCAGAACCCACCCACCCCCACCCCCACTTCCTCTAGAAGATTAAAGGGGCCAGGTCTCCCTCACGCCTGCCTATCCCACCATCAGTGCAGGAGCAGCTTCCTGTTTACAGGGATGGGTGCCCATTGCTATGGTGACAGCAGGAGGTGCCCCCTCCAGGTGGCTGATATCAGGCCCAGCCCCTCCCTGGGCCTGCCCATAATCACTGCAGCCGCCTCTCCAGCAACTGGACTGGCAAAACCATCTGGTCTATGATCAAAGGGGCCGTGGGCAGGCACTGCCCAGGGACCTGGGCAAGGCACCCCTTATCTCTCCCAGGCCCCCGGGAACTTCCCAGACTCAGGACACCAGGAGCCCAGTGGGGCAGGAGGGGCAAGCCCGAGGGCGTGGGAACAGACACTTCCTGGGAGTGGGGGGAGGGACTTGGAACTCACCAGGAAAGAGGCCTGAGACTGAGGACAGGCAGGAGGGGTCGTCCTTACGGTTCTCTATCCCCACTTGCGCCTCATCCTGCCTGGGCCCCAGCCAGCTGTGTGACCTGGGGCACAGCATGCCCTTCTCTGAGCCTTGGTCTCCTGGGCCGCCCGGTGGGAATCAAAGAGATGGCTGTGAAAACCCAGACGTGCACAGCCCATTGGCGGGTACTCGGTCGTAATAACAGAGATGTCAGTTACCACTTATTGAGGACAAGCCCTTAAAGTGTATTCTTCTCATGTAATCCACGTGGCAACCTGAGATGTGGGCCCTACTATCGTCCACATTTTACAGAAGAAAACACTGAAGTTCAGAGAGGTGAGGAAATTGCCCGAAATAGTACCATTTACAAGTGGCTAGTAAATGTGAACTGCTAATGCTGCTATTTTCCTCCTATTACATGTTGGCTGAGCCCCTAACAGGCCTGACTGGTCCCTGACTCCATCCTCTCCCCACAGGCCATCCTGCCAGGCCACCAGCACGATCCTTGTCCATTAGTTCATTTTTGTTTCACTGAATGATTATTATCAATAATAATTATTAGTGACTAGTATTTACTAGCCCTTGATAATAACTAGCAAGTACTGAGCCAAGTGCTCTATAATCTTTGTGACAGAACCATGTAATTTGAGGTCAGAACCATAGTAGGAATGAGGAAACGGAGGCCCAGAGGCTCCGATCGGACTGAACGTCCATTTCTGGCACATCCTTCACTCTGCCTCGTCTCTGGGTCATTGCCATGCTCTTCTCTTCTCCTGCCGGAACAGCTCATCATCCATTTACAGTTGGAAAGATGAAGTGAGTGACAGCAGAGAAGACAGCCAGCTCGGGGCCTGGCATGTGACAGCAGGCACTCCTTCAAGCCCGCCAGCCTTTTATCCCCAGCACTGCATGGCTGCTGGAGGTGGGTGTGTTGGTGTTTCTCCAGGGTTGGGGCTCTGGTGGTGTCTAGGCTGGGACATGGGGTCCTGCGGGATGAGCAGGATGTCTTTACTGTTTTGTTCCTAGCACAGAACCTCGAGTAAAGGAGGCGTTGGGTCCGGAAACAATGCAGGACTTCATTAATAAAGGAATAACAGCTCAGAACCTGATTCCCATAAACTTGACCGAGCCTAAAAGACAATAATTGAACCCCTGTGTTTTTGCAGATGAAACAATCTTGGCTCCGTTAGCATTCCCATGTCATAACTTTAGAGCCCTGAGCTTCTAGGAGAGGAATACATGAATGAGTGGATGAAAAAGTGGCTGGATGAATTTGTGAGTGAGTGAGTGAGCAAGCAAGTTAGTGAGCTGGAACACAAATGAGAGATTTGTTGGAATTATGAAACAAATCGGTGAATAGATGGATGAGTCAAGGGAAGGGAAGGAAGGGAGGACGGAAGGAAGAGGAAATGAAAGAACAAACCCATCCAGGTGGAGGGGCACCTCCAGCAGGGTCAAGTGCCTGAGAGCAGGTCAGTCTCCTCCAATCCGCCAGCTTCCCAGAGAGATGCCCCAATCCCCAGCCACAAACCCCAGAACCGCAGGCTCTATAGCGTTGACAAACTATGGCTCCTGGACCAAATCTGACTCTCCACCTGTCTTTGTAAATAAAGTTTTATTGGAACACAGCCACAATCATTCATTTATGTGTCGTCTACACCAGCAGAGTTGAGTAGTTGCAACTGAGCCTGTATAAAGCCTAAAATATTTTCTACCTGACCCTTTACAGGAAGAAGTTGTCCCTCTCTCCAGTAGAGCCTCTTGCTGGAGGCACCTGAACTGGCATCCTGCCTGCCTGGGACCTTCCCAATGCTGCCTGGAATCCTACCCCTCCTCAGAGGGTCCACAGGACTCCACTTGGACAGCTCTGGGATTGGGCCCTTACCACCTCTCTGGGCAGCCCCTCCTGCCCTCGAGCAGCTCGGGCCTCTACGAGCTTTTCCTTCTGCTGAGTGGAAATGTTCCATCCTCCTTCTTGTCCTCACGCTGATCCCAACCTCCCGCCTTGACCGCGGGTGTTTACCCTGACCTTTGCCCTGTATCTCGTCCCCCACCCGCCAGGACAGCTCAGGCCCGGCTGGATCCCTTTCTCAACCAGGGAGGCAAGTGAGTCACCAAGTCTGGAGAGGGGACATCTGCTGGGCTCCAGCCCTCAGCTAATCTCCCTAATTCTGCGAGAGAGGCCCAAGCCACCCCTGCTGCCTCTTGTTTGTGCTTGGGCCTGGTGTGGAAGCGAGCCAGCTTGAGAGGGGAGATTCCCTCACCCAGAATTATGGGGTATTTGGACCCCAAGTGTTTAGTTCAAGTTTGGTCTTCGGCTCTTGGGATATTTCGCAAAAGAGCTGGGGAAATCTGGCCTCAACTGGGCCTGTGTACCCGGAGACAGCACTGTTCTCATTGGTCCCCCATGCAAATTCCTGTAACTACTTTACAGAACATGGCCAAGTTGTCTGGTTACCAGTCCAGGGCACCTGCTTTCCTGTGCCCTCTCTCATTCTGGAATCTTCTAGAATCATTTGAGAACCACATAAGCTTCAGTGAGTTGCTTTGGACCCATTTCCACCATGCTCCATTGATGCCTTAGCCCCATTTTACAGATGGGAAGACTGACATACCTCCGATATGCTGGGACTCAGGACTCACATTTCAGGGAGCAAGTCTCTGTTGAGTGGGCACATGGAGGAGCAGAGTATGGATTAGCAAGCTCCAGGGTATGGAGGGTTATGAAGCATGAGGCCTGAGTTCCTAAGCCCAGTGGGAGGGAGGAAAGGCACGCCAGGAAGGAACAGCATGGGCAAAGGTGTGGAGACTAGAAGGCTTCTTCCCCACAGATTCTAAGTGATGTTTTTTTTCACCTCTGTTCAATGTGCCCATTGCCTCTGTAACTAGGACTGCATGGAAAGAGGCCACAGACTTGGAGAGAAGAGGAGGGAATGGGGAGAAATAAGTGAGGAAAGCATATCCGTTCTGAACACGGGCTCTGGAACCAGACTGACTGGGTACAGGCCTACGGCCACGATTTAGCAGAGTCCCACTTTGCTCATCTGTCCAATGGGGCTCATAATGCTGAGCTCACAGCTTTTGGAGGGTGAAATGAGGTAATGTAAGTGAAATGCCGGGCCCACGGTCTGGCACAGGCCAGGCGCTTGGCCAGGGGACACCCTTTCTTTCTGCAGGGACACAGCATGCTTATCACTTGCTATTTGAATCTAGAGCTTAGCTTGAGCCCCAGAGTGAGGTTATGTCTGATCACTGTGGTGTGAACCCTCCACCGTCACCAGTCCAACTCAGCAAGGTCCGGGAGGGGTTACCCCACTGTGGAAGCATACCTGGCCTGCCACTGCCCCCGTGGCGTCACCTGCGCACTTTAATGAAAAATTCACGGCGCGGAGCAGGGCCAGGCCAGACCAGGAAATTGCAAAGTCGCGGGCGTCTTACCTCAGCCCCACTGCACACTCTCTGCTTTTATAGCTCCACGTGTAATAACATAAAAGCATAATTTATTAAAGTATCACTTTAAGTGGAGATGGCAGAAGGGGGTCCGTGCCCGGGGGGCTATGAGTGCCATATAGACCAGAGATGCCAAGAGAGAGAAGGCAGTGTCAAAGCTCACCCGCCTGCCAGGCATGGCTCATGGGGCAGTGGGCTGAAGGGCCAGGGAGGTGGCCAGGAAGCAGGAAACAAAGGCACATAACCTGGTCACAAGAGCCAGGCTGCGTGGGTTTGAATTCTGGCTGTGTGACCTTGGATGGGTCAGTTGCCCTCTCTAAGATGCAGTTTCATCGGCAAAAGGGAGGAATTGCCAAGAGGTCCGTTTTTCCCAGATTGAAAGAGACTTCCAGGCAGTGAGCAGTGCCAGGAAATGGCCTGAAATCACCTCATTAAACACGGAAGTGTATTTACACTGGGAGAAACAAATATTTATCTCTGGACCAAGAAGGAGAAAGGTCTTTGGAACCCCAGTCCCATATCTGGCACAGTCTTGCTTGGAGGGAAGGGAAGGGAAAGAGGAAGGGGGCGGAAGAAAGGGTGCAGGGTAGGAAGGGAGGCAGGGCTGGGAGTCAGGCAAGCCTGGGTTCAAATCCCAGCTCTGCCACCACCCAGCGTTGTGACCCTGAGTGTGGATCCTCACGCTTCTTTACCTCTACCTCCTTCCGGGAAACAGGGCACCAAAAACACCACAACTTCTTGGGATGAAAGGAAGTTTCAGTGAGGTGATGTGTGAAACAGAATAGGTGTTCGCTAATTACCAACTCTATGCGAGGCACTGCCCAAGCTCTCAGATCCCACGGAGAAAACGACAAACAAGCAGCAGGTATTTTTATCAGGTAAAAGATAAAATGGGGGCAGAACAGTCTTATCTGGTGACCTGCAAAGGGGCTGGCAATCCGAGGGGGACAGGGCTGCTAAGCACGTGGCCTAGACGGAGTGAAAGAAAAGTGATACATATGCACCAAATGACCAGACACACAGCAGGCGTCTCCTGGCTTTTGTTGGCCCACCTTCCCCAAGGGAATAATGGATGGGCTGCCTCACCGGGACAGGATGCAAAGTTTCAGAACCCCGTTCAAGGCCTTAGTCTGACCAAAGAATTGTATTTGTGGTGTTTCCTGCACGGGGTCTGGTTGCTGAAATAGGAGACATCCTGGAATCCAGCTGGTTCTCTCCTCCACCTGCATGGCTACCATTCTGGTCCAGGCCACCATCCTTCCTGCCTGGTCTATTTTGGTAGCATCCTGGCTGATCCCCTTGCCTCCATCCTTGCCTCCGGCAGTCATTTCACAAGAGCCAGTATGTTCCTATACCTTGGACATGGTTGGGGGAGGCTGGGGCTGGCTAAGAAGAAGCCTGTGAAAAGGACTGACATAAAGCAGGAGAGGAAGTGGTCAGATGTGGGAAGAACTTCCCGACTGCCATAAAGAATCATCTTCAATGCGTCCTCGAGAGAAGATGCATAGGGTTCGCGCTTCCGGTCCTGCTATGAGGGAGTTGTTTGGGTTCCTGATGGGGCTGAGGCACAGGGTGGGCCCAAAAGACCCCAGAGAGTTGTAGACACCAGAATATTGGCAAGCGGATGATGTGACCAGAGGACACCGGTGGGACAGGAGCAAAAGCCTCCCCCAAAGCACGTGGCGTGAGCAGCTGCCCTCCTGCCAGACCTTATTTATTTAAAGTTGTGGTTGTTGCATTGGGTGTTTGTTGAAATGATTCTGGGGCTCTCCTCCCCTGAGCTTGAGCTCTGGGGCCCACTGAGAACTTGAAAGTAAATTCGTCAGCCCAGCTAAGAGGAGGGCAAGAGCCCAGACCAGAGGACAGAGTGAAGGGAAGGGCAGCTGGGGACAGGGTGGGGGAGACACATAGTCAGAGTCCCAGCAGGAAACAGACTCCCACAAAAGGAGTAACAGCACAGGGATTTTCAGAGGAGTGGGTGGAGTCCAGGGCAACCAACAAGGGCTGGTACTGCACATGGGACTGGCAAAGTGGGGAGCTGTTAGCACCCCCTCCCAAAGGACCAGGGAGGGAGCAGTTACTGGAACCCGGAAGCTGTAGAGGAATGAGGCCAGCCTGTGGCCACTCAGCAGAGAAAGAGCAGGGGCTCCAGCTCCTACCTTCCCATTGGCTGGAGCTAGGCGATGCAGAATGAGTTGTCATATCCCAAAGGCGGGGGCAGGTGAGAAGGGCAGAGTGACTGGGGGAGCAGCTCTCACAGGCCCTGGGGTTTTTCCTTCTGGACTGCAGAACGTGAGCAACCCATGGGTTTGAAATTTCCACTCAGCCTTGACCCACAGTTTCAGGTCTCTCCCAGTGACCTCCGGCTGCACGGAGCTCTGCTCCCTGGGGAGTAAGTAAAAGGGCCCCAAGCGCCTCCGTTGCAGTAGATAAAAAGCACAGGTGCTGAGGGAAGAAGACCCTTCCCTACCTCCCTGCTTTTGCTCAACCCGTGTCCTCACTGGGTTTCTCTGCTCCCCACAGAGATCCTGTTCCTTTTCTAAAACCCAGCTCGGATACCAGTCACTACTTGTTGAATTTAACAGCTATTTACTTATAACAAATATGTGCCAGAACCAAGCTTAATGGCTAAGATCACCTGAAGTCAATCCAGGTTCTGCTCTTTCAAACTGTGTGCGTTCAGACAAGTGGCCTCCCCTCCTGAGCCTCCATTTCTTCATTGGAAATAGTCCTGCCTCCGTGAAGGGTGGAGATGAGGATTCAATAAGGGCCTGGGCACTGGCCTCAGTGTTGGAAATATAGAGGTACTCAGGACTCATTGACTCTTGTCATTGCTCATACCTGCCTCACAGGGAAGAAACTGAGGCTCAGAGAGGGGCCGTGACCCACCCGGGGCACACAGGACAAGGGACCAAGCTGGCATCCCAACCCTAGTCTTACCCCAAAGCCAATCTTCTCGTCATTGCACCAGGCTGCCTCCTTCTGCAGGCAGCCTTCTTGGTTGCTCAAGGGAGAAGACATCTCTCCATCTTGGATGTGATTCCTATAACTAGAATAATAGCTGTCACACATATCGCCTTACTCTGCTAGGTATCAGTGCTTGAATTCATTTTGTCCTCATAACAGTTCAAGATCATTCCTGCTGCCATCCCCATTGATGAGGAATCTGTGGCCTAGAGAGGAATCTGAGGTTCAGTAACAAAGCCACTCGGATCAGCATTTGAACCCAGCCCTGACTCCTCTCCAGGCTTGCTCTCATGCATCCATCTCCCCACTAGACAGGAAGGAAACTGCCCAAATTCTGGGCCCGCTGAGAGTCACCTCTCTTCCCCCAAGATCAAGTGCAGAGCCTTTCTTGGATATGGTTGGGTGAAGATCTGTTTTTTAGGGCAAAGCTGATGGGAAAGGAAGGTGAGTGGTGAGAAAGGCCAGAGCTAGCGTGGCCTCCACCTTTCAACCCTGTCTCCCACCCCCTCGGACCCACTATTCTCTCCCAGGTGGGCACCAACCTCCTTGGCGGTCAGTCCCCCACTTCCACCCCAGAGAAGCTAGGTTCTCCTTCTGAAACGCAGATCTGCACCTGCCCCCTCCACCATTCTGATCAGACACGTGCCTTCCCTACCCCCGAACCTCAGTTTCTCCATTTGTACAGGTAGGATGTGAACAGCATGTTCTTTGGGGTACTCAAACACTGTAGATATCTTCCTCTCTCTCTCTCTCTCTTTTTCTTTCTCTGTCTCTCTCTCTTTCTCTCTCCCTCGCGCACGCGCACACACACACACACGCACAGGGCCCATGCCAGCTCTCCCCAGGACACTGCGCTTCTCCATGGATTAAATTACCAACATTTCATCGGTGGGAGGAAGGGAGGTGGGGCAGGGGAAGGAGCTGTGAATTCCTCGCACCAAGCCTGTCCCCGCGAGGCCTGGACCAAATGCCACAGCGTGTCTGTGCCCATCTGCCTCTGGGGTGGGGTATGGGTGGGGGTGGAAGTACAGGCAGGGAGGGGTTCCCCAAAACCGGGATGCCAAAGAAAAGACACCCAAGGAATCTCACACAGACTCACACACACACTCTTGTACTCATAGGTGCACACAGATACTTAAGCACACACGCATGTGTCCTGCACACACATTTACACCCACATGCAATACTGTCTTTTATTCAGTCAACAAACACCCATTAAGCCAGTTTGCTAAGAAAGACTCGCCCTCCGTTCCTCACTCTTTTGTGAAACACAGCCCCACATTTGGTCACATCCTCACGTACACACACACATCCCTGTCGCCCACACAGACTCACACACCCCAAGGCTTGAGCTGCAGGCTCCTTCCAAGGCCATGGGAGGGCCTAGCAACACGTGCACATGACGCTCAAAGCCAAGAAAGGTAGGGAAAGCAGCAGCAGAGAAGTGTGCCAGGAAGTTAATTAATAAAAATATTATGATATTTTTCTGGATTTGGTAACGTTTGTGGTATTTCTCAGTTTTAAAATTGTGCAATTTGTTTTGGTTTCTTTTCTCCTTTTAAAGACTCTTTCGTATTTGTACTTTTGTATTCTTTTTCATAAAGAAGGACCCCCAAATTGAATGCATTTTCAGCCTCACCAAGCCTGAAGCTGCCCCTGCAAACACCCCGATGTTTAGTCAGATAGTCACTCATATACTCACGCTGTGGCACATGCTTTCACATCCCCACATATTGGTAGGAGTCACACACGCCCTGGACACACAGTGTCTGTCTCACATCTGCCCTCCCAGTCTTGCTTCAGACAGGTGGGCAACCCAGACACCTCCCGCTCACCGGGCCTCAGGACAGATCCCGTCACTCCATCCCTCGTGGGCTCCTGCCCTTCTGACCGTGGCCACCTGGCACTGCCTGGCCCACCCCCAGCACTCACAGAACCACACAACTACTTCCCAAGGTGCCGGCCACTCACCCTCCTACTGCACACCCAGAACAGGACCCTCCATGTACCCTGCCTCTGCCCTACAGCACTGCACCCCCTGCCACCTCAGCACGAAAGCACCAAAACCCACAGAACATCCTGGAATTTCCTTGGAGACCTCCTCATTGCCCGATGGCAGCTGGCATTCATAAGAGGGCATGAGGATTGGAATTATTCCTTCCTGGGTTCCAATCCTGTTTCCCCCTCTGTAAAATGGGGGATTAATCCTACCTCACAGGCATGTTGTGAGGATGACCTGAGAGAACACAAGCAAAACACAGAGCCAGCTCCCAGTAAGCGCAGGGTAGGGGGTCATTCTGTTTCCCTCTGGGCGACAGGCAGGAGGAGGGGCTGGGAGCCCGACCTCTCTGGGCTGGCCCCTCCTCCAGCCCTCGGCTGGTCCAGCCCCCACTCCCTGTTGCCTCAGCCACATCACCCTCTCAGGCCACCCGAGTGCTGGGATCACCAGCGCACCTGCTTCCAAGGGCTCTAATTTCCTGTAAGTGTAAGAATTCAGGTCAGACACCGCCCGCGGCCCGTAGCCCCCCTCCCCACGGAAACCCATAAATAACCTGGCTCAGGCTGCCTGGCCCAGGCACGAGACTTTCTCTCCTCACTTACCATCATGCTGCGCCTCACCACAGCCCTGCAAGGCAGGTACAGAGATTGCCACTTACACACGGGAAACTGAGGCAGTCGAGGGGAACCTGAGTTTGAGATCCTGACCTTTGCACTAGAAGGAACTTCAAGATAGGCCCTTCCCATCCCCCATCCCCCAAATAAATACCCTTCTGTCAGTCCCCAGGTGGCCAATGACTTACACCTGAAATCCATTCATTAGCACGAAGTTTTTCTGTAAAGGGCCAGATAGAAAATATTTTCAGAATTGAGGGCCAGGCAGTGTCGCAACTACTCAACTCTGTCGAAGTAGCCACGGACAACATGAATGGACATGGGTGTGTGCCAATGACACTTTTTTACAAAAACAGGAGGCAGGCCAGATTGGCCGTGGAAAGCCCTCCCCTGCATTGGTATGCCAGACCCCTCCACGGCACTGTGCCAGAATTGAGTCGAGAACCCTAGCTGGTGAGAGCTCCAAGAGCCTTGGTTAGAGATTTCAGCTCAGCACTGTCCAGAGGATGAAACTGAGGTCCAGAGAGGGTCACAGCCCGTCCAAGCCCCCTGGCTGCTCAGAGGCCTTCTCCTCCAAGCTCAGGACTCACGGCCCCATCTCAGTTCCCTCTGATGGCTGGGATCGAGCTAGGTCCTTGTCTTGTCTCCCGTAGTGGACTGGGGGATTCCCCAAGCTCCAAGATTTGACCTGGCCCATCTCAGGGTCTCCGGGGTCCCTCCAGTCCAGGGTCTATCCACAGCAAGATGCTGAAGGAGAAAATATAGAATGGGGGCTCCAAACCCCTATTCCAGCCCAGAGACCTGGGTTTCTCAGCTTCGGGATTACTGACATTTGGGGCCAGATAATTCTCTGTATTGGGGGGGCTGTCCTGTTCATTGTAGGATGTTTAGCAACATCCCTGGCCTTGACCCTGTAGATGCCAAGAGAATAGCATGGAAACACACATACACACCACCACCACCACCACCAGCTGCGACAACCAAAAAGGTCTCCAGACATTGACAAATGTCCCCTGGGAGGCAAAATCGCCCCCCATGAGAATCTGCCCTAAGCCAAGCTGAGGGCGAGAGCACACCCTATGTGACGAGGTTCTCTTCCTTCCCTTACGCTGCCATGGCCCAGCTGACAACCTGCACCCACCTCTCCAGCGACCTCAGTCTCCACAGCCTGGGATGGGTCCATTCCATTAGCTGCAGCTCAGGCCAGAGGGGGGAGCGGAGGAGGAATGTGACCACAGCTGCAGGCTCCAAAAGTGCTGAGGAGACACCATGACGTTTCCCTGTGAGTCAGGGGCCAGGAATGTGTCGCCCAGAGTGGCCACGAGCCAGAGCCCCCCACACGCCACCCCCCTATCTACCCCCCAGAGCATCCGCCTTTTATTAGAACAGAAAAGGCGGCAGGTGCCAGGTCTCCAAGAGCCTGTTAAGGACCCAATAAACTCCTTGAGAGATCGAGTGCCCAGCGCTGGGGAGGGGCCCGCTGGCCAGGAAGCTGCCCTGAGAAGCAGCCCCTGATCCCGGCCGGCCTGGGAGAAGCACCAGGGCCGGAGACCAAAACCCTGAGACTTCAGCTCTCGCTGGTCCAGCCCTGTCCTGGCTGTGTCACCTCAGGCTGGTCCCTCCAGCTGTCTGGCCTGCCTTTTCTTCTTTTTAAAATCATTGCGTTTTATCTTTATTTGATTGCGTTTTTTTTATTTCAATTTTTGCTGGTAACAAAAGCCAACACACCACACGCTAAAACTGTATAAAGCAAAGTGACTCCCATCCATCATCTCCTTCACTGTGAGTGACAACAGCTGCCTCAAAGCCCTCCGCAGGCCTCAGTTTCCACATCTATAAAAGAGGGGCTCAGCCATGTGTCTTCCTCACAGGGTTGTGGGGGATTGAGAGTATGTGGGTGCTCTAAGATTGCATGTTCCCTTCCTCTTCTCCTGTCCCCTCCATCCTGTTCCCCAGTTCTGGAGAGACCCCGCAAGCCCATCTTCCCGCCTGCCCCCGACATCACTTCCCTATCATCCTCAGGGCTCTGCCAGCAACTCCTTGATTCCCCAGGAGCCCCAGCCTCACCCCCAGAGACCACCAGTCTCCTCCCCCTGGTCCTGTTTCCACAGACTCCCACCTGGACTCCTAGAATAACTTCAAAGGCCACACCTCCTCTGAGAAGCCCATCAGGATGGTTCATTTCCAACACAAATCAAGCAGGAACTGCAAGAAGCATCTCCATGGACCCTTGCCCTCATCCACCTGTCAAGCGCCAGGCCAGCCCCTCTGCCAACACTATGCCCTTTAACCCCCATATCACAGCTACGAGGCAGGAACAGTTACTCTCCTCAACTTCTAGGTCATGCATTTCCTACCGTGCCAAGAGACCCAATCCAGATGTTTCCAAAGTTCGTAAGTACTATAGAAGCTTCCGATTATTTTTATATTATTTTTTGGAATTATAAATATTTCTTACAACTGCATCAAACCCTTGGTGAAGCAAAATAGAATAAAGAAACTACAAATAGATGATAAATAGGAGAGGATTGGTATGGAGTCAGTAAAAAGAAGTTGTCCTGCCTGTGTGTGCGTGCACACACACACACACACACACACACACACACACACACACACCCCTGCAATACTGTGGCTCGCCAGCCCTCTATGTTACCTCCACTTTCCAGGGTCTCAATATGGCTGGCGGAAAGGCGAGCTCTTCCCCTGATGTCGTGCTCCCCACACCTCTAGACTTAGAATTCTATCTTTAGTCTCCTTCTTGTACCTGGCCCCAGAGCCAGCTTTTCACTGACTGGTAAGTGGGGATTTTTCATTTTTAAAAACTCTGGGGCAGAGGTAAAGGCAATTGTAGGGGCTCTGGACCAAGTCCTGGGTGACACGTCAGGGGACCTGAGCACTGGCCTGCCACTGTGGGGGGTCTGGGGTCTCAGTTCTAAGGCACCTACCCTGGGAAGGGTCTTCCTCCCACAGAGCATGTGTCCTTCTCCCTTTCAGCTGCTTCCGTCTCTATCCTGCAGACGCCTATGAACATTGGGTTTGCAAAGCACTGTCCACTGTTTATGTCACTTCATGCAAGAATATCGTTGTCCCCATTTTACAGATGAAGAAGCAGGGCTCTAGAAGGGTTAAGCCATGTGTCTGGGGATTCTCCCACCAGTTCTTACCCCAGACCTTGCTCAGGCTGGATCCCGTCTCGCCTTCTTCCCAGAAGCCCTGCCTCAGCAGGTCTCAGTGAGAGTGTGTGGCCAAAGAAGCTTTTCCCCAGGGCCCAGGCCATGCCAGGAAGGCGCCAGCACCAGCCCCAGAGGGTCCATGGGTGGGGCAGGAGCCCAGCCATTTTCAGGGGCTCCCATGTACACGCTAACCCTCTCACTCTGCACCTCTGGCAGGCACTACCCCCAAACAGCAGCCCAACAGCAGCTGGGTGAGTCCTGGCAGAAAAGCCAAGGCAAGCAGGGGTATCAGCTGCTCTCCTGGCCTCAGCTCAGGACCAGAGCGGGACAGCCCTTAGGGCCCACCTGTGCCAGTGTGACTTCCAGGCACCAACCGGCCCCTGCTGACCCTCCTATCCCCATTTCGCCCCCGGGGCTCTCTACTCCCATAGGCTGTGCTCTGGGAGCAAATATGCCCTCTGGACCACTCTAGTAATAACTAGTAATAACCCCAACACTGCTACTCCTATTGCCAGAAATCCAGGGAAATTCCCTTTCTCGAATCTTAGCTACCGAATCATCCCTCCCCAAAATCCGAAATGTTTTAATCATTCTTTGTATTCTCAGAGTCCTAGAAAGTTAGAATTCTTCCTTTAATCTTAGAACATTGGAACCATTCCCGTTGTCCCTAGAACCTTAAAGAATAAAGCTGGGTTTGTTTTTTGGGTTTTTTATTTTTCTTTTTGCCAAGATGATGGAAGTCCAGAGCTGGATACGACCTGAGGTCTCCAAATGATACAGATGAGAACTGAGGCCCAGAGACGGAGTGTGACTTGCCCAAGGTCACACAGTGAGGTGGTGACCCAGTTGGGACAAGGCCCCAAGTGTGTTGTTCCTCTGTTTATGCCTGTGGCCCTGGAGCCTCCAGGGTCTCCTCTGAGACCCTGACCCTTCCTGCCATAGCTTCCCACCCAGTCCCAGGAGGAAGTTGCTCGCCCTGCTCCACAACCCCCACCGCCCAGCCCTCTGGAATGGCCCACAGGTCAGGACCTATGTCCTCAGCCTGCAGCAGGGGTAGGAGACACCCCTTCCCCCAGTCAGGGTGCCTGGGCCTCCGGTGCTACCCCCAAAATAGCCCAGCTCTCTGGCCCACAGATCAGATTGCAGCCTCCCTATCCAGATGGGGCGCCTGGCAGGGCGGGAAGCGCTTCTCCCTCGCATTGCCTCCACCTGCTGCCCGCTCACACGTCAGCGCTTGGGCTGAGCCTTAAATCACAGCCTCCCTCTGGAGGACACAGCCTTTTCTGGAGGCTGTGTGGATGGAGGCAGTGGGAGCAGTGCCGGGGGTTGGGGAGGGGTGTAAAGGGGGTGTTCGACTATTAGAAATTGGGAAGAAACTGGTGGGGGGGTTCCCAGAGAGAAGAGTGTTTGAGAGTTCTTTGGATCTGCCATGGATCTACTGTGTGGTTTTGGGCAAGTCAGTGCCCTCTCTGAACCTCAGTTTCCCTGTCTATAAAATGCAGAAAGTACTTAGGCCCATCCAGGGACAGGCAAAATTCCCTGTCTTCAAGGAGTCCACTGTCCAGGGGTTAGCAAACCCTGGCCCAGGCAGGCAGGTTGCAGACCTCGTTTTTGTATCCCACATGCTATATGCCAGTGGTAAGGGACAGCCAGTGGTAAGGGACAGCCAGGAGGAGGAGTTGTGCAATTTTATTTCGGGTGGTCCAGGAAGACCTCTCTGAGGATTTGAGCAGAGACCCTCCACCTCCACCCTGGACACTAGAGAGGAGTGGGGATTATCAGTGGGGCCAGAGGAATCTCACCCTCTCCCCCAAACCAGGACTGTAGGAGTGGAACTGAAGTTTCTGTTGCAAACCCCCCCGCCCCAGACTCAGCCTGATGGCCCCCATCCCCTGAGACTCAGCCCTGCAACGCAAAAGAACCCAGCTAGAAGGGGGTTGCAGAGGCTCAGGTCCAAGGGTCTAGATAGCCCAGGAGTCCCAACTCTGCCCTGAGGCAACGGGAAGTAGCTGGAGTCTTAGGTGACTTCACCTGGAGCCTGGGAAGTGAGGGAGAGGCCACCAGCCTCAGGGCCACCCCTATATTACAGAGTTGGGACCCTGGAACTTCAGGGGTGCAGGTGTCTGTGTTGGGTGGGGGCAGTGAAGGTCCCATGGTGAAGGTCCCTAATACAGGCCATGCCCCCACCCCTCCAGGGGCCTGAGTTGCAGTAAGAAGACTCCAGAACTTTACCGGTCATTACCCTGTTCAACCCTGTCAGCAACCCTGCAAGGTGAAAGATAGGGAAACTCAGACACGGGGAGATGAAGTGACTGGCTCAAGGTCACACACCTGGGAAACGGGGAGGTGACCAACTGAGACTACAATTTCCATGCTTTATTTCTTAGGGGAAAATAAAGATGAATCCAATTTTTAAATCTTACACTTGGGGTTAGTTGTTGTTGACGTAGTTGCTTATTTGATCTCTTTTATTTGAAGATTTCCTTATTTGCTCTTTCAAAATACAAAATCACAGGCGCATTTGGGAACAAGTGTCATTCAAGATGCACGAAGGCAAATTAGTCACCTCTTCCCTACCCTGCTGCTAGCACCCACCTTCCACACCTTTCCCCAGGCCAAGTACCCTCCTCACCGTCAGGCTCCACCTGCCCTCCAGATGGTTCTTTGCTTCTTTAGTAAGGAAACATTTCCTAAGGGCCTACTGTGTGCCAAACTTTGTAGTGAGCACTGGGCAGGCTCAGAGCAAAATGCCACCTACCTGGAGACTGAGGACAAATGCATAAATAAATCAAATAACTAACTAAATAAATAAATATGCACTAGCCAGTCAGCCCCAAGCTTCACAAAGACAGGAAATTTGGGTCTCTCTGTCCACTGACGTACCCAAGCACCTAGAGTGAGATTTGCCACAAAGTAGGTGCTCAATAAATATTAATTGAATTAATGAATTCGCTGAGATGGAGAACCCAGAATATGGAGTCAGTGTAGGGGACGTTGATGTTGAACTTGAAGTACCCAAGGGCCACCCGAGGGAGGAAGGTGGTCAGGTATCCACAGTGTTGCATGTCAGGATCTGGAGCTTGGCAAAGAATTGGAACAGAGAGAAGTGTCTGTTTGGCTCAAACTCAGCTGCCCCCCCACCACCAAGCTGTCCCCTCCCTTATGCTCCCACACCTCCCTTCCCAGGGAACTGAAAGGGGGCCTGAGTGCTGCCCCTCCCCATGGAGCCCCTCCAGCCCCAGACTGGCCGGCCCTGCCTCCCTCCCTCTTCTAAGCTGCCCCAACAAAAGCTGCCCTTGTAGGAGCCAAGACCATCGTAATTAAAAAGGAAACATAATAAAGCCTTGCTCTCAAGCCAAATCCCCATCCCTACAGCGGACGCCCGCCCCGCACTACCCATGGAGGACACACGGCCCCTTTGTGAGCCCCGGGCGAGGGCCACTCCTGCCCTGCCCCGCCCAGCCCAGCCACTGGCCTCCCTCCTCTCCCTTCCCGTACATCCACCCCCTAAAGTCCCCCGCATCCTGGCCAAGACAGCCCAGCCTCTTCTTTTCAAAGGTAGGAAACTGAGGCACAAAGAGGCAGAGCCTGAAATCGAGCCTTCAGCCCGGGCTGCTCCTTCAGCCCAGGCTCATTCCAGCAAGTGTCCTCTCTCCTGGGCTCCAGGCCCCAGATCAGGGGACCCAGATGGACAGCAAAGAGCTCGAGTCATGGAGCCTTTCTCACCCAGCTGAGCCGAACGGGACCTCAGCAGTTACAGGCCAACCACTCCATGAGTCTCAGAGAGGTCTGATTTACCTGAGGTCACACAGCAGGGAGGAGGAAGACCAGGGACCAAATTCCGGGTCTCCTGGCTCAGCACAAAACTCTCAGCATGGAGGGACCAGCTTGTCCTCAGCACAGATCAGGGTCCTCTGGGATCCAGGCGTAGGCATCAGGTCTCTGCCCTGTAGAAAGCGGTAAGGGAGGAGCGCCTCCAGCTCTCCTGCTGTGGCTGGAGTCAAGCCCCCTGCGAGGGGGTACGAGAACTCCAGGGAAGGGGCGCTTCCAGAGCTACAGGACAGGCCTCCCCACACCAACAGCAGTGGAAGACTGACGGTGAGCCTTCAGTGAGGACAATTCTGTGTCATCCCTTCTGAACTTCCAGAAGCTAAGGAGTCCCCCCAAGGCCCAGTCTGGCATTTTCTCCCAAATCTGCCCACCCCAGCCACCTTGGCCATCTGAGTGGCCTCTGACAACGAACCCAAAGCTTTTGCCCTTTGGCCTTATCTCAGGGGTCCTCTCCCACCATCCCAGGACCCCACTGGGGAACAGCCTATGGCTGAGGTTGTCTGGGGTCCTGCCCCCCACCACCCCATCAGCCTCACCCTCCTAATTACCACCTCCAACACCCACATTCACGTTCTCCCCAAGCTGTCAGGGGCCCCCCACAGATATGCTCACAGCTAGCAAAGGCTCAGAGGGGGCTGGGGAGACTCCACGAGCTCCCTCTCCAATGGTGCAATGTTAGGGGACCTTTGGGGGCTTGCGCACCACTGCCGTGCACATAGGAAGACATCCAAATGGGTGTTTGCTTGAGATGTGGGCATTGGAGTGTCTGCAGAGACAGGCCTGTGTGTGGGGTCATTGCTTAATTAATAAAAACAAACCACCACCATCGATTGAGCATTTCTTCCAAGAGCTCTCCGCCTGTTTTGCATTTAAGCTTCCCTTGCATTTGGAGAAACACGCTCACTATTTCCATCTTACAGGAAAGGAGACTGCCCAAGTTCACGCGGCCAGTGAGTGGGGGAGTTCGGATTCAAAGTCAAGTCTGTCTGACCCCCCTTTCTGCAAGGGGTGTACAAAATGTTTAACCACCAGATCGTCTGATCCCTGCTGGTGTCATCAACCCTGCCCTTTGTCCTCTGACCCCTTCAGAACTAAGTATGGACGGGTACAGACATACCAGTCATCACCCATCCAAGTCAGGTCAACCAACTCCAAGAACCCCAAGGAGTGTGTGTACATGTAAGCGCGAGTGTGAGTGTGTGTATGTGTTTGTACACATACACGTGTGTTCAGGGAGATGCTGGCAAGACCTGTACACGAGGCCCACCCACGGTCTGCCACTTCTACCTGTCGCCGTGGTCCAGCCTCCTTGGCCAGAAGGATTAAGGAGGGGACACCCCTGGGCACCCAGAGCGGGGAGCAGTGGCCCCCTCTCACTCCTGCCCCCCAGGAGCCAGCCAGAGTGGGCAGGGATTAGATAGATAATGCCTCTTGTAAGACCAAGGGATTGTTGCAAAGGGGAAATGAGAGTGGAGGGCCGGGGGGCCAGTTCAGATTTCTCCTGGGGTGAAAACTGAACCCCCCGGGAGGAGGAGCCCCGCCTGCCAGGCCCTAATCCCCGTCGTTCTCACCAAAACCCCAAAGAAGAGGCTGTTCACAGGCAGCGGATTCCTGGGATTCATTAATTCGGGATTTACAGGAGGGACTTCTCAGGGCTCCTCCTGCAGGTGGCAGCCTGAGTGGGCAGGCGGGTGCTGGTGGCAGGGGACACATGGGAGCCATGAGAAAGGGTGGCCCAGCCTCAAGCTTCAGGCCTTTCTGGCCGAGCTGGGGCTTCCCGGGCTACAGGGGCTGAGGGGTACACCTTGGGCTGCCCAAGGGGGCAGAGTCCACCCCACCTCTGCCTCACCCCAGAGCTGTTTCTCTTTGACCGGTTCTCAGCTACTAAATTTTATTTTCTTCTCTTTATGAGCTGTAATTTACACACAGTAAAATGCACAGGTCTTAAATGTACAGTGTGACGAGTTTTGACAAGTGTCTACGCCCAGGTAACCACCAGGAGGAAGATACGGACCATTTTCAGTCCCCTAGAAGGTTCTCTCATACCCGCCTTCCCACCAATCCCCCCACCCAAGCAACCACTGACTATCTGTCTCCACAAATGAGCTTCGTTTCTTCAGATCCCAAGGTCTGTGCTCAGCAGAACATCTGTAGATTCACCCACATGGTCACGGAAGATTGGGTTTCTGTGGAAGCTTTCACCTGAACAGAGGGTTCCCTGGCTAAAGTCAGTCTGCAAACCCCAGGGTCTTCCTAGGCGCAAGGATTCTGGGCTCCTCTGTGTCCAATCCTATGGATGCACCTCCTGGGATTTTTCAAATCAACATCCTTCCTGTCCCAACCCTAGGCTTGTGTCAACCCCTCCTCCTGCCACAGCCACCTCTGACCTACGCCCACCGTCAGAATCTCTGCACTGCTCATTCAGCCCCTGCCTCAGCCTTCTCCCCGCTACTCCAGAGCAGCTCGCTAAATGCATAAGTCACTCTCCTTCTAGACTCCTCAATGTCTGCCCCTTGCCCATAGGAGAATGTTCTACCTTCTTTGCCTGGCATTCTAGGACTTCGGGGTCCAGCCCCTCTCCATCTCTAAATCTCATCCACCAGCATCTCCCGTCACACTGTGGGCTCCCACCCACAGAACCTCTCCAGGTAGCAAAGTTACTGTGTTCTTTCTCCCTCTTTCTCTTTTCCTGGCTTCTGCTTTTGCTGTTCCCTCTGCCAGAAACACCCCACTCAGGAGCTGTCCGGATCCAGCTAAAGTCCTGCCGTAGCAGGAAGCCTGCCTAGAACTCCCTCACCCTGACTGGGTCAGGTTCCCCCTCCACCCCTGCCCTGTCCCCCAGCTTTCCATGCCAACCCTGCCTTGGTCTGCACTCTTCCTCGACCTTGACTCCCAGCTTCCAGGGACAGCGTCTTGTTCCGAGCTGGATCCTGGGGCACAAGCCAGGGTTGGCACATAATAAATCTCAACAAGGTCCTCCCTCTGCATCTCTCCTTACCCTCCTCAGCTCTGGCCTGGCACGTACCTGGGCACAGAGGAATTGGATTGAATTGGATTGAATCAGCAATGTGGCAGGGGGCAGAATTGAGACCCAAGGGAATGGGAGGAGCAGGAAGGGGAGGGTCACATCTGGTCCTCCGGGGACCAGACAGATCTGGTTTCAGGTCCTGCCCTAGCAGTTACAAAGTCACTTCAACTCCATTAGCCTCAGTTTTTTCATCTGTTAACTGGGCATACACATAATGTCCACTTCATTGTTTGTTTGTTTGTTTGTTTTAGGATCCATTGACATTCTGTGTGTAATGTAATGTTTCCTCTGACAGCCACTGTCAAGTGGGTGGAGGGAGAGAAAACAGAGGGAGAATAGGTAAGTATCCAAATGGTAATGGGGGAAGACAGGCGGTCCCCATCGCCCTAGGGCCAGCGATCTCTTCCCACCAGCCTCCAGAATCCATCAGATATTGAGTCCCTGCTTGTCTATCCTCCAACACTGGCCTTCCCACCTCCCAACCTAGTGGAGAGGTCAGAGGCTAAAATGATCAAGTCTGGCAGCATCAAGTGGAAAGAAGGTAAGGCATGAATGTTCATAGCAGCACTACTCACGAGAGACAAAACATGGAAACAACCCAAATGTCCATCAACAGACAAACAAAATGTGGTGTATCCATGTAACAGCTATGAATAAGCAGGAAGCACTGACAGGCTACAGTGTGGATGAACCTAGAAAACGTTACGCTAGGTGAAAGAAGCCAGTCCCATTCGACCACGTATTATATAATTCTGTGTATACAAAATGTCTACACTAGGTAAATGTGTATTAGTGGTTGCTCAGGCCTGGGAGGGGATGGGGGAAGATATGAGAATGGGAGCTAAAAGGCCCAGGCTGCCTCTTTGCGGTGATGAACATGTTCCAAGATTGACTGCAGTGATGGTTGCACTGTCTGTGGATATACTAAAAGACACTAAATTGTATACTTTAAATAGGTGCATTGTATGGAAAGTAAATTATAGCTCAATAAAGCTGTTTTTTTTTTAAAGACCAAGAGACGGCAGGTGAGGGAGTAGGTGTCCAGCTCAGGTAGAAAAGGGCACGGTGAGGAGCTCAGCAGGAAAGCCAAGCCCTGGATTTCACAAGACTTTACTTTGTTCTCCTACCAAATCGTGCAGGGAAAGTTGTCATCCTGCCCATTTTACAGAGGGGAAAGCTGAGGTTCAGAACATGCTGCCTGCGATCACACAGCTAGGAAACTGGGATGTGAAATCAGAGACACGGGCCCAGCCTGGGCCTGCCTGCCTTGCCCCTCCTTGGGCTTCCCCGACACTCCAGGAATGTGAGGCTGGCATCCCCAGCCTGGCATGGACTGCCCCCGATAAGCTGGAGGGTAGAGGGCGCGGCCACTGTGCTGGCAGCAGCCCCAGGCAGATCGGCACAGGTGTGGGCGTCCCGGCTCAGCTCCCACAGCTGCTGCCCAGCCCTGTACCCCAGGCCAGGGCCCTGTCTCCACCCTGAGCCAACCCAAGCAGCTGGAAACACCTGCGCTGCCTGATGGGAACTAGCCTGGGTGCCTGAGGAGCCTAGGGTCCTTTGGGTGGCATCTGAGGCTAGGGCGGTAGACATCAGTAAGAAGGGTCCCGGGTATGTGACTCAAGAGGGGACACAGGCCATGTGTGAGCATTGGGAGTGCGTGTGTGGAAGAGTTTGCCCATGTCACTCACGGTGTGGGCATGAGAGGGTGTGTAAACATGTGTGGGATGAAACACAGGCGGGGGTGAGGATAGATGTGTCAGCGTGAGGGTGGGAGTGTATCTGGATGTGTCCTGGGCCTTGGGAAAAGGAATGGAGGGAACAGAATTGTGACTGCGGGGACAGCCAGTGTGAGACAGTGGTGTGGCTGGGAGACTCAAGGTGCCCCAAGTATGAGGGGTGACCATGGGCCAGGGATGAATGAGTGAGAGTGGGCGTGAGTGTGACCACTAGTTGTGTTGAAGATGTGTGAGTGGGGTGTGCCCTCGTGGATGCCTTGAGGCCTACACACTCATGAGTGTCCCCTTCTCCTCAAGTGGCTGTCACCCTCTAGGGACTGTCCAGCACCTCTTCCATTTTGTTTCCTCTCCCTCTTGACTGCCCCTCAGGTGGTAAGCATTCAGAGGATAGATACGCCCCTCCAGGGGCACCTGCTACCTCTTACTGACTGGGAGAGCACATGCCCTTTGAGCCTCAGTTTACACATCTGTACAATGGAGATAAAATAGCATCCACTCCAGGAGGCTGCTGGGAGATATCGACAAGTATAAATAGCAAAATTCAGGTAATGAATTCAGCAGCCAAATGAATGAACAAATAAATAGGTGAACAGAGGGGCTGGTCGGGAGCCCTCTTCCTGCCCTGACTTTGCCCTGGCCACCCTCTTTCCAGCCAAAGCCCCAGAAAGTTCAGGTCTCCAGCCCTAGGCACCTCAAGGAAGTAGAAGATATCTGGGGTCAAGACTCACCCTCCTGGGCAGGCAACAGCAGGCCCCATGGAGTCAGGGATCCTGGGGTGGCGACGCCCAGTACCCCAGGTCTCTGCCCTAACGGGGACGGGTGGAGATCGGAGGACAGGGTGTGGGGCTCATTACCAACGTGTATTCACTCAGCAAACACCTCCTAGGCACCAACTCTGTGCCAGGGCCTGTGCCAGGCACTAGGGATGCCAAAACCAACTGGGGCCCCACCCCTGCCCCTGAGGGGTCTGGAGAGGGAGGGTATGTGTAAATGGAGGTTTTGATCGTGTGTGATGGAATCTCGGAAGCCCAGGGGAGGGCCCAGCCCTAGGCTGGGGTGGTCAGGGGAAGGATTCTTGGAGGAGCCAAGACTCCTGAGTAGCAGTGAGCTGGATGTTTCAGGCTGAGGGAAAAGCCTAAATAAAGGCCTGGTGCCACCTGAGCAACCATCATGGGGTGAGGAATGACGTGCCAGGAGACAAGACTTCAGGTTTGGCGTATGAAGTTAAGGCCTGAGATTGGGTCCCAGCTGTGAAATGAGGCATTGTTAACAACTGTCATTCTCACTCCATTTTAACAAAGGTCTCGTGATTTGCAAAGTGCTTTCATGCCTAAGATCTTGCTTGGTCCTTGGTCCTTCCAACACTAGATGGAAATGGAATGAAAAGCCCACTCATCCCTTTTTACTTTGGCCCCTAGGAAACTCAAAGGCTACAGTTGAGCACTTGTTTGCAATACAAAGACACCCCAGAAGGCTTTTCTCTTTCTACATCCTCTCTCATGTCTCCTTTCTCTCTTTTACTTTGTTTCCCTGGAAATCTCTTGGGAAGCAAGGGGGTGAAAAGGAGGCAAATCCACTGTGAATTGGTGGTATATTTTGCTGGAGTCAGGGGAGGGCTTGTGTATGCCCAGGTACATGTACGATCTTTCACATGAGCACGCATGTGCAGTGGTCCATGTGGAACTGACACTGTGTGTGTATATATGTGTGTGCGGTCAAGCATGCCACGTGCAGGAGGGTCTGCCGGGAGCTGCATGACGGTGAGTGTACATGAGTGTGACAGTGTCTGTGGGCCCCACCACGGGACCCACACCATGACCACACCAGGCCCCGATTCCCTCATGGTCTCTCCCACCATCCCCTCTGTCTTTCTAATATCTGCCTGACACACTGCCAGCTCCAGGGGAAACGAAGGCCTAAGAGAGGGGATGTCACATGCCCCAAATCCCTCAGCAAGGCCAAAAATCTGGGTCTCTGGAGCCCTAGTTTGGCGCTGTACCACCCTTCACCTACAGGACTAGCGCTTCCCCACTGTGTGACCAAGGGAATGTCTCTTAACGTCTCTGAGCTCCTGCTCTAAGCTGGCTTCCACATGGACTGGAAGCCATTTAAAGAGCTTACAGAAGGAGCTTGTTAAATGCTGGTCGATTTCAAACCATGCAGACGTCGTCGCTCCATTTCTCCTCTGAAACAATTTTCAGCCCCATGGCTGTGAAAAAGGTATCTAAAATCTAGCATGGAAAGAGCCCTGGCTAAGGGGCGGCATGACTTTGGGCAGAGGCTTCCCCTCTCTATGCCTCAGTTTCCTCATCCGCAAAATGGGAAGGAGAGTACTTTCTTTGTGCGTGCACTTCCTTCCTGAACTTTGTACAGATGATGCTCATTCCATCAGACAGCGCTGTTGCTGTGCCGTTTTCTCACCGATGAGGAAGCCAAAGCTCAGAGAGGTGAAGTCATTTGGCCAGGCCACACAGCTCCTGGTCTGAGGGAACTCACAGCCCACTTCCCTACACCACCTCTCAGAGTGGAAATTCTCCTGCACACAGTAGGGGCTCCCTAAGGGTCAGAGATCCCAGAACCTCAAGAAGAGGGACACTGGCCCCAAAGGGGCTCAGGCCCCACCCTGGGAGCCTCTGGGCTGGGCGCTGCATTGGCCCATTAGGGCTGTGTCTGCCACGTGTGGTGCAAAGTAATTACACAGCCTAATGGGGAGAAGGTGCCAAAAACACATGTATTTACAAACCGGCTGCCACCCAGCCAAACTGCAGCCCAGGATGATTGCGAAACGCAGCCTGGCAGGCAGACCTCGAAGGTGGCTCCCGGGCTGGTGCTGCAGCCCAGACTGGCACCATCTGAGCCATGGAGGCCAAGAGACGAGCAGGGCTGCTCAGGGCAGGCAGGTGACACTCAGAGGGCTGTCCCATAGGGAGAGCCAGGCAGAGCCATCCCCACCTTCTCAGGGTCCTTGGCCCTTTCGTTTCCCAGCTGGGAGGCCAGAGGCAGAACTGGGTCTGAGAGAAATCTTTAGGCCACCTTTGAGGCTCCTTCTGCCTCCATCTCTCTAAGTATCGAGTTCAGCCTTCTTTTTGGGGAGAAGAAGAAGAAGAAAAAGGTCAGGACTCAGACTGTCCCCAACCAGCCTCACTAGACACCCGTTACACCAGGGACACTTCTGGTTCTGCCACTTCTTATATGACTTTGAGCTTCTCCGCCCTCCTGCCTCAGTTTCCACAACTGTAAAATAAAATAATATCAGTGCCAACTTTATAGAGTTGTTGTTAGGATGAGATGACATAATGTGTGAGTAGTATAGCCCAGCACACAGTAGGTCTCGCTAAATGTCAGCCAGTGGGCGCCTTTAATGTCTGAACACAGGCTCTGGGCCGGTGGAGCCTCGGCGTGTAGCACTGGCCGATTTCCACGGTGTAAATACTCTCACCACGACCAATTCCAAGCTACCAACATGACACCCTGGACACAAAGCTGGGATGAGACGCAAAGTAGCACACCGTTATAAAGTATTTCCACCATTCAGAAAGAATCGAAGGAAATAATAGTAGAATGGATAATTCAGACTAGATAATAGTGAAATGATGAGGACGCTATGAGCTTTGAATATTACTTGTCTTTGTAATATGATTTGTTTAATTGTAAGTTGATAGAATTTAATTTTCAGTGATTGTTATGCTTAACAACCAGTTAGCAAATTCCTGAGAATTTACCAATCAGTTTTTGTGAGCTACTACAAGCCGCTTTCGGCTCACCACTGATTTGACTCTTCACATTGTGTCACGCCTCCTTCCCTTTGCACAAGCCGTTCCCTCCGTTTGGAATGCCCTTTCCAGCACCTCTTTCCTCTTGGCTAGCTCTTACTCTTTGCTCAATAGTCTAGACAATATAATTGATCCATTCCTTCTCTGTGAAAATGCCATATAAGGTTCATTAGGATCTCGCTGAATTCTCATGACTCTGTGAGGTAGATGTTTGTAGTCCCATTCTTCAGATGAGGAAATCGAGGCTTGGCAAGTCTGTTGGTTGAAAGGTGACCTTCCTGCGTGAGGACAGGTCGTGCTCAGGAACTGCCTTCCACAGGAACCAGGTAGGTGGATGCCTTCCTGGCATCGTTTGAAAAACATGCCACCTGCCCACTTGCATTTTCCCCTCGGATGCCCTTGACTCAAGCATTGGACCTCCATTCTTCTTCTGGGTTAAGCATTGCCCAGCGTGGGCAAAGACCTGCCTGGGCAGCTTGTTACAGGAAGCTGGGTGAGGCCCATAGGATGGACCAGAGGAGCCCGCAGACGCTGGATGGGACTGAAGTCACCAGTGGAACCCTGGGACCTACGGCCGAGACCTGGGAGCAGAGCGGGAGGGAAGGGCTGAGCACAGGAAGGTGTTGACCCACCCGCCAGCCTAGGGGAGAAGCTTCTGGAGGAATGTAAGCTATGAGGGAGGAGGGGACAGGCAGGCCCAGGCAGTAGCAGCATGGCCCCCTGAGGAAAGTGGTGGGGGAAGGGGGACAAAAGCCAGGGAAGACCCTGGCAGGGCCCTTGGCCTTCGCAGTCACCCTGGAAGAAAGCATCCCCAGACCCATCCATCATAAGGACTGGGAACCCTGGCAGGCCCTGAGGGGTGGGACGCACCCAGTGGGTCCAGGGCTGCCCAGTAAGGGTAGATCTGCCCTCCCCAGGCGCTCCTCAGGTGGGAGGTGGCACCAGGAAGCAGGGGGGGTGTGGCAGACAGAACTGGGTTCAATCCCTGCTCAATCACTTCCTGGATTTCAAATGTAACACCTCCCAGCCTCAGTTTCCCCCTTTGTAACTCTGTCTCTCAGAGTTGTGGTAAAACATGCAGGGAATATCCAAAGTGTCTGGCCGATAGCAGACGATAATCGTAATCACAAAAATAATCACAGCGGCCGGCAACTATACAGAGCTTCCCACGTGGGGAGCTTCCCATGGATCCACAGCGTCACAGGGACCCTAGGAGGCCATTTACCCATAACTGCATGGCATAGGAAAAGGCACTGAGGTTACGTGGTGTTCCCAGAGTCACACAGCCCAGGAGCTGAGCCGCTGGAAGTCTGGCCTTGTCCCATGCTCTGTGCCCCTCTGGATAGGAGGCTCCCCAAGGACAGAGACATGCCTCATTTCTGAGGCCTCCATCCTGAGCATAAGGACTGGCAGACAGCGGGCTCAGTGACTGTGCAATGAACAGAAGTGTCCCTAAATGTGATCCCTGGGGCCCACGTTATTAGGCCCCTGCCCCAATGATCCCCAAGACTTGGGACCAACTTAATTTGGAACTCCTGCCCAGTAGCCAGGCTCCCTTTTGCCAACGTGGACACAGCCTTTTGCCCCCAAACCTAGCCCTGGCGCTGAGGTGCTGTGTAACCTCAGGCAGGTCTCATTCCTCTCTGAGCCTTGCCAGTGGGTGATGGGGTGGAGATTTCAGACAGGCTAGGAGCTCGAGGAGGCTGCGACTGAAGAAGGAGCCAAGAGGTGGATGAAGGGACCTCCTGTCTGGCAGAAAGTCGGGCCGGAGCCTTGCATCACTCCCCACCACAACCTGGCAGTTTCTAAATCATCTTTACAAAACCCAGAGATGACCAACAAGTGCCCTGCCCCAGCCCTTAGGGGGCAGATGGAAGCTGGCTGAGTAAAGACAGCCCATGAGAAGGGAAGGAAAAGATCGCAGGGAGCAAGACTGAGCAGGAAGAGACAGGGCTGCCCACCCCCTCCTGCCATCAGACCCCAGCCCTACATGCGTGTCTCTCTCTCTCTCTCTCTCTCTCTCTCTCTCACACACACACACACACACACACACACACACACACACTCAGAAGGGCCTGTGGAGGCCCTTCTAATGTCTACCAAGCCAACCCCTTTTTTTATACTTTCTTCCAAGGTCTGGGACCCTAGGAGCCCTCACACTGTGCTTCTTGGGGTCTTGGGGGGTCCTCACAAATGCCTTAAGGGCTACCAAGGGTGGGCGGTCCAAGAGACAGAACAGCCTCCCAGCTTTTATGGGACCAAAATCACTTAGCTGCTTTCTATGTTGAAATCTGAGGTGTGGTTTCATTTAGAGAAAGAAATCCGTGACCCATCGTCTGTGAGAGGCACCAGGCCAGGCTCATAAGTGTCTCTCTGGGCAGGGGAGAGACCCCTTTACTGATTAAATAATGCTGGCTTATAGTAGCACCTCCAGGCCTTAAAATGCACACCCAGAATTCTAATCTTTTTATTCCTCTCCACTTATTCATGGAGCATCTATGAGCTTGGCACAAGGCACACAGCACTCAGCACATTTTGTCCCATTTCCCACTTTTGTCCCAGTCTCCCTGCAAGACAGGTGTGTATTACTCCCCTATACTGATGAGGAAACTGAACAGCTCAGAAAGGTGAGGTAACTTTCCCAGAGTCACACAGCAAAAAAGGAGCAAAGTCAAGACCAGAACCCAGGTCTGCCCAACTCCAAATTTGTGCCCCATCTACCAGGTGACAGTCGGCGTCTGTGCCCTTTGGCAGGTTACACATGCTCCCTGCAGCCTCTGTCATGTGCATATGGCATGGGGTGTAGAATGGTGACCCCCCGGGAGGGAAAGAGCCGTTCAGCTCACCTGGGTCGGTATGTTGGTAATAGTGATGAGGAGAAAGGAGGGCAAATTCTCAGTGAAGCTGGGCCTGGAACATCTCTGCCAGGTGTGCAGTAAATGGGGAAGAAACTGGGACTCAAGTCTATGGGAGCTAGACTCATTCCTACACCGTTCCCTGGCTGTGTGGCCTCAGACAGAACACTTCCCTTCTCTGAGTCTCAGTTTCCTCAAGTGTTCAGTGAGGGTAAGAATTTCCACGTCTTAGCATTGACACAAGAGTTCAGGCGGACCCACTATGCAGAGGGTCTGGCACCCAGTAGGTACTCAGTGATGGCTTTCTGTCCCCACTTCCTCTCTGGGACGTGAGCCCAGGACAACCTTTGTAGGCACCAAGATAACAGAGCAGGAACCTGGTGCCGTTAACATCCATGGCACTGCTCAGCTTCTCAAGGCGGCCCAGAAAGGCCCAGTAGGTGTCCTTAGCTGGGACCAGGCCCATGTTACCACCTGCTGGCCTGGTGGGGAGCCCGGCACAGAGCCCCACCGGCACTGGTACAGGACAGCAGGGGCTCTAGGGTTACAAGCAACTGGTCTACGAATGGGGGCTACGTTTCCTCTGATGGACTTTCTGGGATGACAGTGGCACTGGCTATCTTTGGCAGCCTCCAAGGAACTGGAGAGCCATGAGCCCAGACATCCCAGAGTGGAAGAATCGGGGGCTGTTGGCCACAGGAGCCAGCCTGCCAGCTCCCACTCTGTCCGGTCACCTCACAGCAACTGCCAGAAATGCAACCCCCTTGGAAAAAGATGGTGAGTGGAATGAGCCTGGTTAGTCATCTTTGGACCCCCAGGGCCTGGGACTGTGCCAAGTACCCAGGAGGACTCAGGGGATGGTGGATGGATAAATGATTGGATGGATGGATGGATGATGGATGGATGAGGAATGAATGGCTGATATATGATGGATGGATGGATGGATGGATGGATGGACAGATGGACGGACAGATGAATTTAGATTCTGAAAAGCCAATTTGTGAACACTTCTGCAGCACAGGCTGTCAGTGTCCCCCTGAGCTCCCTTGGCATTCACCATCCCATGAGCTTCTCATACAAACACCTGAGAGTTCTGCCTCCTCAGCCTCAGGAACATGCTGGGCCAGAGGGGCCTGGAACAGCCTTCAGTCAGACAGATGGGAGTGGGACGACAAATACCCCAGCCCCCACACCCCCTCGTCCCTCGGAGGGACAACTCTGAGCCTGTTCTACACTCTCCCAGAGTCTCCAGTGGGGCTGAGCCCCAATTGCCCACAGCAGCCCCCTGCTTTCTGACAAGCTCCCTATCGGCTCCTTTCCCTTCCTCTTTCCCTTCCCAGCTCATCTGCCCATACATCCAGAAATCACCTCCCAGTTAAACTGCACTCAAATCCTTGAGTCAGGGTCTGCCTTTGGGGGACTTGCTGCTTGCCTGTTCTAGGATCTTTGACAAGTCATTCAATTTCCTGTGCCTCAGTTTCTTCATCTGTAAAATGGAGCTAATTATTTTCATTTACGACAGAACCATGTGGTTGGCACGTGCCCCACCTCCTACTGGGTGCTGAAGGCACAGAAAGAAGAGCAGCCACAATCATTCCCTGGAGGAACTTATCAGACGGTGGAGGTGGTGGGTACAAGTCCAGGCCATGGGATTGGAAGACCCAGAATCAAATCCTAGCTGTGCATAGCCTCACTGTGTGCTCCTGTGCAAGCCACATTTGGCAAAAAAAAAACAACAACAAAAAAAAAAAAAAAAAAAAAAAAACCTCTCTGTGCCTCAGTTTACCTTTCTTTCAAATGTCAACAATAACAGAACCCATCTCCTGGGGCTCTTGTGGAAAGAAAGTGAGATGGTGCAAGGGAAGTGGCCAGCACAGGGCCTGACACACACGTGCTCAGCAAAGGGAAGGCAGGGCATTGTTGTCACAAGAGAAGTGCCTAAAGCAATGCAAAATGTAAGATTGTGAAACTGATAGTTCGCTTGTGAAACAGAGATGGAGCTGGTGCCCTGGGAGTTCAAAGAAGAATCAGGTGGCACGAGAATGAGGCTGAAATGAGGGTAGCCTCTCAGACCTTGAGCTGGCCCACCAGGAAGGCTCCATGAGCCCAGAGAAGACAAGGTAAGGCCCTCCATCGATAGCCCCCACCCACACCTGTCCTGCCTCCCGCCCACCCGCCCTACCCCACAACCCATGCTCTCTCCACTTTCCCACAGGCCACTTGGGTTCCCTGGCCTTGCTCATGCTGTTCCCTCTGCAAGCATGTCCTTCCCTCTACCTAGAGCTGAAAGAAGCCTCCGTGAGTTCTGCCCACAAACAGGCAGAGGGCGCTGGACCAGCTACATCATGCTCCCCACCGGGCTTGGTAAAAATGCAGATTCGTGGGCCTTGCCCCTCAGATTCTGCTTCAGTAGGTCTGAGGTGAGGAATAGCCAGGTTGGGGAACCACTTATTTAGTCCATCGCATACCTCCCATTAGATATGGGAAAACTGAGGCCCAGAGCTGACACGTGGGGCTCAAGGTGACACAGCAAAGTACCCAGACTTCCTAATTCCCAGTCCTGGGCTCACTAAGCCTCCCTCCCCCTCCTGACAACACCTGGCTGGTGGGGGCATCGGGGCAGCCCCTGTGGGGTCCTGCGTCAGGAGGCGCATCTGTCAGCCCCCTGCCCCAGTCGAGGGGGTCGCAGAGCTCTGTGAGAGCCCCCCCGGTGTGCAGCCTCCCAGAGGCTCTGCCAGCTTTGGCAGGTGGCAAGGCCAGGGTGTGGGGGCAGAGAGGGCCCAGCCTTGAGTATTTAAATATTTGCTTTCTTACAGAATGGCATTCTTTGGCATATTAGCCAATTTGTATAGAATTAGTCAGTGACTGCCCCCCACCCCCGCTGCCGCAGGAGGATTCCAGGCAGGAGGAGTGTACCTGCAGCCTGCTTGATGCAGAGGCTCTGGCAAGTCCCAGCACAGGATCCACCCGCCTGCCTGGGCAGGAAGGGGAGTGGCACCTGGGTGGGCAGGGATCCCAGACGCACCTCAGGCAGCCTGTGCCTCATACACATCAGGAGCTGCAGCCACCGGAAACCTTCTCCGGAGCAGCAGGGGTGAGGCCACTGCCTCTTCCGTCGTGTACGTGCACGTATACCCTGTCTGAACAAACTCAGGACCAGCCCTGGCCCCTGGGTCCATGTCCCCAGGGACTCCTGGGGAAGGGCACAGGGAAAGCTAGCAAACCCTCTGCCAGAGTCCCAGAAAAAGCCCCAGAAGTTATACATGAGTGAAATTCAAATCCCAACCCTGCCTCTTAACTTGCTGTGTGGTCTTGGACAAGAGGCTTTACCTCTCTGGGCCTCACTTTCTCCACTTGTAAAATGGAAATAATCAAAGTGCCTACCTGCCATCATGTAAGTGACTGGGCTTTGGGACACCATGAAATGGTGTGCACATGCTGGGAGTCAAAGCAGTATTACCTGGAATTTGGCAAACAAGCCATGGTTCCTCTGTCTAGAATATATGTATCTATACAGATTCAATCAATAAGCATTTAGTGAGCCCCCGTTGGGTAATTTTGAGGAAGTTATTCTTGCTTCCTGGGCCTCAGTGTCTCCACTTGTAAAATGGGCAGGTTAGAACACAGCCTCTGACATTCCTTCCATAGCTACCATGCTGTGTATCCGCTACTGTGGATGTGTATCCATCATTCATGCAAAATTATCTCTCTACTAAGAGAAAAGATGAAAAGAAAGGAGTTCTTAAGAGGGCAATAATTAAGCAAAAGGAATGCATGTCTAAGAGTGAAAGTTCAGGTGCTAAGAATTTCAGTGTATGACTAACAGTGCAATTCCAGAGCCAGCAAAGATTCTTTTCCTCTATGCCTGTCCTCCATCATTGAGCATTCATCACTAGACGGGGTGAACGACCACTACAGGCTTCCTGGCCTTGGTCAAAATATTAAACCTCTATATCTCTGGTCTCCTCATCTATAAAAATGAGGTAAAATACTGATTTTATGGGGTCACTTTAAGTGTTAAGGGAGATACATATATCTCTCAAATTGGATCACCCCCTTTCCAGGTTTTTTTCCTTGCTCTTTCTCAAGTAATTCTACCCTTTCACATCCATTCATTCACCCAGCACATACGCTCTACAGCCCTCTACGCACTGCGCGTTACTCTGGGAGGGAGCTTGGCTAGGACTGCAGCAGCAGATGAGGCCGCTGCTCTCAAGTGTCTCACATTCCAGTGGAAGGAGACAGACCAAGGAAAGGCAACAAATAAGACCAAGACATGGGGTAATATTACAGTGTGATTACGGGACCTCTGGGAAGGTCCTTTAGGGGAGGTGACGTTTGAGCAGAACCCCGAGTCACAACTAAGAGTAGCCAGGTGAAGATCAGGGGAGAAATATCCCAAGCAGAGGGGAAGTCTGTGCAAAGGTCCTGAGGCAGAGATCAGGTTGGTGAGTTTTAGGACCAGAAAGGCCCAGGTGGCTAGAGCTTGTTGAGTGAGCCATACAGTGAAAGAGGAAGCTCACATCTGGCCTCCAAGGCCATTAACCCCCCCAGGCAGGCCTCCATTCTTTCCAGTAACCCTTCACCCATTTCCCTGATGGCAGAACAAGGCCCAGGACCCAGTGGGCAGAGACCACAGTCTTCTGCAAGGAAGCTGGCCAGACGTTACAAATTCTCACATGGCCATTTAAATTTTTCCTGAACTTCAGAAAGCTAGCGAGTCTTTTTTTTTCCCCCAAGGATGAGGAGCACCATTCAGGGAGGGGCGAGATCCTGATGAACGCCCTCCTAGGAGCAGGGATGATGTGGGGAAGGAATGCAGCCCCTCCAGGAGCCTTTTAGGCCAAAGTCAGATCTTGAAAAGGCTCAGCCCTACGGGTGGGGATTAGACAGGCTACAGGGAAGGGCTGGGATTATGGCAAATCCCTCTGACACAAAGCCAGGCAGGGCTGCTCCTGCCCTCACGGCTACTCCGGAAAGCCCCATCAGCTGACCCCAACCCCAGTTGGGGGCTGAGACTTTGTCCCTTCCTGTCCATCAGTATAAGGGTCTGTGGAGGTGAGCCCGTAGGCCAAAGCCCTGGGGAGTGGGAGGTCCCAACGCGGCCACCACAACCCTTTTTCTTCCCACCCCACAGCCTGAATGCTGGTCCTCCCCTATCCGGCTCGCTAGGATGTTTCTGGGCTTGTAGCCTCCAAACCAAGCGCACATCCTACGGCCAGATATAATTCCCAGTGTGCCCACTTCACCACACATGTTCCATTCCAAACTGGTAGCATTTTTGTTTGTTTTACTTTTTATTGGGGTCTAATACACAAAAATGTATACATGTCACAAACCGAACACATTGCTGATGGAGGAAGCTAAGCGGCACCAGGAGGACACAGCCCCTACCCCTCCAGGTCACTCCACCACCCCTGCCCAAGGGTAACCATTCTCCTGATTTCTATCATTGTAGATCAGTGTCGCCCGTTTTTGTACTTTACAGGAATAGGGTCACACAGTCTGTGCTCCGGCTTTGATCTGGCTTCTCTCACTCAACCTGAGAGATACATCCACATTGAAGCCTAAGATGACAGCTGATTCCTTCTCATTGTTCTATTATATTCCACCATGTAAATAACCATTATCTACTGTCGATGAGCACTGGAACAGTTTCCACCAAAATGAATGGATTCTCTATTGCTCATCCCAGATGATCCCAAATCTAACAGCTTAAAAACCACAACAGTCACGAGTTCTCTCCTCGTTTCTGCGGGTCAGGAATGCGAAAGCAGCTGAGCTGACTGGTCCTGGTCCAGGGTCTCTCACCAGGTTGTCGTCTGGATGTCAGGCAGGGCTGCACTCATCTGAAGGCTTGAGTGGGGCCAGGATCTGCTTCCACGATGGCTCACTCACAGGGCTGTTCGCAGGAAGAAGCCACAGTTCCTCACCAGGCGTTGGGCCTCGGACCCCACAGGGCTGCTTAAGGATCCTCCCGACACAGCAGCTGGCTTCCTCTAGACCAAGAAGTGCAGAAGAGAGCCAAAAGGAAGCTGCAATGCCTTTACGATCTGCTCTGGGAAGTCACACACTTCCGCCACATTCTATTCATTAGAAGTCAGTATGATGCCCACACACAAGGAGAGGAGAATTAAGCCACCTCTTGAAGGGAGAAATATAAAAGAACTTATGAGCCTATCTTTAAAACTACTACAACAAGCAACAGATTCCTTTTTGATCAAGTTCAGTGTCCTGAGTCCTGGGGAATGAGGCTGACACGTCCCCCACCCCACCCGTCATCCTCCTGCCTTCCGCCGCTCAGTCAGCACTGGGGAGATGCAGGCAGATCTAGGGTCTGGTCTCAACTTCATCAAGAGCCTGAGTACCAAGTTCCTCGTATGAAAAATAAGAATAAGCACACGTTGGGGCCGTTCTGAGGACTGAATTCCATCCAAAGAAGTCCCTTATCCCGGAATTCCATTCCCTCGTGGCACTTATTTTATAATTCTTGGTGTGAAATCAAGCCAAAGGTTTTTAGAAGGTTCAAAAGAAGGCAGGCAAATCTTATAGAAATGCTGTTGTTTCCCTTCCTCGCGGGCATCAGGGGTACGTACGGAGATGCTCAATGAGTCCACCCATTATCGTGTTTCCTGTCAACTTGCCTGCTGTGGATCTGAGACCCCAGGGACTCGGGCCCAAATTCCCCTGTTTTAGGACCTTGCTTGTGTCCCAATGCCAGCCTGGCTGTCTACCACTCAGTTCATCCTTTCAACCTTCACGGTGCCATCTCAACCAGGAGCTATATAGAGGCCACCAACGAGTAGCAGAAGCATGAATACAGCTTCTGTCCTCACGGAGCTTACCTATTGGCGGGAAGGCAAACCGTGAACAACTCAGTTATCACTTTATGTTGTGAGAATTGCTGCAAGGGCTGTGACAGCTTAAACCTGGGCACCTGGTCTTACCAAGGTGAGGAGGTGGGATGGTGGGGAAGGGAAGGCTCCACGGACCTGGGCTCTGAGGGGTGAAGCCCAGAGAGGGGGCAGGGCACCTGGCAGCGAGAAGAAGCCTGGAGGCTGGAATTCAGACAGCGACAGTCATTGAAGTGCCAGCTGGGGCTGGAGCGGCAGCAGGGCACAGACCCCACAGCTGTCAGGTCGGGCCCTTGGACTCTATCCTGAAAGCAGCAAAGGCTGCTGATGAATTAAATATGTGAGGCACACATTCTTCAGCCTGTTCCTCGTTGTCCTCAGAATCCCGGACATTCCCATCCAGCCAAGGAGCTGTCCACACCAAAGGAACCTGTTTCGTGATCATTTCATGGCCATGCGACCTGAACCAGGTTGCTTACTGCTCTGTGCCTCAGTTTCCTAGGCAAGTACGATCAACCCTCCAGGGCTTCCGGGTGAAAGTGATCAGGGAAGGATGTAGACCACCTGTCTGGTGCCTAAGCATCACGGATGACAGGGCTCAGAAGCTTCCCCACCCCAGCTTGTCTGCTCTGACCCATCCTCAGACGCCCCAGGCATCAGAATGGGTTATTTCTCCCCCACCCTGCCAGAGGCTCACACGCCACCACCACCCCGCCCCATCCTATTTGCTCCTCCGGTATCATCCACCCTCTTCACCCAGCTCTCGGGGACTGACCACGAGAGGGTAGAATGTGAATTTCAACCAGTTTGACTCCAAGCACATCTGCCAGGCGGTGGAGGGAGGTCATTCCTGACCCGCTCTCTGGCCCACTCACTGTCACAGTCGGGGCTGGGCATGGGGCCAGGCACCTTATATCTGTACATATAGGATCACTTTTAATCCTCACAATAACCTGGAGCTGGGTATGATTGAACTCCACCTTTCAGGGAAAGAAACTGAGGCTCGGGGAAACAAATAATTTGCTCACCTAATGGGACTCAAGCCCAGGTTCATCTGCTTCAAAACGTCAGTCTTCACACACACACACATACACACGCACACACGCACTCCTATGCACACGCACACATGCTCATTCAAGCAGCCATAAATATATTCTATATGTTATCAAGAACTTACTAGGTACCTGATCTCATTTAAGCCTCACCACAACCCTGTAAGGAAGATCCTGCATCATGGCCATTTTGCAGATGGAGAAAAGTGAGGCCCCGAGAGGTAGAGTCATGTGCCCCAGGTCACTCGGCAGAGCCGGGGTTTGAATGCAGGTTCTTCCGACTATGCTGGCAGACTGTGAGGGATCACTTGCCCCAGCCAATGCCACACAATCAGGAGCCTTTGCACGCACCCACATCCACGCTACCTGGAGCTCAGAGGCTACAAGTGGGGTCCAGCATCACCTCCCCTCTGAGTCTTGGGGGGACCCCAAAGGCCCTGGTTGACCCAGCATTACCCTACCTGGCCTCTGGGACTCTCTCTGCCCATAAGTCCCCCACCCTCAGGTTCCCGGGCCCCAGGCTCTTCTTTTCTTCTTTCACTCTGAGCCAAGCAGGTTAAAAACACGCCAAAAATGAGCCCCCTCTCGCTTTAGTGCACTCACATAATGTGTGGCAAAGAAGGCTGCATTAATCGCTCGGGACCCACATTTTTCAGTGACATTAATCTCTAGCCGGAAAAGCCTCTCTGGACGGTTCTTTTCAGTCTGAAGGCACTTAACGTTGGCCAGGGGAGCAGAAGGGGCCCGCCTGGAATTCCTCTCTCACTCCCAAACACAACACCCACCAACCCAGCCCGGCCAGCTTCCCTGGTTATGACGGGGTGGGTGAGATGCCTGCAGGGGCTGTGGGGGGACAGAGGGAGGGCGGGTGGTGAGTGAGCCGTGGGTGTGCCATGCTGCGGATGCATGAAGGTGAGAAAGGCTGAGTTTCAGCCATCGCTTGTTCTGAGTGGAACATCTGCATTCACACCCCCATGTCTGCTCGCTCAGAGCAAAGCATGTGCTTGTGTGTGCCAGGACAGACACACCAGTGACGGAGACACCTGTGTGCGCGTGTGTTTGTGATTGAAAGTGTGCGCCTGTGTGTGCACGAGCATGAATCAAGAGTGAGCCTGGGTGCAGAACACACCCACTAAAGAATGCATGTGCAGGAAAGACTGCAACCCTGCCCGTGAGTAGAGCTGTGTATGCCACACTTCAGGTGTATGTGTGATTTCTGTGTGCACACACTGTCGTGAGCAAGACTGCACGCGTGTGTTTGCTGGAGCACAGCAGTGGATGTGGGCTGGCGAGGGTACGTCTGACTGTGAATGTGCATAGGGTGGATAGGGTCAGGTCTGGGGTGAGTCAGCAGGGGGTGGTACCCCTCACAGATGCACACAGTGCATTTCGACAGACACAGCTTGAGCACTAGCTATGTACTCGCCACTGTCTCAGGCACTAGGGGGACAGTGATGAATAAGGGTGTGGTGTCCTGGAGCCCACGTGAAGCCCTTCACAGGAGCTGATCGCACATCTCTTTCCAACTCCGCATTCAACAACTCCGCGTTGGTAGCTTGAAATTGACCATGGTGGAAGTATTTACACCATGGAAATGGGCAAATGCCAAATCAGGCCTTTTTTTATCCAGAAAGCCTATTATTTAACTGCACTAGCACACCGCTCAATAAGACACAATCCACCCCAATCTACTAGGCTCCTACGTGTGCTGATGTTCTTGTACGCAAATGAGCATGCGTGTGTGGGGGTACCTATGCACCCCAAAGTAGCTCTGACATTGTGTGGGACCAACACACAAGATTAACAAACAGATTCAGAGAAGAGGGAGAAAGAGGCAAATTGAGGAAGGACACGGGGTTTCCCATGTTCCCAGGGGACAGAGCTCTTTCTATCCCAAGGGCTGTTTGTGAAATTATCCAAAAGTAAAAAAAAAAAAAAAAAAAAAACTGTCTAGAGAAAACTACTTTGGCTCATAAGCATGAAAACTGCCGTGATCCTCTCTCAACACTGAGCACAGTCAAACCAAACTGGCAGGATTCCTTGGCTGTAAATGGTGGTACCAGGTCCTGAACCCCAGTGGTCAGCTCCAGAGCCCACACTCAGAGCTACGCTGGCTAGAAGTGAGTACAGAAGACAGAGAAGGTTTGGCCGGAGGGGTAGGATGGCAACGGGAGTGTGCTGACCAAGAGGAGGAGTTGTGAGAAGCAAAGGACCTGCAAGACCTGCAAGAGAGGTCCCTTTCCCCCGTTTTACACAGGAAGATCCAGAGACTCTGGGAAGTCAGTCATAGGCTAGTCCATATTCAGACCCAAGAGGGTCTGTTGTCAGGACACCCAAGACAGGCCTGGGCAGGAAGGAAGACTCCAGACCCTTCCTCTTAACTTCCCAAAGCCCCAAACCACAGGCCCAAATCCTCTGGCCTCCTGTGACCTTGGCTACCAGCTCAGCTACCAGTCACACTGACCACGACCCACAGCCAGACAGGACCCAGCCTCAGGAGGCCTCTCTGAGACGATCAGCCCCAGCCAGCTCCCAGGAAGCCAAGCACAAAAGGAGCCAGGTGGCACTGGGGAGAGGCCACTGAGACCCCATGCTCTGGCAGCCCCACGCCCCTTGGGCTGCCATTGATTTCCCTGGTGGGATGACATCAAGAGGGATGTTTTTAATAAGAGGGCAGGAGGCCTTGGGAGCTGACCGGGCCAACCCAGTGCTGGGCAATTAATCACCGGGTTGAGAAGCCCCAGCCATGGGTAACCGGATCCTGGCAAGCTGGTAGGCACAGCCTGCCTTTCATCTCTGCCCGTGCCGCTCTGCGTGGGCTCTCCGTGAATCTTCATTAACTCTGGGCCCCAGGGAACCAGGCAGGCTTTTGGGGGAGGGGAGGGCTACGTATCTGTACGTGGACCCCTCAGAGTGTGCACAGCGTACAGGTGTACTGACGCCTGCGTGTATTCAGGTAAAGGTGTGTGTGTGTCACTGCATGTGTGGGCATGGTCCCCTGTCCACACGTGTGTGAGACAGACCTCAGCACTGGCTTCAGAATCAGACAGATCTAGGGTCAAGTTTAGGCCCTGCCTCTTCCCAGCTGGGTCCCCCTGGGCGTGTGCCTTAACCTCTAGGAGCCTCCATTTCGTCCTCTGTATATGGAGGGTCACAGTATAATAACGACTCCACATGCCTGTGGGGCTCAAGTAACACTATTCATACAGAAGTGTTTGGAATTTAGTACATGTTCAATAAACATAAGTTCTTATTCCTATTACACATGGATGGGTGTTTACATCTGAGCGGTAGGCAGAATTCTAAGAATAATCCCCCAATCACCCTGTGTAATCTACCCGTCTTGGACTGTGGGCAGAGCCTCTGAATACGAGAGACGTTCCATCATATGGCAAAAGGGAGATTATCCAAGTGGCCAAATCTAATCAATCATGTGAGCCCTTTAAAAGCAGAGTTTTCTCCAGCTGCCGGGCAGAAGTCAGAGCAATTTGAAGCAGAAGGGGATTGACACCAAGGAGCAAATTTCTCTGAGTTGGAAGGGGCCACACATGAGTCGCTGCTAGGCGCTAAGAGTACCCCCCCTCCAATAGCCAGCAAGACGCTGGGGATCTCAGTCCTATGGCTGCAAGAAACTGAATTCAGCCAATAACCTGATAAGCAAGGAAGTGGCTGCTCTCAAGAACCTCTAAAGGCCAGCCCAGCGGACGCCTTGATTTCAGCCTTACGAGACTTGAGCAGAGAAGCCAGCCAAGCCCAACCCAACCTCCGAATGCTCAGGTCAAGGTGCCATCAGTAGGATTTTGGCAGCTCTGGGAGCACCCAGGGAGACTCCGGGGGCCCTGGTAACTCACGGTGATACACCCATACTGCTTTGGGCTCTGGGGGACACCCACGCTAGTCTTCAGTCCAAAGCTGTCATGGTCAGAGGGGACAAAAAATGAGGTCTAGCGCGGGCTCAGACGTACCCTGGGAAAGTCTGACTGAGATCTGTTGGCGAGGACTTTAGCAAGTGACGAACCTGCTGAGTCTCAGTTTCCTCATCTGAACAATGGGACACCAGCGCTAGTTCCACCTCCATCACAAGGACAGTTTGATTGAACAAACTACAAAAGCACTTCAGCGGGTTGGAAGAGCTGTCCAGCAGCAGGAGGGATGGTGGCCTGGCCCCTGAGTAAACATTCAGTCTCAGGCCTGCTGGCTCACCTCAGCCTACACCAGGGCACACGGGAGAGACCGGGGCTTCACTTTGGCCGGCTGCCCCTCCACAAACCCATCTTGCCCACTCTGTTCCACGGCTGTCATTCTACTTCTCAAAGGAGGTGATCTTTTCAGTCACCCCCTCCTCTCTAACCCCACTACCACTGCCTGGGGTCCAGTTCCTGAGTCTTGCCTGGATGACCACAGTCTCCTCCTTGCATCTCTGTCTAGCCTCGCTCCCCTGCTCACAGCCCATCCAGGGCTCCTATTGTTCTAGACGTAAAATCTAAACTCTGCTCTGAAGATTAAGGATCATTTTCACCTTTGCCAAAACAACAAAAACATATTTTCATTTTTATTTCCCTGATACTAGAACATTTGAGCTGCTTTGCATATATGAATCTCCCTGTTCCCTTCTTATCCTGATAATTCCTACTCATCTTTAAATGTCTTCATTATTTCAGCTTTTAAAAGGTACCACGAGCACATGGTACAAAATTCAAAAGGGTATAAAAAGGCAGACACTGGAAGGTCAGTTCCTCTTTAGCCACTGTCCCTAGACATCCCTGTGCCACTCCTCAGAAAGTCCCTCTTTCTAGCTTTTGGTGTGTACGCCAGGATTAATTCGAGGCAAATATTAGCAAATATGTCTACATGTGTTTTTATACAAGTAATAGCACATCAGACTTCATTTTTTCCCAGCTAACACTATTTCTTAGCAATTGTCTGTCATGGTATAGAAAGAATTGCTTCCTTTCATGTCCATGCCGGGGTCCCCTGAAGCAGAACATATAACCCCTCTCCTCCTGGTAGACTCAGGCTGTCTCCTATCTCTTGCTATCACAAACAATATGTCACTGCAATGTCATTTCACACACATGTGAGTTTATTTCTGGGAAAAGCTCCTTGAAATAAGATTGTTGGGTCACAGGCAAAGATATTGCCAAGTCGCTTTCCATGGAGATTACAAAACTTTGCATTTCTATCAGCAGTTTATTGGCATTCCTGTTTCCCTATATACTCACTAACCCAGCGATCTATCCTATTTCATTATTTTTACCTGATGGGTAAAAAATGGTATCACACTATAGTTTTACTATGCAGTTTTCTTATTTTGAGTGGGGTTGGTCATCTTAAGATGACTCTTCTCTAAGAGTCATTTGTTTTCCTTCTCTGTAAGTGTTCTATTTATAAACTTTGTCTATTTCTCTATTGAGTTGTTATTTGGTCTTCTCCATTGAGCCCTTTATTACTGATTCATAAGAGCTCTTTATATATGAAGGAAATTAGCCCTGGACCAATTTAAACAATTTAAATCACTTAAATAATTCTCTAAATGTTTGGTAGAATCCCTTTGTGAAATCACCTGCATCCAGTGATTTGTTTCTTAGGAGTAATTATTTCTATTTCTCTATGGTTATTGATCTGTTTAGATTGTAATACCTATAAGTACTGCTAAGTATGCTTTTCTAAGTTATATTTTCTTTGACTGTTATCCATTTCATCCAGTTCTCAAATATATTCTTTTGATTTCCTCTGAAAGTAGTGTTATTTCCCTGATACCATTTCTTATTTTATGAATATGTGCTATTTCCATTTTCACCTGGATGAATTACTTAACATCTTATCTATTTTACTTGGTTTTTTAAAAATAACCTATTAGTTCTAGTATTTTTCTGATTCATAATTCATTAGCATCCACTTTTATCTTTATAAATTCTTCATTGTGATTTCTTCAGGTTTATTTTATTGCTGTGTTTCTGATTTCTTGCGTTGGATACCTAATTTATGAATTCTCGATCTTTATTACTTATTAATAAAAATATTTAGAACTTTTCTCTGAGCTCGGCTTTAGTTAGTATTCCATAGCTCTAAAATGGATTGCTAGTACTATCTCAGGTCTCTGGATTTTTGCAATCTGCTTTGATTTCCTTTTCAATGCAAGAGACATGTAAGAGAGAGTGTAAACTTTTATCTTTTGTTGGTAATTTTTTGTTATATTGAGTCATGAACAGTAGCTGATACAGGAATAGTGATAGAACCAGTTTATTTCTTCTTCCTCCCTTTTCCTCCTCCATGACTCAAATTTATTATTTTGTATTTCTTAATGTTTACCTTCATACCTATAATATAATTACAACTATTACTTTATTTTTCATGTTTAAATTATATATTTTACCCCTGGCTAGAAAAGTTAAGGAAATCTGTGTATTTACATTACTTTGTATGAGACTTTTAGTCCCTGAGTTCTTATATATTTAAAAACTGGGATGGTTTCTACAGAGCCCAGCTTGGGAAAGGCTGTGTAGTCCATCTGCCTTATCGTACAGATGAGGAAACTGAGGCTGAAATAACAGCAATGGCCCAGGTCCCCCAGGCCTGTGCCAGGGACTGAGCCAGGATGAGAACCCACACAGCCGGTGGCCCTGGCAAGGGTTTTCCCCCCAGCTGGTTCTCACCCTGTGGCTTCCTGCTTTCTTGTGCAGAGGTGAGACAGTAGCATGACGGTCTGTGCTGGGTTGGGGAGATCCGCTGATCCCCTGGAATCTCACCTAGAAGTCAGTGGAAAATGAGTGGCAGGAGAATTCTCTCCCCTCCCCAAAGGATTAGCAGCCATGGCTGGGAGGCCCCTGGTGGCACATCCTCTCCAGAGAGGGAGAAAGTGTGAGCTCATCCCTGCCGCCCGCGGCCTGCCGAGGTTCAGAACGGGTGGGGCGAGGGGCTCCACCTGTTCCCGATAATCTCTCTAATCCAGCCCCATAATTAGTCTTTATTAACAGAGGTCGCTGCCTTCGTTACATGCTGAAAGGAGGGCGTCAGGAGTGAAGACACGGGGATCAAAACCTGGTCACATTTTCCAAAGGGGTTTATTTGCCACAACCAAAATAACCTCACCAGGGGAAGGCTGAGTTTCTGTCTCATTCCATCCCAGGGCCCAGCAATGGGAACTCTAGGATCCCGTATTCCCCAGCCACCCCGGCCAGACTCCCACAGCCGAGTGGTCTTCATTCATTCAAACACGTCCTAAGGGCACAATTTACACAAGGCCTTGTACTAGGCTTTGCAGATATACACGTAAATAACACATGGCCCTGCCCTCCCCAGGCTTAGCATCTAAAAGGGAAGAGGACAAGTTCACCAATGATTACTATGCAGACTACTAAATGCCCCACTGGGGGTGGAGGGGGCATAGGTGGCTGTGGGGGAGCTTAGAGGGGTCCCCAGGTCAGCCTCAGGAATGGGAGTTGGGGGAGAAATCTTCTTAGAGGGAGAGACATTAGAACTCTGTCTGGAAGTATAGCTAGAAGCCTCCCAGTGGACAAGAAAAGGACATTCTGAAAAAGGAACGACAATGACGTTCTAGAACAGAGTTGAACTATGATTCAGTGTGGCCTGAGCAAAGGTTTGACATGGGAAGAGGTTTGACTGGGCTGGAGGGGCTGAGCAGGGCCAAGTCACGCAGGACCTGAGGGTACTAGGGAGTCACTAAAGATTTAGAGAGGGAGGTGACATGGTCAGATTGTGTTTTTGGAAAATACTCCTGGCTGCAGAGTAGAGATTGGCTTGGGGCAAGCTACTGGGTGCAGGGAATTGTTGGGGACACGTGTAAGGGTCCAGGTGTGCAATGGTGAGTTTAGAACTGGAGCAATAACAACAGGAGTAGAGAGGAGAGGCAGAATAGGGACATTAGGCAATGGTGACACAATCCCTCCGACGTTAGTGACCATATTGTCCATCAGGGCATATGGTCAGACAAGAAATCAGAATGAACCCCCCGGGCCATTTGTGACCCTGATCCCATCCCCATCACTCTCTGTCCAGCCTGCCACTAGATCTGTGGGTAACCAGAGGACCTTGGGCCACACTCCTCACCCAGAGGCCCTCACAACCCAGGGACATGAGGCATAGGAACGTGAAACCTAAGCTCAGGGCTCTCTGGCCTTCCCAGCCCACCCACCTACACCGCTCTTCCCCTCCTCCACATGCCCCTCCCCCATAAACAAGCCCCTGTCCCAGCTTCCTCCGTGTTCTTCCCAACCAGCCCACCCTTGCCCATTTCCTGTCTGTAACCGGCTCCTTCTAAAAAGCCTCACTTGCAAGCCCCCACAGCCAGGAAGCCCAGTCACCTCCCGCCACTGGTCCCCTGTCTGTTCCCTCGGTCCCCCTCCCTCTCTGCTGGTCTTTGTGTCCTTGTGTCCCTTTCTGCCTCCCTTAGCAACTGGGTTGTCCTCTGCATTCCCTTTCTTTCAGGGTGAGTCTCAGCTTCAGCTTGCAGCCCCTCTCTTTGGTCTTCTCTACCTGTTTCTCTGTGTGTGTCCCTCTCCCCGTCTCATTTCTCACTCTGCACCTAATCCTCTTCCTAGAACTCACATAATTCATGATCCTGTCATCTGAACTAACACTGGACACAGAGCTTGCACCAGGCCCGGGGCTTGGCGCTGGGGGTCACAGAGATGGAAATGAGTCTCGCTGACGCTGTGGTCATTCCCCCACTGCTCACACTCCAGTAGACAAGGTGGGCAGCATGAGCCCGTGGAAGGGTTAGAAGGGGGATCAGAGAGGTGGGAACAGTGCACACGGGGCTCTGAGAGGTGCCAACAACATCTGAGCCCCAATACTTCATTCCCACATCCAGCAAAAGGGCTGGTCCTGGGGACCAGGATCAGAGATGAGGGCAGCTGTCTCCCTGCCCTCTAGGAGTTCACAGCCTAGATGGGGAAGTGTGCAGATAAACCATGCTGCAGCAGTCCCCACAGGCTCTGAATGGCCATCTCCCGTGGGGGATCACAGGAGCCTGAACACCATAGGGGGTGCTCTGCAATCAGGCAGGCAGGCTCGACCCACCCAGCTGGGCTTGGCAAGTCCCTCCACTTCTCTGATCCTCAGTTTCAGCATCTGTCTAATGGGTATATCACAGCACAATTGTCTTGAGATTCATAAATGTAAAATATACAGTATATGAGCCAATGTATGCAAAAGTGGCTTAGCAAAGAGTCTGCTGTGGAGTACGAGTTCAGTAAATTGGACTTATTATAGTTATTTGTATTGTTATTATTCCATTTTGTCTGTGGAATAGTGGCAAGAGCAAAGGGCTAGATATTAAGAGACCCATTTCTGGTCTCAGTCTCGCCACTACCTGGATCTGTAACCCTGAGTGATTCCTGGCTCTGTTTCCGGAACTATGAAATGGGGAGATCCAAGGAAGCTTCCTTCCTGTCCTGAGCCCTGAGATTTGAAGGAAAGGCAGCTCCCCACAGTGAGCTTCTCTCTCTTCCTCTTCCTCCTCTTCCCCTCGCACCCTGCACTCGGGCCACTCGGGCCACTCGGGCCTCCTTGCTCTTACCTCCACCTCCCCAGCCACGTTCTGGGTCCTCTGGAAGCTTTTGCATTTGCTGTTGCCTCTGGCCAGAATCTACTCCTGACTGCCTCCCACATCCACGCACTTCCTCTCTCACTTCATTCGGGCCTCTATGCAAATGTCCTCTCCTCAAAGGGGCCTTTCTGACCACCCTCATCTCGGACTTGCTCCTTCACCTGCTTTATTTTTATTTGTAGCACTTGTCAAAACCAGGTAGGTTGTCCATGATTTGTCGCTCTCTTGACCTTCCATCGCGGCTCACTAGAATGCCAGCTCCATGACACAGGACGGTGTCTGTTTGGTTCACAGCGGCACCCCTAGACCCTACACAGCGCCCAGCCAATCAGTACACACACGAGGCAATACACACACTACACATAATCAATACACACAGAGGAAGAGGGTGCACCTGAAGCTCTGGAGAAGCAACGTAGGTGGGGGGGGGGGGGAAGAGAAGTCTCCAGAATCCCCTCCATGCCAGTGCCTGGCAGCCACAGCTCTCTGGGACTCCCTCGCTGAGGCTCCTTGCAGCCTGGAAAAGCGCAAAGCTCTCCTCCATCCCTGCCGGGCACAGTCCCCCTGCCCTTGGGGTCATGGACCTGAAACGACCACCCCCCGGCCCCAAAACCCTCAGATAGGCAGTGGAGGAGGGGGTGGTAGCCTCTGGTCTCCGTCCTTTGTCCCAGGCCCCAGCAGAATTTAATTCCAAGGTTCAAAGCGCCTTTGCCCCTTCCCAGATAAAAGGCCGCTCAGCCGGAGAGATGAGCTGGTTAATAAAGGACAGGAGGGGGCCTCAGGACAGGCAGGCCCACCACCGCTCTCTGCCCACACCCTCTGCCAGAGAATGCTCTCAGCCCTCTGCCTCCGTTCCGGCCCGCTGCCCCACAAGAAAAGCCCATTAATTTAACACTAATAGGATTTTCAATTTGTCACAATCCTTGGAGATCCTGGGGAGACGGGGAGGGGGAGGTTGGGATTCATAACAAGTCTGTGTTAAAGGAAATCTCGCCGACTGGCTTGGACCCTAGACAGTTCTCTGCCACTCTAGGGCCTCCGGCAAGCCACAGCCCCTCTTGTCCTCAGTTTCCCCAATGGAAAGAAAACCAGTAAGACCTATTTCAAAAGGCGGTTGGTTGTGCGGATCAAATGAGGTTATGAAGAAACGACATCCAGCAAATGCTGCCTGGCCTGTAGTTGGCGCTCTGTGAACTATTGCGCCTCCAGTCTCAGCCTCTCTCCCAAATGTGCCCCCAGGTAGCACTGGCTACACTGGCTGGATAGCTGCCCCCTTGCCCCACAGTCACTGTGTCTCCAGATCTGTTTCAGCCAAACTCCCCTGGGAAGGGGGGTGCGGAGTGTCTGAGAGCCCGTGGCCTTTTCATCCTCAATGGGATCAGCGTCCTGAATTCCTCCTTGTTCAAGGAGAGCCGAGGATTTGGAGCTTCCAAGACAGCAGCCCAATGGGAAGCCCCCAGCCTGTGCCAACCAGCTGCGTCTCGGTTACAGCTAAGAACACAGCACACCAGCTGCCCGAGCCCTGTTCTCCAGGCGAATTCCTCCCGGATCAGGAGATGCCAGACAGTGGGGACCACGTCTGTGCGGGCCCCTGGCCATGGGCTCGGCTCAGTCTTCTCCACGGTCTGAAAGTGAGGGGCACCATGGGTCTAGAGCGGAGGTGGGGGGCTTGGGGGAGGCATGTCTGTTGGGACAGTTGATGAGAGACTGAGACAGACGTGGCAAAAGTGCTGCCTCCAGAGTGTCCAAAGCCAGAGGACAAGCACACCTGGCCAGGCCCCATGCCTGGCTCAGAGCCACGTACCCTGGGTTTGCTGCCGCTGCTGCTACCACCCAGGAGAGGGAGATGGGAAAGGAGGACTCAGGGGTCCAACCCCCGTCCCCCTGCCCAAGTCTGGCTCTGGGCAGCTGCTTCCTTAGCAAAAAGCCCTCATTACCAGACTGGACAGGCTGGGGGTGGGGGTGCTTCAGCCAGCTCTGCCTGTGGTCCCTGTTAGCTTTTGCCTCCATTCAGGCCGAACCATAATTTACAACATCTCGATGCCTCAGCATCACGTGGTCCCAAACCAGACAGAGGTGGAAGGAGATAGCAGGGAGACAAAATTAGGGGTGGTTTCGATTACTCTATATTTCAGTTGCCACAGACCTACTCAGGTGCAGAGAGAATCATATATCTTGTGAATAAAAGAAATAGAAGAAGCAAATTAGTGTTCGCTGTCAATTTAATGGGCACAGCATAAAGCTTGATGGGTATCCCAAACATGGAATGGGAGTGAGCCTTCACCGAACCAGCATCCAAGAACCCGAAGGTGCTAGAATAAAAGTCTGGGGGTTCTCCGGCCCAGAATGCTGGGTAGGTGCCAGGGATAAGAGTCTCGAAGGAAACTGTCCGGGTGCCACAGTATAGACTGGAAGACACTGAGAAAGAGGGGCCGCCTGTCTGACACAGGAAGAGTGCAATAGACGAGCACAGCAGGGGAAGGACCGTTTGTTTACCCAGGGATCCATTGGGTCCTGCAGACTTTTCAGGACACCTTTGCTTGGACCTGAGTCCCATCCTTTGCTCGAGCATCGAGTGTCCAGCTCTGCTCACAAGCAGGACATGGAGCCCCAGGGAGTTAGTGACAGCATGTGCCCAGGCAGGAAAGGGACCATGTCGCTATATCCAAGATTCCTCCAACACAGCATTCAGGGTGCTCGCCCCCCTCTACTGGGGCTCCCTTAATTGCCAGCTCTACCATCAAAAATGACCCTGTGGGCTCCACCCAGCTCCCAGCTGCACTCCAGTCTGCCTGTGTGCGCCTGGATGAGTTGCTCACTCTCTCTATGCTTTTTGTTTGCTGGATGAAAAATATGAAGAAGGAGAAATAAGAAGTGTTCTCTTGCCCTAGGAGTCTGAATGCCCTCTAGAAAAGAGCCTGGTGAGCCATCTTCAAAATAAAGAGAACAGTCTATCGCTGTAATGAAGAAACAGAGGCATTTATTTCATTAGAAAGTGTTTTAAGAAGGGACAAAAGCTATGAATTGGGAGTGTGAGATCTGTCATTCATTCACTCATTCATTCATTCATTCACGCATATAACCACTACTTACTGAGCTCCTACTTTAAGTCAGACCCCATTCCAGCACAGAGTGGAGAATCAGAACCAGGCCCTTCCCTCAAGGATCCAGACAAGAAAACAGAAAGCTACTATGGTAATGGAGGCCACACAGGGGGCCGGAGGCACAGAGAAGAAAACCAAGGCGGTCAAGGAGCCTTCTGATAGAAGTGATCTCTAAGCTACAGCTTGAAATATAAAGAAGAGGCGGCCAAGGAAAGGGGGATGGTCAGAGGGATCAAGGGGGGCCTGACACCTGCAAAGGCGTGGGCATCTTCCTCCTTGCCTCCCTCACTGAACCACCACGCAGCACCTCTGCAAACAGGAAAGAACGAATGAATAAACAAGCACATGAACTAAAAGAGGAGGGGATACAGACATACATATTATGTCTTAAATATCTGAAAAAACAAAATCCTCGCGGATGGAGGGTGAGCCCTTTCCGGAAGGTGGTGCCAACCACCTGGTGATCTCAGCACCAAATGGCATGACTTCTGATTTCTTCAACAAACGCCACGAAGGAGACAGTGGTTTTGTCCCCTCATGTACTGATGGGACCTCTGCTCCCACATCCGGTTCCCTTCCACTCAAACGCTGGGCACCATCCCATTCATTGGCTCCTTCAACAACATCTCTTGCCCGTCAACCATGTGTGAGGCACCTGGCGGGCGCACTGACTATAAAGCCAGACTCGGAACTGTCCCCTTGACATGGCTTCCCACCTCTGCTGATCTCCATCATCACGGCAGGGACGTGGAAGGGCCTGGGTGGTGTTGGGCTCTCAGAGCCTTCCCAGTAAGTCACAGTCCAGGGCAGGACTGGGCCTGTGAAGAACATTCTTCCTCTGCTCTCCCGCCCAAACTCATGGCCCTAAAGGCAAGGCACACGCACGGCTGAAATCCCATCGGTGGCACCTGGCCAAGGGGCTGCCACTTGCTTATTTGGCTTGGAACAGGAAATACATTTTTCTACTATTTATACTGCTGACCTCAGGAATAAACTAATTACGGCTGTGAAGCTGCATTCCCACAGTGTCGGGCTCACATCTGTAACCCCTGGTGGAGACCAAAGCAGAAGGTGCCAGATGGCTGGGAGGTCCGGGGGTCTCTGGCCCAGTGGAGACTCCTGCCCTGCTCCTGAGATCATCGGGGGAAAAGGAATCGAGACCGCAAGTCACCCCAATGGATCTTCAGCTCCAACCAAGAAGAGGTCTGCCTATGTCTTCCCTTGGCCTTGAGCGAATTGCTTCTCTAGGTCTCGGTTTCTTGATCTGCAGGGTGGAGTTGTGGTAATGCTGAAAGACTATCAGCATTAGAGTAAATGGCAGCACGTCTGAGAAGAGCTTCGTGTAAATGTGATTACCCGAGGAAACCCTTCAGCCTGAATGGCCCAGGCCCAGAGGCCAGGTTGGCTCAGGCAGGCCCCACATCTGGGCCAGCAGCGGCACCATCCAGATATGCTGCCCATCCCACCACAGCCTTTGTGTCCTGATGTGTGAAAGCAGGCATCTGCCTCTGAGACTGCCGCCCACAGCAACCACAGCAACCGCACAAACCAGGCTGGGTACCAGGAAATAGAAGCTGAGTGAATAGATGGATGGATGAAAATTCATGCCTAAGTCATAATACTATGTGAACTGATTTTTTTTTTTTAATTTTACTGAAATGAGCAACTGTTTGGCTCAGGGGTCAGCAAACTTATCTGTAAAGGACTGAATAATAAATATTTTAGACTTTGAGGGACGTACAGTTTCTGCCACAACTACTCAATTGCTATTGTAGTATAAAAACAGCCACAGACAATACACAAATGAATGGGCATTGCTACATTCCAATAAAACTGTATTTACAGAACAGGTAGCGAGCCCAATTTGGTTACCTCCTCTGGTTGAACAAGCCAAATAATTGATTCTTCCTCATTACCCCTTCATCTGATGGGTCACCAGGTCCTACTGGGGATTTGGAGCATCCCCTCCTTCCCATACCACAGCCACTGCCCTGGTTCAGCCCCCCACCCACCACCCAGACACTCCAACAGTTCCCCACCTTCAGCCTCTTGCCCTTCCAATCCATGTTCTCCCCAGGAACAAAACGGATCCATCTAAGTCACCAGTCTGACCATGTCTTTCCCTTTCCTGGCTCCCACTGTCCTGACCACATAGTCATTCAAGCTCGGGGTTGCACTACACTACCTCATCCCTCGTTGCCCTCCCCAACTCCTGCTCTCAGCTTTAGCCAGACTGACTATCTTTTAGTTCTCCAGATACACCATGTTCATTCTTTCCCCATACAAGGAAAACTTCTCTCCCACTTCTTCCCCTGGCCAAATGCTATTTGTCCTCCAGGTCTCAGGTCAGATGTCACCCACCCTGAGAAGCCTTCCTGAGGTGCTCCAGCTGACCCATAACGTAGAAGTGGTCGTACGCATGGCACAGACTACCATGTGTTCGCTAAAACCCCTGTCCCTTTCTTCCTAGGCACACAGCTCGACTATATTTCCCAGCCTCCTTTGCAGTTAGGTTGGCCATGTAACTGAGTCCTGGCCAAAGGAAGAAGGGCAGAAGTGATAGAGGCCAGCCCAGGTCTGGCCTTGACCTTCCACATGATCCTGCATGCTTGCGCTCTTGCTCCATCTTCCAACTGAACGGAGAGGATGCTGAGGACCTACAGGAGGGCAGAGCCCCAAGCCCGCCCCCGAGTCACTGCTTAGATGAGAACAACTGACGAGAGTCACCTGACAGTGTTGTAGTAAGCCACTGACATTTTAGGGTTTTTTGATACAACAGTTAGCCTACCCTGGGTTTTTTAGGGTTTTTTGCCCTGGGTTTTTAGGGTATTTTTAGGGTATTAAGCCACTGACATTTTAGTGTTTTTTGATACAACAGTTAGCCTACCCTGACTACACCAATACTCCAATGTTAACCATCTGCCTTCCCTACCAGACTGCAAGATGCACAAGAGCAGGAGCTTATCTCATCCAATACCATATTCCCAGAACTTAGCACCATGCCCTGCACGTAGTAGGAACTCAATAACTATTTGTTGTTTGGATGAATAAATAAATGAATACAACCTTAGTGGCTGGGGCAGGTTACTCTCATCATTGTGGGGACCCAACCTCACCCAGGTCCAGGGTAGGAGGCTTGGTTTAAAGCTTTGGCCTTTGCAGATTTCACTCCAGGGAGCTGAGCTCAAGCAACGCCAGAACCAATGTCATCCAACAACGTGGGAGCTGAGGGGCAGAGTGCCCATTAGAGGCTGGGGGTGGCAATAGCAGAAAGTGTCAGGAGGATGGGATAAAGCGAGCACCGGACTCAGGAATCCCAGATTCTGGCACCAGTTCTTCTCTCTGACTCGCTGTATGACCTTGGTAAATAACTTCCTCTTTAGGAGCCTCCGTTTCCCCGGCTTCAATAAAAAGGAAAGGGTGGACTATAAGGCTTTCAAATGACTCCTAGTAGCAGAATTCCCACTTCTTCCCCCCCACCAAAAATAATCTCTGGAGTCTCAAAATGTAATACAGATACACATGGAATGGCTTTAAAGCTGAAGAAAGTTGGCAGAGCAGATTCCAACCAATAACCTAGCGCACTTTCTCAGAACTTTGAGCTCCATCCTCTCTCAGCCAAACTAAGACTTCCCAGACAGAAACTTCCAGATGATCCAACCAAACCCCCAACCTCTGCTTTAACACCGTCAATGATGGAGAACTCACTACCTCCTGGGCAGCCTCTCAGGCAACCCTAGTGGTTAGATAGCCCACCAGCGGCAGTCTGCATCCTCATTAATTTAATCCTTAAGCAATTCTATGAAGGAGACACTATTGTCATCCCTAGTTTACAGATGAGGAAACTGAGGCACAGAGTGGTTAAATAACTTATTCAAGGTCACACTGCTTATAAGTGGTGGAGTTAGGATTTGAACCCAGACAATTTGGCTGTGGTGTCTGTTGAAAATCTCAAAGAATCAACAACAACAACAAAAACTCCCGGAATTATTATATCAAGGGATTAGAGCAAGGTTTTGAGATGTACTTGTGGTACATGCATGATTCTAAAGTTTATATGGAAAGGCAAAAGATCCAGAATAGCCAACACAATACTGAATAAGAACAGTCAGAGAACTGACACTACCTGACTTCAAGACTAACTTTAAAGCTACAATAATCAAGACAGTATGATATTGGTAAAATAATAAGCAAATAGATCAGTGGGACAGAATAGAGAACCAAAAAAAAATGGACCCACATAAGTACAGTCAACTGATCTTTGACAAAGGAACGAAGGCAATTCAACGGAGAAAGGATAGTTTTCAACAAATGGTGCTGTGACAACTATATATCCACATGCAAAAAAAAAAGAATCTGGACATAGACCTTACATTTTCAAAAAAATTAACTCAAAACGGATCATAGACCTAAACATAAAATGCAAAACTAGGGGTGGCTGGATGGCTCAGTTGGTTAGAGCGTGAGCTCTTAACAACAAGGTTGCCAGTTCAATTCCTGCATGGGATGGTGGGCTGCGCCCCCTGCAACTAAAGATGGAAAACAGTGGCTAAAGTTGGAGCTGAGCTGTGCCCTCCACAACTAGATTGAAGGACAATGACTTGGAGCTGATGGGCCCTGGAGAAACACACTATTCCCCAATAAATAAATAAATACATACATATTTTTTTTAAATGCAAAACTAATATACTTCTAGAAGATAACATAGAAGAAAATCTGGGTGACCTTGGGTTTGGCAATGAGTTTTTAGATACAACACCAAAAACATGATACCTAAATGAAAAACTTAATAAGTTGGACTTCATTAAAACTAAAAACTTCTGCTCTGGGAAAGACATTAAGAGAATCAAAAGACAAGCCACAGACGGGGAGAAAATATTTGCAAACACGTCTCTGATAAAGGACTTGTATCCAAAACATACGAAGAACTCTTAAAACTCAATAATAAGAAAACAAAAAATGCAATTTAAAATATGGGCAAAAGATCCATACAGACTCCTCACCAAAGAAGCTATACAGATGGCAAATAATGCATATGAAAAGATGTTCAACATCATATATATCATTAGAAAATTGCAAATTAAAACAAGTTACCACTACACACCTATTAGAAAGTCTAAACTCCAAAAAACTGACTACACCAGGTTCTGGTAAGGATGTGGAGCCACAGGAACTCTCTTTCTTTGCTGGTGGGAATGTAAAACGGTACAGCCACTTTGGAAGATAATGTGGCAGTTTCTTACAAAGCTAAACATAGTCTATCACACGACCCAACAATCATACTCCTAGGTATTTTCCCAAACGAGTTATAAACTTTCGTCCACACAAAAACCTGCACACAGACGTATATAGTAGCTTTATTTATAATTGCCCCAAACTGGAAGCAACCAAGAAGTCCCTCAAAAGGTGAATGGATAAACTGTGGTACATCCACATAATGGAATGTCATTCAACAATAAAAAGAAATGAGCATCAAGTCATGAAAAGACATGGAGGAACCTTAAATGCGTATGACTAAGTGACAAAAGCCAGTCTGAAAAGTCTCCATGCTCTATGGTTCCAACTGTATGACTATCTGGAAAAAGGCAAAATCTGGGGACAGTAAATAAGGATCAGTGGTTGCCAGCAGTTCTTGTGGCCAGGGAAGAGTGGGGGGAGGAAGCGTGATGAATCGGTGAAGCCCAGGGGAGTTTTAGGGCAGTGAAACTATTCTGTGTAATATGGTAATGAGTGGACACGTGACATCACGCATTTGTCAAAACTCATAGAGCTGTCAACACAAAGAGTGAACCCTGATGTCAATTATACACGTTAGTTAATAATAGCATATCAATACTATATCAATCAGAACACAGATACCACACTAAAGCAAGATGTTCATAAAAAGAATTTGTTGTCTGTGTGTGTTGAGGAAGACTGTGGAAGGAAACTCTGTGCTTTGCTCAATTTTTCTGTAAACTTGTTCCCAAATATAAAGTCTATTAATTTAAAAGAAAAGCCTTATGTGGACAAATTATTATTACTACTATTTGATAGAGATCATATCACCTTCATTTTAAGGAGGGATATTATATTTACCCTCTTTTATAGAAGAAGACATTAAAGCTTCAAGAAGTTGTATGCATCATTCCAGGTCACAGATGGCAAAGGGCGGGGTCAAGCTTTGATTAGTGGACAGGTGGCTAGAAACCTGTCAAGGTGCGGTGCCCAGAACCCACCAGTATTTGGAACAGACACACAGACGTCTGAGTTCCTGCCCAGCTCCCTCCTACCACATCCCTGCCTCATGGTCCTTTCTAGTGGGTCAGAGCAGGGACCTGCAGCCCCCACACCGAGCCTGCTCTGTGTGCAGTCATCACTGAGCTCTTTCTGCTCACCATTCCTCACCTTCCTCACCTTCTATGAAACCCAGAAGGTGTCTGTGAAAGTCTACACCTGTCAGGTTGGTTCAGTACTAAGAGGTGAGTCGATGTGCAGAACAGAAAAGTAGCTTAGGGTGGAGATTTGACCTTCACCTCAATTGTCACGGCACCAAATAGACTGGAAATAACACGGTGTAGGTATAAGCTTACGCTGCCACCACCACATCTTCCAGCACGGGAAGCCCATGATTCAAAGGGACCTCCACTGGCATCAGGTCCAAGCATCATCTCCCATCATGGCCAGGACCAAAGGGGTCCCAGTTCATGGAGAGGTGACATCTGTCATGGGAATTGCCGAGATCACACTTGGATGGGAATGAGGAGTGGAGCGGAGGGCACTTGTCCTGAGCGCTGACTGTGAAGCTAATCTCGGCCAAGTGGAAAACGCCTAGAACAGCTGGCAAACTCCACAAACTGCTGGCCTGGGGCCCTGCTCTGGCCTGAATGTTTGTGTCCCCCCCCAGAATTCTTACGTTGAAGGCCTAATCCCAATGGGAGGGCATGTGGAGGTGAGGCCTTTGGGAGATAATTATGTCACGAGGGTGGAACCTTCACAAGTGGGGTTAGTACCCTTATAAGAAAAGACACAGAGAAATGATCTCTCTCGCTCCTTCACTTGAAGAAACAGCAAGGTGACCATCTGCAAACCAGGAAGTGGGCCCTCACCAGAACTCGACCGTGATCTTGGCCTTCTCCTCCTCCAGAACTGTACGAAATGCATTTCGGTTGTTTATTAATATATTATTGTAGTTCTGTTAGCCACCCAGTCTGTGATATTTTTGTTACAGCAGCTTGAACTGCCCGAGATGGGCTCTACGATTCTTGCCAAGGATTTGAGAGCCATCAGGCATGGAGCAAAGATGTCTATCTGATGTCTGATCAGAGACCCCCAGGGCAGCCTGGAAGCAGGAAGAACCATGACCACAGACCCCTGGGCTAGCCCGAGAAGAGCCTTCTGGCTGGGAAGAAAAAAACAGGGAAGAATTTGAGAACATGATAAAAGACTCTTCTTTGGCTATAAGGTTTTCCACTCTGAATAACTGGCTTGAGCTCCTGAGCCATGTACAAAGGCCTTTCTTGCACATAATCTTGTTTAAACTTGCAGCAGCCCTGGGAGGTGGGTGTATTTGTCCCCATTTGACAGATGAGGCAACCGAGGCTCAGAGAGAAGTAAAATTACCTTGGAACTAGAAGTAAAAGTCACACAGGAACGAAGGACCTGAACCCCTCCTCAGACCTTCTGACCCCACATCTTACCTCATTACTGCCCTTGCACTGTGCGGAACATAGAACGTGTACAGGAAACCTTGGCAGAGTTTCACCTGAGGAATGTTGTCCTTCAGCCCCACTCCCTCAGGGGCCCAGCAAAGGGCTGTCTTTTCCCACCCTGACCCTGATGGGTGAGGGAGGGCGGCTCCATCCACCACCCTGAGTCACGGTTACCCTCAGCAGAACAGCCCGAGCAAGCCTGGGGTGGGGCCACTGAGAATGACCCTGGGCCAGAAGGAAGGGGCGTGTTCCCTTCACTGCCTGGAGGCCCTAAGACCAATGGACTTGGCCTTTGAAGGAGAAGACGGATCGCGATCAGGCCTGTGGTTTATAGTCCCAGCTCTGCCACTGGCTGGCTCCAGGACAAGGGTCAAGGGCCTTAAAATGTTCTTATCTTTGACCCAATCATTCCATTTCCGGATGGTGGATTAGATAGTTTGGTTTTGGAACATCAACCATAGATGACTTTCTAGTCATTGAAATTTACATCTATAAAGATTTTTAAATAACATGAAAACTTATATTCTAACGTTAAGTATTAAGTGGAATACATAATTGTCCACTAAGTCTAATTCCAACCATGTAAAATCAAACGTAGAGAACACAAGACCAGAAAGAGACACACCATGGAGTTAGCACCGATGGGTACAGGCATGACATCAATATAAGAGAAAATGACTTCTGCCTACATGTCTGCATTTCTACCTTTTCTGCCTCATCACTTGTATAAAGGAAAATATAAAATCAACTTTATTTTTAAAACAAAATACGATGGGTCAGAAGACTCACTATCATGAAAATGTTAATTCTCCTCCACTTGGTGTGGAAATTCAAAGAAATCTCAATAAAAGTCTCATCAGGTTATTTGTGTGTATATGTGAAAGGGGACAAGCTGATTCTAAAATCTGTTTGGAAATGCGAAGACCCAAGAATAGTCAAGTCAAATGTGAAGAGGAACAAGTTAGAAGACTTACACTACTTGCTCTAGACTGAACGTCTGCATCTCCCCTAAAATCCGTACGTTGAAATCCTAACCCCCAATGTGATGGTGTTGGCGGTGGTACTTTTGGGAGGTGATGAAGTCATGAGAGGGGAGACTTCATGATTGGGGTTATTGCCTTTATAAAGGAGGCCCCCGAGAGCACCGTCACCCCTTCCACCACGTGAGGACCCAGGGAGAAGACAGGCATCCATGAAGCAGGAAGCAGGCCCTCGCCAGACACCAAATCTGCCAGCACCTTGATGTTGGACTTCTCAGCTTCCGTAACTGTGAGAAATAAACGTCTGTTTTATAAGTCATCCAGTTTATGGTATTTTTGTTAAAGTTGCCTGAAAGAACTAAGACACTATCACATACCACAATTATTGTAAAGGTCTAGCAATTTAGACAGAGTGGTATTGGTGCTGGGATAGACAGACTAATAGACTAGACTAGAGATTCCAGGAACAGACCCACCCATGTGATACTTGATGTAGGACAAATGTGACCCTGCAGTACAGTGGGGAAAAGAAGGTCTTTTCAATAAGTGAATCATCTGCAACTCCATATGAGGAAAAATCTTGACACACCATGCACAAAATTATTCCAAATAAAGTATGGATCTAAACGTGAAAGATAAAATGACAAAACTTTCGAACATAAGAGAATATCTGCATGACCTTCAGGCTGGCAAAAGTTTCTTAAAATAAGACACAGAAAGCATTAACCATAAAGGAAAATAATTGATAAATCTGGATACATTAATATTAAGAACTTCTGTTCATCAAAAGATACCATTAAGAGAATGGAGAGATAAGCTAAAGAGTGGGAAAAAATATTTGCAATACGTGTATCTGACAAAGAACTTATATCCACGGCATATAAATAACCCTACAAATCAAAAAGAAAAGGACAACAACCCAATATAAAAATGGGCAGAAGAAGAGGACAAATCTGTCACCACAAAAGCTATCCAGTGGCCATATTAAAATCCCAATGGGATATTGTTTCAAGTCCATATAAATAGCTAACATGGAAAGACAACAGCATGTTTGTACGGAAGTGGAGCTACTGGAACTCTCGTTCAGGGCTGGTGGAGAGCAAAAGTGTACGACCACTTTGTTAAACTGTTTCACAGTCACGTACACACTCCATGACCCAGTGATCCCATCTGTAGATATAAACCCAACAGAAATGAGTGGCTACGTGCCCCAAAAGCCATAGACAAGAATGTTCTCAGCAGCATTAACAGCCCCAAACTGGAAACAACTCACATGTCAGTCAACAGCAGATGAATAAATAACCTGTGGTACCGTCACTCAATGAGCTCTACTCTCCGTGAGAATGAGCTACAAACGCCTATAGAAATACGGATGGCCCTCCTGGACGTGAAGGTGAGAGAAGGAAGCCAGACACAAAAAGAATGCGTGCTGTGTGGTTGCAGTTAATGAAGTACAAAAGTGGGCAAAACTAATCTATGCTGAGAAAAGTCAGGATAGTAATTTCCTTCGAGCTGTGGCTAAAGAAGAGAAGGGGACACCGGTGGGCTCATGGGGGTGCAAGTGATATCCTTGCCCTGGATGCTTGGTGTTCAGGAGAGAACACTCACTCTCACCTGGTCTTGCTCCATAGACTCCTCCCCACCACTGAGCCATGGCCCTCTCCCTGGGCAGCCTCTCTTTCTGGAAGATTCCAACCCCTGCCTCCAGCTGAAGGCCACCTCCAACACTCCTGTGACCCTCGACACTGCTTTCGCCTTGTTCCACTTCCCCTTGCCCCTCCACTCCTCTCCCTCCTCCCCCTCCCTGCTTCCCGGAATTTCCCAGCCCAGCAAGGATGGCCCCACAGCTCTCCATCTCTGAAGGCATCCTTTTTAAAGATTCCCTCCCATCATCTCCTGGCCCCACTCTGCCGCCCTCCCTCCCTCCCACCCACTGTCCCCACTGCAGATGGAGAGAGGCATTTCCTTTCTTCCAGTCCCTTAAACACCTCAGCCCATCTTCTTGGCACACCCTCTTCCCCCGTCGCCATCAGACAACTCTTCCCCTCCTTCAGACGCAGTGTATATATCGTTTCATCAGAAAAGCTTTCTCGACTGCCATCACACCCACTGCTTCTCCCCCAGTGTTACTCAGGGCCGTGGTCATCGCTTGATGTTCGTGCATCTTCCCACTAAGCTCCATGAGGACAGGGATGATGTCATGCCCACTCTCTGGCACACAGTAGGTACTCAACAAGGCCTTTAGAATGGTCCAATGAATGAATGAATGAATTCCATAGCAATGTCCAGGACTAGCCCTGCCTCCCCTATAATGTAACCCTTGTGAAGCCTTTCCTTTGCCAAACTACATTCTAGGAAGCATCGTATTTTTTGGCTCATCTACTGACAGGTCCATTCCACTCTTCCAAAACCAGGCATTTCAGAACAAAATCTACCAGGCTTGTCGTGGCCTTGAATTGACCTTCATTACTCAGGACCACATTGATTACAAGGGACATAAACAAACGTTAAAAAGGAAAGATTATTGACTCACACACATGTGTCTGCTTTGGCTTCAGGCAAGGCTGGCTGCATTGCATCAAGCCATGACATCAGACTTCAGTCTCCCTCTCACCCCCTCCAGACCAGCCTAATCCTCAGGTGGATAGTCTCTCTCCTCGTGGAGACATGATGGCCACCAGCGGCTCTAGCTGGCCTCCCACCATCTCGTCAATCCCAGCAGAAAGAGGGCTTCTTTTTCCCAGTGGTGCCAACAAGAGTCCCAGAACTTGGTTTCATTGGCCGAGCTTGGGTCTCATGTCTATTCCTGAATCAATCTCTGTAGTCCAAGGATGGAACGCTAGGCCTAGTCACGTGCCCACTTCTCGGGGATGTAGAAACAGCATGTTGACCCAGCTGGTGAGAGCCCTGGTAGGAATGATAACAACAGCAGCCACAGTTTATTCCAGGCTTTGAATGGTCCAGACCTTTCACTCGGTCCTACATCTGTCGTCCCGTTTCATCTTCACAAGAATCCTGCAAAGACAGGATTATAATCTCCATTTTAGAAACAAAGAAACGGAGGTATGGGTGGGGAAGTGACTTTCCCAGGGTCAATGGCAGAAGCAGGATAGGACCCTGACTCTCAAGTCCACAGCTTTGGTCTAGCCAGCCTCCTTCTGCTTCCCTAGTCCCCCTCTCTACCCTCCCAACCCCCACTCCAGCCCACTCGTGGCCCAGGACTCAGCATCTCCCCGATACCAGGAGAACCCCACAGAGGACTCTACCCAGATGTCCATCACGCCTCCATTCAAGTGAGCAGGTGGACACTGCCAGGAACAGAGCCACCATGGGGCCGCCTTGACCCTTCATCATTCTAGTGCTCCTGGCCCAGGGCCAGCAGCCAAGGCTGGGGGAGAGGGGTTCAATGAGCCCTGGCGGGCAGCTCAGGAGCCCCCAGCTCCCCAGTCTGAATGGGCCAGCCTCCTTGGAAGGGCAGTTCCTCAGTGCCCTGGGCGGTGGGCTGTTTGCCAACCTCCCATAGAAAAGTGGAGAAGGGGAGTTGCGCTGAATGTCAATCAAAGGATAAGGCAGGACTACGTACCACATTGGGCTTAGGTTCGTGTCTTAACCGTATTTGCCCTTCACGGATCCTTGGTCAAGCCCCCTACTGACATCCTTCCGTGACTCAAGTCCCAGAAACGAAGTTCCAGCTCCCACTACACGTGTATTCATAGTAATAATGACAGCAGCAGCTTTTTCTTAGACTGCATCGCTTCATGCCAGACACTGTTTTAAGCTCTTAACGTAGGATAATGCAGTTAATCCTCTCGATAAATCTATAAGGTGAACATTATTATATCCCCCTTTTATACGGAAGGAAATTCAGACCTGAGTGAAAACGATGTAGCCCCTCTGACTTCCCCGGTGATCACTGGTGATTCAGCCTCTGACCGCTGAGACTCCTGTATGACACCACCTGACACACGGCACCTTTGCCGACTTCCACGTGTTTTGCTGCATTTTCACCGTTAATTGTCTTCTGCCCTCATGTTCCGTTTTGCGATTAATCCCAAACACTTTTAGAAGTAGGTGTGGTATAAACCCTAAATGATTTCTGAAATTAATTTCCTCAAATCATTTGTACACTGAATTAATTCGTCCAACAAATAACCCCGATAGCAAGGCTTGTAGTGACAGTATAGGTAGCAGACCTGAGAAGCCCAATACATACAGCACCCATGGGCCCATTAAGGAAATTAGATTTTATCCCATGGCAATGGGAAGGCAATGAAAAAGGCCACGAAGGCTAGTGGTTAGTAGGAAGAAGCCAGATAGCCCGGGTTCGAATCCTGGCTCAACCACTCACCAGCTGCAGGAACTTTGGTGAGCTGCTTAACCTCTCTGGTCCTCAATTTCCTCATCTGTAAAATGGGGCTAGAAATAGCACCAACCTCAAAGGGTAGTGGTGAGGACATGTGAAGTGTCAGAGCAGGACCCAACACATAGTATGTGCTCAATAAGGGCTCACCCTAAGGTCTTTAAGCCATATCCCCTGGAAAGAGCAAGGACCCCCATTTTGCCACTAGGAGACTGAGATCCAAGTGACACAGCCACCTCCAAGACCACACACGTTGTAAAAGCCACTTAACATCAATGTACCTCCTGAGTGCCGGGGCGTGTGCTAGGTTCTGGAGCACCTCGCTGCATGAGACTCCTTCCTGGACACGTTCACCCAAGTGGGACTCAGAATGAGAACCCAGGCCCCTGTGCCCTTGGCGTAGCTGGGGCCAACAGTCCAGCTGGGCCCAGCAGTGGAGAAAGCTGTGGTCTGATCTCATGTGCTTTTGGTGTTCCAATTACTCTCTCCAAGTACCCAGCTCTGCACCTTTGTGGGGCTCCAATTACTCTCTAACCAAGCTCAGCACCCTGGGGTCCAACTATCATATCCACCAGACAGCAAACCTCGACAGCATCCACTCTGTGCCAAGCACTCGGGAAAGGCCAAGGTGCCACACACGAGAAAATCCTCTGGCCTCCACATCTCCCCTGGCTTCTTCCCCAAAACAATAGAAGCTAGAAAATATATGAAAGTACCAGGCCCAGCGCTTGGCCCTTTGTGAATACTCGTCTGTTTGTTTTGAGGAATACCTCACTGGACAAGTGCAAAGAATTGACTGCATTGCCCAGAGAAACAGGAGAATTCAGTGTGCCCAAGCACTGTTTTGTCAGTGGCTTCTCACGATCCTGGCCTTGCGCTCTGATGGGACAGACTCTGAAATGGGATCCAGGCATTTGGGGCTAATTCCATGTGAGACTTTGGGCCTCCGTATCCCTGATAGTAGGAAAAGAGGTTTGGACTAGGTGTTTGTGAGCTCTTACAGCCACTCAACCTCTATTCAAGGCACATTCACTGGTGGCTTACTCTGTGCCAGGCTCTGGGCTCAAGGATCCTGTGATGCAGGAAGGAAATCCTCTAGAATTGTGTGCTATGGGGATAAAGAGCAGTCACCTGATCAATCCTGGAGGACTTCCTGGAGGCGGTGATAACTGGGCTGAGTCTCACAGTGTGAGGAGGAGTTAAGCGGGTAAAAGATTAAAGATTCCAACTGAGCAATCATAGTTGGACTAGTGTAATTTAGATAAAGCACCATGGCAACTCCATGGAGGAGGGACTAGAGGGGATACCTGGAATTCAGAGAACAGTTAGGGGCAGGCAGTGGACATCCCGGGTGGATCTCATTACAGAATGCTCTGGACAGGGGGCTGGGGACTCCTCAGGCTGTGGCTGGGGGCTGAGGCCATGGGAGCACACAAGATTGTCAAGAACACATGTGCAGAGAGAAGTAGCCAGCGGAGGAGTGAGGTGGGAGGACATCAGCATCCCCCAGCCAAGAGCAGGAGAGAAGGTGCAGCCAGGCACAGCCCAGGGTGTCCCCTGCTCAGGAGGAGCAGGACCTAGAGGATCTGTTCCCCATGCAGCCCCCCACCCCACTCAGCAGAGCGGACACAAGTCTGAGTTTTAAAAAATCCTTTCAATGAAGAGATTAAGGAACCCAAGAGAGGGGGGGGAAATAAAGCCCAGGAGGAGGGTGCACGGCCAGGAGGAGGGAGCAACCTCCAGCCTCAACACTGCCCAGAGGTCAAGGCCATTAGGTTTTGCCCCAGGAAGGTCTTTGGAAGACCTTTGGGAAGGTCTTTGGTCAGCTTGGTGGGTCTGGAGGATGGGGAAGCAGACAGCAGCGGGTCCAGAGTGCCGACATGGGAACAGCAAGTACAGCAAGTACAGAAAAGTCTCTCTAGACCTTTTGATGGGAAATAGATAAGGAAGAGCGTGAAGGGGGGGGTTTCGGGGGGGGCGAAAAAGGGGGAGGGGAGAAGGAGAACAGTAGCTGGAGGGGGTATGGCGCCAAGGCAGGGTTTAAATTCCACATTGGTTACTTGCTGAGTGACCTCGGATGAGTCAAGTCACCTCTCTGAGCCTCAGTTTCCTCAACTGTCAAATGGGGCGAAGTAGCTCCAGCTTAAAAGTTACTGAGAGCACTGAATGAGTTAACCATGCAACGCATCTAGCACAGCGCCCAGCATTGCCACAGGTCCCCCGAGAACACGTCTTTGTCGTCCTCTCACCTGAGCCCCACACCAGCTCAGGAGCGGCAGGACATTCTCATTATCAAATCATTTTTATACGTGAAGAAACTGAGTCTCAGAGAGACAGTGGCTACTCAGTCTCTGCCTCCTCAGTCCTGCCCCCCTCCCCTGCCCCCAAACACACAGAACACACGCCAGTTCTTCACTGGTGTGGAAAAGTAAATATCTGGCATAGGGTCTGGCACAAGAAACATCTGTTGATTGAATGAATGGGAGTGACTGAGATAGAAACCAGAGGAGGGCTGCCCTGGCCTGGTGGCAACAGTGCTACAGAATAAAAAGAGGGACCCCAGAAGGTAGCCAATCAGAGCCAGGCATTTGGGTCTTGGGGGCCCATCAGAGCTAGGCATAGGAACCATCTAGTCCAAGGATTCTCACTTTGGGGTGTCCCTCAGGCTCACCTGGAGAGCCTGTTAAAACTCAGGTTCCTGGATCCCACCCCAGACCTATCAAATCAAAATATCAGAGGGAAGAGTCCAGGATGTGCACTTTAAATCTGGTGCCCAGGTGCTGCTCGCTGTTGCAGATGGCCTGAGGGCTGCGCTTTGAGACGGGCAGGCCATCCCCTTATTTTATAGCAGAAAGGACCCAGGTCCAAGGAAGGTAAGACCTAAGAATGAGATCACATGGTAAAGCTGTACCGGGGCTAACTGATAACCTGGCTATTTAGGCTCCAGGCCCTGTCACTCCTGGAGCCTGCAGGTACCCTAAGGGTGGAAAGCAGGGTCAAGAACAACAGAGGGGAAGAAAGAAGGTTCAAGGTAACAGGTCCCATCTAAGGCAAGGAAGGTTAGAGAAGTAAAGCCGGTTGCCCGACACCACACAGCTGCTCTGTGTCAGGACACGAACGCAAATCTGTCTGATGCTCGGTCGGTCAACTCCCTAACCAGCTGGGCACACCGCCTCCCAAGGAAGCAGGAAGAGGAAGGAGAGGTGAGAAGCAGGCAGCAGCAGAGGGTCTTGCAGATGCCCCAGGAGAGGGAGCAGTGGCCCTCTGTGCCCGCCCAGGTGGCTAAGCCAGGCTGGCTGCTGTGGGTGGGGAGCGCCTGCCCGTCCTGGTGCCCTGCGGTTGCCATGCCGACCCCCAGGCTGTGTTTGCGGATGTTGTATTTGATTTCACACGTTTGGAACTCCAATTACGTCATTTCGCAACACAGGGTTGCCATGACAGCCGGCCCCATGTTCCCTGGGTGGCTCACACCTTGGGGGCGGGGGAGGGGCCCGCTGGCACCCCCACCGAACCTCAACCCAGAAGCCCCTTGAGTGGGGAGGCCAGAAATGTGGGTTTGGGAAGCCTCTTAGAAATCAGTTAACATCTATATTTCATGATGGGGAAACCGAGGTCTGGGTGGTCAGCATGTACCTCCTGACCCCCAGCCAGCCAGCATACTCCCCACTCTCCTTTGGATGGAGTCTTTGCACACCTGGCTGCCCAGGGACTGAGGGCCTGACAGCTGGCACCCAGCAACCCGCCTGGCCATCTGCCCTGACCCAGCTCTCTGGGGCTTCAAAGCCCCTGGTCAATATGCTACGTTTACAGACTCACACACACATGGACAAGCGAGGAGGTGGGACACAGTGGCTCAGAACACCAGCTTGGGTGTCAGACCTGCGTTCAAATATTGGCTTCCCACTAACCAAGCATGAGCTCTGGACAAGTGGGACCACCTTGCTGAGCTTCCATTACTACATCTGAAAATGATCTAGAGCTACTTACCCCTTCAGGCTGCAAGGAAGACTAACTACATTAGTACATACAGAGCTCCTATTACGGAGTAGGTGCAATCAATAGTGTTAGTTGGAATTTCTTTTTTTTCTGTTTTTCTCTTGTTGGTCATTGCCCTGTAATTGTAGCTAAGTTCTAGACTCAGTTCTGCCACCAATCTGCTCTGTGATTGTGGGCAACTGACTTTCCCTCTCTGGTCCTCTAAACTAGTAATTCACTGATCTTTCCCCAGTGCCCACTTCCTCACCATTAAACTCCATCCCTTAGCCCGAAATTCCAGTTACTTAGTCTCTTATCTGCTGGCTTCCGTCTATTACCTAAAATCAAATAGAAAGACTGTTGGACTTGCTTTAAAACCTAAGAGGCCCCAGCTCCCTCTCTCACTATGTAGCTAAGAGAAGACAACAAATTCATCCCTGGCCAGAAGCTCCGTCTTTCTTTTCTGTAAACTGGGACTTGTGTTCTTCCCCCACCTCTATGCCACAGCATCCTTGAGAAGATGCAACACCTCTCAAAAGGACACAGGACTTTTTCATCAGCAAGGCACTGTCACAGCCATCCTTGCAAGGATGACCTCAAAAATCTGAGAGAGAGATAACGATATAAATTCCGTTTTTTTGGGGGGGGTGGGAGATGAGGAAAATGAGAGCCAAAAAGGTGACAGGAATTGCCCTAGCTCTTTAAAAACAAAAATCTCAAAATATGTGAGTTGTTACTGCAGAGGAAGGTCATGCCCTTGGGGCAGCTGGCACAGCCCTGGGCTGCCCGGGACGACCAGAGACGTTCGCCCACGGCCCCAGTGCCGCCCAACTCTTCACCCAGCCTCCATAGGCCTGGATGCTTCCCCAGACCCAGAGCCAGGACCAACACGAGCTATTTCCCTTCGTTGCCACCTCCAACTTGCGTGTACTCGAGCTTGCTGGAAAAATCAAAGACTGCCACATGTAAGGGAAACACGCTCTGGGCGTGTGCCCATTCAGCCCAGTCCAACCCACCGAGTCTTTCTGGGGCCCAGCCTTGGGCCAGAAGCAAAGCACAAGCTTGGGTTTGACTGGCCTGGGTTCAAACCCTCACTCCCCCAGTGCTATACTGCATGACCCCCGCCCCTTGACCTCTGCAACCTCATCTAAAGAATTGAAATGATAATGCACATTTCAGAGTTATCAGGAGGATGAAAGGACATGGCAAGTGTGAGGGGGGTGGACACAAAGTCACTCACTAACTGTCCACTCCTGACTTTTTTCCAGGCAGCCAGCCCCATAGTGGAACAGACTGGGGAACAGGAGAACTGAGGCCATGATCTCTGCAACCAAGGAGCTTTTTTACCAGGTCACGGAGGAAGGACTAATCCTCCTGAGCGAACTGAAGATAAGACACGGTCCAATCAAACACTGAAATAGTGCGTCCAAATGAGTTTCAAAAGACTGTGAGCTCAGAGAAGGTAGATGTCACCACGGACTGGAGAAGTCAGGAAGGACTTCCGGGAGGAAGAGGAGGGAAGTTGAAGGATTGCCTGAAGACAGAGATGCAAGCAAATAATCACAGTGCAACATGAAGTGCCTAGTAATAGATGTAAATGGCAAAGGAGTGGTATGGAGGCCAGAAGAGACATGTAGTGTGGGCGTCACAGAGGAAGAGACTCTAGAGCAGCGTTTTGAAGGATGAATGGGCTGTGGGAAGGAGAGAGGACTGAGACGTCATTGTGACGGGGTATGAAACAGCCCAGAGCACTTAAGGAATTACTGAACCAAAAAGAGGGAGGTGTGGGCTGGAAAGATAGATGGGCCAGAGCAGGGAGGGCCTTAAAAGCCAGGCTTAGAACGTCACATAGGCAACTGGGAGCCCCGGTGGGTTCTGTGGGAAGAATTGACATGAACACATTTGAGGTTTATAAAAAAACTCTGATGAAGAGGGGGTTGGATTGTGGGTGCTGAGAGCAAAATTGAAGGCAGAGACATAAGAGAGAAGGTTCTGCCGTGGTCCGACTGAGCATCAAAAGCGGTGAAGAAAACAAGGAATGGATTTGAGATAACGTAGGAAGTAAAATTGTAGATCTTTTTTTAAAATTGTGGTAAAATATATATAACAGAAAATTTACATTTTAACCATTTTAAGTGTACAGTTTTGCGGCATTAAGTACGTTCTTATTGTTTTACAACCATCACCACCATCCATCTCCAGAATTTTTCCATTTCCCACAACTGAAACTCTGTCCCCATGAAAGGCTAACTTCCTGTTCCCCTTCCCCAGCCCCTGGCAACCACCATTCTACTTGCTGTCTCTAGGATTCTGACTACGCCAGCTACAGCAGGTCCTTGAATAACATCCTTTTGTTCTATGTCATTTCATTATATGGTTGATGAAAAAAAAACAAATCGATTCCCAGCCAGGGCCACTGTCTGTGCGGAGTTTGCATGTTCTCCCCCTCTCTGCGTGGGTTTTCTCCGGGGACTCCGGTTTCCTCCCACATCCCAAAGATGTGCACGTGAGGTGAATTGCGTGTCTAAGTTCTCCCAGTCTGAGTGTGCTGTGTGTGAGCAGCCTGGCAATGCCAGGGCGTCCTGTCCAGGGCTGTTCCCACTATGTGCCCTGAGCGGCCAGATAGGCTCTGGCCACCCACAACCCTGACCTGGAATAAGGCAGTTGGCAAAAAACGAACTTATTTGTTTGTATTGATCTTTCTGAAATGTATCTTCACAATTTATTTCAATGTTTAATACTAGAAGTGTTTGGGGTCTTCATTTAGAAGTTGGGTGATGTTTCTGTGACCAGAAATATGCTATCTGCACTCTTGTTTGTCTCCATTAGCCTACGGTTAAGTTGGTTTCGTTATACTCGATTTGCTGCACGTCACAGTTCCTGAGAAACTATCGATGATGTTACGTGAGGACTTCACCCTAACCCTACTTCATTTAAGTGGAATCCTAGAGTTCCACTTGTCTTTTGCGATTGGCTTACTACACTTAGCATAACGGTTTTAAGGCTCATCCACGTTGTAGCAGGTGTCAGAATTTCCTGCCTTCTTGAGGCTGAAGAATATTCCACTGCATGTATGTACCACGTTTTGTTCATCCACTACTCATCTGTCAATGGACATTGGGGTGGCTTTGGCTACTGTGAAGAATGCTGCTGTGGACGTGGCTGTACAAATACCTTTGAGACTCTGCTTTCAATTCTTTGGGGTACATAATTAGAAGTGGAAATTCTGGATCATAGGGTAATTCTGTGCTTAACTTGCTGAGGAATCACCATCCTTTTTTCCACAGTGGCTGCACCATTTCACATTCCCACCAGCAGGGCACGAGGGTCCCAGGCTCTCCACATCCCTGCCCACACTTGTTACTTCTGGGTTTTGATAACCATCATCACCCTACCGAGTGTGAAATGGTAAATTGCTAGATCTTAATGACCGGTTGCATATGAAGAGCTGAGGGGGTCAAGAGGTGAGGAAAAAGAGGAGAATGACCCCTGGGTTTGCAATTTGGCCAACTAAGTGGATGAGGATTCACCGGCTGAGCTGGGAAACCTGGGGGTGGTTTTGCAAGAGGAAAAACTTACCATTGAGCCATGGAGCTTGAGGGTTTTGTGGGACCTCCCGGTTCAATATTAGAGTCTGTGAATCTGGGAGAGTCTCTGCTGCAGATTGGAAGTCACCAGCATATGATATGAAATCACGAGCAAGAACAGAATTTAGGAGGTACGGGGTACAGAAAAAAAGAGGAAGCCCAGAACAGAAGCCTGGGGGTCCCTATATTTTAGGAACATGAAAATGAAGACAAATGGAGACAGAGGAGGAGCAGCCTGAGAGCTAGGAGGAAAGCCAGGAAACCATTCTGAAATGCATAGTCTAGAATTGGGTTCTGCTATAAGCAACAGAAAACCAAAATCAGTGGCTTAACCAAATAGAGTGCCTGTTTTCTCCTATATGAAAGAAGGAGAGAGGGGGGTAGCCCATATCATCAGAGACTTGGGTTTTTCATTCTCTTGCTCTGCTCTTCTTAACCCTGATTTCCACATTGCACTTCATGGTCACAAGATTGCTGCCACAGCTCTAGCCATCACGTGCATGTTCCAACAGCAAGAGGAAAAAAGAAGCAAAAACAGAGTTGCCTCCTAGCTGAGATTCCTTAGACTCTTTTAAAGAGCTTTCCTGGAAGCTCTTTCCTACCCTTCCCCATGGCTTTCACTTACACCTCATTGGCCACCCCCACATGCAAGGAAAATTGGGAAATGTGGCCTTAGCAGGGAACCCTGTTTTCCTGAAGACCTGGGTTTTCTTAATAACAAACCAGGGAGAATGGCTATAGGGGAGGCCACTGGAAAGTTAGAACATGGAAGGTACAATAACTTTCCAGGAGGAAGAAAATTGTAGGAGGCGTTAGCGAAGGCATAAAGGGTTAACCATTAAACTTGACCATCAGGTCATTGGTATCCTTCTTCAGGATTATGGGAAGGGGAGATGGCAGTGAAGTGGGGAAATAAAGGCATGTTAGCTGACCACACCTGGGAGGTCCCTGGCCAAGAAATGAGCTTGGTACCCTGAGAGAAGACATCAGTTCAAGGGAGGTTTGGGATCCTTTACTTGGAGATGTGAAGACAGACACACAGGCTGAGGGCTGAGCCAGAGAAGGGAGGCAAAGGGCTCAGAGGGAACAGGGATTATTGAAGGTGTGAGGCCCCAGGGAAGACGGGAGAGAACAGGATCCAGAAGAGAGCTGAGGGTGCAGCCGTGCACCGGTCAGGAGGCCTCAACCTAGAGACCAGAGGACAGAAGGTGAAGGTGGTGTGGCAAGGGTGGATGGGTGGGGTGGGAACCACGTGTATTCCACCAAGGCCTGGGGATCTTGATGAGGTAACAGGCAAGGTTACCTTGTCTATGTGTGGGGGGGTGGGGGAAGCCACTAGGGGCCCTGAGGAGGGTAGTAAAGGCCAGACCAGGAGATGAGGGCTTGGAGAGGGGACCATCGGCAACAAGAAAAGGATTTAAAGGGACGTGTTGAGAGCCTGGCTGAGACTGGCAACTGTGGGTCTGCGGAGCCATGTCCCACTGAGCAACAATTTTCTTCAGTGATGCTCAAGTGACCAGGCAGCAGAGAGAAGGTGGGGGGATCAGGACTGGGGGCTTTGGGGGCAGACGGAACCCAGGGGGAAAGAAAGGGAATACTCAGGAAAACTACCCGGGGCGGGGGGGTGGTTCTCAGTGCAGATATGGAAGGTCCAGGAGAACACGAGGTAGTCACCACCAGGGAGAACTAGGAGTTAGGATTTCAAAAGGGACCGTCCCGGGGGTGACAAGGCCCAGGGTGGCTATGGTGGTGGGCCGTTGAAGGGAGTGGAGTCACTGGAGATGAGAAGTTCCAGGAACTGAGTGATCAGGATGCTAGACACATTGTCCACAGGTCATAAAAGTCCCCCCGGGTGATGGTGGGAGCAAGTGGAGGCAAGGATGGGAGCCAAGTCTTCAAGGAATGTAGGGAATGGCAGGGAAGTTGGTGGGGGGCCGCAAGGAGGAGGACCCCAGCCTGGTAGAACATGGCAGTGTTAGGAAGGGCTGTTCCCGAGGGAAGCAGTGTCTTAGGAAGGTTGGGGAGTGGGTGTCAGGAAGAGCAGGTGGCAGAGCACCTGCGAGCTGTAAAGACCTCCAATACCCGTACGTGTCACCAACGCCCTGGGCAAGGATGGCATCTACGGTGAGGGGAAGGCAGGCCAGGAAGTGAGAGGATGGGGGAAAAATTAGTTTTTAGTGCAGACTTGGTTATCCCATTTTGCAGATGAGAAAACAGAGGCCCAGAGAGAGGTGACTCACCCAGGGTCACCGAGAGTGACTGAACTTGAACTGAACCCAGGTCTTTGCTCCAGCCATTCAAGCCTGCACCGGTCCCTTCCCCTCTCTAGGCCTAGTTTCAGCTGGGCTGGTGGCTGGACCTTAGCTGTGACCCGTGTAGATTTGGGGAACTACACAAAAGTTCTTGGGGTGAGAGATACCCGCCCCTGGCCCTGCCCTTGTAACTGAGTCACCTCTGAAATGACAGACTTTAAAAATTCCCCAACTCTGTGTGAAGTCCTCAGAGGAACTGAGTCACAGGAAAGGTGGAGACTTGGAGGGAGCTGGTGATTGATGCAGGTGAAATCAGGCTGCCTCCAGGACCATGACACAGGTGTCCTCTTTCACAAGAGGCTGCCTCACAGCCACCCTTGGTAACCTGCCTGTGTTGATCCGACCACAACAAACCCTGGAGAGTGAACTGTCCTCAACACCAAACGCTCCTTCCCACCTCTGTCCTGTCTCCAGCCCGCTCCAGTCCGGTCACTACAAGCCACTGCTCCTTGTCTGCTCGTCCCTGTGCTGCTCTGAAGTCTTCCATGGCTCCCCACTGCTTGTAGACAACGTCAAGTTCTTGCCTAGCATGCCAGGCCCGTTGTGACCTAAATCCATGACGCTCTGCAGCGACACCCTCCACACGTCCCCTGCGCCCATCTCAAGCTTCTCAGCTCCAGGCCTGGGTCATACCATCCCCCCTTTGCACCCCCAGCCGACGGGGAACACCCTTTCCTCAATGCTGATCCACATTGTACATACATAAAATCAGAACCCTAGTGTTTCCATGTCTTCTAGGTTCACTGTGCCCTTCATTTCAAAATAAATCATCATCACCCCACGCCCCGTGCTGCGGGAAGCTCAAGGCCCTTTTTGACATCTCTGAGGCCTCCGACGGAGGCTTCCAGTTCCAAACTCTTTTCACGGCTCGTTCTGCTCTTGGCCTGAGCCAGGTCTCCATTGCATCCTGCTGTCTGCCTGCCCCTCTCTGCTCCTGTGTGAAGCTTCTGCCCTGTCTGCCTCCTCCCCAACGCCCAACAACACAAGGCTGTGTGCGCAATAGACCTTTCTGAAGACTTGGGGAAAGGAGAGAGATTTGGACCTAACCATCAGCAATATCAAAGTGAGCATTTCCTACTGTTCAGAAGGTTCCAGAGGCCTCTCTGCCAGCCTCTCCCTGGCTCGGGCTCTCCCCATGTTTCGATCCCTTCCCTACTGAGGAACCCCCTGCCCGTCTCTATTCTGCTCAAAGTCCTGGGCCTCCCAAAGTCTCTCTTCAGCAGCCAAGAGATGACTCCCACACTGCAGCTCCTCGTTACAGAGTCACGCTGTCACGCAGGGTGTCAGGCGGGGTCTCTGCTCCCGCTACCCGCATAAGGATGCAGGATATGGTGAGGCCAAAAAGGAAGACCCACGGAGCCATAGATAGGGGAGTCATGCCACTATATTCTTGCTGGTGGCTGGGTTGGAGACACAGGAAATAGGATCCACACAATCTGCAACCTGCTGCCCGCTTCTCTGCCAACCAACCAACCCCACTTGCTAACTGCAATCCGCGCTTGCTAGCTCAGCCACCATCCGCTGCTAGCGTAGCCATGGCAGTTATATTAGTGGCCAATGGCTCACTTGTTACAGCTGACGGCCAACTACTACCCGAATGAGCACCTTTCCACGTGAGAGCCTTGAAACTGCAGTCCTGGCTCTGTCCCCACACTCTACTCCTCCAGGGTCTCGCCTCACAATCTACGCGACAAGTGTCTTCTGCAAGGGGCCCTGTGCGAGGAGCCTGGAGGTGAGTGCAATAACCTGGACACAGCCAGTCTCCCCAAGCACAGCCAGGGCCTCTCAGGGCACTGCCACTCTTTCTGGGCACAGTCAGGGTTTCTCAGGGTACTGCCAGTCTTTCTGGGGACAGCAATGGTTCTCAGGGTACCACCAGTCTTTCTGGGCACAGCCAGGGTTCTCAGGGTACTGCCAGTCTTTCTGGGGACAGCAATGGTTCTCAGGGTACCACCAGTCTTTCTGGGCACAGCCAGACCTCCTGGTCACAGCCAGGTTCTCAAGGCACCATGCTGGAATAATAATGGCTCACAGGCAAGGTGCTTACATGTTCTCGATGGCGGCCGGTGGAGACACAGGAAGCAAACATCCCCCAGTTCCATTACATGGTGGTATGTTCCCAAACAGTCAAGCGGTCCATCAAATCAGGGATGGAAGGCAATTCCCCATAGTCCACAGTCATTCGCGAGGGCTGTGCTCTGGCCCCACAACATGTGCCCTCTCCGCAGGGTGAGGGCTCCAAGTCCTCCCCAACCTGGGGGTGAGGGACGATGTTGACCTCACCCTCAGCTCCCACGGAGGAGACTCAGCAAGTGTTTCCTCCTGGGACTACAAATCCCGCATCCGGGCTGCCTCAGCAAGCACCTCCCAGCCCACAAGGCCGCAACGACCTTCGCCTTCTCGGGCTTATGTTGGTTGGAGAACCGTCCACGTCTTCCCACCCCTCCGCGGGGGTCCAGGTCTCCGGCAGCTGCTCCTCCTGGTCTTCCTGAGACTGAGTGTTCAGACGCACAAACTGCTCCACCGCCCTTCGGAGAGCTTTGGCTGGCACCATACCCTGCTCACTACACCATGTGTCATGCAGGGTGTCATGTGGGTTCTCTGCTTCCGCTCCCCACCTAAGGACGCAGGATATGGTGATGCCAAAAAGGAATACCCACGGAGCCATAGATAGGGGAGTCATACCACTATATTCTTGCTAGTGGCTGGGTTGGAGACACAGGAAATAGGATCCACACAATCTGCAACCTGCCGCCTGCTTCTCTGCCAACCAACCCACCCCACTTGCTAGCTGCAATCCATGCTTGCTAGCTCAGCCACCACCTGCTGCTAGCGTAGCCACGGCAGTTATATTAGTGGCCAATAGCTCACTGGTTACAGCTGACGGCCAACTAGCCACAGCTGATGACCATCCGATCACAGTTGATGGCCATTTACTACCCGAGTGAGCAGCTTTCCACGTGAGAGCCTTGAAACTGCACTCCTGGCTCTGTCCCCACACTCTACTCCTCCAGGGTCTCGCCTCACAATCTACGCGACAAGTATCTTCCGCAAGGGGCCCTGTGCGAGGAGCCTGGAGGTGAATGCAATAATGTGGACACAGCCAGTCTCCCTGGGCACAGCCAGGGTTTCTCAGGGCACCACCAGTCCTTCTGGGCACAGCCAGGCTTCCTTGGCTTCTTAGGGTACTACCAGTCTCCCTGGGCACAGCCAGGGCCTTTCAGGGCACTGCCACTCTCTCTAGGCACAGCCCGACTTCCTGGGCACAGCCAGGGTTTCTCAGGGTACCACCAGTCTTTCTGGGCACAGCCAAACTTCCTGGACACAGCCAGGGCCTCTCATATATTCTCGACGGTGGCCGGTCAAGACACAAAAGCAAATATCCGCCAGTTCCTCTACATGGTGGTACGTCCCAAGCAAACAGTCAAGCGGTCCATCAAATCAGGCATGGAGCCCATTCCCCATAGTCCAGTCATTCGCGAGGGCTGTGCTCTGGCCCCACAACGTGTGCCCTCTCCGCAGGCTGAGGGCTCCAAGTCCTCCCCAACCTGGGGGTGAGGGCCTCAGCAAGCATCTCCCAGCCCACAGGGCTGCAATGACCTTTGCTTTCTCTGGCCTATGTTGGTTGGGGAGCCATCCATGTCTTTCCATCCCTCCACGGGGGTCCAGCTCTCCGGCAGCTCCTCCTCCTGGTTTTCCTGAGACTGAGTGTTCATACATACAAACTGCTCCACCACCTTTCGGAGAGCTTTGGCCAGCACCGTACCCAGCTCACTGCGCCATGTGTCATGCAGGGTGTCATGCGGGGTCTCTGGTCCTGCTCCCCGCATAAGAACGCAGGACATGGTGAGGCCAAACAGGAACACCCACGGAGCCATAGATAGGGGAGTCATACCACTCTAGTCTCGCTGGCGGCTGGGTTGGAGACACAGGAAGCAGGAGCCACACGATCTGCAACCCGCCGTCCACTTCTCTGCCAAGCAACCAACCCCACTTGCTAGGTGCAATCCGCCGTGCTAACTGCAATCCGCACTTGCTAGCTCAGCCGCCATCCGCTGCTAGCCTAGCCACGGCAGTTATATTAGTGGCCAATGGCTTACTGGTTACAGCTGACGGCCGACTAGCCACAGCTGATAGCCATCCAATCACAGTTGATGGCCATTTACTACCTGAGCCAGCACCTTTCCACGTGAGGCCAAGAGCCTGGAAACTGCACTCCTGGCTCTGTCCCCACTCATGCCCTTCACTTTGTGATGACCTTCTCCTTCCAACGAGTCCCAGTGGGGATGGGGGAGAACCTGCCCTTTCAAACCGAAAAGGGCCTTGCAAGAGGTTTTCCGAAGCAAAGCTACAGCCTCCTTCATTTACAGTCCCATCCCAAACAAGGAGCAGCTGCCTTCAGTCCTTTATTTAAATAGCCATGTTTTTGTTTTCACAGAATGGAATTTTAGAATCAGAAGTGGCACCCTCAAGTCCAAGGTCATCATTTAACAGATGAGAGGTCGACTGAGACCCAGAGGTCAGGACCCCACCTGTGAAAGCCCAGGAATTCAGTGCCAAGCCTGGGGTAGAACCTAGCTCTCTGACTCCAGGTCTGGGTTTCTCTACTCTCCACACCACCTGCTCTTCCACATCCAGGACATAGATGGGAGGCGTAAGGATGGAACTGACATTAACTGAGCACCTGCTATGTGCCAGACATGGTGTGAAGCACTTTCTGTGAATTATGTCATTGAATCCTCATGTCTGCTCTTGAAATAGGAGTTGCTCTTATCCCCATTTTACAGATGAGCAAACTCATACCCATCGGGGAAGCCCATAGTCAGTTGCCCAAGTTCCATCAGCTCAGAACTAGAATTACAACCTAGGCCAATTCTTTAAGGAATTTACCCAGCTTGGTCTGCAGTGAGGCTCTTATTCTTCATAACAATAAAAGCAAGCATTGACGGACTCTTTGCTTGTGCCAGGCACCAGGATGAGCCTTTTACATGATTCACTCTTGTTTGCTCTTCACAATAATCCAAGGAAGCATGTAGGATTATTCCTATTTTACAGGCAGGGAAACCGAGGCTCAGAGAGGTGAGGTGATCTGCCTAAACTCTCACAGCTGATTCAGGGCAGAAGTAGATTCAAACCTAGATCCATATGGCTCCAAGCCAATGTTCTCTCCACTCCCTTTCCCCCAAGGGCTTCCCTCACCCCTTTCAGCTGCGGAAGGACAGGTATGGGCACCAAGGCCTGTGTCTGTCTGTCTCCTCTACCTCCTGCCACCATTTCCCCCCCCGACTCTTGGATTCACTTCCAAGCACCTGGACTGTGGCTCTGGTAATGGGGTCAGCCCAGAAGGGCCAGTCCCTCCTTCCCTTCCCCTGCGCCCTGCCATCCCCACTCCCAGGTCTCAACAATAAAGGATTAGGTTTGGGGCTTGGAGGCCCCACTGGGCAAAGTTGTGGCTGCCCAGCCCAGGCAGCTCTTCCCTGGCATTCACTCAGGGACTGAACTAGCTGACTCCTGTGGTCCCATCCAGGGCCAAGAGGGGGCATTCCCCTCCTCCGGGCACCTTCACCACAACCCTCCCCTGCCCTCCAGGGCCCTGGCTCTCAGCTCCATCCAGCTGCAGCTGAAGAGACATTGGGCTCCTCCATCCCAGGAGTTAGGGGTGGACATTTGTAGATTTCAGGGATGCCTTCCCTAGAGCTCTCTGATTGCCAGCAACAGAATCCAATTATGCTTGAGGGGCATTTATTGGGAGGCTATGGAGAACTCCCAGAGAGGAGGGCAGGCTGGAGAACCAAGTCCAGGCTCAAGTCCAGGAGAAGGAGGGCTTGGGTCCGTCCAGAGCCCACTGGCTCTGACTGAACCAATCCCTGTGGCTGAAGGAACACAATGACCGCCTGACTTAGGCAGGTCACATGATCCACTTCTAAGAGAGAGGAGCCTCAAGAAAAACAGTGGACTATAAGTGGGCAGAGGAGAATCCCCAGGGGTCCTAGGTGATGGACAGTCAAAACCCAACCAACTGCCTCTACAACAGGCCTCAGACTGTTTCTTCCAGGTGTGCAGACTAGAGTCTTCTCTGGCTTGGTACTGTGCCTCTTCCATCATCTAAGGATTCCCCCAGAGCAGGGAGGGCAAGGCTTCCACATACAGAGAGAGGGAGGGAGCAAGGAAGGAAGAAAGGTGTGCTTTTTAACCCAGCACTGGGCTCTTTCACACAGGTTATCCCTGCAAGTAAGGAAAGGTGATCCTAGGAGAGCAAATGGCCCGTGCAAAGGTATGAATGTGTGACACAGTGAGACTGCTGAGTGGCTCAATTCTGTAAGCAAGGGAAGCAAGGCAGAAGAGGAGGCTGAAGGGGTGGACCAGTCAGGGCCTGACTGAGAAGGGCCTGGAACACCAAGCCAAAAAGCTGACTTCTTGCTAATGACTGGGCAGCCACTTCCTACCTCCCAGCTTCCAGCCACCTACTATCCAGGCCACCCCACAACATGGGACCCTCCTGAGAAGCACTCCTACCTGGGCCCCCAGGGCTCTTGCAGGGGACTCCCCAGCCCCCAAATTCAGCCCCTCCACTTGGTGAGGCCTGGATACAGCCTATGCCCATCCCAGCAGAGCCAAACAGACAAGTAAAGAGAGCCACGCAACAAAAACACAGGCCCATTTATTCTGTTCTTTAGAATAAATGAGCAAACGAATCAGAAACAGTCTCAGAGATATAGAGGAAAAACTGAGGGTTGCTAGGTGGGAGGGGGGTGGAGATGAGGGAGAAGGTGAGGGGGTTAGAAAGCACGATCGGTAACCACAAGACGGCCACGGGGATACGGAAGTCAGCTTGGGGAACATAATCAATAATGTTGTAAAGATTTTGTAGGGTGTCAGATGGACACTTGTCTCATTAGGGAGAC